>NC_067402.1:48854650-49484650 GCF_016432865.1 Antechinus flavipes | reverse complement strand
ACATTGTGTTGTCAGGTAATGATGTCTGTTCTCCAGAGTTTTTCTCTTAAGTAACAGGGACAAGACCTCAATGAAAGAAATACAAAGGACCAAAGAAAACCTTGGTTTCTGACTTCCCACATGAGGCTATCATACTTTGGTCAGCACCATCCTGCTAGAATTGACACGACTGAATGTTCTAACTCAATTAACTTGGTGGTGGTGCCAGTGGGGACCTTAATTATAGCCTGGTATGATTGTGAATTCCTTTTCTGCTTGTCAGAGAGCACTGCACATCTGAGTGAAATTTCTTGGTTTTGACTGGCTTATTAATATGAGAAAGACTCAATTATACCTTTAAAAAATCACAGGGGGGAAAACCTTTTTTTGTTGTTGTTGAGAATTTTCTATTATTTTTCCCATTTTGAGCAATAGCTTATAGTTCCTCTCTCTTTCTTGCTTTGGGAAAACAAAGATTATTTGGTATTTGTAGCATATCCCAAATGGCTTATCCATTGCTGTGTGCTATCCTTATTGAACAAATGTTGTTTGTCCTTTATTATGAAAGAGGATCAGTCATATCATGAGGATGATGTCTTGGCTTGTGCATGAATTGGATTTAACTGAGGCAGACTTGCACAACGTCATCAGCCTCCCTTTCTCTTCCAGAGTTGTTAAAATTCAGTGGAAAGACAAAAGTCAGGATGACTGGTGATGGCCCAGGATTTAATAGATGACCTTGACATCTTTGATGAACGAATAATAAATATACATTGAAAGTTTTCTTCAAAGGCTCAGGAGTATAATTCCTTGAAAGAGACAACTTTGTGGTAACTTTAAACCAGCCACCTAGGCTCTATTACCTTGTGCTGTGGAGTAGCTTTTTGAATACTTGAAATCACCAAGAGTGATATTAGATTATGTCTAAACTCACAGCTACCTTTGTCCTCTTCCTCCTTCCCTCCTTCCCTCCCTCCCTCCCTCCCTCCCTCCCTTCTTTCTTTCTTTCTTTCTTTCTTTCTTTCTTTCTTTCTTTCTTTCTTTCTTTCTTTCTTTCTTTCTTTCTTTCTTTCTTTCTTTCTTTCTTTCTTTCTTTCTTTCTTTCTTTCTTTCTTCCTTCCTTCCTTCTTTCCTTCCTCCCTCTTTTTCTTTCTTCCTTCCTCTCTTTCTCTTTCTTTCTTTCTTTCTTTTCTTTCTTTCTTTCTTTCTTTCTTTCTTTCTTTCTTTCTTTCTTTCTTTCTTTCTTTCTTTCTTTCTTTCTTTCTTTCTTTCTTTCTTTCTTTCCTCCTCCTCCTCCTCCTCCTCTCCTCCTCCTCCTCCTCCTCCTCCTCCTTCTCCTTTTCCTCCTCCTCCTTCTTTTTTGCTGAACAATTGGAGTTAGGTGACTTGCCCAGGGTCACACAGCTAGGCAGTGTTAAGTATCTGAGGCCAGATTTGAACTCAGGTCCTCCTTACTTTAGGGCTGGTGCTCTATCCATATATCCGAGATAAAGAACAAGGGCAGGAATAAGTTGTAAATGCTTAAAGCACTGCAAGAGACTTGAAATGTAACTGAATCCAACCATCTCATCATATATAGATGCTTTGAGTCCAACTCTACACCATACTGCCTCTCTGATGAATGCTGGTAGAGACTGGAGGGGACAGCACATTAATGTGGAAGGGCACATAGGAGAAGACACCATGGAGGAGGTTGGTTAACTGATGATCATTATTTTCTATGGACTTTGATATGAGTTCTTTCCATGGATGTTAATCTAACCATTGTGAATATTTATGCCTTTCAAGGGAATGGTTGGTTATTCCCTGAATGTGTGTATGAGCTATTGGGCTTCCCATACCATTTGGTGAGGTTAAACTGTCAGAGAGATGTAACCCCTCCCCCCAAATAGCTTTGGTCTTTGTGTCAGTAAGGACATTCTGACACAAAAGGTATCTATCAATATAATACATGTATATGTGTATCTACATCTCTATATGTAGATCTCTCTCTCTCTCTCTCTCTCTCTCTCTCTCTCTCTCTCTCTCTCTGTCTATATATGTGTGTATTTTTATTTTTTGCTGAGGCAATTGGGGTTAACTGACTTGCCCAGGGTCACATAGCTAGAAAGTGTTAAGTGTCTGAGGCTTCTCCTGACTTCAGGACTAGTGCTCTAGCCACCCCACCAGCTAGTTGCCCCCCCCTGTATTTTTCTTGTAGTTGTTCAGTCATTTCAATCCTGTTCGACTCTTCATGACTTCATTTGAAGTTTTCTCAGCAAAAATAATGGAGTTTGACATTCCTTCTCCAGTTCATTTTACAGATAAGAAAACTGAGGCAGATAGAATGAAGTGACTTGCACAGAGTCACGCAGCTAGTCAGGCTGAGGTCAGAAGGTGAGTCTTCCTGACTGCAGACCCATCACCTTATCTGCTCCACCATTACCACATATAGTAAGTACTTAAATAATTGTTTACTGATTGGCTCAGTGTGAGGACAGTAAACCTTAAAGAGCTAGACCAATGTGCCTCCTTTTGATTGATGATTTCCAATTGATCCTGTTTATTTCTTGTTTGCATGTAGTATAGGAGACAGTGATAAAAAGGCAGGAACTGCCTTTTGCTTTTCTTTGTCTCCCCAGCATTTAGCACAATGTCTGGTTCATAGTAGGTGTCTAAAAATGCTTATTGACTGACTGAATGGGCTATTAAAAGCAGCGTGGAATAAAGAAAATAGGCTAAGGAAGGGGACAATGGAATTGTCATTAAAAACAGATGCTCAGGGAGCAAGGAGTTATTTTATCTGATATGCTTTATAATTCTCTGTCTTTTCACCAAAGGAAACCACATTAAGAGAAGGGCATGAGTACAGGAGGGAAGAGATCCCTTTCTCCTATTCTACTGAGTAGACATCTGTCTTTGTCTTAGACTGTAGCCTATTCAGCATCAATTTCTTCTTTTGAACCCCAGGAATAAGTTTTTCCTACTTATTATGGGACCCCAGGACCATTTTGAGTCCTTGAAGATAGCTTTTTAATATTAAAAAAATAAATTATATTTCATGGAAATCTTCACACTAAGAGTGAGGCGAGTCCATTGTGGTTGATTTAAATGAGTCCTTAATGACCGACAACATCCAAATACACTTATTTGTTGTTTTTACCTGTTTTGGATCATTTTCCCCAGTTTTAAAAGATCATCAGCTCTTTAATTTTGAAATGCAAACCTCCGGGGGATAATGCAGTGAGGGAGTAGCTGTGATTTTTCAGCTGCTTCTAGCACTTTGCCAAATGTTTCCTACACTTATCAGGAGTTTGCACTGATTATTTTCACTAATGATGCTTAGAGTTTACTGTGAATGGATAATTTCACTTTATCTTGATCACCCCTTTCTTTTAAATTTCTCCCCATAGAATAAGCCTTTTTATGATTATTTATCAATGTTAGCAGCTTTGCTATTCAGTAACCTTCAAAGGGGCACTTTTAAAGAGCTGTAGGCTGGATCTTTATCTTCATTTCTATGGTGCAAGGAGTAGAGTTTCTACTTAACTAGCCATCATCATGGAAGGAAGCATTTCACGTGGGTTTAAATACACAAACTGTTCAATCGAAACCTGTGTAAATCATCTTGGGTTCAATTATGTTTATTCCATCTGTTTTTATCATCTGCTGCTATACTAATTTATCATTCCTACATAATATTAAAATGTAAATGAAGCAAGAGGGGAAGCACATCTGTAGACGGTTGGCTTCCTTGCTGAATGCAGGTTTATTAACTAAGTCATAATAATTAATTAAATTTCACTGCCCATGTATGCTTGTAATTGTATATTTAATGTTCATTTGCATAATCACATAATGGGATCTATATGATTCATGCTTTGCTGAGTATAATCTGGATGTGCAAATTACCACGTTAAAATGATAGTTGTTTGTAAAGCTATCTTGGGGTCGTTCTGTTTTCTTCAGGAAATGATCGATTGGTAAACAGAGGCAAAAAGAGATTTTCCCCATATTAGCTGTGCCTATTTGAAGGCTGGCTTATTATACCTTGGGAAATGTGGTGCACCTAACATAAGAGTCCTACATTCAACTTCTGAATCTTACTTTTAAATTGACCTTTTCTCCTGTCTCAGTCTCACCAGTGTAATTAATTACTTTTGCTTTCACCTGAAGGTTTTCTATTGGGAGGGAAATTATGATCATCTGGCTGGGGATGGATCAGAGGCAGATTCTTACTCCTTTCAAAATGGCTTTGAGCCTAATCTGCCCAACGGTTCTATCAATTAGGGGGGCAGTTTAACATTAAAAAATAAAGTAATTGTTTGCCTGAATTAGTTCTCCTAGGTTTATGGGGTTCTGGTTGCCTAAATCCTTTATTAGGCATCAGCAACATATTATGCAAATATCATGGAAGTCAGAACTGATTTTCAATGGCTTATGAGCAGGGGAGTTTTTGCCACGCTCCCACATTTCAGAGCGGGCCAAATGTGTTGGTGCCTTCTGATTTCACTCTCTCTCATGTCCTCTAGAAGCCCAATGATTAATGTTGTCATCGAGGTCGTGAAAGTAAAGGAATTCATACAAGATAGTAAGTTACTGAAAGACTCCAAGATCCCTTTGAGACTCTGAGTGAGCCCAATTTTGGAACCTACATGTAGAAGTCAGGCTTGTTTCTCTAAAAATGCTGGGATTTCCCTATGGATGAGTATAGAGAGAAGGGGAATAAGCATCCAACCATACAGAAATGCCTACGTTGAAGGAACCTGAACAGGAGGAAGATGCTTCCATCAGAGATTAAGCAGATCCCGGGAGTGCCCAGCAGAGTAGCCTCAAGGAGGAGGACTGATGAACCAAATGAAATGCTGCAGGGATGTGAAGGGAGATGAGGACTGAGAAAAATCTTTTAGGAACAGGAAGATCTGAGCATGTTTCTAGATGAAAGGAAAGGAGCTTGTACTTGGAAAGTTTGCAGACACAAGAGAGCATGGAGATAATACTGATGAATTGACATCCTAGGACAGAGAGTATTGGAAGTATTCTGGAGCTAAATTTTCCACGTGAGTGTTCATATCTTGGAAATCAGCTACAAATCAGGGTTAAACACCTAATAAGTGTCCAGGGTGGGCTTCCAACCCAAGTTTTACTGATTCCCAAGGCAGGGCTGAAAGAAAGGCAAAATAAAATTTTATAAGCTAAGATTACTACAAGTCTTAAATAATATGATTATTTGCAAAGCAGATTAAAGGATGTTTACATTTAGGGAAAAATAACAGAGTAGAAGTCCTACTGTCCCCAGGCTCAGCTCACCTAGATGCTGAAAGAGTAGAAAAATATCCAGGATTAAAGAAAATAGAAATTAGATATCCATATTATTTACATTTTAATAATATTGTAGCTCCAGAAAGCATACAATCCCTGCTAGTAGGTAGGTGCAGATAGGAGGCATCATGTGTACTAAACATTTATAGGAAGAAATGGCTGTCTTCCAAACGGATGGCTAATTATTTTAGTGCTCCATCTGAGCCCTGGAAATGACTTGTCAGCCTCACTTTCTGCTTATATTCAGATTTATTATGAGCTTCTAATGCGTCTGTAAATGCTATTTTAGCACCTTAGAGTGAGCAATGTACCTGAAGATTTAGGGAAAACATTTCCATTCATTTTATGACCACAGGATTTCCATTTATTGCTGCAGGGACCTTTCATGATTATGTAGTCCAGCTGCCTCATTTTACCCACAAGGTGGAAAAAATCTCCAGAGGTCTAAGAATTGACTTGCCTGATCCTATCACAGAGATAATAAATGGCAAAACAAGGAGTGACCCCAGATCCTCTAAATGATTACCTTTCCCCTGCATCGTGGCAGAATGAAGCTTTGGGGTTTATTTTAGTTAATAGTTACTTTTAAATAGTGCATAGTTAGCTCATTTCTGGCTGTGGATATCACTCCATAAGGCCTATGACTATTGCTTCCTTTCTCTAGCATTATCAGATAATAAAGTTTTCATGTAAGTTTTTCAAGTAACTGGAATTTAATTCTTCAAGCACCAAAACATTATTCATTTGACTTTTGGAGGGAAATCTTATTAAAGTACCCTGTATCATTTTTTTTTCTTCTTAAACAAAGGACTCTAAAAATAATTTGAGCTTCTTAATGATTCATTCATTCAATAAGTTTTTATTAAGTACTTTCTATGGTCCAGACAATGGGAACAAGGACAAAAAAGAGAGACAGCTTCTGCCCTCAGGGATCTTCTATTCTATAATTGTGAATATCCAGGGGGTATGTTGGGGAAAAATAGTATTGAATATGGAATCAGAAAAGCTAGGCTTTGCCAATAAGTTATGAGCTAGCCTATAAATCTCTTTTAACCTTCGGTGGCTGAACTTGTTCGCAGGGGTCCTCAAACTTTTTAAATAGGGGCCAGTTCACTG
Source organism: Antechinus flavipes (assembly GCF_016432865.1). Taxonomy (NCBI): domain Eukaryota; kingdom Metazoa; phylum Chordata; class Mammalia; order Dasyuromorphia; family Dasyuridae; genus Antechinus; species Antechinus flavipes. The sequence continues at coordinate 49,478,254 of NC_067402.1, read as the reverse complement.
CCCCTCAGACTGTTGGAGGGCCGGACTATAGTAAAAACAAAAATTTTGTTTTGTGGGCCTTTAAATAAAGAAATTTCATAGCCCTGGGTGAGGGGGATAATTGTCCTCAGCTGCTGCATCTGGCCCGCGGGCGTAGTTTGAGGACCCCACAGAATGAAGCGATTAAACAACCTGACCTCTGAAGTCCCTGTCAGCCATAGAGCTTTATCATCCGTCAGTGATCTAAACTCTGCTCCCTTGGTTTTGAACCACCACCTGCTATGGTTCTCTCTCAAGGGCCCTCACTGAGAGCATTCTCTGCTCTAATTTGCCATGATCTGAAAAACCTAATAACCAGGTTCATTGAATGAGTGAATATAACACTGAGTGATTATCTAAATATGAAAGTATATGGTTCCAGTTCTTGGACTTATCTTTAAGATAAGAACTTGGACAGTTCTTTAGGGTATCTGAGGTTGTTTTCTTCACCTTGTGTTTTTCTATATTAGGGACATCTGGGGGAAGTGTACAATTTGTTATTATCGTCCTATTCTCTGTGACCCTATTTGATTTTTTTTTTTTGGCAAAGTTATTGGAATGGTTTTCCATTTCCTTCTCCACCTCATTTTACAGAAAAAAAAAGTGAGGTAAGCATGGTAAAGTGACTTGCCCAGAGTCACACAGCTAGTCAATATGTGAGACCACATTTGAATTCAGATCTTCCCGACTCCAGGCCTGGTGATTGTATTCATTGCACCACCTAGCTCCTCCTGTGCTAAATATATTACAAATATCTTCTACATGGGGCAATTTTTCCTGTCTTTGACCTATTTAATATTGAGATCTCTGGATCAAAGAGTATGGAGAATTTTAAAACTTTTTTTGCATATTTCCCCTTGGTTTTCCACAATAGTTCCACCAATTCACATTAAGGTAGGAAACAAGCATTTTACTAAATGTCAGGGGTTCCTAGGGTTTTTACAAATATTGTTGCATTTGATCCTCCTGATTCTGTATGTAGGTAAATATTATTTCCATTTTGCAGACAAGGAAACTGAGGCAAATAGGGTGAAGTGACTTGTCCAGAGTCACACAACTAGTAAATGTCTCAGGCTGTATTTGAACTCAAGTCATTTTGATATCCTCAGATATTTAGCGATCGTCTATTGCCAGTCTTCCTGCCCTTTTATCAACATTGTCTATTTGCATGTCTTGTCATCTTTGTCAATTTGTGAGGTATAAGACCAATTAATGGAAAGATCTCTTGATTTAGGATCACACAACCTAAGAATCCCAGCTCAGCTGATCACTTATTACTTATCATTTACTACTCATTTCTAGGACTTAGATTTTCATTTATAAAATGATTGAATTGGACTAGTTGTCTTCTGAAGTCCCTTTATGGTCTAAATCTGTGATTTATGGTTTAGAGTTTTTTAATTCATGTTTCCTTTAGTATTAATGATTGAAACATTCTTCTCATTGTCAAGACTTTGTAATTCTTTTAAAAAGAAATGTTTGCTGATATCCTTTATCCAACTGTTTACTGAAAATAAACTATATCTTTCTCACCTGCCAGCCGATTATCAAAAAGTGATATTTTCCTAAAGAGACACTTCAGTTTTTTTGGTTAAAGTTCAGAATTCCAGAGCAGTTTTGCACCCTAGACAGATCAAAGAAAGATGAAAAGAACCCATATAAACAAAAATATTTATACAAGCTCTTTTATTCTGATGTCAAAGAACTGGACATTAAAGGTCCTCAATTGGAGAATGGCTAAACAAGTTATGGTATATGAATGTAATGGAATACTATTGTATTGTAAGAAATGATAAAAAGGACTATTTCAGAAAAAAAACTGAGAAGATTTGTATGAATTTGTATGAATTGTAAAAACTGTATGCATACAATTGCTCACCCCAAGAACAATTTATATAACGACATATAAAGACAAATTGATGTGGGAAAGATTCCTTTCTAGATTCCCATCCTCTCCTAGTTAATAATGTAAATTTCCCTTTAACTCACAAATCCTGGTGCCTTTGAATTCCAATAGAAGATCCGGACCTGTCCCAGCCCCACCCGGATCTGAGCCAACTTTGGGTCTACACCTGAAAGCCCCTGGAGCTAAGTCTCCTATTATAAAAAGGCCATGCTGGGAAGCCCTCTTTGCAGAGATTCCAAACATGGCTACCATGTGAGGACCCTCTGTCCACTGGACCCTCTGTCCAGTGCCCTCCTTATCTCTACCTTCGCCTATACTTTATGTTTGCTTATCCAATAATGAACCTCTTTTATCAATCTAGCTCTCCAGGCCAATAAATGCTTTTATTGGGAACTCGCGCCGCTACTAGACCCCTTTGCACCGAATCTGTACCCCAAACCTGCCACTAGACCTTAACCCTAATTTCATTTAGGTACCCCAAATCTAGACCTCAACAAAATGACTTTGAAGAACTTTGCTATCTAAACAGCAAAATGACCAAAATGATTCCAGAGGTCTCATGATGAAGCATGTTGCTTACCTCCACACAGAGAAGTGATAAACTCAGGAGCGAGACATTTTTTACACATAGCCAGTGTAAGAATTAATTTTACTTGACTGTACATATTTGTTAGAAGAATTATTTTCTTTCTTTTTATTTTAAAATGGGATTAAGAGAAAGGAGGAAGAAAAAATATAGATTTTTGTTAATTGCAAAAAGTTTAATGTTTAAAAAGTGAGAATTATTTTTCATCATCACATCTTATGCAACCAGGAGTCAAGAAAGCAAAGAAAACATTTTTCAGACCCAAACATTCTCAACACTCTTCCCTATCTCAATCCCAATCAAAAGTAGTTTGATACCACTAAAAAGTCTAGCTATTAAGAAGCGCACACTTCTGCCAACCAACCCTCTCTAAATCATTTTAGATTGTAAATGACATCTGGTGGGAACCATATAGAGTAACAAGGTAAAGCATGAAATTTACAGCTTTTTCTGTTCCCAAAGTGCTAGCTGAAGGGCACCACTCCTGGTCCTTATGAATGCAAATTGACAATGCCTTTATTATATGCCATCTTGGGCAGGAAACTGGATCTTTCATTCTTCATTCTCTCAGCAGGCACTTGCCTTCATCCTTCTCAAGGCTAAATGGTTCTCTGAGGTACCTTCAAGATCTCAATATCATAAGTCTGTCAGACCCCATTCCAGGGACTACTAGAAACCCCTAGGGTAAGTTAGATCCCTTACAAAGCATCTTCCAAACTCAAGACAGGAGAAACCCAATCAAAGCCGGTGACACAAACAATTAATGGCAAAACCCAGATCCACAGACTTGGGGCATGGTTTTGCTGAGATTTATTCTTTGGAAGCTGGTAAAGATTCATGTCTCTGTGACGGCTGTTTTTGATCAGCTACCCAACCGCTACTCACTAAAACTTGACTTATAGTCACAGTTGGAAGTCCTTCTAACACATACTTAATTAGTCAAGAAATAACTCATTTGAACATAGGAGTCTCAGTTCCAGGCAGATACTCTGCTGGGTTCACTAAAGCTAAAATGTAGCAGCTTTCTTGTTCTTATTTTTTTTTCAAATATAGTAAACTTGACTTTCCCCCTTCAAACAAAGAAAGAGGTAAGTAGCCACCTGCCCATCCAGGCTCTGAGGAATTTTTTATTCCCTCTCCATTCATCACTCAAAGGGTCTCTGGGAAACCTGAAAGCCTGAATCTGTCCTAACTTTCCTAAATTACTTCCAGAAAGTAAATGATGGAAAAACGATCAGAACTTGGCTCAATGTCTTTTGAAGAGATCTGAGCTAGTCAGATGAAAGCTAATCAGGTAAGAAGCAGGTAAGCATGCTTTGCTTACGCTCTTATTTAGGTATTGCACAAACTTATTAGAAGAGCTTATTAGCCTCGGAGTAGTGTCAAAGTTTCAGTTAATATTGAAACAGTTTTTTCTAATAATGCTGAGGTCAGGTATCACTTCGTCTCTGAATTTAGAAAAGCCCCCTCCCAAGCCTTTAATGTTATCCAGTTGTTGAAAGCACCAAAGGATCTGTCAAACAGACATATCTGTTTGAAAAACAGGCTCATGCTCAGAATCCAACTGAAAAATCAATAATGATGGTGTTGGTATCCTGAGTGACTAACATGGTGCTTGGCCAGCTTCCTCTCTCCTCCTACCCCTTTTCCTTTCTAAGGATATCACCCTTCTCTTTCAATGCAGGTCAGCTCTGCTCTGAGAGCTAGAAAATAAGAGGCAGAGTGATTTGCCCAGTACATTGTATATGCTGGATGACACTTGGATCAGCATCTTGGCTGAGATAAAATCTTATTCCATTTGACTCTGGTACCTGTCATAGAGTAGTTTCCTTTAAGAACCAACTAAAATCCTATCTTTACAGGAAGACTTTCCCAATTCCTTTAAAATTTAGTGTGTTCTCTTTGTTAATTGTTGTTCAGTTTTGTCTGCCTCTTCTTGACCACATTTAGGTGAGTGGGTTTTACCATTTTCTTCTCTAGCTAATTTTACAGATAAAGAAGCTAAAGCAATTGGTGTGAAGTGATTTAGAAGTCACAAGCTAGTAAGTGTCTGAGGCCAGATTTGAACTCAGTCATCTGCCCTGCATTCTGCTCAATAGCTGCCTTAATTAATTCTCTTCCATTTATCCTGTATGTAGCTTGCCTTGTAGATATTTGCATGTTGCCTCTCCCATTTGATTGTAAGCTTTTTGAGGGCGAGGACTTTCATATCTCCAAAACAACACAGTGCCTACCACATAATCAGGATTAAAGGAATGTTTAGTGATTGACAGTCAACAAATATTTGTTGTTTGTTTGGTTGATTGAGTAAAGGTGAAAAGATTTAATTACTTATGCAAGTAAAGGCTTCAGGATAAAAATAAATCAAGCTTTAGGTCAGTTATTATTTTAATTAGATAGAACTCCATGCTTGAGCTTGTATTCATTCCAATCTTTTCCTCTAAATCAGAGAATTTCTAAATCATTCTTATTGAGAATGGCTTTCCCTTTCAGCTCCCAAATTAATAGTATCCAAAGCATAAACTTTCTTTTACTTTTCCAGGTTGCTCTTTCTTTACTTCCTCTGAATTTTTATTGAATTTATATGCTATACCAGTGACTTGGAATGTTACTCTATACTACTTGTAATGTTGCTAATACAGGCATATATATATTCATAATAATGTCCTGCCCAAGCAAATTTTATAATAACTGTTTTAATACATGTGAGCCAGCATGACCTAGGAGCTGGAACTTTGGATTGGGAGTTAGGAAGATTCAGCCTAAAGGTCACTTCTGACTGCCTGGGACCATGGGCTAGTCATAACCCTGAATCTCCTTTGTTTAATTTTAAAAAGGGCAATAATACAAATTAGAAGAGCAAGAAATAGCCTACCTGTTACATCCATGGGAAAGGGAAGAATTCATGACCAAGTAAGAGATAGAGAGCATTACAAAATGTAAAATAGACCATTTTGATAATATTAAATTAAAAAAAAACTTTTGTACAAACAAAACCAAGGCAAACAAAATTAGAAAGAAAGCAGAAAAGTGGGAAACAATATTTACAGCTAGAGTCTCTGATAAAGGCCTCATTTCTCAAATATAAACAGAATTGAGTCAATTTTACAAGAATATAAGCCATTGCCCCAATTGATAAATGATGAAAGGATATGAGCAAGCAGTTTTCTGAGCTATCTATAGTCATATGAAAAAATGCTTTGAATCACTTTTGACCAGAGAAATATAAATTAAAACAATGCTCAGACTGGCTAACATGACAAGAAAGGAAAATGATACATGTTGAGGATGAGGGAAAATTGACACAGTAATGTACTGCTGGTAGAGTTGTGAACTGATCCAATCATTTTGGAAAGCAATTTGGAACTATATCTAAATAGCAACCAAACTACCCTTCCCACAGTACCTCTACTAAATCTGTATCCTAAAGGAATCATGAAAAGGGAAAAGTATCTATATGTATAAAAATACCTATAGCACCTCTTTTTGCAAAATATTGGAAACTGAGAGATAACCATCAATTGGAGAATGACTGAACAAATTGTGGTACAGAATATGATTGAATATTGTTGTGCAATAAGAAATAATGACTAGGCAGATTTCAGAAAAACCTGGAAAGACTTGTATGAACTAATGCAAAGTGAAATGAACAGAATCAGTAAAACACAGTACACAATAATAGCAACATTGCATGATGACCAACTATGAATGACTTCACTCTTCTTAGCAAGACAGTGATATAACACAAGTAAAAAGGATTCATGATAGAAAATATCCAGATAAAGAACTGAATGCAAATTGAAGCATACGATTGCATTTTTATTTTTTGACATGTTTTTTCTTTCACAATTGTGACTAATATGGAAATATGTTTTACAAAACTGCACATAAATAACCTATGTTGAATTGCTTACCATTTTAGGAATGGGGAAAGATAAAAATTTGGAACTTAAAATCTTCTAAAAATGAATGCTAAGGGACAGCTAAGTGGTGCTGTGGATGGAGCACTGGCCCTAGAATCAGGAGAACCTAAATTGAAATCTGGCCTCAGTCACTTGATACATTACTTCTGTGATTCTGGCAAATCATTTAAACCACAAAAAATGAATGCTAAAAATTACCTTGATATACAATTGGGGAAAAGATTAATATTAAAAACTATGACAATAATAGTACTCTAGTAGCACTTTATTTCAAAAGGTTGCTGTGATGCTCAGATGATGGGTGGTATATGAAAAGGGTTTTGCAAATCTGAAAGCATTTTAAACTAAACTCACACTAGAGACAAGATTTGAATTATTTGAGCTATTCTGTCTCCAAGTTCCATTGGAATGCTAGAAGCTCTGCCATTTAGATTGATGTCTTAGCTATTAAGCACTTACTATATATCAAACAGTGCTTTAAACTTTGGGGTTATAAATTACATCAATTTTCAATTTTTTACAAAAGACATTCTCTTTACAAAAGTAATGACAAAATGCTTTATAGAAATGAATAGCTTCTCCCATCAAGGAGCTTCCATTTTAAATAAAAGAGTCACCAGGCAAGGCGCTTTTTATCTTGGAAGTCAAGATTGGCCAAAGGAACAGGAAGGCTGTCTGGACCTGCTCACTGGAGGATTTCGGTACTAGCTCAAATCCTGATCGTGGGTGAGGAGTGAAGGGGTGGAACTATTGAAGATGGTCAAACAGGAGTCCATTTATTCAATGTTTTCTCAACCTTATATACCCAAATACATTTACATAACTATAGCACACTGTGCATGTGCTAGCTGTAGGATACTGCGCATGTGGGACCACATAACCAACTTGCTATTGTGTGCAGATGTTTTCTTGCCACTTTAGTATCAATCTGCTTTAATCACAACAAAGATTGTCATGTCCCCTAACTTCTCAGAAAGGCTGAGATGCCCTTAGATGTAAAAGGAGCCAAACCAGACATGTCATCAGGTTCCCTTGCTGGGCTGGAGGGTCTTATACCTCATCCAGAATTCCCCTGCTCTTTGTGACCCTCTACAGATGGCTGTTCATTCATTGATATTCTCTATTCAGAGGCAATGGTCATCATGGTATAATTATAGCTCTCAGAACAAATGGTAGAAAGGTGGGTTATATACATCTTGGCAGGATAGAAAATTGCTAGGATGAAGATGAAGGTAAGGATGCATGGTCCTAGGAAGAACAGAGTATAGCCTCAGGTCACAAATAGCAGCGATACACAGTCTATCCATCTCTCATCCCTTTTCTTTGCTGTATAATTAATTCATATGTTCATGCATACGCATAATAATGTCTTTTTTGCTACCCTCATGCAGACACGTTTTCCTTTTCCTCTCGTTACTTGTGGTTCCTTTCCATGATTTTGCTAACTGAACTGGAGGGAAAGGAAAGAGGAGCCATGCCATCTATTCTCTCTCTTGGTCACATCTTCTCTACCAGTTCTACTTGGATTTTTACAATTTCTTCTCTAGCTCCATGAAGATTCTATCATTTCACTAGGAGCTGGATTGTTATCTGACTTTTAGATCCTTATGAGCCATGGCTCATCATTTTCTCCCTGACTTTGTTCCTTTTCATTTCCTTCAAATTTCTTGTTCACCTGGAGTGGTGGAAATTTTAGTTAGTTTTTAACACCATGTTTTCATTCATCTTTTTGTGATTAGGTCTAAAGTTCTCCTTTGCCACAAACCATTGCCTGTGTTCTAACTAAACCCCATAGAAATGGCATTGCCCAGCTCTTAATGCATGTTCTCTGCATGTATGTTATAAAAACAGTTCCAGAATAGTAGTTTTTTTGTTTTGTTTTTTGTTTTTTTTTTTGCTGAGACAATTGGGTTTAAGTGACTTGCCCAGGGTTACACATAGAATAGTAGAATTTGATGGCATTATAAGAGATTAACTCCTATGTATGACTTCTCTACAACATAAACCCCCACTACAATACTTGGCAGAATAATTTACCATGTCAAGAAGCCTGTGGAGGACCATTGTTGTCCTGAGCACCTATTTACCTTTTCTATTGTTTTAAACTCTTCAAATGTTTATTGAAATGGAAAGGGCATACAATTTGGATTCAAAACCTATATTCAGACATTTATCAGCTGAGTGTGAACAAATCAACTAAATTGAGTAAGGTAACTCTATAAAATGAAAGGACTAAACACAATGGCACTTAGGTCCTGTCAAGTTCTCAGTCTATTATCATTTTTTTAATCTACTCAGCCTCTACAATTCATATAGTACAGGGACCATTTATTACATTTCTTTATATTCTCCATAACATTAATCACTGAGTATCCCTTACATAGTCCTATTAATTGAAAAATTGATGTTCATCAGGTAGTAACCTAATGACTTTATATCTTGGTTGCTTTGAAAATCTAGATCTTCTTCCTAAAAGTCTATTCTACTTTTTGAGTTGGAGAGCAGGCACTGAGGAGGCCAAAGCTGATCATATAAATCCCATAATCATATAAAAGACAGTTTTTCTCTCTAGCATTTAATTGTTCTGCTTTTCTTTTTTACTTCATTAATGGTGTTTTGAACTTCCAAATCAAGAAAACCTTAACATACCCTTCTCTTATTTTCTGAAAGATGTTAATGTCTTTGGATTTTCATTTTGCTAGAAATATTTTGTTTGGAAAAAGTATCTTCTAAGTATCATCTCTTCTTCCTTTAGTGTATACCTCTTAGGGACAGTATAGACCCTGTAAGATGAAGAGAATGTCGTCAATTTTATCAAATATTTTCTCTTGCTTTTGGAAATTAGGGAAATTTTGAAGTGGAATGGAGTAGGTACTTTTCCAAGAGACAACTAGAGGAACTAATGAGGCAGGGTGGTATAATCATTAGATAACAAACTTGGGATCAGGAAGTTCATCTGATGCTTTAGACATTTATTTCTTGGGTGAGTTTTTTCAAATTTATGAAAAATAAATTTATTATCCAACACCTTGGTTTTTTTAAACAATGTTCAATTTTTTTCTTTGTGCCATTTATATAAGATAGTTTGATACAGTACATTGTATGTTATAGTTTTTTTTCCTCATAAATTGTAAGGCTCTCCTATTCCTTTCTTCTTTGTTGAAATAAGGGCATTCTAATATGTGAACAAGTTTTAAGAAAGAAAAATAAATGAACAAAATTTAATTCCAGTATACCAAGTCAGTTCTGAAAATCAGAACAAAATATCTGAATGGTTACCCCATGTTTTTAAAGAAAGTAATCACCTCATGCTTTTTCATCTCAAAGCATGGTCATAATCAGCAATACCAACAGAAAAATGAAACATTGTCTATGCAATCTTTTTAGTTTGTTTGCTAAAGCAAACAGGTTTATATCAATAACAACATATTTATTTACTATCAAATAGCAGCTTTAATAACAGTCAAGTTATTTGTTTAAAATACAAAAAAAAACAAATTCATACGTTAGAAATTAATTTTTGAGACTCCTTGGGTGATTTTTGGCAAGCTGCTTATCCTCTTATAGTCTCATTTTACTCATTTTTAAATGAGAAGATTGGACTTAATTGTTATAATATCCATTTTATCTTTAAATCTGTGATCCTATGACAGTGAGAAATTTCTGAAAGTTTAGATATCTGGAAGCAATTGGGATACTTTCCAAAATCAGAGACCTTTTTTTTTTTTTTTGTAGACTAGTCTTATTTGAGTCCTTATTGATGGAGAGAAAAGCTTTCCTTGCTAAAATGGAAGTTTTTTTGCTTTAAGGGAAAGAAGGATATCCTTTGAATCTGGCCCTATTATTGTACTACATTTCAATTTGCAGTAAATTAAAAGCTTTTATTGGCTATGTGGCATTCATTTTCTATTTGGAAATTCAGTCCCATGATTTCTGGGAAGGAAGATGGTTTTGATTTTACTTTCCAGTGAAAGTGCATAGCTCCTCATTGCCTAGCTCCTGTAGTTATTTTGAGGAAAAACAAATTGTAAAAGTAGAAGCACCATATAAAATCTTGTGCTTTTACATTAATTGACTCAACTAGAGAACCTCAATGAGATGCTGTGTACTTTATATTCTTACTTATCACCCAAGAAATTGTTTTTTAATTTTTAAAGTGATGAGCCTTTTTATTTTAAAATCACATTCATTTCTGACATAGAAAAAAGAACTTGTAATAAAGATTTAAAAAGAAATGAGGGAAAACATGAAGGCAATGAAACTAAATAGCATATCTGTATATATACTGTCCTATACTTACAGCCCTCTACCTCTGCAATTGAACTCTGTTAGTATAATTATGTTGTATTTGATTCCATTTAGGCAGTTAAACAGTGCAGTGGGTAGATTGTAGAGCCTAAAGTTGGAAGGCTCATCTTCCCGAGTTCAAATCTAGCGTGTGATGCATCAGTCACTTAATCCTGTTTGCTTTGGTTTCCTTATCTGTAAAATGAGCTGGAGAAGGAAGTGGTAAACCTCTTCCCTATATTTGCCAAGAAAACCCCAAATGGAGTCATGAAGAGTTGGACATGAGTGAAATAACTCAACAATAACTACAACAATAATTGTTATTGTGTATATTTTTTCCTGGTTCTTCTCACTTTACTCTGCATTAATTTGTCTCCCTTATTTTTCTCTGAATTTCTATCTTTTTTTTTTTTTTTTTTTTTTTACTATTTTATTCAGTCCCACAATTTTTACCTAATCTTCAGTCAGTGCACACCTATTTTTTTTTTTCCAAAAGAACTGCTATGAATATTTTTGTATGTACAGGAACTTTCTTTGACCTTTTTCAGGAGTGTGTATACATGTATGTATGCACAGACATGTAAATGGATTGCATAGATATAGGCAGTGTATACATGTATGTATACATGTATACATATACCTACATATAGTGTTTATATATGTAATTTATATATATATATATATAAATATTTGTATGTGTATCTATGCGTATACATATGCATATATGCATAGTAGAATCTTTGGGTCAGATTTCTTTTCCTGTTTAATCCACAGTCCCATCCTTCAGTGAGCGGAAGACCTAATATGTATTTGATTGTCACCAAGAAAGAGGAAACTGGTTGCTGAGAGAAGAACTGATATCAGTCTTTTTAGAAAGTAATCGTTTGAGCTTTTAATTTGTTATATAGGAGAGAAATGCAGTCTATAATTTGATACGTGCTATAGGTTTGTGGAGAGCAGATTTCAAAGGGTTCAAAGGATGCACATATACCAATTTTAACTGAAAAGAAAACTTATGAATGTAAAAAATATTATAAGCATATTTCTAAACTAACTTTTTTCTCTCATCCTTTTTTCCTTTTCTCCTTTCCTTCCTCCTCCTATATTTCCTCCCTCCCTCCTTCCTTTTTTCCTTCCTCCCTTTCTTCTTCCCTCCTTTCTTTCCTTCCTTCCTCTCTCCATCCTCTTTCCCTCCCTCCTTCTCTTTCTCTTTCCCTCCTTCCCTTCCTCCCTTCCTCCTTTCCTCTATCCTTCCTCTTTCCTTCCCTCCCTCCTCTCCTCTTCTTTTTCCCTCCCTCTCTCTCTTCTTATTTCCCTCCCTCCCTCTCCTTTCTTCCCTTCCTTCCTGTCTCCTTTCCTCTTCTCCTTCCCTCCTTCCCTTGCTCCCTCCCTTCCTCTCTCCTCCCTTTTTTCTTCCCCTCCTCCTCTCTTTTTTCTTCCCCTCCTCCCTCCCTCCCTCCCTTTCTTTTCTCCTTCCCTTACTTCCTCCTTCCCTTATTTCCTCCCTCCCTCAATTCCTCCCTCTCTTTTCTCCCTCCCTACTTTTTTCCCTTCCTCCTTCCCTTATTCCCTCTCTCACTTCCTTGCTCCCTCCCTTGTTCTCTGGGTCTCTTACTCCCTAGATTGCATTCCTAGAACCACTATTCTCCCAATTACACACTTTCAATTTCATAATCTTGACATAATTCTCAGCTTTTTTTTTCTTTCCCTCAACCCCTCAGTCTAAAGTCTCCTTCTATAACACCTCTTTGTATCCACCCACCCATCTATAGACTTCCCTTCAATCATATGACCACTATTTCAGTTGAGAAGCTTATCTCTCCAGGACAATGGCTCCCAATTTCTTCCTCTTTTCAATCCATTTCCCTAAATTGCTTCTAAAGCACAGAACTGGCAATGTCATATCTGTGCTCAAGAATCTTCAGTGGCTTTCTATTATCTTCAGCATAGAATAAGAATCTTTTCACCTTAGCATTTGAAGCCCTTCACAAGTTGGTTTCAACTAACCTTTCTCGGATTATTATACATCGTTCCCTTTTACCCACATGGCAATCTAGCCAAAGTTGATTTTACCCAGTGCCTAACCCATAACATCCTCTTTCCCCCATTTCTCCCTTTTCATAACCATTCCTTTATGCAAGGAATATGCTCTCTCTTCCCTTTGGCCTCTTGGAATCTGGGGATGCATTCAAGTCTTGGATTATATTACACGTCTTTCCTAAAGCTTTGATGCTGATGGTCATAGTAGTTAGTACTTTATCCTTCTTAATATGACTTTGAATTTACTTGTTTACTTATTTATATGCTAGAGTTCAATGTAGACTCCTGGTTGTTCAGTTTTGAACCATGTCTGACTCTTCATGACCCCATTTGGGATTTTCTTGACAAAGATACTGGGATGGTTTATTATTTCTTCCTCTAGCTCATTTTGCAGATGAGGAAACTGAGGCACACAGGATTAAGGAACTAGTCGTACAACTAGTAAGTGTCTGAGACCAGATTTGAACTCAATTCTTTCTGATCCCAAACTTGGTAGATAGAAAAAAAAAAACTAATTTAATTTTTTCCTACCCTAACTTTAGGCGATACTTAATAAATTTTTTATAGATTAGACTGAGTGGACTGAATTTCTCTATATGATGGTAGGCCAGGAACAATAAAAACCTTTTATGAATGAAGTTCCTAAGACAGAAAAACAGTTCTAATGGGAAGGAAAGAGGCACCCCAACCAGATATACAAGGAAGTGCTGAAGGCACTATGCTATAGACATCCCTTGCTACAAGGGAGGAAGCTGACCTTTCAGTCTAGGATTTCTAGAGGAAGGATTCTGGGCTCTGCTAAAAACAGAATTTCAAGGGGCAAAGACCCTAACCTGTGGAACACAGAGGCTTATAAGTTACTGACTGCTGGAGAAATAGTCCTCTCCAACACAATCAGGATATGAAGGATTTTTTGTTTCATTCATAACAGGAAGCTTTGCATTTGCATCAAGGTCCCTGGTATCACCCTAATTGAGTATAGAACTTCCTCCCTCTCAGATCCTGTGGATTCTCCAGTCTATGCAACCACTTTTGTTGCCACCTCTATAATGAAAAGGGGAAACAAGGGAAGGTCCTGGCATCAGATTAAACTGAACCACAATTACCAGTATACTTTTTACCCTGTATTTGGCAAATTATTTTTTCAACTTAATGAAACCTGTTAAAGACCTTAGCTTAAAAAGACCAAGGTCTCCCACTGCATCCAGGACCATCTCCAGTCATCCTGATCTATATCTTGTTACTGAACCTAGATTTCTCTGGAGGAGAAAATGAGGCAAGTGACTTGCCCAGCCCTCCCTCACTTCAATCCAATTCACTTGTGTGTCATGGCATCTCTTCCCTGATATCATGGTCCTCTTCAAAAAGGAAGGAAAAACAAGATCTATTCTTATATAGCCTCTATATAAGATCAATCTTATTTGTGGTGATCAATCATTTATCTCATCCCAATACCTAATATTAGAACAGTCTTCATCAAGCAACCCATTTATATTTTTAAGAAATATACTGTGTTATTGTTAGACTTATGTCTAACAGTAGCCATCTTTAGGGCAGGGAGTGGGGAGGGAAGGAAAAAAAAGAAATTTATGTGATAATTTTTGATAATATTTGAAAGAAATAGAAAGTTGTTTATACAAGTTTTGCAATTTCACGTGCAATCCTCTTTTATTTTACTGTGTTATGGAAATGCTTGTTTTATTCTATAAATTAAAGATAAAATAAGAACAATAATATAAAAAGAGATATGGAAAGAAAACAAAAGCAAGGACAAGTAATTTAGTAATAAGCATTTACTAAGCATTGCAAATGCCAAATACTTTACTTACTATGAATTATATATAACAATAAAAAATCAAATTATCCCTGCCCTCAGGGAACTTCCGTTGGAATAGGATCAGGAGTGGTAAAGGTCGGAATGGTCTGTGACTCACGACTCAAGAAGGAATAATATAGAAGGAAGAAAAGAGGACAATTTTTTTTTTTTTTGAATTAGATCAAGAATAGTAATGGAGAAGATGAATCCAGCTGTTCAGCCTTTACTTTGGTTCTATTTTCTCTTCCAAGGAGAAAGATCTTTGGACCAAAAAGGAAGGAACAAAAATGACTTATGTAAAATTGATGCACAAGATAAGGAGGGAGATAGAAAGAACCTCACTGCTCTTTATTAATTCAGGTCACCGGAGAACTACATCCTCCTCCATCCTGAAAGAGCTGGTAGATGTGATAACTGGTCCTGGCAGTGACATCTTTGAAAGATCTTGGGAACAAAAGATATGCCATAAGACCCAAGGAGGGCAAATGTCTTGTATTTTTTTTCCCTTAGAGGTAGAGAATGGAGTCTGCAAACTTGGAGAGCTTGACTTTGATTCCTTTGAAAAGTCTAGCATGTATTATTAAAGAGATGGTTAGTGAACATTTCAAAAAGGACCGATGATCCTAAAAAGCCAGCAGGACTTCACAAAGAACAGGTCAGATCGGACTAGCTTCATTTTATTCTGGATGGAGTTATTACATTGGCAAATCAGGAAAATTGCTTTAGGTATAATTTGCTTTAGGCGTCTTATAGAATCTCTCATTCTGTTCTTCTTATATTATATATGCATATATATAATATAAAAATATGGAATATATAAAAATATAGGTATAGTATATAAAATATAGAGAAAGGGATGGGCCTAGATTGGAGTATAAAATCCACTTTTGAACTAGATGATTGGGCAGGCCAAAGAAAGAAAGGGAACAAATATTTAGTATCTACTATGTGCCAGGCACTGTACTAAGCACTTTACAAGTACTAAGCATTATCTCAATAGATCTTTACAATAACACAAGGTAGGCGTTCTCATTATCTCCATTTTGCAGATAAAAACATTGAGGCAAACGGATTAAATGACTTACTCAAAGTCACACAGCTAGTAAGTGTCTGAGGCTAGATTTGAACATGGATCTTTTTGACTCCAAACTCAGAGTTCTATGCACTGTGCTTCTCTGATACATCAGTGATATCAGTGATAGGGGAACCATCATATATAAGTTCTAATACGTGATGTGATAGATGAGGCACTTCAGATATACTTGTGAATTTCAGGTGAATCTGACATATGTAGGAGACATCTAGTGGAAGTGATAGGATTTTCAAATTTTTAAAAACATTCAACTATTGATTTTCAAGATGCCTCAGAGAAGAGAAGAATCTAAAAGAATGGAGATATCAGTGTGTGTGTGTGTGTGTGTGTGTGTGTGTGTGTAAATAACACAAGAGTGAAATTGTTCAAAAGACAGGAGCTTCCAACCCAGATGTTACCCTAATTTCAATGCAATTATTTTATAACATGATATTATATTGGATTTAAGGCATGAATATATAGGCAGTGTGATCTTTCAAGTGAGCTATTTAACAAGAAGCTTTTGGTCAGTTAAATATGATCAGAACCTTGGCTGAATGAGAGTTTGAAAGAGGAAAAAAAAAAAAAAAACCTTGGGTACCTTTAGAGTAGTAAAAAATAAAGAGTATTATCCCATAGAAAGCACTTGAAGGGGATATCTCATAAGGAAGAAGGGAATTAATAAGGGAAACTTTTCTATATGTGTCATCCACTGTTGGTGCAATGAGTGAGAAAATATAGAGCCATCTGATTTCAGCTCAACTCAACAATCTGTGGCTTGCTTCCTCATCTTAAAAATAGGATTAGTGATAACACTCACTTCCCAGAGTTGTTGTGAAGACAAAGTGAGATAATATTTATCAAGTACTTTACAGTCCTTGTCACTTTATAAATGCCAGCCATCATCATCATCATTTCCATCATCAATGATAGTAGCTGACACCTATATCTATTTAACATTCTATGAAATATTTTATTCACAAGGAAATTGTGAGCATCAACTGAGATCGTGTTTGAGTGTGTAAAGCACTTTGCAAACTCTAAATAATTTATAGTAGTATCTTTAAGGATTATTAAGAAAATTATTACAGAGATAAGATTGTGGAGAGACTTGGAAACGAGTCAGCCATAAGAAACCACCAAAAATAATTAGACCAGAAAGATAGAATAGCCATAGTAATTGGTGACAGTTACACATCCAGTGGGGGGTCTCTTGAGCTCTGAGTGGCAGGAGATCTAAAGCCAATTGGAAGTACATACTGGGTCTGATAACAATATAGTGAGCCCACTAAGCTTCCTACGGAAGTGTCAAGGCTCACGTTAGGAGTGGAGTAGCTCAACTTCTTGGCCATCAGCATAGGGCTCAGCCATTTGGTGAGAATAGGAGAACTAGTCTTAAAAAGAAACAAATAGGGCACTGAGCACAAAGTTGAAGACTAACTTCAGTTCAGAATTTACATAATACCTAACTTTATTTGAGAGAAAAGAACTCTTTTGAAAATAGGATTCCCTTCAATGCTGACATTTCCCAAGTCCCTTGACCTAATTTCTTCTTTACTCTTTACTACAACCTTATGTATTTGTGTATACAAGCACAATGTCAGTATTGGTGGAGGAAGAGTTTTTATCATTTTTATGTCTTATATTTAGTAGGGGCAGCTAGATGGTGCCATAGTACACAGAGTGTCCGCTCTAGTTAGGGAGACTCATTTTCATGAGTTCAAAACCAGCCTCAGACTGGTTTCAAAACTTGGTGAGGGGAGGTAACTCACCATGTCATCTCAAATGAAAGTCTCTCAGCTAAAACCCCATATGCTGCTTTGAAAATATGTCCTAATGTTTGCTGCCATTTCCTTCTGCCACCTGCTTGTGAGCTCATTGACCCTGGACAAGTCACTTAAACCCATTTACCTTAGTTCCTCATTTGTAAAACGAATTGTAGAAGATGGTAAACTACCTCAGTATCTATGCCAAGAAAACCCTAAATGGGGTTATAAAGAGCCAAACATGACTGGGGGAAAGGGAAGGAAAAATGTGTGCATTTTTTGTCATTGAGTGAAATGGCTCTGACCTTGGAGACAGAGTACTTGAATTTGAATTCTATCTCTTGATTCTTACTACTTGTGTGACATCATGCCAGTATTCCCATTTCCAAAATGAGCATGTTGGCCAACGAGGTCCCTTCTAGGTCCAGATCATTAAAATGAAAGTAAGCTTGAAATTGACTCTAGCCAGCATAGGATGAAGTGTTCCAGTTCCACTGTTTTTACAAAAAATGTTGTTTTGTTGTTGTATTCCCTTCCTTTTGAAAGAAGTTGTCCATGAATGTATATCATAAGTAGGAGAGTGACCATGCTGACTGTCCATCGGGATAATAGGGAGGGGTCTTGCTGGGGGAAGAATATGGCACTATTTCCATTCATGCTGTTACCTATTGTCACCATGACCAGTTGTGACAAATAGCAAGAGACAGTTAGCCCTGGGGTCAGGTCAGCCAGGTAGCTGTCTTGGCATTGGGGCTCTTTTTGGGGGGACAGAACTCTGATTCACTCACAAGCAGGTGGCAGAAGGAAATGGCAGCAAACATTAGGACATATTTTCAAAGCAGCATGTGGGGTTTTAGTTGAGAGACTTTCATTTGAGATGACATGGTGAGTTACCTCCCCTCACCAAGTTTTGAAAGCTAACCCTGTCATTTTTTTTTGAGAAAATAGTGAATTGGGAGGCTTGTTTTGCCTTATTATTTTCCTACAAAAGAAAGAAAATGTCAGAATTGGGTTTCTTTCCCCTAGAAATCAATAGAGTTGTTTGCAATCCCATTGGAGAGTAAAGTAAAAGTAATGGTCATGGCTGTTCAATCATTTCTTAGTCTATCTGACTTTGTAACTTCATTTGGAGTTTCCCTGGCAAAGATTCTAGAGGGTTTGCCATTTGCTTTTTCAGGACATTTTTACAGATGAGGAAACTGAGGCAAATAGGCTTAAATGCCTTGCCCAAGGTCATATAGATAATAAGTTTCTGAAACTGTATTTGAATTTATGAAGATGAGTATTCCTGAATATAGACCCAGCCCTCTATCCACTGCATCACCTAGTTAGTGCCCCATTGTTAAAAGTACACATTTTCAATTTATTTCAACAACTTTTATTGCATGTTGCTTATATGCAGAAAACTGAACAAGGTACCCAAGGCATATAAAGTTTAGTTAAAGGTAATAAAATGCATTTCATTCAAAAGTAATTATTTTGACCCAATTTTGTCTTTTTTTGAAAGCTTTTTTTTTATTTGGTTTGAAACAATGGGTTGACAGATTAAAATTTTGATGGAATTTTAAGAGCTAGTTCATAGGTTGGATGCCAGAATTGAAGTTCAGAGAGGTCTTGATAGATTGCAATGATCGACTAAAGATGAGAAGATGAAATTCAAGAGCAGTTTAAGGAGAAGGGGAAAGATGGTGATGAGAATGATAGTGATGGCAATACCTTTCTTTTGAAAGGTAATATTGTCATTGGGGAATTTTAGAATATTCATGGAAGAGAATAAAAGAGGAATAGTTTTTGGGGAAACCTAGATAACAATAGCATTGAAACCAACATGTTGAATTTGTTATAGACATCCACAAATTCTCATATTATGGAGGAAACCTAGATAACAATAGCGTTGAAACTAATATGTTGAATTTGTTACAGAGATCCACAAATTCTCATATTATATATCTATATATATAATTCTATATGAAAATACTGAAATTATTAGTGATAGGGAAAAAACAAGATATTAGGGAAGGAGATTTAGTAATATCAGGCCTTATATTATAAGGTGAGAGCATTGTTGAAATATAATATAGATAATTTTGATTATTTTAAATGAAAAGTTTATTATATAAATAAAATCAAGGAAATCAAGAATAGAAGAAATGCAGAAAATTGGGGAAACATTTTTATAGACAGATAGAATGTGATTGTGTTAGAATAATGCTGTGGTATAGAAAATGATGAACTAATTAATTTAGAAAAATATGGAAAGACTTGATGACCTATGAAAACCTATGAAGG
Organism: Antechinus flavipes; assembly: GCF_016432865.1. Classification (NCBI taxonomy): domain Eukaryota; kingdom Metazoa; phylum Chordata; class Mammalia; order Dasyuromorphia; family Dasyuridae; genus Antechinus; species Antechinus flavipes. The sequence continues at coordinate 49,458,551 of NC_067402.1, read as the reverse complement.
AAAATGCTACCCATTTCCAGAGAAAGATGGCAAATGGAAATATGCACAGTACAGTCTTACATATATGCGTATGAATGCATGTATATATATATGTATATATATATGTTGAGGTATCTCTCTATATAAATCGTATATATGTATGTGTGTATGTGTACACGTGTGCATGCACACACACAAGTATTATCTCATTTGATCTCTGGGAGATGGGTGCTCTTAACTCCATTTTACAATTGAGGAAACTGAGGTAAATATAAATACATTAACTTGTGCAGGGTCACACAGCTAGTAAGTTTCTTAAGATCTGATTTCAAATTAAGTCTTCCTGAGTCCAGATCTGGCACAGTATCCAAACTACTACTTTGGTATAGGGTGGAATATTTATGGAGGAGACAAACAGGATGGTGAATATGATTTGTATATCCTTCCCCAGTAAATGAAATAAATGACATACCAACTTCTTCTTAAGCATGAATAGGTGGCTAGGTGACACAGTGGATGGAGTGCTGAGTCTGGAGTCAGGAAGATCCGAGTCCAAATTTGCACTCAGACGATAATTATGTGTAAGTCAACTAATTGCCTCAGTTCCCTCATCTGTAAAATGAGCTGGAAAAGAAATTCTAAACCACTTCATTATGAAATGAACCCTAAATGAGGTCATATAGTCACATATGACTGAAAAATGACTGAATAACAAAATTATCATGGATGTCATGAAAAACTCAATGGTAGGAGTCATATGATTATAGAATTTAGAGATAGAAAGGACCTAGGAGAAAATTGAACTGAATACCTTCCTTTATTTTTAGGAAAATGAGGTTCAGAGAAATTGCCACATTCCTAAGGCCACAAAATGACTTAAGCAAGCATTGCTCAAAATTCAAGTTGTCTCACTAAAGAACTCAGAAGGCTCTCCACTCTACCATCCTGCTTCCCACATAATAAGTCATATTTTGGTACAACTTTTATAGATAAATGAATCAGTACAAAAATAGAATAGGTAGTAATTTCCTTGTCACTGAAGGTATTCAAATGGATAATGACCCAAAATGGAATTTGGAAGTGTTCATGTTCTTTGGACAAGATGGATTACATAATTTCTGAAATTTTTTCTAACAGCCTGTAATTCTATATCTTTTTCTAGATTCCACAAAAAAGAGGCCTACTGAGAATTAAATAAGACTAACAAACACAATTTAATCACAACATGTTGAAATTGTTTTCTTTAATATAATTAAATTTTCCTTTCATGTGAAAGATGATACATGGTTTAATAGATGTCTCCAATTGCTAGCACTACTATAGCCAACAATTTTGATCATGTTAGGTTTTACCCTTAATTTATTGAATAGACACTTTCTTTTTTACATATTATATATTTTTTATTATTGTAAGTTTATTTATTTTTTAAAAACATTGCTTTATGAATCATATTGGGACAGAAAAATCAGAGCAAAAGAGAAAAACCATGGGACAGATAAAAAAAAAACAGAAAAAAAAGTAAACATTGTGAGGTGTTGATTTACATTCAGTCTCTTAGATCTTTTTCAGGATGCAGATAGTATTTTCTGTCTAAAGTCTATTGGGATTGCTTTGGATCACTGAACTGCTGATCAAGCCTTTCATAGTTGATCATCACACATTCTTGTGGTTATTGTGTACAATGTATTCCTGGTTCTGCTTGTTTTGTTCAGCATCAGTTTGCGTAAATCTTTCCAGGCCTTTCTAAAATCAACTTGTTCATCATTTTTGTAGAATAATATTCTATTACCTTCACATACCACAGCTTGTTCAGCCATTCCCCAGTTGATGGGCATCCACTACTTTTCAAATTCTTTGCTACCACAAAAAGAGCTGCTACAAACATTTTTGCACATGAGTTCTTTTCTCTCTTTATGATTTCCTTCGGATAAAGACCCTAGTGGAACTGCTGGATCAAAGACTATGCACAGTTTTGTAGCCTTTGAGGCAGAGTGCCAGATTGTTCTCCAGAATGATTGGATTTTTTCACAACTCCACCAACAATGCATTAGTGTTTCAGTTTTCTCCCATCTCCTCCAATATTTATCATTATCTTTTCCTGTCATTTTAGCCAATCTGAGAGTTTGAGGTGGTATCTAAGAATAGTTTTAATTTGCATTTCTCTCATCGATAATAATTTAGAGCATTTTTTCATATAACTGTAGATGACTTTAATTTGGTCATCTGAAAATTATCTGTTCGTTTCCTTGAGCATTTGTCAATTGAAGAATGACTTGTATTCTTATAAATTTGACACAGTTCTTTATATATTTTAGAAATGAGGCCTTTAGAAGAAATAGTCTACAAAGATTTTTTCCCAGTGTTGTACTTCCCTTTTAATCTTGTTTCTGTTGATTTTGTTTGTGCAAACCCATTTTAATTTAGTGTAATTAAAGTCATTCATTTTGCTTTTCATAATGTTCTCTAGTTCCTCTTTGGTCATAAATTCCTCCCTTCTCCAAAGATCTGATAGGTAAATTATCACTTTTTTTCCTAATCTGTTTATAGTATCATCCTTTATGCCCAAATCATGTTTTCATTTTGACCTTATTTTGGTAGGAGGTGTAAGATGGAGGTCTATGCTAAGTTTCTGCCATATTATTTTCCAATTTTCCCAGCAATTTTTGTCAAATAGTGAGTTCTTATTTCAGAAGCTGGAGTTTGGGGATTTATCAAATACTACATTGCTTTAGGCCTTGATTATTGTGCCACAAGTATCTAATCTATTCCATTGATCCACCACTCACTTTTTTAGCCAATACCAAATGGTTTTGATGCTACTTGATAATATAGTTTTAGGTTTGGTACTGCTAAGCCAACATCCTTTTGTGTTTTTTTCCCATTAATTCCCTTGATATTCCTGACTTTTTGTTCTTCCAGATGAATTTTGTTACTATGTTTTCTAGTTCTATATATATTTTGCAGTTTGATTAGTATGGCACTGAACAAGTAGACCAATTTAGTCAGAATTGTTATTTTTATTAGCTTGGCCTAGCCATGAACAATTGACATTTTCCCAAGTAATTAGATTTGATTTTATTTGTGTGAGAAGTGTTTTGTAATTGTGTTCATATAATTCTTGGGTTTGTCTTGGCAGGTAGACCCCCAAGTATTTTATTTTGTCTACAGTAATTTTAAATGGAATTTCTCTTTCTATTTCTTGTTGATGGACTTTGTCAGTAATATATAGAAATGCTGATGATTTGTGTGGGTTTATTTTATATCCTGCAACTTTGCTAAAGCTGTAAATTGTTTCCAGTAGACTTTTGGATGATTTTCTAGGATTTTCTAAGTATATCATCATATCATCTTCAAAGAGTAATAGTTTCATTTTCTCATTTCCTATTCTGATTTCTTTAGTTTCTTTTTCTTTTCTTATTGTTAAAGACAACATTTATAGTACAATGTTGAATAATATAGTGAAGATGGGCATTCTTGTTTCACCCCTGATCTTATTGGGAATACATCTAGCTTTTCTCCATTACAAATAATGCCTGCTATAGGTTTTAGATAGCTACTGTTTATTAATTTTTTTTTTTTAAGGAAAGCTCCCTTTATCCTTATGCTCTCTAGTACTATATTTTGCCAAAAGTTTTTTCTTCATCTATTGGGATTATCATATGATTTCCGTTGGTTTTGTTACTGATGTTATGATGTGGCCATAAATGGCAATAGTTTTCCTGATGTTGAACCAGTCATGCATTCCTGGTGTAAATCCTACTTGGTCATAATGTATTATCCTGCTGATAAATTGCTGTAATCAATTTGCTAATATTTTATTTAAAATTTTTGCATCAATATTCATTAGGGAAATTGGTCTTTAATTTTCTTTCTCTGTTTTGGGTCTTCCTGGTTAAGGTATCAGTGCCATAGATAGAAGGAATTTGGCAGTACTCTTTATTTTGCAAATAGTTTAGATAGTATTGGAATTAACTGTTCTTTAACTTTCTGGTAGAATTCACATGTCAATCCATTTAGCCAGGGAGATTTTTTCTTAGGGAGTTCATTAATGACTTGTTCAATTCCTTTTTCTAAAATGGGACTATTTAAGTATTTTATTTCCTCTTCTATTAACCTGGGCAATTTATATTTTTATAAATATGCATCCATTTCATTTAGATTGTCTGACTTGTTGCCATAGACTTGGGCAAAATAGTTTCTAATTATTGCTTTAATTTCTTTTTTATTTGTGTTGAGTTCATTCTTTCATTTTTGATGCTGGTGATTTGGTTTTTTTCTTTCCTTTTTCTGATAAAATTAACCAAAGGTTTATCTATTTTGTTAATTTTTTTGTCCATAAAACCAACTTTTAGTTTTATTTATTAGCTCAAATAGTTTTCTTGGTCTCTATTTTATTAATCTCTCCTTTGAGTTTCAAAATTTCTAATTTGGTATTTAATTGGATCTATTTAATGTGTGTTTTTTTTCTAGCTTTTTTAGTTGCATGCCTAATTCATTGTTCTCCTCTTTCTCTGTTTTATTTATGTAGCTATTAAGAGATATAAAATTTCTCCTAAGAACTGCTTTGACTACATCCTTTAGATTTTGCTATGTTGTCTCATTATTGCCATTCTCCTGGATGAAATTATGAATTATCTCTGTGATTTGTTGTTTGACCCACTCATTTTTTAGATTTAAATTATTTAATTTCCAACTCATTTTTAGTCTATTTTTTTCCTGGGCCTTTATTGAATATAATTTTTGTTGCATTGTGGTTTACAATGCAAAAGAAAGCATTTACTATTTCTGCCTTTTTACATTTGATTGTGAGATTTTTATGCCATTAATAAATGGTGAATTTTTGTGTAGGTGCCATGAAATGCTGAAAAAAAGATGTATTCCTTTCTGCCCCTATTCAATTTTTTCCAGAGTTCTATGGTATCTAGGTTTTCTATCCTAATAACCTGCCTAGCTTCTTTTTTGTTTATTTTGTGGTTAATTTGTTTGATTCAGAGAGGGAAGATTGAGGTCCCCCAGTAGAATAGTTTTGCTATCTATTTCTTCTTATAACTGGCTTAAAATCTCTAGGAAATTGCATGCTCTACCACTTAGTAAATACACATTTAGTATTGTTAACACTTCATTATTTATCAAGATGTACTTTCCCTTCTTTTCTCTTTTAATAAGATCTATTTTTTATTTTTGCTTTATCTGAGATCAGAATTGCTACCCCTGCTTTTATTTTTTATTCAGCTGAAGCAGCCTTTTCCAGCCATTTACTTTTATTTTATATGTGTCTCTCTGTGTCAAATGTGTTTCTTGTAAACAATATATGGTATGATTCTGTTTTTTTTTTAATCCATTCTGTTATTTGCTACAGTTTTATGGAAGAGTTCATCCCATCCATATTCACATCCCATTCACAATTTTGATTAGCAGCTCTGTATTTCTCTCCATCCTGTTTTCTCCCATCTATATACTTTTGTTCTTTCTACCCTGTCCTTAGCAATATTTTTTAACCACCCCACCCATTATCTTATCTGTTATCACTCCTTCTCTCCCTCTTATCTTTTTCCCTAGTGTTTATGCCCTATCCTTATATCCTTATATCTCTTTTCTTTCCTCTTTCTCCTCCTGCTTTTTTATAGGGTTAGATACATTTCTATATCCAACTGAATGATTAAGTTATTCCCTCTTAGAGCCCAAACTGATGAGAGCAAGCTTCAGAAAATGCTCATCACCTTCCTTTCCTCCCTCCATTGTAATAGATCTTTTGTACCTTTTCATGTGATCTAATTGTCCCATTATACTTCCCCTTTCCTCTTCTTCCAGTGCTGATCTTTTTCTATCCCTTAATGTCTTTTTCTTTGATGTCATCACATCAGATTCCATCCACAACCTCACCTTCAATCCATGCTCCCTTTCTCTATCCCCCTAACAGATACAGTTCTCAAGAGTTACAGATACTGTTTTCCCATCTAGGGATGTAAACAGTTTAACCTTTAAATACATGTTTTCTCCTGTTTACTTTTCTATGGTTCTCTTGAATCCTGTGTATATAGATTAAATTTCCTGTTTAGTTCTGTTTTTATCAATAGAAATGATTGAAAGTCTCTTACTTCATTGAAGCTCTATTACCTTCTCTGAAAGGGATTTTATTCAGTTTTTTTTCCCCCGAGGCAATTGGGGTTAAGTGACTTGCCCAGGGTCACACAGCTAGGAAGTGTTAAGTGTCTGAGACCAGGTTTGAACTCAGTTCCTCCTACTTCAGGGCTGCCACCTCGCTGACCCCTTCAGTTATATTTTGTATTGCTTTTTCCATTTAGTTTATTTTACTGTTTAAGGAGTTGTTTTCTTTGAACAACTTTTTTCCTTCCTTTTCCCAACTGTTTATTCTTTCATACATACCTTTAATTTATTTTCTCATTTTTTCTTCTATCTCTCTTATTTGCCTTTTGAAGTCTTTGATAAACATTTTCAAGAAAACTCTTTTGGCTTGAGAGCAATTTATATCATTCCTTAAGATTTCTTCTGTGGAAATTTTCTCCTCTTCTGTATTGGTGTTTTGGTCTTCTCTGTCACCATTGTACCTCTTTATGGTCAGGGTTCTTTTCTGTTTCTTGCTTATTTTCTTTGGGTTTTTTTTTTTCTTTTTGATATTTCCTCTTTTTTTTTTTTTTTAAACTTTTAAGGTTGAGCTCTGCTCCTAGGGTAAAGGGGACCCTGTCCCAAGCTTTCTGGGAAACTCTGAGCCTTGGCTTTGAGCATAGGAGTCCTTTGTGTTTGCCTGCTCTGTTCAGGAAACAGCCTGGTTTCCCAAAGTTTGGCTTCTCAGTTGGGACTGAAGGATTTGCTTCTTTACTGAGCCAGGACCGGGGGTCTCAGTTGCTGATTTGTTGTAATTAAGACTCTATCACTGGCTCTCAGCCTCTGTCTGAGCTGGGTTGAACATCCTTTTCACCCCAGTGAGACTGACCTTTCTTGAAGTTTTTTCAGTTTATCTTGAGCTGGAGAGTGGTTCTACTTCATCAGACTCTGTTCAGAGATGTGATTCCATGTGGTTTTCAAGGGAAACTTGGAGAGCTTGAGCAGCTTTCTGACTTTACTCCAACATCTTGGCTCCATCCCAAACTATATGTGAATAGACTCTTTCAAGAGAAATCTTTTGAGCCTCAGTTTCCTGATCTGTAAAATCAGGAGGTTGAACTATATGAGCTCTAAGCTCCCTTCCATCCCTCAAGTTCTTTGATTATTTTCAATAGCTTCTTTGAAAAGTAAAGTAGGAAACTGTGGCATATAAGTGTGGTGGAATAATAGTACTATGCTATAAGAAATGACGACTACAAGGCTTTTGAAGAAACAAAACAGCACTTCTAAGGTCTAATATAAAGAGAAATCAAAATAAAACACCTTGAGAACAATATAAAAAATAACTACCATAATGCAATGGAAATTCTTACCAAGCAACCAGATTCCAAACAGTTCTGTCTTTGGTAAAGGGCTGACAGAACACACTTCTCTTCTTTTGGTAAATACGTAAGGATCAAAGTTGCAGAACATTGGTTAAGTTGTAAAACTTGGTTAGTAAGTTAATGAGTTTTGTTGAATTACTTTTCTGGTTTCATGGTTTAGGAAGAGCCATAACATATTTGAAATGATAGGAGTATAAAAGACATAAATAAAAGTTAATTTTAAAAAAAATCAGGAAGGTTCTGCTAGGAGAAAGAAGAAATTGTTGGTTGTTTTTTTTTTTTTTTAAAGGCAGGACTGATTGTCTACTGCCTTCATTAAAAAGAAAAGATTATGAAGAAAGAATCTGATTTCTAGCTAAGAAAATTAATTTTGTGAACACTTTTCAAATATTAAAATAAAAATACATGTAACAAAAAGAATAAAATTGTCAGAATTCACAAGTCCAAATTTATTTTCTATTTTCACTTCAGAATTTAAGTAAAGTTTGGTCCAGATTTTGCTCCAGTAGGAAATTACTTCATTATCCAGTATCTTCTTAGACTGGAATATTTATTGGCAGCTTGTCCAGATGCACAATTTGTCTTGGCCACCCTCCCATTTTTCTCTGTTGCTGCTACCTATCTAATTTAATTCTGCATTATAGTAGAGATATGGTCCTTAGTTTCCTCAAAAGAACATTTGCTTGGTAAGATAGGAATATAATATGTTGCATCATAAAAAGCTGAAAAATAAGAAGTGTTTTATACTGATTAGGTGCTTACTGAATTTTTAAAAGTTGTTTTCTTTGGGCTTTTTTTAAATTGCAGAATTATCCCAGAATTCTTATTCTATTGCAATGATTCCTATACCTCAATAGTATTCACAAATTTCTTTCAATTAAAACAGGTGTTTCCTTATTGAAATGCAATGGATAAATAAATTTGATTTAAAAAAAAAAAGCCCTTGCATAATTAGCAGGAATTGGTCATTATGTCATTTCCAAATCCTAAAATTGAGGCTTTTTGTTTCCACATTTATTCTTGGACAGTATTCAGATGAACATCTGGGTAATCTGAGCAACTAGGTGGTACAGTGGATAGAACGCCAAGCCTGGAGTCAGGGAAAAAAAAAAAAAAACTCTTTTTCTAAGTTTAAATCCGGCCTCAGACATTCACATGCTGTGTGACCTGAGTAAGTCACTTAACCCTGTTTGCCTCAGTTCCTCATCTATAAAATGATCTGGAGAAGGAAATGGCACTCCAGTATCTCTGCCAAGAAAGCCCCAAAGAGGATCATAAAGAATCAAATATGACTAAATGATTGAACAGCAATATTGAAAAAAATTATGTTATAATAATGTCATTATTAACAAAATTAGTAACAATCATTCAGAAAATAGTGATATTAGTAATTCACCAAGGTCTTTGTTGGATAAGTGAAATAAAGATTTGAAGCATTTATGCAGATGATTCAAGAAGAATTTCTATTTGTTCATCAGATTGTTAAATGTATTTTCCATTTCTAATTTTTTTTATTTTATTCTGTGTTTTTTCCCAAAAAATGTGTGGGGAGGTTGGCCTAAATTATCTAGATAATCATCTCAAATCTTTAACTGAGACAGCTGGTATAATGGCTGACCCAGGGTCAGGAAGATCTGAATTCAAATGTGAACTCAGACACTTATTAGCTCTGTGGCTGTAAGCAAGTCACTTAACTTTTGTTTGCCTCATTTTTCTCAATTATAAAATAGTAATAATAATTATTATAATAACTGGTATTATATAGCACTTACTGTGTGCCTAGCAGTTAGTAGATACTTAATAAGTAGTTGTTGAGTTACACAGCTGTATTTTGCAAATAATCCATTGTGCATGTTTAGAAGAGGCTGTATCTTTCTGAAATGTATCAAATAATACATTTTGGCACTGTAAAAACAGACCATCACAATCTGTCAAATGGACTTAAGGTCTTAATAAATAAAACATGAAATGTTTTATGTTGAAAAAAAGGTGACAAGAAAAGGAAGCCTTGTTTGATTGTGACTTTTTTAGTTATGAGTTGAAAGTAGGTAGGGGAAATGAAAGAACGAGGGACAACGATTCATCCAGTGTCACTTTGTAAGTATAGGGTTGACTGATTCTCTCACTGCCATTTTTTAAAGATGAAATTGACTGTCAAAGATTTAAAAAAAAAAAAAAAGACCAGAGAATAAAATAGATCGGCTGGCCATTCTTGGACTGTGGGTGATTCTATGAGAGGGGGAATTACGGGAAAACTATGGGGCTCCCCTAAAATCATGGACATAAAAACATAAGATAGCTTAGGTTGACCTACTTTTAAATCAATGGTCATGACAAACAAGGGTCAAGGACTGGCAATAGTAATAGTCATTTGGGAGTTATACAATCAATCCACAAGCATTTATTAAGCAATTCCTTTGTGCTTGGTATTGTGCTGGGTGCTGAAGATACTATAAAGACAAATAGGAGACAGTTCCTGCTGTCAAGGAGCAAGGTGGGGAAAGCAAGAACACACATAAATGTATATTAAATGAGTGCAAAATTATTTGGGGGAGGGGAGGCAACCGGCAGTCAAGGTTATCCAGAACAGTTTCCTGTGGAAGGTGATAGTTGATATGGGCTTTGAAGAAAATTCAAACAGGGAATTGATGAGATTAGAGATGAGGAAGAAGGGTATCCCAGGGATGGGATTTAGATTTAGATTTAGATTTTAAAAATCTAAATCTAAGATTTAGAAGATTTAGAAATAGTGAATGGAATGCCATGAGTGAAAATCATCCAAAAGTTAGCCTGACCAGGACACAGTGTGTCTAAAGGGGGAGTGTTATATGATAGGGCTAGTAAAATATGGAGGAACCAGTCTGTGAAGGGCTTTGAAGGTCTAACAGAGGAGTTTTAAATTCTTTCCCCCTAAAAGCCGTAGGGATCCATGAAGTTTCTTGTGTTTTAAAAATATGATTGGTAGCTCTGTAAAGGATGGTTTGGAAAAAAGAAATATTTGAGCCTAGGACATTATTGTAATAATCTAGCTAAAAGTGAGTAGGATTTGAGAAAAGGGGACAAATGTGAAGGACATTTGTGGAAGTAGAAGATGTGTCAATTTTCTAATTCTCCCTTACATGATGATAATCTGGGAGGGACCTTAGCAATGCCCTAGCATTATCCCCAGTGGTACAGATTAGGAAAATGAGTTCCAAGGAGGATAGATCCATGACTATTCCAGCCAAAGCTACAACTAGGAATTTTGGAATTGTGATGAAGACCATATAGTGCAGTGGGATTGTGAGGCTGGGGCTGAAGGTTGCAATCTTGGAGGAGGGTGGAGAGAAACGAGATGGTGTAGTTTCCTTTTGTTAAGCAATTTCTCTTGCTAATTAAGTGATATGATGTGCTGTTTTTAGGGTCTTAAAAAGATTGTAAGTGCTTTATTTATTCCTTAGAATCTGTACTTTTAATTGGATACCATGGGGCAGAGCCCCCATCACCCCGCCTTAGTTACTTCTTCCTAATAAAGATCTGGGAGGGGAAGTCTAAAAGTTTCTGACAGCACCAAGAAGAGTACCATTGACTGCCTTAGTAACCTAAGTGGAATATGACATGCTTGGTCAAGCTTCTTAGTGACCACAGGGAGATCTGCAGCCCGAGGGCATCCTGTCAGGAAGATAACACTTACTGTGGAAAGAGAGGAGCTTTTTTAGCTCAGTTCTCCCCCTGCCCCACTTACTCATAGCTCTGTAGTGTGAGCTATCACTTCTAATTTACTTGGTAAAATTCCTTAATTAAGACTTTAAACACAGGAAAATGCCCTGAAATAATCTCCTTTTCCTCATCCCTACACAATAACAGATTGAAAATAGAATGATAAGGAAAGACTGCATCCTCTTTTAAATAGAATAGAAAGCCACTGGAGGACTTCTTAGCTGGGTAGTGAGCTGACATTCTTCTCTCAGAAAATTGGAAAAAGGAAGAAATCAATGGCTCTGTACCTTTCTGTCAGCATTAAACCTCATCTGGAGATAATGCAATTCCTGACACCTTCTCAAATGTGATGAATACAACGGAAAGAAGGAAGATACATATATTAAGATCAGGAAAAATATGATTGTAGGATCTGAGTGGCATAAATCTCCTGCCGATCTGTGGGCTTGTTCCCAGGACAGTTCTAAGGCAGAAGAACTTGTCTTTGGGGTCAGAATGGGGGCATTCTTCTGATTGTCAGGGCAGTCATTATTATTGTCCCCCCCGTTTGGGTGTCAATCAATTAAATTCCCCTCCAGCCTTAAATTCCATCAGGAAATCAATATTGTTAGTGAATTGAACCTGAAGGGGTCTGAGGTTGAGAGTTGTCTTCTCTCCAATGAACACATCAACTGTCAAAGTCCTTCTGGCCAGTACCTGGAGAAGACATGAATTACAACAGGCGCTGCCATAGATCTCATTGCTGACTTCTTGAATTTAATCAGCTTTCTTTGCTGGGTTACACAATTAGCAACTCCTTGCAATGCTGCAATGCTGTGTTACTGGGAGCACAGACCCTCAAGAGGAATTTAATTTTCACTTTGTCATCTTCCCCCCTGGCCCCATCTCTATACCTTATTCCAAACATCCACATTTTCAGATACTTTCTGCATTTGATTTTTTATTTATCTATTTTGCTTTTCCTTTATTTAGTTTAGGTATTAAAGCTGAAAGCTGTATTGAGATTTTTGGGACACCCTGAATATATCACACGCTTTGTCACTTCTCTGTAGATGTTCCCTCTCCAACATCAGTATCTCTAGCCCAGAACTCTCTTTAAAGCTGCAATCCAGTATCCCCAACTGCCCTCTTCCACCTGGATGTGCCATGTTCACCTCAAACTCAACACCTCTCAAATAAAAATCATCATTTTTCTTCCTAAATCTTGCTCCAATGTCACTCCTTCAGTCTGTACAAACACCATGCGCTCCCCTGTCCTGTTCGTGACTTGAAAACTATTTAACCCTTCCCCCATTTCTCATAATATCCATTTAATTATTAAGTCCTGTTGATGCCCTCTTCCACAATTGATTCCTTTCAATTTCTGTCATAACCTTTCTAATCTAGGCCATTATTATCACCTTAAACTTAGGCTATTACAATAATAGAACAGGTTTTCCTGCCTCCATGTTCTCTTTGCTTTAATTTATCCTTTTCAGTCTTGACAGAATAACTACCCATATATGCTAATATGTTCATGTTGCTTTTTGGCTCCAAAGTCTTTTTTTTTTTTTCTTACTTTACTTTTTCTTACCTCTTATTTTTCTTACTTACTTTTTTCTTGCCTCTTACCTTTTCTTACTTTACTTTTCTTCCTTTCTTACTTTTTCTTTATTTATTTACTTTTCTTTACTTTACTTTACTTTTTTTTTTTTTACTTTATTATTACTGAATAAAATTTTAATTTCATGGTCCGATTCAGGGCTTTCCATAATTTGATGCTTTTATATATATCTCGCTTTATTATATATCATTCATCTGTACATATTTTAAGTTCTTTTCATACTTGAACTACTCTTTACCCCCTAAGTACATAGAATGCCTTTATGTCTTCTTATGCCATCTGGCACAGATAAGCACTATATTTCAAAAATTAATACCCTAAGTTCCTCAAGTTGCCCAATAACCCAAATCTAGATTTAATCAGTGGAACATCATTCTAGTAGGCTTCTGTGTAGTCTATAGTATTCCTATTCCAATAGTGCTTCTGGGGAAATGGAGGAAAGAATGCTAGTGACCTCAATTCAAGTCTAACACTGCTGCTAATTAATTATAACTTTAATCTTTCTTAGCCTCAGTTTCCTCAATTGAAATAATATGGGATTCAGATAGATGTTTTTTGAGGTCTTTTTGATTTAGGTCTATGATTCTTTGATTACCTATTAATGTTGCTTAGCTAAAGAAGTGCATGGGGGAAAGAATAATGGAATAAAAATGTATTAATACCTATGCACTAGGCATAATGTTAAGCACCTTAAAAATATTATTTCATTTGACCCTTAAGGTGAGTAAGACAGTCACAGTTAAAAGGTAATTTGAATCGGTATTTTATTATTGTTGTTCTGGCATAAATCACCCAGGAGAGAGAATGATTAGAAGTCTGTTTTCATGTATTAGTTCTTGGATATGCTGTTGTTTAAAAATTGCTTTCACTGAAGTTCAATTTGCCCCTTTGAAGACCTGGCTACATATACATTACATGTGTAAAATCTTTGAAACGTTTGTATGATTTCTGTGGTGTGGGCTATTTGTGACCCTGAATTATTGCAGAGAGTTCCTTTTTATGTGAGGGCATGAATAGAGCAGGCAAGGTTTTTATTTTGTTTTTGCCACAACAGGGCAAGGAGGATTCCATGGAGGATGCAATTAAGGTAGATGAAGTTCTTGCCCTAGAAATCTCATTTTAGCAGATTGCTAACAGACAGCAAAAGTAGGAACTCCCCTTTCACTTCCTACACCTTTCAGGCCCAATTCTTTTAAAAAACTTCAGAGATTTGGCAGGGAGAAAGAAAAATTTTTATTCTGCCTTGTCAATAGGAAAACAGGTAAAGTCGTCTTCAAAACATACAAGAATCAGATTTCTTATCCGGGTCTTATTTTTCCAGTCCTCTTATACTTTATCCTCCTTTACACACTCTGCCAACCAGCTACACTGCTGGCCTTTCCAAAACCAACATTCCACATCCCATCTCTATTCCTCTTTGCTGGCTTTCCCTGCTCACAGCCTTCCTATCCCTAAATACCTTTCCCCTCCCTAATTTCCAAGAGTCAGTTGAAATCCCACTTTCTACAGGAGACCTTTCCCAAGTACCCCCTGCTACTAGTGCCTTCATCTCTGAGAATACTTTCCATCTTCTTTGTATATGTCTTAGATGCACTTAATTATTTACATGTGGTCTCTCCTGAAAGAATATGTGCTCCTCAAATCCTAGCTATTATTATTGTCATTTTTAAAGCAGGGTCTGATTTTGTTGATGGTGTGTTTTTGCCTTTCTTTGTACCCCCAGAGCTTAGCATAGCATAGCATAGCACCTGGCACATTAGTAAGTGCTTAATAAATCCTATTGATTGATGGGCTGACTGAATACAACAATATGCTACTATCCCTGTAGAGAGAGAGCCCCCACAAAGCAGAGCTTTACTTCTGACCTTTCCTCCTCTTACTATGTGTTGCACTCTTTCAGAATTAAGCATCAGCTGTGTATGAATATAATTTCTGATCGTGACTCAGCAAGATCATTTTTCATACTGTCCCATATATAGTTTCAGTCATTTTTTGAAAATTCTTGCCATTAGACTATTAAGTTAGAGTGACATGAACAGCAAGGATGCAGTATAAGGAAGCCATGCAATCAACCAAACAGCCATATTGTCCATGTCCAAAAATGTATGTCTCATTCTTCATACTGATTCTGTCTCCTTTCTATCAATGTGCGTTACATAGATCATTATCTAGTCTCTGGTATCATGGCTGGTCATTGAACTGATCAAATGATATATTATTTATTCTAAAGTTGTTTGATTTTTAGGATTTTTTTTATTATAAAAGTATTCTTTTGGTTTTTCCTCACTTCATAAATTCATGCAAGTCTTCTTAAGAGTCCCTAAACCCATTCTTTTTGTAATTATCCAGAGTACAATAGTATTTCATTATATTTATGTAATTATATACATTTTTCATTATTATATACATTTGTTCATCCATCCCCCAAGTGATAGGCATCTTCTTAGTTTCCAATTTATTGTCTCTACAAAAAGATCTTATACATATGTAAATACATATACATATAAACATATTAGAATATAGAAAAATATGTATTTATGGACACATGTATATATACACAAATACATGAAGAGAGAGGGAGGGAGAAAGAGATGGAAGACAAGAAGAAAGAGAGAGAAACAGACAGAAACAGAGAGGGAGAAAGAGAAACATACACATATATACATATATACATAAATTACATGGTGGTCTTTATCCATTTTCTTTGATTTCTTGGGGTTATATATGTCCTAGAGCTATTGATGTATCAAAGGGCATACAAAATTTGGTAACTTTGGGTGCATAATTTCAAATTGCTTTCCCAAATGACAATATTAGTTCATAGTTCCATCAACATCCATACAATTATATTTATAGGCAGAGTTCTTCCATCATTTGTCATTTTCCTTTATGTCATCTTTGCCATTCTGATAGATTTGAAGTGGAACCTGAGAGTTGCTTTAATTTTCTTTCTCTAATTATTGGTCATTTGGCACATTTTTATATGCTAGTTGTTATCTTATATGCTTTCCTTTAAGAATTGCCTATTCATATCCTTTGACCATTTATTAATTATCAAATGGTTCTTATTGTTATAAATTGAAACAGTTTCTTATAGATCTTAGAAAACTTTTATCAGAGAAACTTGAAAAGATTATTTTCCTTCTAATTTTAGCTGTTTTGATTTTTGTTTGTTCAATTAAAAAATACAATAGAAGTTACATCTTCTATTTCTGTGATTTTCTCTGTTCCTTGTTTGGTCATGACCTTTTCCTCCCCATTCACAGATCTGAAAGAAAATTTCTTCCTGATTCCTCCAATTTGTTTATAATGTGACCTAAGTCATGTTTCCATTTGAAAGTATTTCTGTTATATTCTGTATATGTTATATACTTGCTAGTTTTCCCATCAATTTCTGTTGAATGTGTCCTTACTCCTCTACTTGGGGTCTTTGGATTTATTGAATACAAGATTACTTAGTTTGCTTCTGCATGCTGTGCTCCTAAATGTTTCACTGATTGACCTCTCAATTTTTTAAACCAGTTTATGTGTGATTACTGCTTTGTAGTACAGTTTGAGATCCAGTATTATGTCTATTATTTTCTGATTGTGATGAATAAAGATTTTGAGATGGGAATGTCCAGGTGACCCTTAATATCAGAAGCTTCATCAAAACCATCCAGACAACTGAAGCCTTGAAACTAGTGAGCAGCATCCAGTAGTGCTTGACCTTGTCTAGCAATAAATCACCCTGGAAACCAAGAGAGCTGAGAAAGGGAGTGATCCGTCTAACAGCTATGCAACATCAGTAAGTGAATTTGGTTGGAACTCAAAAAAAGACTCCTAGGAAGGACCATTTACAATGAAGAAATAGAAGAGGGAATATTTTGCATCTACCATTTTAAGTTTGAGCCCACTTTCTCAAGGGAAAAGTGGATCTGTAGGTTTGGGAGATGTTTTTGTGGTTTAATCTCTGTTACACCTCCTCAGTAAATACTCATTTGCAAAAGCTAACTGGTGTCAATTGTGTGATATTAAGGAGATAGCAAATGATTAATTGATATTGAAGTGGACAGAGGATGGGGGCTGGTGCATGTTACTATTGTAAACTTCCAGTCTCTCATGCTTTTCTTTTGTATTTGGAGAGCAGATGTAGTCAGCTGACTTTTAGAAGCCCAACCTGCCAATGGGAGTTGTAATTGGTAGAATGAGCCCAGAGAAAGTATTATATCTGCATAATCTCACTTTTGCTTCACAACTTTGTGCAATGGACACTATAAATATCATGCCCATTTTAGACATGGAAAACTTAAATTATTTGCTTGGGATAATACAACTAGTCTGTCAGAAGGAGAATATGAATCACATTTTTCTGATTCCAGATTTGGCATTATATATATTGTGCTGCTTTCTCTCACATAAAGAAATAAACAAAAACTCAACAACTGATACTTACATATTGGATGTGTCAAAAGTCATAGTGCAGCTATTAAAGCTCAAAACTGCACAAAAGTCTTAGCATACAAAAGTTATTGAGTTAATAGTTCAAAACTGCACTAAGGTTTTTGGGATACTGTGCTGAAGAGTATTGAAGGCTGAGTCAGAAAGAATTGGATTTATATATTCCCACTGGGATAGATTGTATGGCTTTGGGCATGTCACATAATATTTTAGAGTACCAGAAAATTCCCTAAAATTATAAGACTGAGAGAAGCTTCTGAATTGCATTGGTTCCTAACAGGGAATCAATGAAATCAGAAGGTTGGTCCTTATTCTTCTCTCTTTACATATATTATCTTATTTACCTCTTACAATAGTCATAATCCTAATAATATTAGAGAGACAAATAATATTTTTAGCCCCATTTTACAAATGAGGAACCTGAGGCTGAGAGAATGAGATACTTAGACATGGACACAGCAGGAGTGAAAGTCAGAATTGAGAATCTGAATCTGACTGCTTGAATCTTGACTACATTTCCTCACCTCTAGTTATAAAGACTTGATCTCAAGTCTGCCTGAATCTTATTCACTCTATTTCCTACTTCCCTTTTCAAGGGTTCTGTTCATTCTTGTTATCTTTAGAAACATTTGTTTGGAGTATTTCAAGGAGGAATCATTTTCCTGACACCATTACCCTCCACCTTCCTTATTAAAGTCCATTACAAGTATTCCTGTCTCTGGCAATGAACTTGATTCAGTATTTTAACATAAATGTGAAATGTAACAATGAAGCACATACACATTGATTGTTGGTGTATTGAAAAATCTCTTGGTCTTTTTTGGTTGATCAATTCATATTAGGAAACTTGGCATTTGCTTTCATATAAACTCAGGTCCCATTATTCTCTTACCGGAAGAAGTGCAGCTCTTTGTTTTATATTCAGTTGTCTATCCTAATTCTTCTGAAATTTAGCTCAACTATGTAATGCCATCAAATTTGGGGGAAATAAAATCTAGATTAATTGAAAAAATGCATATCAGAAAATAGATTCCTTTTTACAACATAGAAAATCATAGCCTTCTTCCTGGAAGACATGTCTTAAAATGATGGAACTGGCTAAGGAGAAACAAGTAATCAGTAATCTTCATATATAATATCAGTAACCCTATCTTTCACTTCTCAATTCAATTAATTCTACAAGCATACAGTAATATACATATTATATGCAAGACAACGTTCTAGAAATTCAGCATAGAAAGATGAAAGTCCCTACTTTCGAGCTTACAGATGAATGGGCAGATACTGTAGATATAGATGCATGTAGCTAGTAGATAGCTATATGTATATGTAGATAGGTGAAGATATAAAATATATAAAAATCTATATATTTATATATGTGTAAATATAAATAATTTTAAAAAGTGAACATTATTCACCTGATAGGGTGAGGGATTTGACAGATATAAAGAGAACAGGAAATGGAATGATCCCTCTCTTCCTCAGTTGCCTGATAACTTAAAACCCCAAGTCTTCTGAATAGTAATAGTTATCATTTCTATAGAGCTTTAGTTTTTTAAAAAGCATTTTGAAAATATTATCTAATTTGAGCCTCACAGCACTTCTTGGAGATTGGTGTTATGATTGTACTCATTTTACAGATGCAGAAATGGAAGCAGACAGAGATTAAGTAACTTGGCCAGAATTAAGAGTTAATAAATGTCTGAAATGGGATTTGAACTCAGATCTTCCTGGGTTTAGGTGCAATCCTCTATCCATTGCTCCATTTAACTGCCTCTGAGTCCAGAGCTAAGTGGCAGGGAACAGGGGCAGAGTGGGGGCTATAGGGAGAAATGTAGAAGTTTCCTAAATGGAATAAAATGAACAACTTTCCAAAAAAAAAAAAAAAACCTGGATTCTTGTTCTCCCTTTTCTTGTCCCTTTAGGCCCTCATATTCAGTCTTCCAAAATCTAATCTAATCAGCTTTAGACTTCATCATCTCTATCTTGCTTTTTCAATCATCCTTTAATTCTGTTTTATTCTTTAAGAAGTACTTTAAAAGATTAGAAATAATCCATAAGAACTCAAAGGGCAGAGCTAAGATCAGCAGATGGAAGTTATAGACAGGCCAAACAGAAATAATCAGTGTAAGGAAGAAATTCCCAACAATGAAAGATATTCCACAGTGGAAAGCACCACCAGCCTGGGCTGATTTCCATCATCAGATGTATTCAAATGAAAGCAAGATGACCATATCTTATGGAGGTTGGTGAGGTTTGGAAATTTTAGGCTAGAAGACCTTGTGTCCTCCCTATTTCTAGAGTTCTGTTCCTAATCATTAATGCCAAATTACAGGTACTCACCTATATAAAGTCAAACTTGTTTCAGATACAGTGCAAGTGAAAACCCCATGGCCATCACTGTCAATTGGCACCATATATTTAGAACTTAGAAGAAGAAAACTCAATAATCATCTAGCTCATCTATATTTCACTTTACAGAAGAGGGACCAGCCCCAGAGAGTTTAAGGTTTGTGCTCAGGGTCAGATAAGTAGCAAGTAACAGAGTTAGGATTCAGTCTCAGGTCTTTTACTTTTTGGATATGTTGATGATGCAGTGGATAGAGTGTGAAGCCTGGAGTCAGGGAGACTCATCTTCGGAAATTCAAATCTTACCTCAGGTGACCCTGGGCAAGTCACCCTTTTTGCCACAGTTTCCTCATCTGCAAAATGAGCTGGAGAAGGTAATGGCAAAAAATTTCAAAATCTCAGCCAAGAAAGCTCCAAATTGGGTCACAAAGAGCGAACAAGACTGAAACAACTGAATAATTTCTACTTTCATTGATGGTAATAGTAACTAACATTTATTTAACAATTGTAGTTACTATGTGTTAGGGACTGTGCTATGCACTTTATAAATATTTGTTTGACCCTCATCAAAACCCTGTGAAGGGGTGCTGTTATCCACATTACAAGTAAGGAACTGAGGCAAAGGGGTGATACTTGTAAATGTCTGAGATTGAGTTTGAACTCAGATTTTCTTGATTCCAAGGTCAGTGCTCTATCCATTACACAAACTACCCTGTAAAAGCTATTGCCAGATACTCTCATTCCAAGACTAAATCTTAAAACATTATACAGTGTCCCAAAAGTTTGAGTGCAGATGAAATGAAAGTTTAAAACTGCACTTTTGAGACACTTTGCATAAATATCAGTTACTTTAAATTCGCTTTATTGTAAAATCTCCATGTGCTGAAAAGCTAGAGAAGGCAGATCCTGATTTGAAATACCACTTATTGACCCAAATGTTCTGATTTTATTCAGTCAACATGAATGCAATGGGTTTGTGCCAATGTTGCAGTTGGAAAACTGGGGATTAGTTTAAAAATATCTTCATTAATTTAACCAAAGTCAACAAACAAACCTGTGGCAAACCCAGGGATAAGACTTTGATAAAGGTTCTATGTGCTATGTTTGATAAAAGTTCAAAGTATTATATTCTAATGAATACTGTTTATGCTATTGCTGATATGACACACTTTATTTTAGTTGGCATTCATCTTATAGAAAGCATAGAAGAAATAGCAATTATCGCCTCAGATCAATCCATATTTGGAACTTGGCTTTGCCTCAGATGGTCATAGAGGACTATAGAAAAGGTATTTAAAAATGATTGGCTTTATGTAAAGTCATTCAGTAATAAATATTATTCACAAATTCCTTCTGGAGATTCAGGTTTTATTAATTTATTTCTAAACTCAATTAGCAAGTTAGACATGAACTGTCTCCAATGCTAAAAGCAATCACATGAATGTAGGGGCCAAGGTTCTGATGGCCTCCTTGTACTTTCATTTGACTTCATTATTTAATCAATAGTGTCTGTTCCTCTGCATGATTATTAGTTAATTTGAGCTTTAGGTGAGAGCTTGAACATGAACTTGGTTATATAAAAAAGGGTCATGCTTTTAGCAGAGCCCCAGATAGACAATTATTCTTCTGAGATAGCTCCAGTCCTTCCTATTGTAAAGGATTTCTTTTGAAAAACAAAAAAAAATAAGTTTAAATAGTATAAAATAAATGGGTATGTTAATATTAATAAGTATATACAATGTAAGTAAATATATTTTCAAAGAATTAAAACAACAAGGCAAAAGAGGTATAACAATAGAATTGTATTAGGATTCCAAGACTTGGATTTTATTTCAGTTCTCCCTATTTCCTGTGTGACCTTGGAAAAATCATTTAATTCTTTGAGTCTTTTTCTTATTCATAATATCTGAATATTTTTTATGAGACTCATGATTTATGTTTTTTAAGAGAAATGACCATGTCATTTATTTTTGTATAGAAAAGGCTTAAGGGACTTTAAGGACTTTACAGGATGGCAAGCCCAATGTGACTAATCTAATGGTCTAAAGTGTCAACCTCCTCTTTTCCCTCAAAAAAAGTGAATGTGATCCTATATTGCACTGAGAAAAGGGTGGCATCTGGAACACAGGATATCCCCATCTTGGTCAAACTATATTAGTTCTCGGTGCCACATTTTAGGGGAGGTATTAATGAACTGAAGATCACTCAGAGGAATGTGATATCACCTAGAGATTGTATGGTGGAATTTAGCTTTAAGGGAGACACAATCACTATTCTCAGGTACTTGAAGGGCTATTATGCAAAAATGAGATGAGAATTGTTTTTCTTGGCTACTAAAGATAGAAGAAGGGATGGGAGTTATAGAAGCAGATTTAGGTCCCAGTTAATGAGGAACTTCCTAACAATTAAGAGGTGTCCACAAGTGAAATGGATAATGTTCTCCCACACTAGAGGCTTTTAGTACAAATTGTTTTTGTTGTTGAGAGATTACTTCTTAGGTGTGTATTAGATTAGATGGATTAATTCTACAACCCCTCCAAACTGTGTGAGATGAGGTATGCACATTAAAGTAGTTGGAAAAACCTTAGGGTATTATTGCTATTAACTTTCTTCCAGTACTAGATATGGCAGATATCCTTTATAAATGTTTATTTTAACTACTTCTTTAGAGAAGTACCTCCAAAAATAATTTTGATTTTCCCTTCCTTATATGTCTGTGGTAACACATTCATTCTCAAAAACTTTAGGATGTTATCCCATCTTCATAGGAAAAAACTTAGATCCAAATTGCTAGAAGTTGTTATAAAAACTTGAAATTATCCTAATCTTTTGATTCTTGGTCTTGATTTCAAGGAAAATAGTGTCTAAAGACTCATCCACAAAAACAGCAACAATAAAGAATCTTTAATCAAATTCACATAAACTGTTATTTAATAAAGACATTAGAAAACCTAAATTGAACTCTGAGGTTTAGACTCAGTCTTGAAGCAATGGAATTGACATGGGGTTGGCTTGTCTCAGAAGGACATTTTAAAAGTCACTGTCACAGAGGTCTTTGATGGCATGAAAGTAATACTAGTTCTGAAGACTTTACTAACCAAGTGCAAAGTATGGAAGATTCTACTAGAAGAAATTGAGTTTAATTCCATCAAATTCTGGAAAGGGATTACATCCAGCAAAGCACTGAATCTTATTTATCTATGGTTGACTTTTGGTACAACAAGGCTCATCACTAGTAGGCTGCTAACCAGGTGATAAATTTGTTGGCCAGCACAGTCCATAGAGCAAAGAAAAACTTATCATGGGTCTCTGTCTTTTGCAAGCCTCTTCTGATTTTGAGTGACTGTTATAAAGTGGTAGAAAAAAGTTCTAATGACAACATGATATTTAGATCATCATGAGGCATTAATTTCACCACTGATGTTCTAAATGTGAAAGCCTTATTCAGTGAGTTAACATACTACTAGAAGAATGAAAGCATGTCATATTTACAATTTCACTATAAATAAAACAATATTATACAGGATGTCCCCAGAGTCTAAATTTTTAAAGCTTATAATTGCATTAAGGTTTTTTGTGACATCTTATAAAAGAAAGTTACTACTAAACTGTAGAATGGTTTTACTTGGAAAAGAAAGTTAAAGCTTTGGTGAATTTGGTTTCAATATGTACTCAAAGACAACAATAAATTGTCTCATAGGATATTTGGTTACCATGGACAAAAAGAAGAATTGCCATTTATATATCAATATGACAGTGAATTCTGAGGTAGAAATTCTTGAGAGAAGTTGATAAGATCCTCCAAATTATATCAATTTAGTGCTCAGTGACTTTAGTGCAATAGTGAACCCATGAGAGTAAAGAAGGAAAAAAAGTTAGAATATATGATTCTTAAGAAATGAGAAAGGCTCATAGACTGCACAGACATTGTAAGTGTCATAAATATTTTCCTCAAGAAGAGAGTCAAGAATCATTGGACATGGAAAACACAGAAAAGCATCACAAAAATGAAACTGATACAATGTGTACATCTTTTGTGAATCAGCCATTTATGTTTAGTTAGACCACTGATGTGGATAGCGCAAAGATAGGAATCAATTTAAATAAAAAGATAAAAAATGAGAAGGAATGATGTATAATTAAAATAAATCCAATTTGACCAATACAAATAAAACACTCGTTCTGAAAAATGGAAAATAGAAAATGGAAAAGACAATGATACAAACTTTTATAATTTCCAACAAGAGGTGCAAATTAATTTCCCAAAAAGAATACCAAAAATAGCACAGAAACTACCTCAGTCAGCAAACATTTGATCTTTCTAAATTGACAAGTGAGAGCAACACTAGTTTAGAAAACAGTCTCATTTGCAAAACCTTGCAGAGAATGGTGGAAAATTATGAATAGTATCCCTTCATATAAGAATGAGAAGTGTTAGAGGAGCAACAAGTTTGTGAAAAGCTTAACATGTCTACATGAACTAGTTTATTTCAAGGAATTTTAAAAATAAAGATGAGAGGGTAAAACATACAAATGGAACTGTTCATTCTGCACTTCAGCACCAAACACTATTAGTACCAGCAGATCCGCTATATGAATTCTAAAATCTGGCTCTGAAGTGCTATATGAGGAAATAAAAATGACTTTAAAAAAATGCAAATGGGAAGAACAGCTATATTAGATCAAGAATACACAAAGGAACAGATGAGTGATGTAGTGTAAAGAGTTTTAGATTTGGTGTCCGAGGGATCTAAGTTCTGTAGTTAATAACCTGTAACATATTAAGTAATTCACTTCCCCTTTCTGAGTTTCAGAATTAAAAAAGGTCCTGAATTAGATAATCTCCAAAATCCATTAAATTTTTAAATCATATGAAACTCATACTGGAAATGACAGTTTTGATGGCATCAAGGGATTGAGTTTCAATATATGTGAAAGAAGAAAAGAAAAAAGTTGTTGAAAAAATTATAAACATTATTACTATTAAAAATAAAAAGGAACATATGTGTGATTCTACATTAACTTTTTCATTTCTATGAAACTTTTATCAAAATGATTTACACAAATATCAAGAAAGAGTATTCTTAAAACATAAAAGGAATGGGCAGTATTTTGTAAATTATATTCTAAAGCAAATTATATGTATAGGGGTAAAATAAAAATATATTCATATATTAGTATCCCACACAATAGATTAATGAGTGTAAAGAATATAAGATACCACTAAATATTTGTTGATTATTTTAAAAAAATGACTCGGTAGAGGAAAATTACAGTTTCTCCTCCAAAAAATTTTTTTTCATGCATATATTAAGACCATTAGAGACTCTTTGATAGGTGTAGATAGCTTTGTTTAGTGAAATTTTCACTATTACAGTCAAGTAAAGCAAAACATAGGGATATATATGTGTATATATATATATTTAAAATGTTATATATAACATGTATTATGTTATATATAATATTATATATGTGTGTTTGTGTGTGTGTGTGTTTATGTGTGTGCGTGTGCTTGCCACTATCAAAGAAAACATATAGAACATAATAAAGAGGTTAGATGGTAGGGTTCTCCAAATGTTCAGATATTCACTAATAAACACTATGGAGCCTTCTATGGAAAATCTGCAACCAGTCCAAAGAATCAACCATATTACTCACACAGGGAAAACTGAAAAGATCTCATTGCCTAGATTGTGTTTTGCATAGGAAACCATACGTGTTGAGCTGGCTATCAGGAAGTTCCCTGAGAGAAGGGATTATTTTTTTCTTTGCATTTCTATCTCTAGTGCCTAACAAACACATAGTAGGTACTCAAATCATAAATCCCTATTGATATACCAGATTGACATGGCAGATGCACAGTGAATTGAGCTCAGAAGTGAATAGGCATAAGTGAAGGTCATATTGGGTTTGGGAAATTGCACAGTATTTCAATACTCTCAAATTGTTTCCTGAAGCAAAAATCTATCTTTTAAACACAAATATAATTCTGTGGATCCACATAGCTGTACTACTCTTTTGAAAAATCAGAATTGCAAATAAATTGCATGTTCAATGTGTCCTAGAAGTCTTAGCTTTAAGGTATGAAAACTTAAATAGTTTAAAGCTTTTCTTCTTTGTTTTTCATTCTTTCCTTTCTTTCTCCTTCCCTTCCTCCCTCCTTTCCTCTCTCCATCCATCTCTCCCTCCCTCCTTTTCTTTCTTCCTTCCTTCCTTCCTTCCTTCCTTCCTTCCTTCCTTCCTTCCTTCCTTCCTTCCTTCCTTCCTTCCTTCCTTCCTTCCTCCCTCGCCTTTCTTTTTTGTTATTTTTGTTATGTCTGACTCTCCATGCCCCCATTTGGGGTTTTCTTGGCAACATTACTGGAGTGGTTTGCTATTTGCTTCTATAAATCATTTTTCCAAATGAAGAACTAAGGCAAAGAAGATTAAGTGACTTGCACATGGTCACACAGCTAGTAAATATCTGAGACCCTTCTGACTCCAGAGCCTGGACTCTATCCACTGTGCCACCTTGTTGTCCTAGTTTAAAGCTAATTAAATCTTAAAGCATCCCTAAGCCTTTTGGAAATGCTTTATAAAATGTGGGATAAGTAAATAGCTTATGGCTTTTTTAGCTATGTTTAAGTTCAAGAAGTGAAGTAAACATTTTTATTCAAGGAACATATTTTTAAAGAAAGAACTGAACTAATTGTAGGAAGAGGGAAGGCCAATAGATGAATAATCTGAGGACTATACTGGCTCCCACACAATGGCAGAAGATCTAGAAAAAAGTTTCCAGTATGTTGAGTAGATCCTCAATGGATGATATGGGAATTTCATAAGATAAGGAGGCATGAATGGGGATATAATCTGCACCTTTGGAAGGAATGTCTATATCATGAATACATTGATTAAATAAACTATAATGATGGCCAAAATGATTAATCACCTGAATATAGAATGAGAATCATGCACAGGCTTTTTAGATCAGTAAAACACGCCAAGTCTCTTCCTTAATAAGAAGCTGTTTGTGTAAAAAGAAAGAAAAAATATTTCTCTGAACAAGTTCGTAAGTGAATCCTATTTACTAAAATGAACATATTAAATGAGGTATACAGCAAGATGATGGAAGGACCAGATGGTAACATATAAAATGAATAATGCCATCAACCCTGTATCGCTCAATAACAACAGTTTGGTATTTGTTCCAACGATACAAATTCAAAAAGAATTTGTAGACATTCTTTGGGAGTAATAACACTTTTTGTTAGAAGAACATTTCCTTTCATCTAAATATTTAAATGCTTCCCATATTTAGTTCCTCCATAAAGTCGTTCCTGCTCCAATGCGTAATCCTTGCTTCTATGAGAACATGACCCTGCATTTTCAAAGACTTACATGGGGTTATATAAGCTATTATTGGTTCTGTCAGAAAGGAAAGGTATAGAGTTAGGGCCTTTTGAGGAATTGTTGGAGAGTTGATCACTGAATAAAGAATTATTCAGCCAAAGACACTCAGAAGGACTGTCTATGAGAGTGTAAGAAGATTTGCCATCTCCAATAGAGGAGAGAGTACTCATACCAATGAAACCACAAATCATGTAATTATGAAAATGTCTTTCCTATAACTGAGCAGGTCAATTTCCTCTTCAAAAATCTTTCCTGTATCTTTAAGATACTTTGCTTCATTAAAATATAATAGTTCTTAAAATAGCCTTCCTCATAGCCTTTGGTTTTAAGGCTTTTTGGTTATTCACATCTTACTTCTTTTTGTTGAGTGCTTGAAGTTTTACTTTGAATGTATTAACTCAAAGTGACAATTCAAATTAGTCAAGTTAACAAGCATTTATTGAGTACCTACTATGTGCCAGATACTCTGCTAAATGCCAGATGAGAAGAAGGAAAGAGGGAAAGAAAATAACTTATCAAAATCTTAGTCATGAGATATTATGTTTTGACAAATCTGGATGGATCTCCTTAAAGCTACTCATTCAATCAGTCATTAGACATTAAGTGATCATTCTGTGCCAGGCACTATGCTAAGTGCAGAGATACAAAAGAGGCAGTTCTTGCCTTCAGAGATCTCACAATCTAAATGAAGGAGGTGACTAGTAAGCAAATATGTACAAATATATACAGGAAAAATGGGAATAATGAAGAAGGAAAGGATATACACAGGAAAAATGTGAATAATGAAGAAGGAAAGGCATTGGAATTAATAGGGCTTGGGAAGGGCTGTGGGTAGAAAATTAGTTGAAACTTGAAGAAAGCCAGGGGACCCTACAAAGTTGATTTTCCTATTCTGGCCTGTGATAAGAGTCAAAGAAACAAGAAAACCAGATTCCTTAAGACAAAGTAAGCTGTTTCTTTTCTTCAATTTTTTCAATCATTCTGTTCATAGAAGGGGAAGTTTAGTTGGTTTTCCATGAGGAGTTGCAAGAATTCTAGTAACTGCTTCAATGTCTCCTTTATCTTACCTCTTCTCCCCAGAGACATCAAATTGAGAATGGCAAAGAAAAATGAAACTAAACTATTGTCAATATTTTCCTTTTCTCTCCCAGAGAGGACAACATATTTCAAGTTAGCCTTCACATAAACCTATTAGTAGTCTGATTACATCACTAAAGATAATACCACAAATGTGGGGAGGAGCAGAAGATGGAATCCTGTGAGGAGAGGGGCAATTCCCTTTCCAAAGCCTTAAATTTTCCTCAAATAGCAAAATGAGGTAGAAATAGATGATTATTCAAAGTTCCTTCAACCCTAACATACAATTATTCTTCTTTTTATTTAGAAGTATAAAAGATATTGTTAGAGAAAATTATAACAAGAAAAATATACAGAATGGTCAACAACAACAACAGCAACAAAGTTGAAAGGGAAAGAGAATGACCATTTATATAGTGCCTACTGTGTGCCAGATACTTTATTATTTTTATTTATTATTTATTAAGCATTTTAAAACAACAGTAGTAGCAAGTATTTATAGAATGCTTTTATGCCAGGGAGTAATGTTATCAAACCTGCACTTTAGGAAAATCACTTTGGTGGCTGAATCAAGTTTGGACTTAGCAAGAATCGTGAGGTAGGCAGACCCACCGATACACTATAGCAATAGTCCAGGTATGAGCTAATGTGGATCTGTACTAGAGTGGGGCAGTGGCAGAAGAAAGATGGGATTATCCAAGGAATGTTGTGCAGGTGAAGTGGATAGACCTTGGCAGCAGCTTGGATATGGGGGGATGAGAAATCCGATTGCATGGTTAGCAATATGAGGCCAGAGACTTAATGTGGAGGTCATTGTAGAGTTGAACTGGTACAGAAAGGGATAAAAATGGGGGAAGGAGACAAAGTTACAAATGGAAGGGAGATGGCCTGGGAGAGAACTTTGTCCTCCAGGAACTGAAAATCATGATATGGATGAAGAGTAGGATTGGGTAAGGAAAGACAGAGGGAGAAATGAAAATTCAAGCGATTACAGTCATATAAAAAGGGCTCATGGAATTCTTGTGCCCTTTAGTGCATAATTATGAAAGATTTTAGTAAAGAGAATATTCACATCAATACAAAATGTGCAGAAACATTTACCGTTTCAATAAAGTATGTTATTGCTTGCAGCTTTTGAATTCATTAAAAAAATCGCTGAATATAAATACCTCCCACCCCCACCCCCCAAGTAGAGTTTTTCTCTTTAACTACGTTTTCTTTCCCTTTTAACAGTACTTGTTTCAAGTGCCACATGGCTATGTTTATTCATGTGGCTCCTATTGATTCATGCACTTAACATACTTGTTTATATTCGTGCCACAGTTGGTGTTGCAAAATATAGGTTAGTGGAGTCAACCTCCAGATTTGAAAGGGCTGCCCCATGGAAACAAACTCTTTTATCAACAAGACACCCCAATGGAGTAAGGAATGACTCAATATAAGGCTGGTCACCTTCTGAACCTCATCTCCTATTAGATGAGCAGAGGGGTTTAGTCAATGTATAGAATGATGGTGTATTTAGCATTATTTATTCACTTAACAAATACTTTTATTTTTTAATGTCCTTTTATTTCTTGGCATGTTATTATTGAACCTTGGCTGCAATGGCAGCAATCAAATATGGTGCTGGGATTTAGTCTCTTACTTTTTTTCCCCTTTCATTTCCCCTTCCTTCAAGGTCAAAAGGGTAATTTCCATTTCAAATTTCATGCTTTCTTGATATATATTGAATAGCTGGTGTGATGAGTTTCTTAGAATGGATCAGATTAACTCTATTTTCCTCAGTTTCCTCATCTGTAAAATGAGGTGAATAAGGAAATGATAAACCATTTCAGAATCTTTGTCAAGAAAACTCTAAATTGGGGTTACTAAGAGTCAACTAAAACAATTGAACAAATAATCTTAACTACTTACTTTCCATCTACATAAATGTGAATAATTAATATATGGCATGCCTACAAATGGTGCTTTAAATTGGATGCTAACTCAACTAGAAGTCCTCTGATAAAACTAATAAAGATAATCTAAAAATTTGTCTCTTGACAGCCAAAATGCCATATGGTATAGGAGGATGTGTTCTGGATCCAGTTAGAGACCTGATTTTGACTCCTTGCTTTTATGTTTATTACCTGTGTGACCCTAGAAAAGTAGGTTGACCTCCCTGTACCTCAGCTTTTCCTCATTTGTAAAATAATGATTTGGGGCTAGATGACTATAGGATCTCTTCCAAATATAAATTCATGATTGTTAGATATTAGTGACAACAGTGTCTGAGGAGTCTATTAAATATATGTATCTTTATGGATATCCGTGCCTTTATCTATATATCTAAACAATATAACCATCTTATACTGGACTTTAAAAATTCAGATAGAATTTGGTGGGAATACTAACAGAGTCTGGACTCCTCAAATATTGTCCAGTCTTAGTGATATAGTTTAAACTAATTCAATTTTATATCTGATGTCATGAGAGTCATTTTATTCCTTATTTGTTTGTATCAATAGAATATATTAGTACTAGTTCTTAGATGGCATATGAGACAGTAGAAATCCATGGATTTGATTATCATTTACTTGATTGGGTTATGAAGATTGTGTACATGATGAGTCATTTTAAAAGAACTATTGATTGGAATGGAACTCAGAATCTTTTGGGAAGTTTGGATTTTGTCACATCATGTTTAGCCAAACACATTTTTCATTGTCTTTATGTTTTATTGATGAGAAAAGGGACAGAGTTATGTAATGAGAACTGGACTTCATAGTCTAAAGGCCTGAGATTAAGTCATATTTACCAGCTGTATGACTTATAGTTAAAATACTTCACTTTTCTGAGACCATTTTCTTATCTTTGAAACCTGGATTGTAAAAATCTTAATTGGGGCAACTAAGTGGCAGAATGGTTAGAATGCCAAGATTGGAATCAGGGAGACTCATCCTCTTGAGTTCAAAGCTCACCTGATTAGATATTTATGATCTATGTGACCCTGGGCAAGTCCCTTACCTCTATTTGCATCAGTTTCCCCATCAATAGCTGGAAAAGAAAATGACAAATAGTTTTAGTGTCTTTGTCAAGAAAACCCCAGATTGAGGTCACCAAGGGTCAACTAAAATAATTGAACAAATAATCTTAATTAACTACTTCCATGTAATTATATAAAAGTGGATTTTTAATACATAGTATACTCCCAAATGGTACTTTAAATTGAATGCTAACTCAACAAAGGGCCTTCTGATAAGACTAATAAACAGTTAGTTTTCTAACATTCTTTCCTGTGACTCAATTTAATTTCAATTAAGAGTGAGATTTGGGGGTGGGGGAAGAGGGAGTGCAGAGACACAGAGACACAGGAAGAGGGAGAAAGAGAGAGCAGTAATGGTTGGCAACATCTTAAAAAAGGATTAAGTAAGATTAGACTCCTAAGATTTTGAAATGATCCTTGAAGGTAGTGGGTTCTACAAAGTTAAGGTCAGGATGGAGAAAGAAGAGAGATTTATAGTCACATTTTAAAAAAAGTAATTCTTTTTAATACATATTGTTTTATGAATCATGTTGGGAGAGAAAAATCAGAGAAAAAGGAAAGCCATGGATGAGAAAACAAACAAACAAACAAAAAAGAAGTGAATATAGCATGTGTTAATCTACATTCAGTCTTCTTGGTTCTTTTTCTGATAGCAGGTGACATTTTTTGTCCAAAGTCTATTGGGATTGCTTTGGATCACTGAGAACCAAGTCTTTCATAATTGATCATCATATATTCTTACTATTATTGTGTATAATATATTCCTGGTTCTTCTTGTTTCATTCAGAATCAGTTTGTGTAAATCTTTCCAGGCCTTTCTAAAATCAGCTTGTTCATCATTTTTATAGGATAAAATTCCATTACCTTCATGTACCACAATTTATTCAGCCATTACCCAATTGATGGGCATCTACTCATTTTCTAATTCTTTGCTACCACAAAAAGAGCTGCTACAAACATTTTGCATGTGGATTTTTATGATTTCCTTGAGATACAGATCCTAGTGGCACTGCTGGGTCAAAGGGTACACACAGTTTTATACCATAGTTCTAGATTACTCTCCAGAATAGTTAGATCATTTCACAACTCCACCAACAATGCATTAGTGTCCCAGTTTTTCCATATCCCCTGTGACATTTATTGTTATCTTTTCCTGTCATCTTAGCCAATCTGAGAGATGTGAGGTGGTACCTCAGAATTGTTTTAATTTGCATTTCTCCAGTCAATAGTGATTTAGAGCATTTTTTCATATGACGGTAGATGTCTTTAATTTCATCATCTGAAAATTTTTTGGCAGTTTGTTTGGTATGGCACTGAACAAGTAGACCAATTTAGGCAGAATTATCATTTTTATTATATTAGCTTGGCTTACCATGAACAATTGATATTTTTCTAATTGTTTAGGTCTGACTTTATTTGTGTTCATATAGTTCTTGGGTTTGTTTTAGCAAGTAGACAAAATATTTTCTTTTGTCTTTAGTAATTTTAAATGGAATTTCTCTATCTATTGCTGATGGGATTTGTCAGTAATATATATATATTACTGACAAATCCCATATATATACACATACATACAAATGCTGATGATTTATACCTGGGATTTTTGCCAAAGCTGTGAATTGTTTCAAGTAGGTTTTTGGATGATTTTTTAGGATTTTCCAAATATATCATCATATCATCTGTAAAGAGTGATTATTTTATTTTCTCATTGCCTATTCTAATACCTTTAATTTGTTTTTCTTTTCTTATTGTTAAAGCCAATATTTCTTTTTTCTAAGCAATTAATAAGCAATTTATTTATTAGATTATTTAATATAATAATCAATAAATTGGTGATCATTGATTTCTTTAGGTAACCAAAATACCCTATGGAGACACTGAATGTTTTAAATGTTTTCTTTTCTTTTTTCTTTTAAGGGGAATGTTTCTAACAGAAGAAATTGACCTTAACTAGAAGACATTTAAATCAGTAGGTAGACTAGAAGTCTTCAGCTCCTTCTGCTGAAAATATGCCTTGATCATGAGGATCAGCTATCTTCAGCAATCTGTTTTTTTTCCTTTTTCTTTTCAAAACATATGTATAGATAAGTTTCAACATTCTCCCTTACAACACCTTGTTTTCCAAATTTTTCTCCTCCCTTTCTTCAATCTCCTCCCCTAGACACCAGGTAATCCAATATATGTTAAACATGTGCAATTCTTCTATACATATTTCTACACTTATCATGTTGCAAAAGAAAAATCAGATCAAAAAGGAAAACAATGAGAAAGAAAATACAATGCAAGCAAACAACAACAAGAAGAATGAAAATCGTATGTTGTGATCCACACTCAGTCCCCACAGTTTCCTCTTTGGGTATAGAAGGCTGTCTTCATCACAAGAGCATTGGAACTGGTTTGAATATCTCATTGTTCAAAGGAGACATTTCTATCAGAATTTATCATCATAGAATCTTGTAAAGACAATATTTTAAATACAATATTGAATAATGGTGGTGATAATGGGCATGCTTGTTTTACTCCTGATCTTCCTGGGAATGCATCCAGCTTCCTTCTATTACAAATAATGCTTTCTGTTGATTTTAGATAGATACTTATTATTTCATTTTATTATTTTAAGGAAAGTTTTCTTTATTCCTACATTCTCTAGTGTTTTTAATAATGGGTGCTATATTTTGTCAAAAGTTTTTATGAATCTATTGAGGTTATCATATTATTTCTGTTAGCTTTGTTATTGATATGGTCGATTGTGGCAATAGTTTTCCTGATATTGAAATAGCCCTGCATTCCTGATATAAATCCCATTTCATCATAGTGTTTTATCATGTTACTAAATTGCTAACATTTTATTTAAATATTTTCCATCAATATTCATTAGGGAGATAGGTCTGTAATTTTCTTTCTCTGTTTTGTCTCTCCTTGGTTTAGGTGTCAGTACCATATTTGTGACATGGAAGGAATTTAGCAGTACCATTTCTTTACCTGTTTTTCCCAATAATTTATACAATGTTGGAATTAATTGTTCTTTAAATGTTTGGTAGAATTTACTTGTGAATCTATCTGGCCCTAGAGATTGTTTCTTGGGGAGTTGATTAATGGCTTGTTCAATTTCTTTTTTCTAAAATAGGACT
The DNA here is from genome assembly GCF_016432865.1 of Antechinus flavipes. NCBI lineage: Eukaryota > Metazoa > Chordata > Mammalia > Dasyuromorphia > Dasyuridae > Antechinus > Antechinus flavipes. Next base: position 49,424,408 of record NC_067402.1, on the reverse strand, counting down.
ATTTAAGTAATTTATTTCCTCTTCCATTAATTTCAGCAATTTATATTTGTGTAAATATTCATTCATTTCAATTAGATTGTCAGACTTGCTGCTATCTGATGGGCAAAATAGCTCCTAATTATTTCTTTAATTTCTTTTTCATTGGTGGTAAGCACCTTTTTCATTTTTGATGCTGGTGATTTGATTTTTTCTTTCCTTTTTCTAATCAAATTAACCAAAAGTGTGTCTATTTTGTTCATTTTTTCATAAAACTAACTCTTAGTTTTATTAATTAGTTCAAGAGTTTTTTAGTTTAAATTTTATTAATCTCTCCTTTCAGTTTCAGAAGTGCTAATTTGGTATTTAATTGGGGGGAATTAATTTGTTCTTTTTCTAGCTTTTTTGGTTGCATGCCTAATTTATTGATCTCCTCTTTTTCTATTTCATCCATATAGCTAATTAAAGAAATAAAATTTCTCCTGCGGACTACTTTGGCTGCTTCCCATAGATTTTGATATATTTTCTCATTATTATCATTCTCTTGGATGAAATTATGGATTGTCTCTGTGATTTGTTTGACCTTCTCATTTTTTAGAATGAAATTATTTAATTTCCAATTTGTTTTTTGTCTATCTTTCCCTGATTCTTTATTGAATATAATTTTTTATTGTATTGTGGTCTGAAAAGAAAGCAATTATTTCTTCCTTTCTGCATTTCATTGTGAGGTTTTTATGCCCTAATACATGGTCAGTTTTTGTGTAGGTGCCATGTACTGTCAAGAAAAAAGGTGTATTCCTTTCTGTCCCTATTCAGTTTTCTTCAGAGGTTTATCATATCTAAGTTTGCTAGGATTTTATTAACCTATGTAGTTTGATTTTGGTTAGACTTCTTTGATTCTGAGAGAAGAAGTTGAGGTCCTCTACTAGTACAATTTTGCTGTCCATTTCTTGTTCTACCATTTGGTATATATATATATATATTTAGTGTCATTATTACTTCATATTTTATGGTACCCTTAATCAAGATATACTGTCCTCCCTTATCTATTTTAATAAGATCTATTTTTACTTTATCTGAGATCAGAATTGATACCCTTGCTTTTTTTTTTTTTTACTTCAGCTAAAGCATAATGAATTCTGTTCTATTTTACCTGTCTCTCTTTGAATGTGTCTCTCTGTGTCAAATGTGTTTCTTGTAAACAACATATTATAGGATTCTGTTTTTTAATCCACTATGCTATTTGCTTCCGTTTTATGGGAGAGTTCATCTCATACACATTAATAATTATGATTATGAGCTCTGTTTTTCCCCCCATCCTATTTTTCCCTGTATGTACTTTTGTTTTCTCTTTCTACCCGGTCCTTAGTTATGTTTTTTATCCACCCTACCCACTACCTTATTTCTTATCACCATTTCCCCTATTCTTAGTAATATTTTTTTATTCACCTCACCTCCTACCTTACCTCCTATCATCCCTCCTCCTTCTCTTAGTAGTTTTTTTTTAACCCATTCCACCCACTACCTTGTCTTCCATCAACTCTTTCCCCTTTCTCTTATCTTTTTCTCTAGTGTTTCTGCCCTCCCTTCTATCTTGCCCCTCCTTCCCCCATCCCTTTCTCCTCCTACTTCTTTATAGGGTTAGATAAATTTCTATATCCAACTGAATGATTAAGTAATTCCTTCTAAGAGCTGGAACTGATAAGATTAAGCTTCAGACAGGGCCCATCCCCTTCCCTTTCTCCCTCCATTGCAACAGGTCTTTTTTGCCTCTTCATGGGATTTAATTTGTTCCATTATACCTCTCCTTTCCTCTTCTTCCAGTATAGACCTTTTCCACCCCTTAATGTCTTTTTCTTTGAAATCATCACATCAAAGTCCATTTGCAACCACATCTTCTGTTCATGTGGTGTCTCTCTCTGTCTCAACAGATATAGTTCTTAAGAGTTACAGATATTTCCCCATCTAGTAATGTTAACAATTTAATCTTTAAATTATATGCTTAGCTGTTTAGCTTTCTATGCTTCTCTTGAGTCCTGTTTTTGTAGATTAAATTTTCTGTTTAGTTCTGGGTTTTTTTTTTTTTTCAATAGAAATGATTGAGAGTCTCTCATTTCATTGAAGATTCATCAGCTCCCCTGAAGGATGATGCAGAGTCATACTGGGTCGTTAATTCTTGGTTGTAATCCTAGGTTCTTTGCCTTCCTGAATATGTTATTCCAGGCCCTCTGATCCTTCATTGTAGAAGCTGCCAGATCCTGGGTAATCCTGACTGTCACTCCTTGATATTTGAATTGTTTTTGTCTGGCTGCTTGTAGTATTTTTTTCCTTGAGACTGTGGTTCTGGAGTTTCATGACAATGTTCCTTGTGGTTTTCCTTGTGGGATCTCTTTCCAAAGGTGATTGATAGATCTTTTCGATGGATATTTCCCCCTCTGTTTCTAAAATATTGGGGCAATTTTCCTTGATGATCTCTTGTATAGTCACATTTTAAATCCATTGAAACACTGAAGGGACCTGAGACACCCTTTTCTAAAGATATTAATTGTATGCTTGTGTCTTACCTCTATAATGAAATGTAAGTTTCATGCAGGCAGGAACAACAATTCAGAAGTACCCAGATGTGCACAGGCTACTATGTTAAGTCTAGAGAGAGAATGCACACATCTGGGTACTTCAGTGTTTGCTAATATTAAGGGCTGGTGCTATCAACTTCCATGAGTCATATTTATCCTAAATCTATTATATTAATGAGACTCAATTCTTTTTTCTCTCTCATTCTATTTGCCTTATGATGCAAGCAAGGGAATGTGATTTGGGGTGAAAAATGCAGTGCAGCTCGGAGTTTATGGTCCTACTTTAAAATAAGCATGTGGGTACCTCAAGACACTTTTACTCCAGGGAATGATTCAGTGTATATGGATTCATGGAGCATTTTCTTGGGCAGCACTGGCTTCAGATTAATGTCTGCTGCTCTCTTGTGAGTGCTATTGAATTTCCCAACTCTTTTGATTTGGGGCTATGCTATGGACTTGGCATGAGTGTGTGTTATATTTTCCTAAACCAATAGAAAAAAACCCATAGCAAAATGGACATTTCCTTGAAAAACAATACTCACAGTTATAAAAAGCTACCTAGTGTTTTGCATTTAGTTTAGTTGGGTTCTTTCATATTCAGCACATGAAACAGTTAAACATGCTTCACATTTATATCTGGAACTTGAATTATGTTTGAGTGACTTGCTGAATAAGCCATCAATATTACATCTGCCACAGACGAGAAAACTACATATATGGATGAGTATAATACTTGCACAGGGCCTCAGATGCGCAATACTCCAGAGGAGGTCATAAATCCAGGTGACATATCTGGCTGCATCTTATATCTCTATCTCCAAGTTCTGAAAATATGTAAAATCTTGAGAAGGCAGGGAGCGGATTGACTATACATCTGGGAAAGTAAGGATGCCCCATTTTTGGAAAGTTCATCTTATTTTTGTGAAGCAGGCATTGGTTCCCAGATATGTGAAGGCCAGATGTGAATAAGTCATAGAGATGGCGGGAACTTCTCTCTCTTTTTGAAACCTATCATCTCTCAAACACTGACTTAGGTGTTTTATGGATGATCTACTCTCCTTTTTGGCATGAGTGTGAAAAGCATTTTTCTTAGATCCTAGAGCTAGACCCTTACTGTAGATGAATGAGATATAGAGCTGTTAGTGACAAATACCAGGATTTCCTAACTAGGAATCCAGCCTTTTGGAAGGACAAGCAGCAGGACATTTCTCACATTGCAGAGGGTATGCACACAACTGACACTGATAGGGAAAAATGACCAGATAACACATTTATTTGGCTGGACCTCTAAAAAGGCAGATGGCAGATCTTGGGGAAAGAGGCAGACTTGCTAAAAAAAAAAAAAAAAAAAAAAAAAAAAAAAAAAAAAAAGGAGGAGAATGATATAGTGTCTAAATTCTTGTTCATCATTCAAAATGATTTATTTTAAGATAATTTATTTTTATTAGATAAGTTCATTGATAAGCTGGGTATAGGCAAGGATAATGAGAAAACCACATTGGATATTATGATTCAGAAATATAGAAATTCAGAGATGCCAAAAAAAAAAAAAAATCCTTGTACCAAAACATCATGGATGCTTTATTGCACAGTCCTTGGGATAGAGTAAGTACTTAATAAATGATTATTAATTGATTGTTAGGCAAAGAATTTTGGGTAAAAGAAATAGTAAGCACTAAACAAAAATCACAAAGAAAAAAATGAAGAAATTTGGAACTGAAGTCAGAAAGAACTTGTTTTGAATACCAACATTTCTACCATATCTTGCAGTGTGGCTGTCAGGAAACCCTTTAGTCTCTTTGAATGTTTCCTTACCTGCAAAAATGGTAACACCTTTAATTCCTATTTCACAGTTTTCCTTCTTGTCTGGCACATAATAAGCTATAGACATAAGGACTTGTCTTGGGGTTCATTGGCATAGACAACAACTGGCAGTTGAAGCTCTTTTGACCAAGGCAGTTCAATACACTCAGCCACTTAGTCTTTGTTATCTTATTTTAGTCACTTAGTCTTGAAGAGTTGCCTGGAATTGAGAAAGTTTAAGTAACTTGTATGTGCTCACATAGCTAATCAGAAGTGGCTCTTGAACTCAGGTTCTACTAGTCCTAAGATCAGTTGGAAGCATCAGACAGAGTACTCGCAGTTAGTCTGAGTTTAAGAAATACTGAATGATGGATGGATGAAAGACTCAGATAAGACAAGAGCTATATAACTATTAGTATTGTATTAAATATAAAGAATATAAATGTACATTATATATGATGTAAATATATACTATATAAATATAAATATTAATATTGTATTAAAACACATCTTTCCATTTTAATAAATGCATTCCTAACTATACCTCTTCATAAATCATTTTAAGGGAGAAAAGGGAAAAACTCGTGATTTTATTGATTTCAAATCCTTTACCAAAGCTGATCAACAACTGTTTTCTCAGTGAGAGAGTGATTTGCCCAGGGTCACATAATCAGTATGTGGTAATGGAAAGACTTGAATTTAGGTCTTCCTGCCTTCAAAGACAGTTTCTGTCCACCATACAATGCAGCCTCATTATATTATATACCTGTAATAACTAGCTGTGACCCTGGGCAAATCATTCACTCATATTTGTTTCAGTTTCCTCTTCTGTAAAATGAACTGGGAAGGAAATGGCAAACAACTTCAGTATCTTTGCAAAGAAAACCCCAAATGGGGTCACAGAGGGTGATGTATTACTGAAATGATTAAGTCACAAAAAGTAATAACAACTTATATTGATCTAACCCAGGATTTATTAACTTTATGTGTATGTGTAGTCTAGTGAAACCTATTGACCCCTTCTCAGAATAATTTTTTTAACATAATTGAAAGAAATGCTAAATTCTAGTAAAAAAAAATTAGAGAAATATAGGTGGAGTGTTTTTCCCATACAAGTTCTTGCATGTCCTTTCTATCTCTATAATCCTCAGAGGACCATGAGCTTCAGGTTAAAAAGCTTTGGTTTAGGCCATTGGATTTTTCAGAGGACTTCATACTTTTCTTATTTTGGTCTTGTGACACATCTGTGAAGTTAGAGTATTAACTTCTAATACCAGAATACTTTTTAAACCCACTCTGTCATTAACCTAGTTCCATCTATAGTTAATAAAACTGCATCCAATGGGATTAAGAAAACAGCGTGATTCTGAGGAATAACCAAAGGAAAATGTTGCAGAGTGCTTCAAACCTCAGAAAATGCTTTCAAAATGCCAAATAAAAGTTAGTTTATGAAATTCTGTTCAACACATTACTTTTCTCTGGCATGCAACCTAATATGATGTGTAGAGAACTGTGAATTTGGCCAGTGAAGTTCACACATCATTAACTATGCAATTTACTTTCTTGTAAATGACTCAGAAGGAGAAAAGTTGACTTTGATTTTTTTCATTACATCATTCTTTTTCATATTTGCAACTGACACAGCTGCCCAGCAATCATTTTTATTTCCCTATTGACCAATGGTAGAGATTCCCTATAGATTGTAAGTTTGATCAGCTTCTTTTGAATCTTCAAATGTATCACCCGAATTTTCCCCACTTGCAAACTTCTGAGAATAGCAATTAATCCTGAGTTCTATTTTAAAACTAATCAGACAAAGCCTTCCTGATTTCAAATTCAGGTATAAAGCCAAAGAGAAGATCTCTTGAAGCATTTTGAATTTTAGCGAAAATGTTTCACAAGGGTCTAATTATAAAAAGACTTTTTTTCTTCCTATTGTGCTTCATCGTTTTCTTCTAGTCCTAGAAACGGCCACACACATTTTGAACACAATAGTAATTATACACAATGGGGCTCAAAAATGGTTTTATACTAAAATGAATTTGAGAAGTTGTAGGGAGAATTTAATCCCAGGAGAAATTAGATTTTTAAAAGGAAAAACAGAAAAACTTCCCCCCCCCATATGACATGTTAATGAAATTAACATCTCTTAAAAATTTTTTGCCTTAGTAAACTGATCTGAACACCTAGGATACTATGATTTTGTCAACACAGATAGTAGCTGGATTCTGAGTTGGAGGATATATTTGGCCCAACCTCTTGACTTTTTCAGATGAGATAACTGAGACCCAGAAAATGGAAGCAGTTTGCCCAAGCTCTCAGAGAGGTAAATGTCTGAATCAGGATTTAAACCTGAGATCTATTTGGAAGGTGATAGATTTTAAAGTGTAAACATCATATAATACAAATTTAGACTAGAAAGTTTCTTAATAACAAAGTCAGGAATTCTTGAGGCAAAATGTTTAAAAGTATTCTTTCAGGTTCATGGATTTTGTGGTACACAGCTAGGGGCAAAAGAAAGAGCTTTCCATGAATTGTCAGGAGAACTTTATCCTTTCATTTGCCAGTTATGAGATCTGGAAGAGGTCACTTAATTTCTCTGGGCCATGTTAATCATGCAAATTAGAATTAATAATTGCATTTCTGACTACACTTTGCATTTATTGACAGGCTCTTGTTATTTATCCTCTAAGGGTAATGTCTTGACTTGCTTTTGACAGGATCCAATGAAATCATGTATGGGACAGTACTACATAAATGTGGACACTTTCTACCAGCCATGATGAGCGCTAGACTTTTGAACTAAAGGTCAATCTTCTATCTTGATAATCTTCGTCATGGGGTTTTGGCATGCCAAAGGGGAAAGAGGTAAGGTTTATTATCACCCACTTTGCCCTATATACAACTCACTCACTGAAAAGGGCAGTGGACATGTGAGGTGATGTAAGTACTTTGATGGAAAGAGCAAATGGAATTTAATGACCTTATAAACTCTGAATCCATGGGGATGTCTTCCACCTTGGTTGATAAAAATTCTCTTCTAGGATGTTAGTGGTTACTTGATTTACTGGTTAGCTTACTAAAAATATTTTGACAGTTTTCTATTTTCTCAATAGAAACAGTTTACCAGATACTCTGGCCATCGTGACCCTAAGACAATGAAATTCATTTTAAGAAGATTTTTTGAATATGATAGGAAGGGGGAAAATGTCCATAAAGTTTTAGTTTTTGCTCCATTTTTTGTGTATGAAAATAGTGGTGAATTTAGATATGGCTTTAGATCCCCCTTTTCCCTTCCCATTCATTGGGAAGAGAAATTGAAAATGGATTTTAAAGCTAGAGGCACTCTTCTCAAAGCCCTAGAAATGCTGATAGGCCATAGGTAACTATATGCACAACATAATGGAAATTATACTTAATTAGTATAACTGCAAGAGCTTTTTACTTTTGAGGTGAAAGATTAAATTTATTTATATAATATTTATCACAGCTAATGAGAGAGAACAAAAAGAGAGACCCTACTTTTCATAATGAAAATGCAAATCCTGGGATTATATAACAAAACCAGAAAAGCGTATCTTAGTTCATAATCCACAAAACACAAGTTTCACTCAGCTACAAATATATAAAAATAACTTCTACATTTCTGTAATATGCCAAGTGAAAAATTAATCCAACTTTGACAGGAATATGTAATTATCCATGTTTTAATTACTAGGAGTACTTGAAGATAACCTAATTAAAAGTCAGGTTCTTGTTGAAAACAAAAACATTTCTATGGAAGCAAAGAAAGTATTTTTCTAAAATTTAATGATATTGGCATATGAACAGAAGACACAATATTAAATGCTGGGGTTAATTAAAGTCACAAGCAAGTTTAGGTTCAAATTTGTTAAAAATTATCTTCAATAAATGGAAGAAAACAAGAAAATTATATAGAATTATATTAATTTTGTTCTTATCCTTTCTGTCTAGCACATTATTTCATTAATATTTAATAAATCACCTATTGACTGAAAAGTAAAAATTGTGCAAAAATTTCAAAGCTAAGATTCTTTTATTGTTTTTAGGGAAACTGAACTGATTCAACATAGTTACCACAAAGGGAAATGCAAAGCAGTCTGAGAACTATATCAACTAGGAAATATTTGCTCTTCTTATCTAGAAGAAAACCATGGGAGTCGAGGTCAATAATGGTTTAAAATATAAATCACACTAATTGAAATATATATATAACAAAACTAATTATAAATCATACTATAGTAAAGGATGATAAAAGGTTGAGCAGTATTATCTGACACAGTTCATATCGCCTATTTGAATAACTTCATCTCAAATAAATGTTCAATTCTAGCTGAAGACTTTCCCATAGTTTTACATTTATCAGGTTTTTTTTTTCTGTATTAGGCTATTTCTTATTTCTTATATTCAAAAGGATTTCCCTCCAATATAAACCTGAGAGTGTTGAAGAAACAAAAAAACCTTCCTTTAGTTTTAAATGATTTCTTCATTATAACCTACTTGGAGTTCTGTATGGCACAGGTTTTTGTTAAAGGTTTTTTCCATGTTATGGAATATTATTGTTCTGTAAGAAATGACCAGCAGGATGAATACAGAGAGGCTTGGAGAGACTTACATGAACTGATGCTAAGTGAAATGAGCAGAACCAGGAGATCATTATACACTTCAACAATGATATTGTATGAGGATGTATTCTGGATTTCTTTGACAAGGAGATCTAACTCAGTTTCAATTGATAAATGATGAACAGAAGCAGCTACATCCAAAGAAAGAATACTGGGAAATGAATGTGAACTATTTGCATTTTTGTTTTTCTTCCCAGGTTATTTTTACCTTCTGAATCCAATTCTCCCTGTGCAACAAGAGAACTGTTTGGTTCTGCATGCATATATTGTATCTAGGATATACTGCAACATATTTAACATATATAGTACTGCTTGCCATCTAGGGGAGGGGGTGGAGGGAGGGAGGGGAAAAATCAGAACAGAAGCGAGTACAAGGGATAATATTGTAAAAAAAATTACCCTGGCATGGATTCTGTCAATAAAAAGTTATTATAAAAAAAAAGTTTTTTTTTCATATTCTTTACCTTCACCACCACCACAATGATAATTACTGTCATTTAATGATTAAAAAGAATTTTGCATTTAGTATCTCTTAGTCTTTATTGCTTTAATGAATTACCAGTTTATCCTGAAGATTTTTCTAAATGTCCTGCATTTATAGCATTTTTGCCAAGTATAGATTTTTTGAAGGTTAAAAACTGAGTTATGACTAAAGGCATTTCTGCATGTATCATATGTGTATTTTTTTTCCCCCAACACAAAGGATTTCCCATGTTTACATTCACACCATTTCTTTCTAGTGTGAATTCCATTGATTGCAGTACTGGCAGAGGTCTGCCTAAAGGCTTTTCCAAATATATTACTTTGGTAGGTTTTCTCTCTTTGGTTTGGATTTTCTCATGTTTAATTAGTTCTAAATTCTGTCTGAAACATTTGTCACATCGATCATATTGATGAGCATTTTACCTATAGGATCTCTAAACTATATGAGAGAATTTGAAAGCATATTTAATTTTTTTAAATGTTGCATTCCTGGTCTCTCTTCCTTTTCATAGTTTGTGCTCTGGGAAGCTTGCCTGACATCTCTATATCCTGATCTCCAATAAGCAATCTTCTCAAAACTAAGGCCTCTGGGCATAATCTCCCATGAACCTTTCCAATTCTATTCCTTATGATTTCATTTCTTCAGAAACATCGTGTGTTGGAGTTCTTATTCCTCCATCTTGAAAGCCTGTGACAAGGATTCTTCCATTTTTAGACAATAGTAGCATCCAGAAATAGAAAAAGATTGGAATTCCCAAACTTTGACCATTTGCATCCTATGGAATTTCATGTCTTTTCCTCTAATTGCTCCTTTTCTGTCTTTTAAAGAAAACCCAATATGGGACAATCAGACATGAATCTTGGGCAAAGGGATATTTCTTAGTTGGGGATATCTGACCCTCTCAAAGTGGACCTTGCCCACTACCTTACTTTTTATGTCCTGTGGCCAGCATTTGCTCTCTATTCTGCACTCATGTTCAGGATAGAATTGAAAACGAGGACCTTGAATACAGCCCTACTTATTAATCAGGCTTAGTAGCTTTTAGAGTCTGCTTTGCGTCATGGTAAAAATCTTTATTATAATGATATATGCAATTATTGAAGGTATCCTTGATAAAAACATAAAAAGAAAGCAAGCAACCTTTGGTAGTTGATTAACAGGGAAGAGTCCATTTTTACAGTCTAGTTGAAGGATGGAGAAACTAAAAAATTCTACTCTGACTATAGCTTATTAATGAAAAAAAGAATTCAGTTGATAACATGTAGCCTTTAATTACATATATGTACATACATATGTATTTATCTCAGGTAGTCACCCTAGATTAATTTTAATATTGATAGTAATGACAATACATATTTATATAGTACTTAGTATATATATAGTAATTTTGCAAAAATGCTTTATATATGTTATCTGATTTAATCTCACAAGAACACTGAGAGAAAGATGTTATTATTTCAACTTTATAAACGAAAAAACGGAGGCAAAGAGCAGGCAAGTGACTACCCAAGGTCACACAAATTTAAAACCAGGAATTCCTGATTCTCATTTTTTTGCACCTAAAGGCTTCTGGATAAAGTTTTATGTGATTGGAAGGTTCCTTTAAAATTTAGATTTCTTTCATTCTCACCAATTACCCTAATGTTGCTCCAATCTACAAGATGTTGTTCAGACTTTTCAGGGTCCCATTTAAAGTTTTCTTAGCAAAGATACTTAAATAATTTGCTATTTCCTTCTCCAACTCATTTTATCAGTGAAGAAACTGAGATAGACATGGTGAAGTGACTTATCTAGCATCACAGAGCTAGTACATATTTGAGGCTGGCTATGAATTCAAGTCTTCTTGATTTTAGACTGGGAACTCTAGTCACTGAGCTACCTAATTGGCCAATCTACAAAGTGGTGAGATTTGAAGGAAAAAAATCATAATTCTTAAATGAATTTTTTGATTGATTAAAAAAAAAAACCCATATGGGTATCTAATAAAATAATTCTGCTGATTCCCTTTTTTCCCTGAGTGACAATTACCTCAATAGTTAGTTCAAGAGTGTGTTGACCAAATTCTTTAAAAAATAATCATAGCTTTTTATTTTTCAAAATACATGCAAAAATGATTTTCAACATTCACCCTTGTGAAATCTTTTGTTCCAAAATTTTCTCCCTTCCCCTCCCTCAGACAACAAGTAATCCAATATTGACTAACATGTGTGATTCTAAACATATTTTCACTTTTTTCTGCTCCACAAGAAAAAAATCACATCAAAAAGGGGGAAAAATGAGAAAGCAAACAACAAAAAGGTGAAAATACTATGTTGTGATCCACAGTCAGTCCCCTTAGTCCCCTTCATCACCAGACCATTGGAATTGACATGAATCACCTCCTTATTGAAAAAAGCCACATCCATCAGAATTGATTATCACATAATCTTGTTGTTGGTGTGTACAATGTTCTCTTGGTTCTACTCATATCACTCAGCATCAGTTCACGTAAGTCTTTCCAGGCTTTTCTGAAATCAGCCTGCTGACCATTTCTTATAGAACAATAATATTCTATTACATTCATATACCATAACTTACTCAGCCATTCTCCAGCTAATGGACATCTAACTCATTTTGAATAAATTCTTTAAAGAATTTTTAAAAGCTTCTGATCCATGGCAGACTGCAGAGTTATTTTGATGTAAATTAGTTATTTGTATAAAGTGCATTCTTAGAATTAAAAAAAATGACCTGTCAGAATTAATGACATTAAGTCATTTGTTTTCTTTTGGAAAAAAATTTGAAAAAATTTTGTTTTAATTGCTGTCATGAGACTCATTTTAATATATAAAAAGGAGCAAAAAAAGCAGAGCAAGTAAAACAAAAAGCAAAAAACCAACAATTGATTACAACAACAAATGCAAGGAAAATAATTAACAAATAGCACAAGTGTGGAAAAGACAAAATCAACATAGTCCTTGCCCTTAAGGAAGATACTTTGTACTGAATAAAATGAGTTGCAAATGATTGGCATGCAACCAAATATCTGTTATTTATTGAGTATTATGAAAAGCAAAGGCATTGACATTCCTGGTTTATTTTTGCTATTTGAAACAAAATTCTGCTTAATACTGTCTTCATTTTAATTCTCATCAGTGTATACATTTTCTTAATTTTACCTTCTTATTATACCTCTTTTTATTTTTCCATGCTTTTTTTTTGTAGCCTTCACATTTGTCAAAATAATATTCCCTTCCACTCACAGTTTATTTGATCAAATCCCAATTGCTTATTTCCAGGTTTTCTGTTGTTCCCAATAATGAATCTGTGTACTATTCTGCAGTTAGTGAAGTGGGAGCATATATTAAATATACATACATATAAAAATGTACATATACACACATATATTTATATATGCATATATATATATACGTGTACACATATACTCATTTATACATTCATATTTAATTACACTTTTTAGTCAGTTGTGAGATGGTCAAGATGTGGTCCATTGTTGAAAGGCTTTCTATTCTATTCCTTTGTAATAACCTCACTGAGAATGTTTTTAATTCTAATAGTTTTGTTTAGATAGAATAGAAATTATATTATTTGCCAGTTCTTGATGTTTTCTTAGTCACATTTTCTGAGGATGAATTAGATCATAAATTATCTCCATGCCTTTTGTTTTATTCCTTCTTTTAAATACCTTGTTAATGCATTACCACAATACCCTCCCAAGTGTATTACTTTAACAGCAAATCTTTATGAAATGTGACTATGTTTTATATCTTTGTTCTTTTAGAGCTATTTTTACTTCTTCAGTAAGTCCTTCAGGGACTGGGATGTTAGGGTCCAAGAATGATGGTTCCATTATCTTTGTTGGAGAAAACAGTTTGTTGAAATAATTTTTAAAATCTTTTCTTTCTTTTTCTTTCCTGTTTGTATTTATTCTGTTTTCATCTTTGCCTGTAGGACAACTTTGTTTTCAACTTTGTTTTCAACTTTGTTGCAATTTCAAATAAAAGTAATTAATTTTTATTCAACTCCTTTACTTTCTTTCTTTTACATTTTGTATATTAAGAATGTTGCCAGAAGGATTCTTGGAAAGATGGTGGAGTAGGTTAGTAAATTTCAAGCTCTCCAGATTTCTCTCACAAACAGAACAAACTTGTGCCTCAGGGTAAACATAGACTAGTGAAAAATCAAGAACATGTGGGAAAAAATAGGGGTCTTCCTGTTACAGCATGAGAAGATCTGAAAAAAGATCCCTGGCCAGAAATTAAACAGTGTGAAGAACAAACACTTACAGGCTGACTCCTCAGAAACACCAAGTGGGAGCCTTGGGGTGAGCTGGGCTTGCTTGGAGACTCTGAAGGAATCACCAGAACTTTCACTTCCTGAACAGGGGGAAGTTGAGAAAGACTGAGGGAACCTCAGCTGAGAATCCAGTTTGGGGGCAGAGAAGCTGCTAGCTGTGGGCACTTGCAGGAGGGAGGAGCTCTTGATTTGAGGTTCCAGGTTAGAGAGGAAGAGCTCAAATAAAGCCAAAGACACTATTCCTCTACCTCATGATTAGAGGGGCTTACACTAATACTTCTCATTAAAAAATGAATTGGCAAAGAAGAAAGACTCCAACTATAGAAACTTAGTATGGGCTCAGAGAAGACCAAGGTTCATCTTCAGAAGAAGACATTGAAGTAAAAATAAAAAGCTTTTTCTACCCCAAAGAGTAAAGTTTAATGGCTCCCTACCTAGAGAGAATTTATAGAAGTACTAAAAAAAAATTTAAAAATCAAATGAGAAACACTGAGGGAAAACTAAAAACTGAAATAAAGTTAAAGAAAAACAATAAAATTATGAAAAAAATTATCCAAGTAGAAAAGGAAATACAGAGTCTTAAAGGTGAAAATAATTCTTTGAAAATTAGAATTAGGCAAGGGGAAGCTAGTTATGCTACGAAACCAAGAAATAACAAAACATAAAAAAGAAAAAAGAAAAAAATAGAACAGAATGTGAAACAGGTTATAAGAAAAATGGATTTGGAAAACATTTTAAGAAGAGAAAATATAAGAATAATTGGATTGCCTGAAAACTGACCCTTCCTTCCCGCTGCAAAAAAAGTACCTTGAAACAATAATGCAAGAAATAATCTGAGAAAATAATCCCGGAGTCATAAAACATGAGAAGAAAGTAAAAGTGGAAAAAAATCCACTAACTACCACCTCAAAGAGATCCTTTGTGGAGAACACATAAGAACATTTTTACCAAATTTCAAAACCCCAGATCAAGGAGAAAATTTTGTAAGAAACAAGGAAAAAAAACCAATTCAAATATGCTGGAACTACAATTAGAATTGTATAGAACTCATCAGCAGTCATAATAAAAGACCACAGGTCCTGGAATCATTTATATTAGCCATCCAAAGAGCTAGGCCTGTGATCGCAAATATCATATCTAGCAAAATCATCCATAACATTCAATAAAAAAGTGAACTTGAAGATTTTTAGGACTTTCTACCAACCAAACTTGAACTCAATAGAAATTTTTAACATTTTAAAACCAATATCTAAGATTAATTTTAAATTGTTCATGTTTTTTTTACATGGAATGTTTACCATATGTTTAAGATTGACATCAGTAATTAGGTAGCTCTAAAGAGACATTTATACAAATGAGGTTCAGAGGAAAAATAAACATAGAGACATTAGAGGAGGGGGGGTTCTCATAGTTCTGAAAATCTATTCACATCAGAAATGGGTTAATTAGGCAACACTACACATCCATCATGAGCATCTTCCAAAATCTGTAAAGAAATGGGAATTCATGGGTGGAGGGAGAAGCAAAAGAAGATAAGGGAGGGATTTATATGTGGGGCAAAGTAAGTAATTGGAAGGCAAGTTAAGGAACAAAAGAAGAATAGAGGAGTTAGAGGGGATAGGAAAGAAGAAAAATACACAAACAGTCCTGATCAGGAGTTGAAGTTATTAGGGGAAAAAAAGTATTATGTAATCATTGATCTTAGACAAAGTCAGATTTAAAGATTCAATAAAAAGAGAAATCTACATTTTGTCAGCTATACTAATATTATTTTGTATGCATATTTCCATATGGGTAAATGCATGTATATATGTCTGATTACATGTAGATAGTATGCATATTGTTCTATGTATGTGTATATATAGATATATGTATATGTGTGTGGGTCTATGGATGGATGTGAATGTGTGCAGGTGAGTATGTGTATGTTTGTATGTGTATGTTCATGTATGTTTGTGTGTATATTCATGTGTGTGTGTGTATCCATTAAATATATTTATGCTTAACTATAGCCTGATTAAAAAACGTGATGGGGATGAAAGGAGAAAAAAAGAGTAAAGTATAGTATTTGTGCAGCAAAGAACAAAAGAACAACCTACAAGAGAGCAAAGAAAAGATGGACAGTCATGAATATAATTTCTTCTATTTTATATATCATTTCTTGAACTGGAAATTTATTGTTAATTTAAAAAAATCTTTCCTGATATGATGCTGGGGACATGACAATGTTCTGTTCTGTTCTGTTTTGTTTTATTTTCCTTTTCTAAAAACAACCAAAGATCATTTTCCAAAAATGTTTTCTGTTTCACTGGGATTAAGCATATTATGGACTATAGTTTTCAAAATGCTTAAAATTCACTGTACCATTATGCATAAACTTAGTGTTTTTTTTTAAAGTGTTGCTAACTTTTATTTGGATATCTTTTACCATCCGCTGCTCCTCTCAGCTTTATGAGACAATACTGCTTATAATTATCTAGTATCCTTCTTTTATAATTTTCCATTTGAGTTGTTATTGTAATCCAGTGTTGCCTTTGGCATCCATCACTCTTGTTATGGGAGAAATATCTCTTCTCTGATTTCATATGACAGGTAACTGCTGTCAAATATCTACTTATCACAAGTCAGAAATTATGGAAGTAAAAGCTTAGATTTTATTATTATGCTTAAGTAAAGGTTCAAGCCTCATAGAAAATCTGAACAATCACGAGGATTCTGACAAGACTTCTTATAGAAAAAATTGCATCAGAATGACAGAGAAATGGTTCATTTACATATTGCAGTCTTGTATATTGCTCTTAGGCCATAAAAGTTAGAGAGAAAATGGATTCATAATCTATGCTTTCTTCAATGTCATAAAAGTTGGACAAACTTAATTTAGATCTCATATTTCCCCAGAGGAAATAAACTTTGTCAAACAGTAGGCAAACTAACAGGTTACATATTAAATTACATTTAGAGGATTCACAATTAAGCTGTTTGAGGAAGATGATTTACATGTCATGAAAGTTTCAGGGAATGTTGAGATTTTTAATTCTTCTTCTGGCTTCTTATCTAAGGAACAGTTAAGTACATTTTTATATTCCATTGAACAGATTTGGGTTATATGAGGTTAATATTAATCAAAATTTACAGAAGGAATGGCTTAAGTCCCAAATAAAAATAAAGAAATAAGAATTTCCTATGACACTTTTCATTTGTGAAGTAACTCAAATATTTGCTAAGATACTTTCTGGGGCTTTTAGTCTCTTTGTAGTAATTCTCATAAAATTAGCTTAATTTTGGGTTGGAACTATTATAGTCCATTCCAATGTCATTTCTCTTGTCCATTTCCTATTTTAAATTATTTCAGTAGTTTGTTTATGTAATTTTTAGTTAAATCTTATTAATTGTATATTAAAATGTTTTATCACCCTCCTTGTTTGTTAGAAATTTTTATTTAAGCTCTAACAACAAACACAGGCTGACTCAGGGATATTGTGATCATAATGAATAACTTGCTATTAAAATATGGTTAATAGCTTTCTTTATAATGTTGTTTGGTGCTTATAAAGCATTTGGTGCTTACTGTGTCCAGAACTTGCTAATTCTTTTGTTGAAGTAAGTATACATGATATGGAAATATGAGACTTTTGCATACTTATTTGGGTTTTGAGTTGAGTTTTTCTGAATAGGAATTTGAAATAAACAAGTCCCTTGGTGTTTTTTCATACACACGTTATCTATATACATATATGCACACACATACATATAAACACATGTACAATATGCACACACACATGTGTGCGCGCACACATATACATGTGTGTTTGTGTGATTTATTTGCTTATTTTTAGTTTCATTAAAGAATTTCCAGGAAAACAACAACAATAACCCATTAACATACAATAGATTTCCATCCTTTGTGGCATGGGTCATATTATATCTAATTGAAAACCTTCATGCGGTTGAAGACTTACTGCACTACTACACTACAGCCAGAATTGTTTGGGTTAATTAGCATGAAAGGAGACAATGATTGGGTACTTAGATGGTGCAATGGATTGAGTGGTAAGTAGTCACAAAGATTCCTCTTCCTGAGTTCAAATCCAGCCTCAGATACTGTTTGAGTTATTTAATCCAGTTTGTCTCAATCTCCTTGTATGTAAAATGAGCTGGAAAAAGAAATGGCAAACTATTCCAGTATCTTTGCAAAGGAAACTTCAAAAAGGGTCAAGAAGAATCAGATATGACTGAAAAATGATAAAAACAAACAAACAAAAAAAAACAGGTCTTAGAAAGTTATACTGGTCCTAGGCCAGGTTAAAATTTTAGAATTTACCTTTATAACAACTTTTGTATATGCCCCCTTCTCTCTTTGGACACTGTAATCACCCTGATACAGACCCTCATCACCTCATAACTGGAGTATGACAATACCTTGTTAAAGAGATTCCCTGACTCACATCTTTCTCTATTCTTGTCCATCCCCCATTCAGTTGTTAAATTAATCTTCTTAAAGTGCATATTTGACTATGCCAACTCCTCCTTCCCCCACCAACATTCAGTAAACTCTAATGGCTCCCTATGACCTTTAACATGAAATATAAAATCTTGTGTGACATTCAAAGTCTTTCACGTACTGCCCTCCACATACTGCAGTTCAGCAACATCATCTTCCTTGCTGTTCCTTTCAAAAAACACAATCTGAGCCTTTTCATTGGCTGTTTTCCATGCCTAAAATTTTCTCTCTCCTCATTTTGGTTCTCTAGTTTGCTAGCTTGAAGTTTCCATTAAGCCCAGCTAATAAGTATACCATCTTCAATGAGAAATTTTTTATGGACCCCTTAGTGCTATTGTCTTTTATCTATTAACTTTTTCCAATTTATCTCATCTATATCTTGTTTATATATACATGTTTGCTTTTAGTTTCCCCCATTAGAGTATGAGCTACTTGAGAGGAGAAACTGTCTTCTGCTTTTAGCTGTATCAACACAGCACAGTCACTAGTACTTAATTAATACACTTAATAACTGCTTATTGGCTGATTGACAAAGCTATAACTCAGTGTGCCTGGTAATGAGGATACATGTCCCTGTTTTAGATGTCACATTTATCTGTAGAACTAATTACAGTAGATTGGAGATAGACTTAGTATTTTTTTAAAGCAAAAATAAAAGAAAAATCTCACCAGAAACACCAGAAATTGAACCTAGAAGGTTTTATTTATATATATATATATATATTCTACAGTCACATTCATTAAAGCTTCACTTTTTTTTTGTATTATCCAAGTCATGAGTATACCTGAACAGCTCGGATCTAATTATTCCATTGATAATTATTTTATGGGTCCCATTTCATAATTCCACAATCTCACATGCAAGAATGTAAGAGTTGTTATCAAGAACATACAATCAGAGGATCCTGACTTCTCTCTTTAATCTATTTGTTTCTTGGACTTTGAAAAAGAAATCTAATCCTTCTGAGCCTCAATTTCTTCATCTGTAAAATGATAGGAGCTGTTCTAGATGGTTTCTATGGTAACTTACAGCTCTTAGTCCTCTGATCCTGTATATGGTTGGAGTGAGCCAGTCACAAGAATGTGAGATGGAGAGCTTAAGTGATACCTAGGTAACGGGGGAAAAAATTTGTAGAAAACACTTCTATTGTTTTGGGCAAATTTTCTATGTAGCCTGGGATACAAGATGAAGAAGAGGATATTGGCTTTGTAATGGTGGACAGAAAACCTGAGCAAAATCAATCAATTGCATTTCAGAGGCCCTTTGCATATGATATGTGATATAAAATGAAACTTTGGCAGGAAGCCCAGGGGCCCATGGCTTGAGGTTTAACTGGCCTGGAGGGAATGGAGTTTTGTCTGAGGTGCTCACATTTTGAGACTGCCCCACTTCCTCTTCTTAGTGACCAGCATCTCTGGGTCTTACCCAATTATTGTACAAGGTGATATAATTCTTAGGCTAGGTTCTGCCTGGAACCACCCTTTTGACTTTTACATTAGTCTATTTACCAGTAGTGTCACCACTGCTATTTCTGAATCAGCAAAAATAAATAGACCATGCTAGTAAAAATGACAAAATTGTCCTTTCTTAGGGGTCCAGGAGCCAGATAGGAACAACAATAAAAAGTGATTGTTCTGGGACTAGCAGCTCCATCTGGAGCCCATCCCAAAGGCACCATCTACCCTCTTTGTACATAGAACTTCATAGCACGTACACTTGTACATATCCATAGCAACCTTTTCACTTACCATTAATGCTCCCATCACAAATGGACAGTATAGCCTCAATTGCTTTGTTTCTGGACAATAAATTTTCTGCATAGTTACATGAAAATGGATTCATTTTAAGTTTATACCACAAAGAATGAATTTTGGGTAAATTTCCTGAAATATACTTTCAGGTACCTTATCTGTCCAGGGAATGGGGAAGTAAGCTTCTACTACTCACCTTAGTAAATAGAAACATTTTCCTCCATCATTGCCTTAAGTAACATAAAGAAAAATGTGGTCAGTGGCTGCACTGGCAAATCCAGATCCACAGGGATATTTGAAAAGTTCAGGCGATGTTTCAGATGACTTCAGATGACTTCAGAGGGATATTCCTATTTCTGTAGAGACCATATATGCTTTTAGAGGAAGCCTGTGCCCTGAGTAAACATCTCTGATTGCTGCCAAGGTTATAAAGACAGGTTATTGTGGCTTCACTTACATTCCCACCAAATCTCAAAATGTTAAAAATTGTGACATGAACAGAATAGAAATATTCTATTTACCAACCACTTAGCCACCATTCTGGGAAAACCGTGGATCAGGGCAAAGCTAGGACATCTGTAGATGTGAATTATACTTAGAACTTGGCAAATGAATTTATAATGATATATTTTACTGGAACTTTCAGGGCATCATAGCACTTAATGAATCTGAGCCTCCCTACCCTGTAAAATTGAGGGTAGGGTGGCATGAAAGGAGGCATGGAGAAAAGTTTATTGAATGGGCCAGTATAAAGGTCACTTGGAATGCAATTTAATTTAACAAGCATTTGTTAAATGTCTGCTTTGTACCAGGTGCTGTCCTAGGTGCTGGAAGAAAAAAGGCAGGCATTACACATTTGCTGATACCTACTCTCCTTTTTTGTAAAGGTGGGGTTGAGGGAGGGAGGATTATGAGTGTGAAACACTGCATATGATATCTGACTTTGTTTTATTTTTTAAAAAAATAAATTTTAATGATTTTTTTATTATCATCTAAATTTCTCCTTGTAATCTTACTTATTCCCTTCCAGAAAACCACCCCATATAACTTTAGTTTAATTAAAGCTTTTTATTTACAAAACATATGCATGGGTAATTTTTCAACATTGACCCTTTCAAAACCTTCTATTCCAAATTTTTCCCTTCTTCTCTCCACCCCCTCCCTTTGAGGACAGGTAGTCCAATACATTAAATATGTTAAAATATACCACATAACTTGTTTTTTTTTTTAAAGAAAAAGAAACATTGAATGAATAGGAACTCTGTCTCTCCTCCCCCCCCAGCAAACCAATAATTACATTTTAAAAGTATGAACATATATGAAATGTTCTAGACTGCTAAGCTCTGTCCCTTCTTTAAAAAAGAAGAAGGGGTGGGAAGTATCTTCTTATAGTTTTACTTTAGGGCCATGCTTATTCTTTGCAATTTCACAACATTCACTTCTAATTGTTTTGGAGTTCTTTATATTTTGTCATTTAAATTTAAGTTGTTCTAATCATTTTTCATCTTAAAGATAAAAATTAGACTTGATAAAGGATTTGACATTGTGTAGCCAAGACACAGATGAGGAAGGAGACCATTTCAGGCTTGGGTATCAGCCAGTGAAAATGCATAATTAAGAGAATATAATGTCATGTTTCTAAGCTCTTGAAATACAAATACAATCAAAAGATAATCTCTACTCTTACTCCTCATTCTCCTTGATTCTCTGTAGCCTTAGATACTATTGTTCATGCTTCCTTCTTGATAATCTCTTCTCTTTAGGTTTTTGTGATACTACTCTATTCTGGTTTTATCCAACTATATCTTTTTATCTTTTCAGTCTACTGTGTGAGATTTTTTTTTACCAGTTTATGTCTACTAATGATAATTGTCCAACAAGGCTCTATTCCGAAATTTCTTTTCTTTCCTCCCTCTATTTCATTTGGTGTTTTCATCATGTACCATGGAATTAAATGATCATTTCTATGCTGATGACTCTTAAATCCACTGAATTCATTAGCTTTCTTCTCAAACCCTCTCTTTTTATCATCTTAAGCTGGGTGGGATGATTAAGGGTACTGCTCTGCATTAGTCATTTAGTTTTGAAAACTAGATCCCATTTACTTATTCTTTCACCACCTTCACCTTTAATCTGTTGATTCTATCTATTTAACTTCTCTCCTCTGACACTGCCACAATTGGAGTGGACCTTTATCACCTTTCATCTGAACTAGTACCATAACATTCTGGTTGGTTTTCCTGCCTCAATTTTCTCTTCAATGCAACCCATTTTCTACTCAGTTATTAGCATCTTACTAAAGGATATGTGTCACCCTATCACATTCTTTCTACCAGTTCTTCCACTATGTACCCTATTCAAAAAATTCCAGTAAGCTCCCTATGTCTCCAAGATAAAATAGAAAATCCTATGGTTTTTAACCCATTTCTTAACTTTCTAGTTTTCTTACCTTTCTCCATGATCCCATATAGTCTACAATTCATTGACTTGCCTGCTGCTTCTCAAATATGATACTATATTTTCCTATTTTGTGCATTTTCACTTGTTTCCTATTTTTGAAATGTTCTCTATACTTGTTTCTGCTTTCTGAATTCTCTAGTGTCCTTTAAATACCAGATAAAATGTAACCTTCTACAAGAAGCCTCTCATAATATCCTTTAATTTGAGCACTTTTTCTCTTTGGATGGCCTTTGATTTATCTTGTATATGTCTTGTGTGCACACAGTTGTTGGTAGGTGATGTCCTCTTTTAGACTGTGAGCTTCTTGAGAGTAGGGTGCTCAGCACCCAATACATTGACTAAAACACAGTAGGCAATTAATAGAGGCTTGCTGCATATGAATATTTTGGTGTGTAATGTCAGATTAAAATATGTTGCTTAGTTTTATTCAACTGACTTTTCAATTTTCTATTTTATAAAGAATAGATTTCTGGGAGAGCAAAAGGTGATTCAAACACATCACATAAGTGATATAAAAACAAAAAAATAGCATTAAAAATCCAGAAATAATCTGCCCTCATAATCTATTACAATAATTAATTGGAACAACCACCATATTAATCTAGGGAAAGTGAATAATCTTCCTTGCTCCTTTCTATGAAATACACACAGAGACATATGTGTTTGAATGTAATATGTGATCCACAGGCACACACACATATACACACACTGTGATCCTGCTTGTCTTTACAGAGCCCGAGCATGTCTGATTTCTTGAGAACAAAGAAGATTATAACTAAGATGGAACAGATTCAAGATTGGTACTGTTACATCATTTCTTTTGGAAAGACACTGCTTCTCTGCTTTTCTGGAGTTGGAGGATGGCAGATTAAAGGCAAGCAATGAGGTATACTTCCTTTGGTGGTCATCTCAGGAATCTTACTACTAGTGAAGTGAAAAAAGAAAGAGATAATCAAAAGGGAGAATTATATAGGAGAAATAAACCAATGGGAAACGAAGTTTCCTGGTTGTAGATTAAAGCACCAAGCACCAATCTAGTAGAAACTACTGTAGCTTCTAATTATGAACTCTATACTCTTGTGGTCCTAATGGATCTTGGTTAGGATCACAGTAGTGGCCACCATTTTCAGTACCATTTTCAGTATCGTTAGAACATCATTAAAGTAACTTATCTGAAATTGTTAATTGTAACCATCTAATTAGAAGCAGAAACC
Source organism: Antechinus flavipes (assembly GCF_016432865.1). Classification (NCBI taxonomy): domain Eukaryota; kingdom Metazoa; phylum Chordata; class Mammalia; order Dasyuromorphia; family Dasyuridae; genus Antechinus; species Antechinus flavipes. Next base: position 49,400,700 of record NC_067402.1, on the reverse strand, counting down.
AAAATATTGTCATAATAACCTTCTGTATTATACAAACAGCCAGATTAGATGTGTTCTTAACCTTTATTGTGTAACATTGATTCCTCTGATAGTCTAGTTGGGTAAAGTCCATAGATACCTTCTCAAAAGGATGTTTTAAAAAACATAAATAAAAATGTATAAAATTCCAAGGTAAACAAAGTATTTTGACATGATGCTGTTTAAACATTTTTAAAGTGAAAATTGTGGATGCCAGGTTAAGAAGTTGTGGAATAGACAATTTTTTTCTTTCTTTTTCTTCTTCTCCTCTTTTTTTTCTCCTCCTCCTCCTTCTTTTTGCTTACCAACTTCTTTCTGCCAGTGGTACTTTTCTCTACTTGACTTTGGAAAACAGATCTGACCCTTAGTGATTCTCCAAATAATTGTTCTATGAATCAGAATGTTTTAAAAGGGTTTAACTCCTCTGGCCTCATATATCTTTTTTTTTTTTAATTTAATAATTACTTTATATTGACACTCGTTTCTGTTCCAATTTTTTGTTTTCCCTCCCTCCCTCCACCCCCTCCCCTAGATGGCAAGCAGTCCTTTATATGTTGGATATGTTGCAGGGCCTCATATATCTTAAGATACCTTAAGACAAAGTAAGAAAGCAGAAGGAAAATGGGATTTCTTAGAATGGTAGAATGTTTCTTAGAAGATGACTTCAGTGGGTATAACATTCAAACTATATCAAAAATAGGAATTCCTTCTAGAGCATCCCTAATAAGTGGTCTTCTGACTTTTTCTTAGGTTTTTTTTTTTCCTGAGGCTTGGGGTTAAGTGACTTGCCCAGGGTCATACAGCTAGGAAGCGTTAAGTACCTGAGACCACATTTGAACTCAGGTCCTCCTGACTTCAAGGCTGGTGCTCTATGCACTGTGCCACCTAACTGCCCCTATAGTTCTTAAATATATTGTATGTATAGGTACACATGTGTAATGGGCTGAGGCTTGAGTTGATACATCGAGGTCCCAAGCACATGAGGCTAAATAGTAATTATGTATATATTAATATATAAGCTTGGAGAAAGAATGGCTCCCACCCACTCTTTGTGTTTGTTTTTTGTTTTTGTTTTTTTTTTTGTTTTTTTTTTTGCTGTTGTAAAAGATTGCCAGAAGTCTTAGAAGGAGAGTATGTAAACAGCAGTCACACATACACCTTCTTCAGAAGCCAAGAGATAGTCCAAAACCAATCTATTGTCCATTGCTTCACATATCAGGGAATCCAATGATCCCTCCAAGTTTTTGAAGTCCAGCAAAAGTCTTTTTATGTCTTAGGGAATCCAATGATTCCAGCAGATTTTGAAGTCCTGTAACAGTCTTATCATTTCTCAGAAAATCCAATGATTCCTGAGGGGTTTCAAGTCTTATGTCTCAAAGAATCCGATGATTCCTGAGGGATTTAAAGTCCTACAACAATCTAATGTCTCAGAGAATCCAATGATTTCTGAGGGTTTTGAAGTCCAACGATTTTCTATGTCCATGAGTCAAACGCCATAACTGCCACGCTCTTTCAATGGTGAGCACAATCAGCAACAGAACCACCTGATGTTTCTTGGGTCTTCTCCTTCATTTCAAGGGTCTGCTCCATCTCTCTGCGATGGACAAGGCGAATATGGCTCGTTGGCACCCATCTGATTCCTTCTCCACCTGTAGAGATATAAGCAAACCCTCTCCCCCAATCAACAAAAGCAAAAAGAAGAAGAGAAACAAACAGAAAAGGTCGTTGCAATGGCAAAATCAAACAGTCTCTCCTCCCCTTCCTTTTCCACTCCCCTGCCTCCACCCACCAAAATCGTCATTTCCTATACAACACATCAGGATTTGCACAAAGAGTGGGTGGGGGCCATTCTTTCTCCAAGCTTATATATTAATAGATTATGGTCCAATTACTATTTAGCCTCATGTGCTTGGGACCTTGGTGCATCAACTCAAGCCTCAGCCCATTACACACATGTGTGCATGTGCTTGTCTGATCCTACTACTTTCTACATCCAAGTTTATTTCCAAGTTTATTTAGCACCCATCTTTTGAAAGGTATTCCTTATGTGAAACCCAAGTTTTCCTTTCCCTCCCTTTCCTCTGGTTTTACCTTCAGGGATCTAGAAGAACAAGTACAATTTCCCTTCTATATACTCTGGCCCTTCTTCAGATACTTGGTATGGGCAAGTCATTTATCTCTCTGGGTCTCACTTTTTTCTTCTGTAAAAGATTCAATCTTAAATAAATCCCCCAATAAGCATTTTTAGTGTTTATCATGTTCTATACTAAGTGCTAGGGTTCCAAAGAAAACTAAAAATATAATACAAGATTGTTACATTTAAATTGGGAGAGCAAGATAAATACATGATCCTATATAAATCAGTATATACATGATAAATAAAAGGTATCTGGAAAGTCTTAGAAGAGAAGGTAGTAGCAGTTAGAGGGGTTAAAAAAAATCCTCAGGAGATAGCAAGTGATCAGAGTTTTAAAGGAAACTGAAGATTCTAAATGATATACTTTAGAAAGGAGAGCATTCCAAATATGAGTGACGTCCAGTTCAAAGACATAGAGATCCTTCATATATCTATGACACTATGATTCTTCTAATTCTTGAAAGAGCTATCAAGCCCTTTTCTCTTTCCTAGGCTAAAAATCCCTGTGTCTCAGGGTTTGAACTGAAGAGCTTTGATCATTATAGTTACCTCTTGGGTTCTAGAAACTCCCCACCTTATCAATATTCTTCCTAAAGTGTTACAGCCAGAATATAATTCAAATTCAAGTCCCTGAAGTTCGCAATTCCAAATTTCTCTAAATCAACTTTACCTTTCCTGCTTGCTTTTACAACTCAAGTTGAATTACCTGTCTCTGCTTCCTTCAACTCTTCTGTTCCTATAGCCTTCAGAAAGACAAGACAACCTAAATTTGATGGTGAGACCAAACTCTTGCCAGTTATGTATAATTATTGGACAAGTTATTTTACTTCTATTCTCTTCTATTCTGACATCTATAGATGGTGATAAATTTTTTTTACTTACTTCACTGAATTGTTTTGAGGTAAGTCCTCTATGAAACGTGATATAAAAATCATTACTATTATTACAAAGGCACCTGAATTTGGAAAGCATCAACAGGAAAACAAGACTAGTACATTAGAAAAGTAATATTTCCTTTGATAATAAATTGTTTGAGTACCTTGTTGTGTCTCTTGCTTGTTCCACTTGCCAAGGGGAAGATGGTGATTTTTTTAATAGAATCAAGATGACACCTAGAAAATTAAGATCTGTTTTCTCCATGTATGTCTGTTATTTAGTGGTGTTAATATAGATACCTGTACCTTGTGAGCATGAAGCATCTGAGTAAGTTAAGAGCTTCATCTGGGGGAATTTTTCTCACTGTTTAGAATATGTCTGTAGTAACCTAGCTGGCTGATATCAGCTGTCTGACCTACAAGATTCTATAAGCATCCAGTACTTTAAATAAGGGTCCTCATGTCTTTTTCATTGTCTTATGAATGGCATATTTCTTGCCAGTTAACTGGAAAACAGAAGAATGCCTCCTCCTAACCTTCCCCCTTTATAGCTTTTTGCCTTGTTCATCTGTCACAATGGTGATGGTTAAATGGAGCTTGAGTTCAGGCTTGGTAATTGCTATTATATATCTCTTCCTGTATGTAATTTGGCAAAGAAGTGCTTAATACATGTAGAGTAACAGTGTGAACACAGTCATCCCGCTTAGGATCCCATCTCTCTCCTGTTTTGCTTCAAAGACTTTATTGTTTGCAAAGTGCTGGTTGTCTATCAGGAATTAAAAATGTTATGTAGCAAATCATGGACATAAGGTCCTAAGTTCACAACTTAGGACTTTGCTATTTATTCTTTTTTCTTTTCTCTAAATGAAGATACCTTAAGTTACTTGCAGGTGATCTGCCCAAAAAAATGTAAATTTTGATCACTGAACCTCCCAAGATACCTTAGTGTTTATAGGTTAGGCTTATGCCTTAAACCCAAATCGTTCTAGCTCTTCTTGATTGACCAACAGTAGGTCCCAGGCCAAGTCCCATTGGGTTTTGTTTAGACCCAGATTGACTCAGAGTGAATGTAAATAGAATTATTTCTGTTTTGACTTGAAACCCTTAGAGTCTTTCCCGCCTAGATTTTTTTTGACTAGGTAATAGAGACTTCATTTTAAACCTAGTCTTAGTCATTGATTGGGATTGCCTCAGTCAAATTGGGATCTCTTAAAGATTTTAGCTTAAAAAGGCCAAGGTCTCTCATTGCATCCAGGACCATCTTTAGCCATTTTGATCTATATCTTGCCACTGGACCAACATGGCTCCTATTTTCATGCATGTCATGGATCACTTTCCTGATGTTATGGTTTACTTTGAGAACAAAGTACAAACATTATGTCCAATATATATATATAGTTGGATAGTTCTCTGTGTGGTGCTTGGCATATTATTGGCCAATAATTTTCATTAGGTCAGTCTTACAGTTTTGGCAGCTAGGTGGTATGGTGATTAGAGAATTGAGCTTGAAGTCAAGAAGACATCTTGAATTCAAATCTGTTCTTAGACAGTCACTAGCTAGGTGACCCTGGACAAGTCTCTTAACAATGTTTGCCTCAGGTTCCTCATCTATAAAATAATCAGGAAAAGGAATGGGCAAACCACTCCATTATTATTATTATTTTTATTATTTTGCCAAATGGGATCATGAAGAGTTAAACATGACTGAAAATGCCTAAGTAAAAAATGAAGTTTTAATCCAAACAGCTCAAAAAGATAATTTTTGCTACTAGAGGAGTTGCTGGGAGGTAAATAAAATCAAGAGAACAATTAACATAGTAACAACATGAATAGTAAGGAAAACAACACTAAAGGATAGCAGAAACATACCTCTCTCTTCGCAGTAGAGAGATGGTAAACTACAGGGGTGGAATGAGGCGCATGCTGTCAGACATAGTCTGAAAAGCCTTGGTGATTCATTTTAATTCTGAATGTTCTACAACTTATTTCATTCCTGTTTCCCTCTATAGTCTACATTTCATGCAGGCTCTTTCTACTTCATCCTTGTTGGATTAGATTGAGAAAAGGAAGTTCCAATCTAATCCAACATAAGTCTATTAAAAAAAAGGGACCAGTATCAGCCCTAGGAAAGCAAGGATAAAATGTCCTTTGTACTCAAGAAAGTTCCATTTTACTGGGATGAAGAAGATGATTATTTTAGTTGAGATTAATTCCAATAAGGAACTCATCTATTCTCTTTCTATAAGATGGATGAAAGCAGTTGAATTGGGGTGCCTAGGGAACTACAGAGATACACACAGGTACAATACTCCCCTGAGTATTCAATCTTCTAGACAGATCCCACAATTGAGTCATACAAGTCATACAGACTTGTACTGAAGGTACACAACCTGAGACTATCTTGTACTGTAGTTGCAAATCCATATCCCATATTTAGCTGCTGAGGTGTTGTTCCTAAAAGCATTTGGTTGGACTGATATCCTCATGGGGCCCAGCAGAATGAACACATCTGGTTTACAAGTCACTAGTGATACTGGTCTGCTAACACTGCCTTTTTATATGTTGTTGGTAATTGCCTATCACTGTTTCTCTCTCCCCAGAGGTGTAATTACTGTCAGATGACCCCTGAGTAGTTCATATGCTTTCCTTACACCTGCATATCTGACAGACCCCATGATAATGCATGGAAAGTAACTAACCTGACTCCAAAGCACTCTGTTTACTACCCACAATTAGAAGATTAAGAAATTAGAAAGTAAGAAATCTAAGTGTAGGTTTTAATAGCTAGTATTCTCTCTCTTTTTAGCAAAGATTTTCCTTCCCACCCCTCCCCCTTGCCACCATACAGTATAATTGATTCATTAAGTTAATATTTATTCTGCTGGTTTCTTTAACTGTCTTGAAATCACATACCTACCTTGATTTTTTCATTGGAATTCATTAGGAGGAGGTGTTTTTGTAGGTGTGACTTTTTTAACCTGAAGAAACCTGTAGGGTATAAAAAGCAATAACTTGGAAAGAGCTAGATTACTGATAGACAATTCCTCCTGCTAATGAAATCAGCAGTGCCAGACCAAATGCCCATTGGCTTAATTTTATTAGAGTTTCTTTAGGGACAAATGATAATTATATGGATGGGATTAAGTTAGTCCACATACAATTTTGCCTACTTCATCAGATCATAAAAGAGCCTTAGAGGCCATTTGATCTAAATTTTCTCTCCATTTTGCAAATGAGAAAACTGAGGCACAGAAATTTAGACAAGATTAAACCTAAATTCATCTTTCTGAGTTCACACCTGGCCTTAGACACTTAATAGATTTGCAACCCTGGGCAAATTCCTTAATCCTATTTGCCTCAGTTCCTTATCTGTAAAAATGAGCTGGATAAGGAAATGGCAAACCACTCCATTATTTTTGGCAAGAAAACTCCAACTGGGGTCACAAAGAATCAGACATAACTGAAATAATTGAACAATAAAAAGAACCCAAAGAAGCTTTCTTTATATTTTCTCTTTATTACCAAGGAAAGCTCATCTACACTTTGAAAATCATTAAGTTTTTAGATTTTAAATGGTTAATTCTTTAGAATTTTATAATATTCTTTAGGAATTTATGGGATCATTATCATCATTATCATTATCATTATCATTATCATTATAGCTAACATGTATATAGTGCTTACCATGTATGTAAGCACTGTGCTAAGCACTTTACAATTATTATCTCACTTGATCTTTACAACAACCTTAGGAGGTAGGTGACATTATTATCCGCATTTTACAGATGAGGGAATTGAAATAAATAAAGGCAGATTTAGAGGTGGAAAGCTTTGAATTTCAGAAATATTGTACATAATTTTGATTTGAAGGGAAATTTTCCATTCAAGTCTTGCACATTCCTCCACTTGGATTTGAATTGGCCAACTTTAGTATCTTAAAATGCTCGTCTTCTGATTAGTCAGATGGAATATCCATCAATTCCATCCCATCTAATTCAATAAACATTGTTAAAAAACTAGCATGTGCAAAGTGATTGAATGCTAGAACAAAATCATTTCAGGCTCTCTCTCTCTCTGTCTCTGTCTCTCTCTCTCTCTCTCTCTCTCTGTCTCTCTCTCTACACACACACACACACACACACACACACACACACACACACATATTTGTCTGCCTATAACTTTAAGGAGAAAGAATATTCATGCTTAGGAGGACTAGGAAAGACTTTAATATAAGGTGGTTCATGAGCCAATCCTTTAAGTTATGAATTATAAGAAGTTGAGGTGATATAAGAAGATATTTCAGTAGTGAGGGAGAGCCTAGGCAAAGGGATGAAATGTTGACTTCTGGGAATGGTGAGTGGCCATTTCAGCTAGAATAGAGCAAATGTATGTGAGTAAAGTGAATTAGCTTTGAAAACAAGAATGTATTCATACTGTCAAGAGTATGAAGGGCCATCTTCAATTGCTAATTGAATGTTGTCCTTCATGTTCACAGAGGAGCAAAATGCTATTACCATGCCAGCACAAATGTACATTGTACCCAACTGTGACTGATCAGACCAATATGAATTCGGAAGGTTCTACCATAGGTGGGGTGTAAATAATCCACATGAATGTTTAGAGTGGGAATGTCTCTAAATTTTGCACATCCCATGTTTCTTTTGAGCTACTGAAATTCTGATTTGCTCATAGAACACAGTGATCTTTTTGTTATGGATATGCCATGTTGGGCAGTCCTATGACAGTATCTCCCATTTCTCACAGTCCATTCCAAAGTTCTTCAGAGAGACCTTGATATTATCCTTGTATGATTTTTTTTGTCTGAACTTCATGTAAATTCTTCTCTTATAGAGACAAAAGGGATTCGCTGAAGACTCATGAGCAGGGGTGTGAAATACTTTTGCTTCAAGAAGAAGACTTTGGTCACTAGTTGAGGATGGATTAGAAAGAGAAGACTATTAAAGAAGATTAGATCTTTGACATGGTGGTCTCATATCTGACAAGATGGTTATTCCTAACTGGACTCCTTTAGTTTACTTGTCTTGTCTATAGTCCATCAAAATGGCCTTGCTCCTCTGATACTATCCATGAAAATGGGTTTTAATAATAATAATTTGTAGTAGTAGCAGCAGCAGCAGTAATAGTAGCTAACATAACACTTTTACAACAAGCTTTGCATATCTCATTTGATCCTTATAACCACCCCAAAGGGGAGAGTCAATTATTATCCCTATTTTACAAATGAGGAAACTGAGGCAAACAGCTATTGAGTAACTTATCCAGGGTAATAGTAAAGCAAGATTTGAACTCAAGTTTTCTTGACTTCAATTCTAGCAAATTATCCACTATGCCATGCTGTTTTTTTTGTTAAAATTGAATGTTTATATAAGAATAATTCATGTCCACATTAGTCATTCATCTATGGATTAAGAAGCTTCATTTAAACAAAGATCAGATATTCTTGGTATTTGGGTCATGGCTAGGATAAAATTTAGGCAATGTTTTCTTTTAAAAATAAGTTTAATTAATGCCTTTTGTTTTTACATCAGAGCCATTTTAAGATACAGCTGCTTTCTATAAGCCTTCTTCTTCTTTTAGATGACCTTAGACAACCCTTTCCTGTATATGTTATGGTGCAGATTCTTTTTTGTATAAAACTTGGATTGAATGGCCACTAAGACCTTTATGCTCTATTTTTACTTAGTAGGCTCTCTATCCCTTCATTTGAGTCATTCTGTCCAGTTCAGAAGCCTCTAAAAGCATTATGAGATACATTTCTTGTAAAATTTAAATAGTCATTTCTTAAGATTTCTTGGGAACCTAACAGTGAAATTTTAGAAAACAGCTTATCTTCTGAAAGTGTTCCTATCTCAGCCAGAAAACTGTGAAATGAATAATATGTGAGGAGCCTTACAGAATCAATGTTGATTAATAATCACACATGCAGGCTCCCGTTCTCATTTTTCTTCATTGTCTCATAAAGCAGATTCCAGAGGACAGGAAAGGGAGCTTGGCTGTAATCAAATGTTCATATAGATTTATACAAATGCCTGCCTTCATGCGTGTCCCAGGAGATGGAATCTGTGACAGGCTAATCTAGCCATGAGACTAAGATGCTGTCCTCATGCCCAGTGCTTATAAAGAATAGGATGACAAGCCTAATAACAATCTGTCAGTGAAGCCAAATGAAATGTAACATACTCTGCCCCTAATTTCCCTTCTACTTCTTTTAGGTTCTCATATGCTCTTGCTCTTTGTAGGGGAGTAGGAGGAGAAACTGGATTACAATCCTGGAATCCCCAAGTTAGGGAATCCTGTCTCCATCCTGTTCTCTATTCCTCTCCTCTTTGTCTCCATCCTATCCTCCATCTATTAAAGGAGTGATTTTTCTACCTTTATGTGAGTGAAAATGTCTTCTATCTCCCCCACAGTTTCATGCTATTTTTCAAGAGTTTTAATTGTTAGAGTACATAAATTTGACCTTTTTTTTTTTTTTCAAACTCTAACTACTGCTGCTCTACTTCTGTTCTCTGTGGAGTGGGAGTGAAGAAGGAAGAGGAAAGGTAATCATTGATATAGAGATTTATGGATTACAAAGTGTTTTACATTGGTTACCTAATTCATAGGGTCTGAGATAAACATTATTTTCATCCTCATTTTACAGGTGAGGAAACTGAGGCAGAAAGAGATTAAAATACCTTATGCAGGATCACATAGTCAATAACTCTCTGAGGCAAGATTTGAACTCAGTTTTTCCCAACTCCAAGTTCAATTCTCTATCTCCTAAATCCCTGATATTCAAGAAATAGATCAATCCTTTTTTAGGGTTATATTTCTTTAACTACTGGAAAAATACTGGCAGACCTCCCCAAATCTTCTTTTCTTTTCCAGGCTAAACATTCTTATTTTACCAATATATGTATGGCATGGTCTCCATCAATCTCATTATTCTAGATGCTCTCCTTGGAACCTGCTCTAGTCTACTAACCAAAAATGAAATAAAATGTGAAACCCAGATGTGAACTTTATAACTATAGTAATTTTTGACCAAGGTAACATCTAGCAACACTAAATATCTAGTCCTAGACATTTTGCCTCTTCATGACTTCTTGACCTGACAACACAGTGTTGAGTCTCATAACATGTCCAGTAAAATATTTTTCAGCTGTCTAGCTACATCTCACATTCTATGTTTGTGAAATTGATTTTTTTGAGTGCCAAGAGCGAGATTTTACATTTATCCCCATTAAATTTCATCCCTCTTAGATTTCATAAATCTTATCTTTTAAGACTTTTGTGGATCGTGATTCTGTAGACCAATAGGTTGGCCCTTTCTCCTGAGTCATCTACAAATTCTCATAAAGCGGTATATATTATGCTGGAGATTCCTTTTATATTCCTTGTTAGATTGGATGAATACTTAGTTAAAAATGGATTTCTCTCCATTTTGAACTAAGCAGACTATTCTTTCATCTAATTATGATAAAATGTTAAAATATTTATACATACACATGTATGTATATATAAGTAAATATACATAAATATATATGTTTATACAAAATATACACATTTGTATATGTACAAATTATAGAAGTTAAATTAAATTAATGTATGGATCTTTTATGAACATAAGAATGGCCAATGTGAGTTTGGCAATCTATTTAATTCTTAGATTACAACACATTGAGGCAGAATCTATTCATACACATATAGAACTTGACAAAATGTATTCTTAGACTTCAGTATTTTGTGACAGAACCAGCAGGAGGAAAGTGAGAAATAAATTTGGACCTCAGTCTTTTTGACAATCATCTTGCTTTATTGGTAATATGTCATCCTGTTTTCTCCTAAACACTCAACTTGTAATACGTCATTCACCTTGATAAAAGGTATTTTGTGAGAAACAGCATTGTGCAAAGGAAGAGATAGCAAGGTCTGTGGATTCCACAGAAACAAACTTGTTTGAAAAAAAGCAACAAAACAAAACACAATTGCTGGATGCCTCATAGTTTTTGTTCAGAGGGTATTTATTTACCATAGTGATTGCTATATAGGCCACATGCTGCCCTTTTCCCACTCAAATCTGATTTATACAAAACTTATTTGTTGCCTATAGTTATGTTCTTTTTTGGTAGAACAACAACAACAACAACAAAAGAATAGAAGTAAAAACAGAATTGAGAACAATTAAATATCCATATATGAATGACAATATATAAAAAGATACCTCCATAATAAATGTGCTTGATGCTTTATTATACATTTAATATGAATGAAGATAACTTAGCTTGCTTAGCAAAATAGTTTTATTTGCATTAGTTAATTTCAATGCATAAGATGCAGTAGATAAGAGTACCAGCTTTGGAGTCAAGAAGAATCATCTTGCCACCTCACACATCTCAGATTGGCTAAGATGACCAGAAGAGATAATAAATGTTGAAGGGAATGTGGGAAAATTGGAACCCTAATACATTGTTGGTGGAGTTGTGAAATGATCCAACTATTCTGGAGAACAACTTGGAACTGTATCCAAAGGGATATAAAACTGTGCATATCCTTTGACCCAGCAATGTCATTATTGGGTCTGTATCTCAAAGAAATCACAAAGGAGAGAAAAGGACCCACACATGCAAAAATGTTTGTAACAGTTCTTTTTGTGGTAACAAAAATTGGAAAATGAGTAGATGCCTATCAATTGGGGAATGGCTTAACAAGTTGTGGTATATGAAGATAATGGAATATTATTGTTCTATAAAAAAATAATGAACAAGCTGATTTTAGAAAGGCCTGCAAAGATTTACATAAACTGATGCTGAGTGAAACAAGCAGAACCAGAAATAAATTGTACATAATAACAGCAAGAATGTGTGATCCCATCAACTGTGAAAAACTTGATTCTTCTCAGTGGTTCAGTGAGTCAAAGTAATCCAATAGACTGTGAAAAACTTGATTCTTCTCAGTGGTTCAGTGAGTCAAAGTAATCCAATAGACTTGGGACAAAAAATACCATCTGTATCCAGAAAAAGATCTAAGGAGACTGAATGTAAATCAAGACGTGATATGTTCATTTCTTTTTTCTGTTTTTTTCTTTCTCCCATGATTTTTTTCCTTTTTCTCTGATTTTTCTCTCCAAACTTGATTTTATGAATGTTAAAATAAAGCAATAAATTGATTTAAAAAAAGACTCATCTCTAAGTGTCTGGCCTCAGATACTTAGTAGTTGTGTAACCCTTGGCAAATTATTTTTAGCTCTGTTTGCCTCAGTTCTACAATAGTAAAATGAGAAGGGGAAAGAAATGGCAAACTATTATCTTTGCCAAGAAAACTCCAAATGGGGTCACCAAGAGTCAGATTTGACTAATTGACTAAAACAACAACAAAAAGTATAACTATACTATTCAGTCACTCCTTCCAAGATCCCATTAGAATTCTTTTTGACTTCATTCCCATTCCTATTCATTCCCATTTCCCCTCATATTATTGTATTAGCATGTACTTTTGTGGTTTTGCTATTTTTTGCTCTGCAACATTTCCATAAGTAATGGCAAAGGGAATAGAGCTGGCTTCAACAATAGGCGATCTGGATGTCCACCTACCTCTGACCCTTATTGATTATGTGATTCTGGTAAGTTCTTTAAACCCTTTGACTTAGCTTTCCAAGACTAAACACAGTCTGAGTGGGGAGAACTGCTTGTATAGGAGTTCCTTATATCAAGAAATCTAGTCCCTATTCCTGTCTCTATTATTTATTTCTACAAGTGTTTTCTTTATTTCTTATAGATATTAGTCTTTGCAATATGATCTATTATAGTAAGACACTACATTATTTCTATTTTTTGTAATAACATATGATACATTAATGAAAACATTTTAACAGATAGTTTCTTTGTTTTTGGTAATACTTTTAAGGTTTATTGAGGTTAGAGAAAGAAATGGCAAACACTTTAGTATTTTTGTACCAAGAAACCCCTAAATGCGGTTATGAAGAGTTGAGCATGATTGAAATGAACAACAATAATAGCAACATATGGGTTGGTTATTTCTCTAACTTTGATCATAAATATAAATGTATAGTAATATTATATATAATTGTACTCTGTAACTTCTATCCCAACTGCCACTCAGACTGATGAGTAGAGCGTCATATGTGGCTAATATGTTGTACTTTCATTCTAGGAATACCTCTATGGGATTTAGGGGCATCTTTTATTAAGTTATATTGGTAATGAATCCCACTAGTGTGTCCCACCATAAATGTCATTGCAAATCATTATAGCCAGCCAACTTAAGAGCTGTAGCTTTTGGAAATTAGTATTTATTATAGTCGAATAGTAGCAACATTAAATAGAAACTATTCCCTGGAACTCTCCTCACAAAGTCTATGACATTTACCACAGGTACATAATGAGTGTGTGAAAAAGTGGACTCAAGTGTAGAGAACAAAAGGAGTAAAAGAACAGTTCCATTTGTAGAATACCAAAGAAGTTTCTCTTGGGCACAATATAGTTTGTTTTCTGGAATCCTGTTGGAGCTAGAAAATTCTTAGCTCCTCATACTGTCATAACTGCTGTTTTAGCAAATTTTGAGATATTGAAGAAATAGCAAACTATCCCAGTATCTTTGGTGAGAAAACATGAGGTCATGAAGAACTGAACATAATTGAAATAGTTGAATAATAATAATAACATACTGAGCATAATGTTATGCTTATTTTTCTAACTTGGATAATAAATAGTTTTATATAATAATCTAGCAGTACTCTGAAACTACTAACCCAAATGCTACTCACAGTGATGAAGATGGGATATACTCCAAATCTCTGATATTTATAATGTCCTAATCTAGTGAATTATAGACCGGGGAGGAGAGAAGGAATTCAAATCCAAAGAGCATCCTATTCCTCCCAAGTAAGTTACTCAGGGGAGGAGATAAATGAAATACTTGATTCTTATTCACCACTTGTTAGACTCTTATCTCTGCCAGAAGTTCCCAAAACTTAGGTCCTGAATTGGTCTTCAATTTTAAGGATGTCCAATAGAATGTGATTAACTTTCTTTAGCTTATCAGAACACAGTTCTTGTCAACATCACTTTAGTACATTCAAGTACAACATTTAGTACACTTTAGTACACTCTAAAATCTTTGATAGATTCGTTGATAGGGACTTGTTTCACCTCATTATAGGATTATTGTGTACTTTAATTGGTGGAATGACAAATCAGTTCTATCCTTACAGACACTGTTGTCATATTTCAATGTCATCATAATATTAGACACTTGAACTAAAAATAACAACTTACCTTAAAGTTTGCAAAACTCTTTCCTTACAATAAGTCTTTAAGAATGGAATTAGGACACGCATTTTTGTCCCCATTTTTCAGTTGAGGAAACTGCATAATATGATTTATCCAGAATATCATCTCTAATAAGAACTAGAATTCTAATGTGGATCTTCAGTTTTCCAGATGACTGCCTGAGAGATGATAGTCTCTGTTCCACAAAACTGTTTCTTGAGTTACAAATTTATAATTAGACATGATTCTTCTAACCAAGAATCTTACAATCCAGTGCAAACCCCACAATAAGCAATACAAATTCAGAGAAATGAATCCAATTTTGGTAATAATCCATGAGAGGAAATGGATATAAGTCATGGGTTTTACAAAGACATTGAGGAAAAATTTGAAGCATGAGTGTAGATGAGCAAGGGAAATTTCCTGGGAAGAATATTTTGCTATTGTTTAGATATTTTAGTCATGTCCAATTCATTGTGACACTTTTGAGCTTTTCTTGGCAAAATACTGGAGTGGTTTTCTACTTCTTTCTCCAGGGAAGAAGATACATTGAGTTTGCTTTTTTTAAAAAGCAAAGTATGTGATTTTCAAAAAATATATATTATTTTATTTTTCTAAATACATTCAAAGTTTTCAATATACACCTTTGCAAAACTTTATGTTCCACATTTTTCTCTCTCTCTTCCCCCCTCCTTCCCAATCCAATATAGGTCAAATATATGCAATTCTTCTAAACATTTCCATATTCATCATTCTCGGCAAGAAAAATCAGACCAGAAGAGGAAAAAATCATGAGAAAGAAAATGAACAAACAAAAAAAATGAAAATACTAGGCTTTGATCCACATTCAGTCACCATAGTTATTTCTCTGGATGCAAATAGCATTTTACATCCCAAGTCTATTGGGAATTATCTTGAATTATGGCATTGTTGAGAAGAGCCAAGTCCATCACAGTTGATTTTCACATAATCTTGTTACTGTGTACAATGTTTTCTTGGCTTTGTTTACTTCACCCAGTGTCAGTTCATGTAAGTCTTTGCAGAATTTAAAACATGGTTTCATAAGAAGAAAAAGATGTACTGATATGGTACAAAGATGTTACTTATAGAGTATACTACTTTTTAATTTGCTTTTGTTTGTTTGTGGAACTTAAATTTTTGCCAAGGCATATATTAAGGCATTGAATTTTGAGATCTGATAATAATCAGAGTATGTTAATAGATCAATACAGTACTTTAGATACTGTACTCACAGTACTTTTGTGTTACAAAGGAACAGTATTTAAAGGAATGATCAATATTAAAGTGACTATGACACAGTGGACAGAAGTCACAAGGATCTAATTTCAAATCCTTCTTCTGACACATACAGGACCACACATAACCTTTCAGTGCCCAAATGAACCTTCTAAGAGTACTGGTGAGACAAGATGCTGAAGAGCTTTGGTGTGGATTTGTCTATTCCAATGAAAATATCTAATCAGGAGACTTGTTGATCAAATCGCAGGTCTAGTAACTCAGGTCTACAACCTTGGTTTTATCCTTCCCTTCTTTTTCTCTCTTATCTAGTCAAGTGCCAGATTTTGTCATTTTTACCTCTACAAAACTCCCAAATAACATTGCTACCACCATAGTTCTCACTGTTATCAGTGATTGCTAAGATTGTTCCAAAAACCACGTTGTTATCCTTCTCAACTCTTAAGTCCCTCCTCATTCCCACTTTATCCTCCACAATACTGCCAAAACAAATTTCCAAAAAAATGCAGGTCTGATTATAATTCTCTCCTACTCAAATAACTCCAATGGCTCCCTAGTACATTCAGGAGCAAGCACAAACTTCTCTTAAATTTAAGTCACTTCATAACTTGGCCCCAGCATATCTTTTTAGGACTATTATGCCTTCACATGTCCTAATATCCAATCAAATGTACTTTCCTACTATTTTCAAGAAATAAAAAGGATCCATTTCCTTTCTTCTTTCACTAGTTTTGCCTAGAATACATTTTTTTCCTTCATCTCCATCTTTTAGTACTCCCAGCTTTCTTCAAAATTCAATCCAATGATACCTTTCACATGAAACCTTTCCTGGTCCCAGCTGCCAATGGCTTCTCTTCATTAATGTAACCTTACATCTCTTTTGTGTAGGCTTATATATATGTACTATTTTTTTTTCTCTTGGGATAATAGCTACTTGAAAAAAAGCTACTTTATTCTTGTTCTTTGTCTTTGTTTATTCTGCCTCCCTTCTCTCCTCTATTGTAAAGTATATGGAATATATATTATATGTATACACACACACACACACACATATATAGTATAGTATATGTAGCATAAAGTATGTAGTATATAGTATAATAAATAGGAAGTGTTTAACAAGTTACTTGTTTATCTATAGATTGCTTGATGAAAAAAAATCTTAAAAACTGATAGGCAGGTTTATGATTGAGCCACAGATTTAAAATGCATTAAATTAATAGCATATGAACCTTTCTTTTTAATATTTTGAATCAATTTCGCTCTTTAAGGGTAAGAATAACATTCTGCTAGAAATTGTCCATTGTGTGGATTACAAATCCTGGTTCTTACATAATCCTGGTATTACATAGTCATGCTACATTTTTCTTCATTCCCTCAACCATTTTTCTGGTATGCTTTGTAGTTGTGATATAAATTGTACAATTCTGTATTTTAAACACTGTTTATAAACAAACTCTGCATATATGTTTTATGTACAGTTTTCTGTTAGTTGGATCTATGACCCCCTGCAGAATTAGAGGCAGAGGAAGTCAGATGAATGAAAACTTGGAGAGTACTCATGATGCCCAATGACTTGAAGAAGGAGATAGATATTGTCCCACCCAGAATGAAAGGTAAAAGGATAACAAAGGACAACCTCCATGAATTATGCCATTTTTAGGAAAGACAGTGATCTGACTTCTGCTTCTTTATCTTCACTGAAACATAAGAACTGCTGAACTGCTGAAAAAGATCATAGAGTGAATGAAATCCCTCTGCCTTGCTGGGCAGCAACAAGGTATGAATATTAATTCTCATATTATGTCTGGCCCAAATAAAAAAGTAATAGAACTGAGTTGAAGAAATATACTTGTGGGAATTTTTATGGGGATGCTTTGCAATGAATACTTATGCTTTTCTGGAGTTATCCTTTCTATGAAATTTATCCTGATTCTTAGAATCATAGGCAGTCAAATACATCTAATTCTTTTTGCATATTACTTAATGGTTTATCATCTTTGTGGTTAAAAAAAAATAACAACTCATCATGTAAATAGATGTAAAATTGTCAATTACAATCCTAAACATTTAGTATGAAAATATTCTCTTCATAGCTAGGATCTTTGGAATTATAGAAATGCTGACAAGTTCCTAGTGTTAATGAAGAATGTAATCATAATCACCTAAACAATCATCATTCTCAGTCCTCTGAGTGTGAGGTTAATTTATTGCATAATGATGAGAGAGAGGGGGGGAGGGAGAAGAAAGAGAGAAGGAGGAAAAGAAGAAGGGGCAGGGAGAGAGGGAGGAAGAGAGAGAGGGAGGAAGAAGGAAAACATCAATTCATAGAGATGAGATTCGGACAATGTTTTATAAGAAAATTTTCCCCCACAAGTCCCATGTTCCCAACAATCTCACAGAATTGGTGGTGATGGTATGTTTCTGCAGTCTGAGGGAATAGAATGGGAGAACAAAGAGGAGCAAGTCAATTTTAGATAATGTTTGTGCATACATTTGAAAACTACTAATATTGAAAATTGGGACTCAGGATGGTTCCTAGATTCTCCTTGAGAGTGTTATTAAGTACTTCCTGGCATTGGTTTTGTGGTACATTCAAAGACAGCAAGAAACATTTCCTTGAGGCATCTCTTATGGAGATCATAATAAATAGTTTCCAAAAAGGACAACCAGGAAAATATTTGCAGCTCATAGGACAACATATATTGCCACAGATGAAGAATTCTATAAGACTGTAGGACAAACTCAGTCAGGACACTTCATATTAAATTGATGACTTTCAAGGCTTTTTCTAGTTCTAAGCTGATGATCTTGTGACTTTGCAATGAGGTGTCACACTTATATATCGAAGAATATTCTATTTGAGAAAATAATCAAAAGGTGGAAAACATGATAAGCACCAAATAACATTAAAATGAAAAACTGTTATGATTCTTACAAGATGCTAAGTCAGTGGAATTGAGAGAGACAATGATTATTCAGCAGGGTGCTTAACAGTTCTCTAAATGTACTTAGTACTTATTAAGAGTTCCACAAGATTCACATCTTTAAGAGAGCATATATAAGGTAGGAGCCTCAACCAGGATGCACTTTGGGAAGCCCACTAACCCACAAGCCTATTCTTGGAGGCAGAGTCAGATTCATTCCAATTACCACCTTTGTGCTGGCTGGAGATTTGGAGGAAGAGAGGCTGAAGCTGGCAGAGACAAAGGACTAGTGGCAAGAGCTCTGGGAACCAAGGAGAGAGATAGGCCTATAAGAAAGCTAACCGGGCTATTTTGAAGGAGACAATAAAGGATTTGGACTTTAACTCCTGGCTGCATTTGTGGTGATTACTGAAACTGAAATGAAGGCTGCTTCCAGAAGTCCCCCAAGAAATCTACACCCAGAGAACATTATAATTTAGAGAAGAGAATATTACAATATATTGGCAGTTGGGAAATGATTAATTTGATCCATGGAGGGTTCATTCATGTCTTCATATAGGTAGACCTTTGGTGTTAGAACAATAATGACCAAATTAACATAAAACTAGAAGAAAGGATAAAATAGAAACAAATTATGCTAACAAAATAAAGCCCAAACCTGACCTATTTAAGTAAGTTAACACTAAAAATAGGAAATGGATGGAGTAGAGGACATTGACATCAGCTCTAACGATTTTGTATAGAAGTTTAACTGAATAAATCAATTCTAATAATGAGGAGACTAAAGGAGTTTTCTAAGTGACTTAATCAGCATACATTTGAACTATCTTCAAAGCAGAAAGCATGTCACTCAAGGGTAACACCAGGTTAGAATATAAAATTCCTTGCAAAATTTTATGGAAAAAAGAGGCAAAAGATTTAGGACAGGATCTTATAATAAAACAGTAGACAGCAAAATCAGAAAGGGGAAAATGAGTTTAAAGAAAGTGTGTTGACAGACCTAAGCAAAGTCATTCCAAGAGCATTTGAAGATGAAATTGAAGGATCAAGAAACAGATGGAAAATAGAAGAAATATGCAGACACTTTCAAAATGAACTCTTGAACAAAGGCAAGAGAGCTGGATTTTAAATGTCTTGGATGATGCTTTTTTTGTAAGAAGTAGGAATAATTATGAAGAAAACATAGGGGAAAAAAAAGGAGAAAAAGCAACTGGATGAGGGAACTCAATTCTGGAATTCACTGAATATTTTCAAATTATCTGAGGGATAGAAAGTTACGAAATGTGCAGAAAAAATCTTAGAGTTTATTATCACCAAGACATCACAGATAAGTAACTCATATTCCTGCTTTCTCATTAATACATACTTTTAGGAGTGTCATTTACATAACCATTGGGTCATCTTGGACATGGATATTGATAGGAAAGAGGCAGGGGATTCTGTAAACGATGCTCCACAATATATCACATTTGTGCCATTATAAAGTGATGATTGATGTAGGGATTATAAGAATCATTGTACTCACTGTTTATTGATGATTAACAGCAAACAATTTATTGAATAGAATAAAGCATGCCTTTAGAGGATCTTTCCCAATAAAGTGACTCCCATGCACACATCCAAAGATTCCTCTAAAGATGTAACAACACAGATAATCTAATTGGATGATGCTCTGAAAACTAGATACTGACTGAAGCAAACAATAGGCACCTGTCCATGTGCCTAAGACATTTACCATTGTCATGGAGGAGATCTAGCAGAGTCAATTTGAGAAGGAATTCATATCTTCCAGATACTCTTAATCATGGATAGTTGAGTTCTTGTTCCATCAATCCATAGAATACCATAAAATCTCTCAGAATGAGATTTATTCAGAAGAGTTTTGGATCATAGGAAAAGCAAAATGGATGAGGACATCTCCTGCCCAAAGTAAAATATGGAAGGAAAATCTATAGAGTTGCTTCATCAGTACCTATATCTTAATTTGAATAAATAAAAGAGAGCTGGATTTTAGATTGTTTTAGGGAAGCTACAAAGTTTTTAATGGCCTTTTCTCTTCAGTTTGATGGGAAGAGATGCTGGAAAATGTTTGACAATGGCTTTCTGGGGGAAAAAGGACACACGAGACATTTTAAAGCTTACTTTTCATTGTTAACATTTTTTCTATCTTTTTTTAAAATCCAGAAATTAAAAAGGAACAATAAATAAAGCCCTGATTTTTAGCACTTGCTGATTCCCAAGTTGTTAATGAAATATTGAAATCTAAATGATAGACTATCTGCACATCTCTACCTCAACCTGCGTTTTGAAGGGAAGATATCTCTTTTAAATATTATGGTTTTTCTGTTGGGTAATGTGAAACAAGTGGAAAAAAAAACACTACGAATTCTGAAGAAGTGAAACTGATGATCACCTAAAGGGAGAACTAAGTTCAAATCCTCATTCAGACACTTACTAGCCATGTGAGGCAAATTGAACAAATCACTTAACTTTTCTCAGCTTTAGTTTACTCATCTGTAAAATGGGAATAATAATAGTACCTCTCTTACAGGATTGTTTTGAGATAACATATATAATGTGCTTTATAAACCTTATAAAAAAGCCAGACTTTATTGTTATTATTTTTGTTGTTGCCATTCAATCAATTCAGTCATCTTTGACTTTTCTTGACTACATTTGGGTTTTTTTTGGAAATGAAAGAAAACATAGTTAAGTGATTTGTTTAGCCTAACTAAAACACAGGTAGTAAAGGTCTAAAGTCCGATTTGAACTCAAATCCTTTCCAGGTAGCATTCTGTCCACTTCACTACCTACCTACACCATTGTTATTATCCTCAATCATCATCATTATGTAGTCAAAGGTACTAAAAACTCAGAAAAGAAGATTCTATTTGTTGAAGTCCTTGATCCCATCACAGTTCAATATTAGAAACTGATACCATTTTATTAATGGAAATAACTAAAGCCACTGACCTCTAAGGATCATTGGGACTTTCCATTTGATTTGCAGCTGAAGTCTCCATGTGTTCACTTCTTCCTTTAGAATGTTAATTTCTTGAGAGCAAGAACTGCCTTATTTGTCTCTCTCTATCTCCAGTACTTGGCACAGTGTTTTGTACATAGGGAAGAGCGGCTGCAGCTGTGATTTCACTGATACAGAGAAGGAATTCCTTGATGAAATTCCCTCTATTAGTGCAGAGTTGAGATACTAATAACTCACTTGGCACAATGGAAAAGAAAGCTTGTGGACAGAACAGTGGGAGAAGTCATACATCAGTCAATCAACAGACATTTATTGTGCACCTTTTATGTGTACTTGACAATGTGTCAAGCATTGTGGATATAGAATAAGTCAAAAGATAGTCTCTACTCTTAAGAGGATGAATGCAATCAACAATGACTTAATAGGTTGGCTTTTGTATAGTTTATAATAAGACATTTTGATTTCAAAAATTAGGCAGAAAACATAATTTTAGCTAGAGCATTCAAGGGGGAAGTATTGTAAAAGAGCAATATAAACAGGAGGAAGGCTAAATATCCAATTCTCCATCAAGTTAAAGAGAGAGTCCTATGTGGAGATTTAGGGAAATTGGCCCTGCTGCCATAGGAAAGTGGAATATTCACTCTAGTTAATTTTATGTTTCACTCACTATGAAACCAAGCAGGGACAGCATATGCTGGCTAAATGGACTTGACCATGACTGTGTGGAGGTGCATTAATTAGGCCTAATAATTTATATAAGCTTTCAAAGATCTTAAGGTACTAGGACATATCATGGGAATCACGATGAATATAACTCAAGAATTTTTTTTTCTCTAGTTGAAATAAAATCTTTTTGGGGATTTGTCATCTTTGGTAAGCAAACATTCCAAAATCTTGGAGATGTAGAGTCTATGAGTGAATGTTAATGCAAGTGATTTGATGTTGACTTGCACCATAATAGAATTTAAAGAAAACACTGACATTGTTTCTAGTATGGGTATAGTCATAGTGTCTATTGGCTTTGTACTTAGGACTCATTTTTCTTCTTAAGATCTCCCCATTGATCTTGGAAGAAGGAATATATGAGTAAGATGGTCTTTGTGAGCCTCTTCAATGCCTAACTAAATGAGAAATTCAGGAGTGTGCTGGAGTCAGCTTGTATTAGCTCATTTATGGAAGTTAATGCTCAATTTCCCATGTGAGCATTTATAACTTATGCTGCAAATCATGACTTGATTTAATATTTTGCTCATTATATAGTGATGAAGTAAATGATTTTAATACAAATTAAACTTAAAAGTGTCCTCTTTGTACTCTACCCTACCTTTCTTTGAGAGCCACTTGTTAAATATTTACTGGCTCACCATTGAGGATATTAGTTCTCAGCCATCAAAAGCATGTTTTGGGGAAGTTTTATAATGTAGCAATATCGTTTGGGCAGCTAGTTGGTATAGTAGATAGAGTGTCAAACCTGGAGTCAGGAAGAGCTGAGCTCAAATTTGACTGTAGAAATTTGCTAGCTATATGACCTCAGGCAAATCACTTAACCATGTTTGCTTCAGTTTCTGTAAAATGAGTTGGAGAAGGAAAATGGCAAACAACTTCAATATCTTTGCTAAGAAAACACCAAATGGGGCTACAAAGAGTTGTAAAACAACTAAACAGCAAATATAATATCTTAGTCAACTTTGATATGTTCTCCAGCCACTGTAAAGGGTAGCCTCTTTCACCTCAACAGCAAGGTTTATTGGAAAAGGAAGGACATAAATAATAGGCAAAGTGTGTGTGTGGGTGGTGGTGGTGTTTTAAGACCCCAGTTGATGGCTTTTTATTATCTAAATAGTATTTATTTTCCAATCATAAGTATTAATGAAGATACATTCCTTACGTGAGATAGATGTTTATTTAAATCATATAAATATTGTCAATGGAGAATTATTACCTGAGACTTTGGGCACACTGCCTGGATACTGCAGCAAACCTCTTTAAAAGTCTAACAGGATGCCTTTTTTTTTAAAGACCAGTATGAGACCTAGAGAATTCTCCCTTACATAGTTAACCAGTTGGAATTGATTTATGAAAAGAAATAAGTCAATCAGTTATCTACAGGATCCCTAGTGTGCCCCTGAAATGACAGCTGTTCAGATTGCTTCAGGTCCAATTTTATTGTACTTGAGCCCAAGTTTAGAGGTTCTCCCCCTGGCAAGCTGCATTTGTGTCTAATATTTCTTGGGTCAGCCCATTTGTTCTCTTTTAGTTGCTGTCTGATCCTACCCATCATTCCTCTGAGCTTTTTTGAAACCTGTGTTCCCAAAGTGTTAGCATCTCCTCAATGGTCTCTCTCTTGATTATCCCAAATGCCAAGATAACCCTTTTCTTCTTTTAATTTTTTTTTACATTCTAGTAGCATTTTATTTTTTCTAAATACATGAAAATATAGTTTTCAACATTCACCTTTGCAAAACCATGGGTTCCAAATTTATCCCCCTCCCTAAGACAGCAATCAATTCAACATAGACTAAATATGTGCAATTTTCCTAAACATATTTTCTTATTTATCATGCGGCTCAAGAAAAATCAGATCAAAAGAGGAAAAAAAACAAGCAAACAACAACCCCCCCCAAAAAAAAAAAAAGAAAAAGAAAATACCAGAATTTGATTAACATTCAATCTCCATAGTTCTCTTTCTGGGTGCAAATGCTTCTTTCCATCTCAAGTCTATTGGAATATATTGTTATAAAAAGCCATATCCATCATACTTGATCTTCTCATAATCTTGTTGTTACTGTGTACAATGTTCTTCTCTTGGTTCTGCTCACTTTATTTAACATAAGTTCATGTAAGTCTCTCCAACCTTTTCTGAAATCAACCTGCTTATCATTTCTTAAAGAACAATATGGATGACCCTCTTCTAAGTTAGTTCACACTCAATACAATTCAACAAACATAATAAATGAACATTTCTAGGCATCTCTCTAAAACTAAAATGTACAGGAGAGGGATCAGTCTCCATGGGCAGAAAGAATTTCCTTACTGAGAGTGCCCTTTATGAAGGAAACCACATGGCTGATCTGAAAAAAATTAATAATGGACATTTATGCAGTGCTTTAAAGTTGGCAAAGTGTTTTATAGGTATTATCTCATCATCTCAATTTTCAAGGAATTAGCAATCTAATTATTTTCCCTCTGAGGAGGGAAGAAAAGAGAAGAATATAGAATGATACATGCAATAGTAGGAAGAAGGCCCTTTCTAGCTCTAACAGTATATGATTAAATTAAATAAACTATATTTATATAGTTTATAAATTAAACAAATATGGAGCAAGATTTAAAAGTGTACAAGAGAAGCATTTGGATAAGTACCACAAGTGTTTGAAGAAGAGAGGATCCTTCTTGTGGGAAGGGATCAGATTACAAGGAGGAGACACTGTGTGAGCAGAGTCTTTGATGTTTGCCCAAGAAAATCATCTGAGCAATGAAGTTGTAAAAAACTGATCACTAGTTAAGTGTTTCTCTTTCTCCAGACTATTTCTACCATAATACTAATAATATAGTAATACTAACAATACTAATATGTAATATTAATAATGATAAAATGATGATGATTCAAGCTGAAGTCCACAATTTCTGAGCAGTTTATAAAATACCCCTAGCACCTTACTCAGCAACTTCCCTTTTCAGCTGCTCCCATACTTCATCCCCTGCCATCTCCCATGCTTAAGTCTTTGCAAAGAACTAGAGAAATGTAGAATTTTAGAGGAATAAAGAATAACACAGAATGACAAAGGAAGTAAGAGTCTAAGCTAGGTCGGAGTAGTTCTTCCCCCAAATTGGATGGACATGAACTTTTGGCTAATGTGTCAAAGGATAATGAATGTTCTTGACTTGTGGTCATGATTTTGTTTGTCTTTGGAGTCTGTAGTATCTCTGTGTTGAATTTAACCAAAAACAACTGTTTTTCTATGGATGGAACTTATAAAATGGATCATAGCCAAGAATGGATTCACAAGGTTTTCCATAGGTGACATTTCATAAACTACACCAAAAATATGTCAAGAATATATCCACAAAGCATTGAGCAAATGATTAAATCACAGAGATTTGTTTCTGGATTCGGGACTAGGATACTGCCTCTAATAATGGTAAAAAAAGTTATCTTTAAGGAGCCAAGATTTTATGATTAATGCAGCATCTAACACTGTTGACCACTCTCTCTTCCTGAATTTTCTCTCTCTAGGTTTTTCCCAACTCTACTTTTGCATTTTTCTTCCTAGACTACTTAGACCTATTTCTTTTCTGCATCTTCATTAGTGGAATGCCAACTAGCTGTGAATGTCCCTCACAGCTATAGCTCATGCCCTCTTTTCTTTATATATTCATTCTCTTAGTGATCTCATCATCTTCCATGGGTTCTATTATCATATTGATATGCCCAGATCTATCACTCAAGCCCTAGTCTCTCTACTGAGCTCTAGTCCCCAATTGCCAATTGCCTGTTAAACATTTCAAATTGGATGTACAATGGACATCTCAAACATGAGAGAACTCATTCTCTTTCGCCCAAAATTCTCCCTTCTCCCTAACTTTTCTAGTATTGGTAAGGCTACCACTATCTTTCTAGTTACCCAGACTCACAACCTGGGTGTTATATTCTATTTTTTATTCTCACTCACCCAATTATATCCAATCGATTGCCAGCACTTGTAATGCATTTCTCTACAACATGTCTCATATATATTCTCTTCTTTCTATACACAAAACCACAGTCTTGTTCAAGTCCTCATAATCTCTCACCTGTATTATTAAAATAGCTTTAAAATGGATTTCTTTGACTCAGGTCTATCTCTATTTCACTATACCACCCATTCAGCTGTCAAAGTGATTTTCCTAAAGCATAAATCTGACAATATAATTTCCCTACTCAATAAACAGAATCAAATATAAAGCCCTTTGAAATTTCTTCATAACTTGACCCTCTTTTGACTTTCTATTGTTCTTATATTCTGCTCCCCACCAACTACTCTACAATTTAATCACAATAGTCCATTTGTTGTTTCTCGTAAATAAAATTCCTTCTCCCATTAGTACTCCTTGAACTGGCTACTTCTCATGTCTAGAATATTCCTGCCTTTCATTAAGACTCAGCTCAGTCACCATCTCCTGCAGGATACCTTTAATAATAATAATAATAATAATATAATTTACATATGAATTTGCATATTGTGGCAATCTGAATGGGATTGGAGGGATGGATTCTGGATTAGCAAATCATATGGTAATTTGGGAGTGAATGTGGGAAAATTTCCAGCAGTACAGAGGGTTGATGTTTGACAACTTTGATGGGGTTGAATATTCCTGGCTTTAATTGTAGTCTCTCTTTCCTTCACTCCCTTACAGGATTTGAATATGCTTATCAATTCCCGTCAGCTGTAGGGACACCAATGTTGGAAAAAGGAATGAACCCAGGCAGAACTGCCTAGCTGTTTTTGTCATTAGATTGATGCTGTTGGTAGCTAGAATCTATTCTGATGATTATGAGAATTTTCCTATTAGTTTTAATTCTAAACCAAACTGGGGAAAAATAAAAAACCTCCAATAAAAGAAAGCTGCACAAAGGTCACATTCTGCAATTGACACTCGTGGGTAGAAAAAATCTATGGCAGGGGTGGAAAAGTGAGATAAGCAACCAATTACTGGTGCTATAACACTGTAGGTACAGGATTGGAGACAGTAAAGGCCCAAAGTCTTGGTTCAGAAAGAAGTGGAGGGTAAATTTTCATAGGAAAATGGAATCGAAGATGAATATAAAAAGAAAAATAAAGTAAAAATTCTAAAGTTAATGATGAGTCATTAAAACAGAAAATATAATCTCTTCTCACTCTGCCATCAGCACCCCCAAACCTTCTCTTTATGAGTTCTTTCTGAACAACATAAATTAGCCCTTTTAGGGCTAATTCCAGAAACAGGGCACATTGACAGATTCATTAATTGGGGTCATATTTATATTTCTATCATCAACTAAAGCATTTTTTTTGTTTGTCTAAACTGAATTCTCTTCAGTTTATTACAGCCCTTTCTGTCTCAAGAAGCAAAAGTCAATTGGGATTTCATAAGTATAGATGAGCTGAGTGAACCATTTTACATTTTATGGTTATTCATTCTTATTTTCACAGAAGGGGCAGTTCGGGCAGTGTGGTATTATTGAAGAAGCACTGGACTTTGAATCAGGCAACCTGAGTTCAAATATTAATTTAGATACTTACCATCTGTTAGACTTTGGGTAAATAATAATAATTAATAATAACAGCAATAACAACCATAATAGCTAGCATTTATATAACACTTTAAGGGTTGCAAAGGGCTTTACAAAAATTATCTCATTTGATCCTTATAATAGTACTGGGAGGTGGATGTTATTATTATCCCCATTTTACAAATGGGGAAGCTGAGGCAAACAGCGGTTAAGTGACATCCACACAGCTAGTAAATGTTTAAGGCTGGATTTAAACTAAAATCTTCCTGACTACTGGTCCAACATACTTTATACTGCTTTCATTTCCTCATCTGTAAAATGAGAGGTTTGGACTAGAAATCTCAGAAGATTCTTTCTGCTCAAAATAAATGATCCTATGAATGGGTCCTTTCTTAATCTAATAAATGATTCTCCTTGGCAAAATGACTAGTATCCTATTTGTGATTTTGGAGACTATCAAATATAAATCTCTTATTTTATAAGTAAAGAAACTGAGCACAGACAAGTTCAAACACTTGCCTGTGATCACACAGTTAAGTTTCAGAGGTGAATTTGATTCCAGGTCTCATATACTTTCCAATGTATCACATGTAGTTTATTCAAGTATTCCTCTTGTGACGTGTAGTGTTTACAAATTCTGAGGATCCTTATTTTAACTTTCACAGTCTCACACAAGTTTTGAGTCCCAGAGCAAGGATACACTTCCCTATCAGGATTCTAAGACATAACTCTGAGGAGCTGGAGTGTTATGCCATCAGTTCAAACCTCCCACCAGTGGGTTTCCCCTAGCTAATATAACCTGTTGGGAACCAATTTGCTAACTTTCAAAAAGAGATATTTACTAGGAACAATTGGTTGAAATCCTATCACACATCAGTTTGACCCCACTCCATAAAGTCCAAATGAAAGCAAGCTCAAACTGAGAGAAAATTATATGGCAAAAAGCTAACTCCTCAGATCTAAGTATCATAAGTCATTTCCTTTCATTCCTGGAGTCAAAAAGTCCCCCTTAATCTTGGTATATCTGTATCCAGTCAATCACTGGTTCCCAATGCAAACACAACCAACAGTCTCTGCTGTCTTAGGGTGACAGTGCTGGGCCATTGTCAGATAGATGGGAAATTCCAAATCCTTTGGACCTTTTAAGGCTCACAAAACCAACTTCTAGCTAAAAAAGTGTGGGGGAGATATCAAGGGATATATGCCAAAGCTGGGACTGAAGATTCTTCTTCCCCCATCAAGACATTGCTTCTAGGGGTTAGGGTTACTGCAATTCTGTATTTGCTTCTACTTCCTTAATGATTTTATTTCTAACTGACTCAATAATTTATGGATGGCCTCTGAGGCATAACCAGGTTTCCTGAACTGTAAAAGTCACTCTAGTTCCAAGGACTTTTCATACTTAGTGACATATCAGCCCATGATTGATATAGATTATTTGGACATCTTATCCCCTAAGTGGGGTGGGATAATTTGATGGAATAAATCAATCAACTCCACCCTTACAGGTACATCCCACTAAGAAGCAATAAATTCAAAAGAACATCTCACTTCCATGCCAGAATAAATTTACTATGCTTTCAGATTTGACGTGGAGGATTCAGAAGAATACAAGTATTATGACTGAGATATTAGTCTTTCTTCCCTCCTCATATTCTAAGTCTTACTTTATTGCTTTAAGCATTGCAAAATTTCATCAGTATGTAATCTAACTCCCTCCATGATCTGAAGGTAATCTTTGTAAGTTGCAATGGTAGATTAAAAATAAAACAAACAAAATAAAACTTGAACCAAGTTTGGCCAGATCAGACTTATCAAAATATACATTTTGAAAGAAGATAAGCTAGGTAATTGGTTCCATAAATTCTACCTGGGAGCTTTGATTTTCTAAAGTAGATAGAAATTTACAGAAAAAAAAAAACCAATTCCTTGGTTTCTAAACAAATGAGTGGTTAAAGCAAATTTTCCTGATTTTGCCATTGAGCTAATAACATTTCTTTTAATTATAATAGGCTTCATCTGGACAATTCTTTCCACATCTGGGAACTTCTAGATTCTTGAAAGCGGTTAAAAACACACACAAAATATTTCTATATCATCATTCTCTCTATTCTTAACAAACAATGAACATAGAGCAACAAAATAAAAACCCTAAATTAATTCTGGTTAATACAAGTGAAACTGGGTGAAGTGACAGGCACAAAGCAATCATTGTCTATAAATGAGGAGAGTTTTATGCAAATAAGCTGGATTCCTGAGTTATATGATAATTTTTTTTTTACTTTTTTTCATAATTATAACTTTTTATTGACAGAACCTATGCCTGGGTAATTTTTTACAACATTATCCCTTGCACTCACTTCTGTTCTGACTTTTCCCCTCCCTCCCTCCAACCCCTCCCCCAGATGGCAAGCAGTCCTATACATGTTAAATATGTCACAGTATATCCTAGATACAATATATGTGTGCAGAATCGAACAGTTCTCTTGTTGCACAGGGAGAATTGGATTCAGAAGGTAGAAATAACCCGGGAAGGAAAACAAAAATGCAAGCAGTTTATATTCATTTCCCAGTGTTCTTTCTTTGAGTGTAGCTGCTTCTGTCCATCCTTGTAGATCTTCTCTTTGTTGAAGAAATCCACTTCCATCAGAATACATCCTCATACAACATTATTGTTGAAGTATATAATGACCTCCTGGTTCTGCTCATTTCACTTAGCATCAGTTCATGCAAGTCTCTTCAAGCCTCTCTGTATTCATCCTGCTGGTCATTTCTTATGGAACAATAATATTCTATAACATTCATATACCATAATTTACCAGTTTCTGTCCACTACAAACAGGGCTGCCACAAACATTTTGGCACATACAGGTCCTTTTCCCTTCTTTAGTATCTCTTTGGGATATAAGCCCAGTAGTAACATTGCTGGATCAAAGGGTATGCACAGTTTGATAACTTTTTGAGCACAGTTCCAAATCGCTCTCCAGAACGGCTGCATGTATTCACAATTCCACCAACAGTGTATCAGTGTCCCTATTTTCCCACATCCCCTCCAAGATTCTGCGTTATCTTTCCCTGTCATTCTAGCCAATCTGACAGGGATGTAGTGGTATCTCAGAGTTGTCTTAATTTGCATTTCTCTGATTAATAATGACTTGGAGCATTTTTTCATATGGCTAGAAATAGTTTTAAGTCTTCATCTGAGAATTGTCTGTTCATATCTTTCGACTATTTATCAATTGGAGAATGGCTTGATTTATAAATTAGAGTCAATTCTCTTTATATTTTGGAAATGAGGCTCTTATCAGAACCTTTGACTGTAAAAATGTTTCCCCAGTTTATTGCTTCCCTTCTAATCTTGTCTGCATTAGTTTCATTTGTACAAAAACTTTTCAATTTGATATAATCAAAATTTCCTATTTTGTAATCAATAATGATCTCTAGTTCTTCTTTGGTCATAAATTCCTTCCTCTTCCACAAGTCTGAGAGATAAACTATCCTATGCTCTTCCAATTTATTTATAATCTCATTCTTTATGCCAAGGGCATGAACCCATTTTGACCTTATCTTGGTGTATGGTGTTAAGTGTAGGTCAATGCCTAGTTTCTGTCATACTAATTTCCAATTTTCCCTGCAATTTTTGTCAAATAGTGAGTTCTTATCCCAGAAACTGGACTCTTTGGGTTTGTCAAACACTAGATTATTAAAGTTATTGGCTGTTTTGTCCTTTGAACCTAGCCTATTCCATTGATCAGCTAGTTTATTTCTTAACCAATACCAAATGGTTTTGATAACCTCTGCTTTATAATATAATGTTAGATCTGGTACAGCCAGGCCACCTTCATTTGATTTTTTTTTTTCATTAATTTCCTTGAAATTCTTGACCTTTTGTTTTTCCATATGAACTTTGTTGTTATTTTTTCTAGGTCATTAAAATATTTTTTGGGGGAATCTGATTGGTATAATGCTAAATAAACAGATTAGTTTAGGTAGTATTGTCATCTTTATTATATTTCCTCGCCCAATCCAAGAGCATTTAATATTTTTTCCAGTTGGTTAGATCAGACTTAATTTGTGTGGAAAGTGTTTTGTAGTTATGCTCATAAAGTTTCTGATTTTCCTTTAGCAGATAGATTCCTAAATATTTTATACTATCAGTAGTTACTTTAAATAGAATTTCTCTTTGTAACTCTAACTGTTGGATTTTGTTAGTGATATATAACAATGCTGATGTCTTATGTGGGTTTATTTTGTATCCTGAAACTTTGCTAAAGGTGTGGATTATTTGTAATAACTTTTTAGTAGAATCTCTGGGATACCATAATATCATCAACAAAGAGTGATAATTTGGTTTCCTCATTGCCTACTCTAATTCCTTTAATCTATTTCTCAACTCTTATTGCCAAAGCTAGCATTTCTAATACAATATTGAATAGTAATGGTGATAGTGGGCAACCTTGTTTCACTCCTGATCTTATTGGGAATGGTTGCAGTTTGTCCCCATTACATATGATGCTTACTGATGGTTTTAAATAGATGCTACTGATTATTTTTTTTAAAAGTCCATTTATTCCTATACTCTCAAGTATTTTTAATAGGAATGGATATTGGATTATATCAAATGCTTTTTCTGCATCTATTGAGATGATCATATGGTTTTTGTTAATTTGGTTATTAATATGGCCAATTATACTGATAGTTTTCCTATTATTGAACCAGTCTTGTATTCCTGGTATAAATCCTACTTGATCATGGTGCATTATCCTGGGGATGATTTTCTATAATCTTTTTGCTTATATCTTATTTAAGATTTTAGCATCAATATTCATTAGGGAGATTGGTCTATAATTTTCTTTCTCTGTTTTCAACCTACCTGGTTTAGGTATCAGTACCATGTCTGTGTCATAAAAGGAATTTGGTAGGACTCCTTCATTCCCTATTTTTTCAAATAGTTTATATAGCATTGGGGCTAATTGTTCTTTAAATATTTGGTAGAATTCACATGTAAAGCCATCTGGTCCTGGGGATTTCTTTTTAGGGAATTGATTAATAACTTGTTCTATTTCTTTTTCTGAAATGGGACTATTTAAGCAATTTACTTCCTCCTCTGTTAATCTGGGAAGCCTATATTTTTGGAGGTAGTCATCCATTTCATTTAGGTTATCAAATTTATTGGCATAAAGTTGGGTAAAGTAACCCCTTATTATTTCTTTAATTTCTTCTTCATTGGTGGAAAGTTCTCCCTTTTCATTTTTAAGACTACTAATTTGATTTTCCTCTCTCCTTTTTCTAATCAGGTTTACCAAAGGTTTATCAATTTTATTGTTTTTTTTCATAAAACCAACTCTTAGTTTTATTTATTAGTTCAATAGTTTTTTTTTTACTTTCAATATTATTAATTTCTCCTTTTAATTTTAGAATTTTAAGTTTAGTAATTGATTGGGGTTTTTTAATTTGGTCTTTTTCTAGCTTTTAAAGTTGCAAGTCCACTTCATTGATCTTTTCTTTCTCTATTTTATTCAAGTAAGCCTCTAAGGATATAAATTTTCCCCTTATTACCGCTTTGGCTGCATCCCACAAATTTTGGTATGATGTCTCATCGTTGTCATTATCTTAAATGAAATTATTAATTATGTCTATAATTTTCTGTTTCGTCCAATCATTCTTTAAGATGAGATTATTTAGTTTCCAATTACTTTTTGGTCTATTTGAGTTATGTGATAATTAATGTCATTGTTAAAAATAAAAATAATACCAATTATAGGTAGTGATATACTTCATAAAGTACCTTCCATATATTTGACTTAGTGAGATTGATAGCATCAGTATTATTATTCCCATATATAGATGAGTGAATTCATCTATAAGGTTAATGGAATTAAATGACTTGTCCAAGGCCACATAGCTAAAAATGATGAATATGATCTGGAACTTTTGTCTCCTACTCCTTGACCAGGCATGCTTATAAGACCTAAAGTTCTAGTTTTTAAAAGGGATACAAATTAATTTACTCAGGAAGACAATCCCACCTTAAAACACACACACATACAATACACTGAGTTCTTCTTGATCTAATAAGTTCACATTTTTTTGCTTTTGAATAGCAGTTATAAGCTAGTAATTTAATTTAAAAAGCACAAAATTATCTTCAAGCTTCATTATTCTTTTTTCCTTTATTCTTTATCACTGACTCCAATCCAACTAAAATATACACACATATACAAATACATACATACTTATACATATACCCAATGCACACATACATATACCCTTTGAGTTCTTGGTATAATAAGTTCACATTTTTGTCTTTATGAAAATCAGTTATAAGCTAGTCATTTAATTTTTTTTTGAGTAAAAACAGGTGAAGCATTTAATTTATTTGAGTCTCAATTTCCTCATGTGTACTCTGGAGATAATAACAAATTATTTTGTAGTGTTCCTGTAAGGAATATATATACACACACATATGTATATTTGGTAGCTTTTAACTTACTGTATTTGTTATTATTACTATTATTTTTTAATTAAAGCTTTTTATTGACAGAACAAACAAAAATGCAAGTAGTCCACATTCATTTCCCAATGTTCCTTCTCTGGGTGTAGCTAGTTCTGTCCATCATTGATCAATTGGAACTGAATTGGATCTTCTTTTTGTTGAAGATATCCACTTCCATCAGAATACCTCCTCAGACAGTATTGTTGTTGAAGTGTATAATGATCTCCCGGTTCTGCTCATTTCACTCAGCATCAGTTCATGTAAGTCTCTCCAAGCCTCTCTGTATTCTCCAATTGATGGGCATCCCTTCATTTCCAGTTTCTGGTTAGTACAAACAGGGCTGCCACAAACATTTTGGCACATTCAGGTCCCTTTCCCTTCTTTAGTATCTCTTTGGGATATAAGCCCAGTAGTAATGCTGCTGGATCAAAGGATATGCACAGTTTGATAACTTTTTGGGCATAGTTTCAGATTGCTCTCCAGAATGGCTGGATCCATTCACAGTTCCACCAACAATGCATTAGTGTCCCAGTTTTTCTGCTCCCCTCCAACATTTGTCACTATCTTTTCCTGTCATCTTAGCTAATCTGACAGGTGTGTAGTGGAATCTCAGAGTTGTCTTACTTTGCATTTCTCTGTTCAATTGTGATTTGGATAACCCTTTCACATGAGTAGAAATAGTTTCAATTTCATCCTCCGAAAATTGTCTGTTCATATTCTTTGACCATTTATCAATTGGAGAATGGCTTGATTTCTTATAAATTAGAGTTAATTCTCTATATATTTTGGAAATGAGGCCTTTATCAGAACCTTTAACTGTAAAAAATGTTTCCCCAGTTTGTTCCTTCCCTTCTAATCTTGTTTGCATTAGTTTTGTTTGTACAAAAACCTTTTAATTTGATATAATCAAAATTTTCTATTTTGTGATCAATGATGATCTCTAGTTCTTCTTTGGTCACAAATTCCTTCCTCCTCCACAAGTCTGAGAGGTAAACTATCCTATGTTCTTCTAATTCATTTATAATCTCGTTCTTTATGCCTAAATCATGAACCCATTTTGATCTTATCTTGGTGTATGATGTTAAATGTGGGTCCATGCCTAATTTTTGCCATACTAATTCCAATTTTCCCAGCAGTTTTTGTCAAATAGTGAATTCTTATCCCAAAAGTTGGGATCTTTTGGTTTGTCAAACATTAGATTATTATAGTTATTGACTATTTTATCCTGTGAACCTATCCTTTTCCACTGATCCACTAATCTATTTCTTAGCCAATACCAAATGGTTTTGGTAACTGCTGCTTTATAATATAGTTTTAGATCAGGTAGAGCTAGGCCACCTTCATTTGATTTTTTTTTATCATTAGTTACCTTGAAATTCTTGACCTTTTGTTCTTCTATATGAATTTTGTTGTTATTTTTTCTAGATCATTAAAATAATTTCTTGGGAATCTGATTGGTATAGCCTAAATGAATAGATTGGTTTAGGCAGTATTGTCATCTTTATTATATTCGCTCGGCCTATCCAAGAACACTTAATATTTTTCCAATTGTTTAAATCTGGCTAGTCATTTAATTTAAAAAGCACATAATCATCCTTGAGTTTCATTCTCCTGCTTTTTTCCTTTATTCTTTATCCCCCACTCTGACCCATCCAAAATATCTAAACATACACATACAAATACATACATACTTATGCATGTACCCAATGCACACACATACATACACCCTTTGAGTTCTTGATATAATAAATTCACATACAATACACTGTTTAAGTTCTTCTTGATCTAATAAGTTCACATTTTTGTGTTTTTGAATAGCAGTTATAAGCTAGTCATTTAATTTTAAAAGCACAGAATTATCCTCAAGTTTCATTCTCCTTTTTTCTTTTATTCTTTATCCTTGACTCCAATCTAACCAAAATATACATACACATACAAATACATACATACTTATACATATACCACATGCATATACACATCCACTCTTTGGGTTCTTGGTATAATAAATTCACATTTTTGTGTTTTTGAATATCAGTTATAAGCTAGTCATTTAATTTAAAAAGCACATAATTTTCCTTGAGCACCATTCTTCTGCTTTTTTTCCCTTTATTCTTTATCCCTGACTCCAATCCAGCCATAACATACACACACATCCATATGCCACATACACACATATACCCCCCAAAGCTTCTACTGTGTCAGTC
This sequence comes from Antechinus flavipes, assembly GCF_016432865.1. Taxonomy (NCBI): domain Eukaryota; kingdom Metazoa; phylum Chordata; class Mammalia; order Dasyuromorphia; family Dasyuridae; genus Antechinus; species Antechinus flavipes. The sequence continues at coordinate 49,364,259 of NC_067402.1, read as the reverse complement.
TGAACACCAGAGCTGAGAGACTACCTACTGAGCTCTTCCTTGGTGGACTTAGTTTCATATCTAAGTCTGTGTACAATACCTCTGGTCTGACCCTAAATCACAAAAGAAGACCCGGAGCTCTCTCCAAGAGCATTGTCTGAAACAGTGCCAGCTCTTTATCATTCTTGAAAGGCATTCATCAAGGACACCCCTTGGAAATGACTTCCAAGGAAGAGCTATCTCATCTCTGGTCTAGCAAAGACCTGGCTTTGTACCAGGAGTGTTCAAACAGATCCAAAGTGACCAGTTCAAAGAAAACTTCAATTAAACTCTTTCACTTTTGTTCTCAGAGTCTAAAGCATTGATTCCAGTGTGATTTTTGCTGACCAAGAGAACCTGCTTATGAAAGTAGCCTGCTTGCCAGATACCTGATTCTGTAATGCAGTCTCTCACTGTACATTTGGTACTGTATTTGACCAGTGATGTAATAGGATTGTGCTTTGAAGATCGATGAATGAATGGGGGTGGGGGGCAACAAGGATCAGTGGAGGTTAGTGAAGGAAATGATGAAAATATGAGTTATCTGTAAGCTAAATAGCTGAGTGGTGAAACATCTGGCAGGTTCAGAGTAGTTGTGCAAGACTGAGATGGTGGTGATATATGGGTGACATCATAAACATTTCATAAATAACAGGCATTATCAAGCTGCTTTCTCCGGCAAAATAATAATGGGTGGATCTCTTCCAGCCTCCAAGTGCTTAATGAGCCTTAGCAGAGACAGTAATATTTTTTATCAGGAACTCATTAAATTGCAGCCATTTGTGGAATGGAATGTCAAGGAAGTGAAAAGGCTTAGACCAAAACTACCCAGAGGTAGGGAATAAAAGAGAAAAATGGCTGAGAAAGATACAAGGAGGGGGTCAACTACCACCACAGAAGTTAGCAGGCTTGCTGAAATGGGGCAACTCCAAAAACGGCCTCTTTTAAAGCTGACCTTGGGTTTGGGGGCTTGTCAGAAATGTACTTATCAAAAAAAAAATGAAACCATGAGAAAAAAGGAAATATACACATTAAGGAATGCACCCATTAAAAAATAATTAAACTACGAGAAGAAAGAAATATGCACAGCAAGCCTTGACTTCCAGAGGTCAATACCTTCCCAACAGCATTGACCATCAATGACAGAGAAACATTATGGTGTTGGCTGGGAAAGAAGGAGCTTTTGTAATGTCGATATTTTGAGTGGACCAGCAATTAGGTGTAAAGTTATGCAAAGAACTAAGAAAAAAAATGAAGAAACAAAGTCAGTTCCAACAGGAAGGAATGTTAGAGATTTCAGGCTCTTGAGAGAGAGGCAAATGAGACCAGGATTATTTATTTTTTGTTCAAAAAGTCACGAGGGCAACACAGACATCCTATTTCACAGTCCTGAAAGTACAATGGAAACATGTTGACTTTGCTCTTAGAGAGCAAAGTTTTGGGCTAGCTCCCTTCTGAGACCTAGCAGGGAAGGGGAGACTGCAGAAATCAGAGGGATAGCTTTACAGGTGGCTTTATTTCCTTTCCTCCCTCCCCCAAAGGCATTGCAGCCAAAGGGGCCCCAGGTGAGTAGATTTGAAGCTTTATCAAATGCACATAAATGGCAGGGAACAGAAGAGGTTCTGGGAACTCATCCTGACCCATGGCACTTCTGAAATCCTGAGATGCTTTAGTCACAGATATTGTTCAACTAGAATTAGCAGCAGGGAGGCCTGCAGGACAGATTTCTAGAATCCATTGTGTGGTAACATTAGCTTCCACTTCATCTACCTCCACCTATTTCTATATCTATAGCTACAAGAACATCCACATCCATGCTCTCACATTACACTCATATTTTTTTTCCCTTTTCCTTTCTTGCTACTAGTATCTACTCACATTAATTTTTGTCCATATCAAACCATTTTATAGTTATACCCAAACTTAAATCTTTAACCACATCTATCCATCTCAAGTCACATTCATATCTATATCTTTATGTATTTGGTAATATCTGAAACTTTATATATGAGTAAATTTTGAATAATGAATTCCTCATAAATAAAGCAGAATAATTGGTAGATAGAAAGCTTGCCTCAAAATCAGGAAGACCTGAATTCAAGTCTCACTTCTGACATACTGGTTATATTTTTATAGATACGTCATTTAACTTCTTAGTGCTTTGTTTTAGGTTTTAGAGAATGTTGACCTGCTTTAGTAAAGGGAGTTACTTCACCTAGTAGTTCCCTATAATTATAAAAACCCCATGTCTTGTCTCTTTCTCCCCTATGTATACACATAACTCATTTATACATGTACATATAAAAATCACATACATACATGTACATACATACCACATACATGTTTTACAAATACTGTGAATAAGAACACATGCATGACATGTAAGCACACATTTACATACAGATATGTATTTGAGCACACACATATCTCTCTTTATATATGCACACATACTGTTAAATATACATAATTTCTATTAGCTTCCTCTTTCAAAATAGGAATGGAACAATGTGTTGATTGGAGAATGGTTTTATGAAGATAGAGTTTTGGGGGCAGAAGACCAAAAGTAATATGCAAGATCATGAAATTGAGAGCTAGAGATTCTATATCCTGATTTATGTAATTCAAGATGTCACAAAATTCTTAGTGAAGCTTTAAGTTATTAAAGCTTAAGACTGCTAAGATATTATAACTCAATAGGCCTAAACCAAAGTTAATGGAAATAGGATGCTGAAAATAAACTAATTCAACTAAAATTTAGATTTCTGAAGGACATTTCCCTTGAAAAACAAAAACAAAAAAATCTATCTCTGAATAACTAATGGTATCTTATAAATTAGTAGATTGTGAATATCAGCTTATTGTACGACTCTCTAGCTGTACCCTTATCTACATCCATTTTTATACCAATATCTCTGTATCTATCTAGACATTCAAACATCTACTTATACCTATTATATACCAACATCTACATGCATAGCCATACTTACCCTTTCAGATTACACCCATATTCTTTCACCTTCTCCCCCTTTTTTCCTTCCTATATCTACTCATATTCCCTCCTTTCCATATCAAATCATTTCTATACAACTTACACCTTCATACACATCTTTTCATCTCTACTGTTGATAAATATCTACATCTTTAGTAATATCTGACTCTTTATATATAAAAACTAAACCATTTTGAATAGAAAATTTACAAATCAGAAAATGAAGTATCCATAATACATGATAAATCAGCAGGATTTGAAAAGTTAGAAATTCTATTTTGCAATAAAATAAATAAATATAGATATCCAAATCTTATTTCAAGAATTGTTTACCCATGAATAAAAAAGAAAATCAGCCACACAATTCAGATCTATTACAATCCTACCTTCAAATCAGTGGTAGAGAGATCTGGATAGACTGTCATTGATGGTCAATGCTGTTGGGAAGGTATTGACCTCTGGAAGTCAAGGCTTGCTGTGCATATTTCTTTCTTCTCATAGTTTAATTATTTTTTAATGGGTGCATTCCTTAATGTGTATATTTCCTTTTTTCTCATGGTTTCATTTTTTTTTGATAAGTACATTTCTGACAAGCCCCCAAACCGAAGGTCACAGTCCAAAGATAGATCTGGACACATTATTGAAATATAGTAAAATATAATAAAAATATTCTTCATTTGAGTTTTCAACCCAGATTAATGAGGGAAAACTCAGACAAAGAGAATGAAAAGGACATTGTTACAAATATGTCAAGATAGCAATATGTTGATGAACTTATCACTGAAAATTAGCAATGGCTTCAAGATGAGGATAGCTTTTGTAGGTAACTTTAAGACAATACCAATAACCTCAACAAAAGAGATTTGGCCCTTGCATCTTCTTCCACAAGGTATCAAGAACTGGATAATTTGCTGGTAGGGCTACATGAGCAAGTAATGGAAAAACTGTTAACTTGGTATCTCTTGTATCACCAGACTCTCCTCCTACCTTGGTTGATAAGAAGGGAATAATAACTGAATCAACATAAAATTTTAACAATATTGATTTTGAAGTGTTCACAACTGATCCATTCAGCCAGTAACTAGATATATGGAACAGACATGTGTGTGTGTGTGTGTGTGTGTGTGTGTGTGTGTGAGAGAGAGAGAGAGAAAGAGAGAGAGACAGAGACAGAGACAGAGACAGAGAGAAAGACACCCAGAGAGAGACACACACAGAGAAAGAGAGAAAGGGGGGGGAGGGAGGGAAGGAGGAAAAAAAGGAGAGAGAGGAAGGGAGAGAAGGAGGAAAGGAGGGAGAGATCAAAGCTAGAGATTTAGTAATAATCTCCATAGAAGTGATGTTTGGAGCAAGTTTTTAGTCATTAACAAACATTTATTAAGTACCAATAGATACTTAATAAACTGCTAGGTATGCTAAGTGCTGAGGATATAAAGAAAAGCCAAAAAACAATCTGTTCTCAAGGAGCTTGCAGTCCAATGGGAGAGAAAAAATGCAAACAACTGTACAAAAACAAGCTAGATGAAGGACAAAAATGGATAGAATTTTAGAGGAAAGGTGCTAATGTTAAGTACTGGAAAAAGCTTCTTGAAGAAAGTGTGATGTAGGCTGAGACATATTGTGTGTACACATACACACACACTTGTGATTAACGGTAGCCATCTCTAAGGTGAGGATTAGGGAAGAAAAAAGGCATTTACATGTTAACTTTATTATATATTTAAAAGGAATAGCAAGTTGTATATAATAGATTTGCAGTTTCACATGCAATTTCTTTTATTCTGTTTTGAAAATGCTTGTTTTAAATCCCATAAATTAAAAATAAAATAGATTTCTTTAAGAAAAGAAAATATTTGGAGTCAAGAAATGTAGTATCATTGTTTGAGGAACAATAAAAAGGCCAGTGTCACTGGGTTGTGGAATATAGGTGTCAAAGTAGAATAAAGTATAAAAAGACTGGAAAGCTAGGAAGGAATCAAGTTATGAAGGGCTTTAAGAGTTGTAGAGAGAATTTTATATTTTTTGTTGTTGGAGCTAGGAGAGCAGATGAAATCTCCAGAAGATATTGAAGAGGGAAGAACAAAGGGCATCTGTAGTACCATCAGTATCTCTGTGATTCTGAAGTATGAGCCTAACATTCAAATTTATTACTACTGATAAGGTTTAAAATATTTTATGCCAAATACCTAGTATCAATTTTTCATAAATACTGTGTCCTAAAATAGAAATCCACAAATGTTATGAGAACCAATAATTTCCTACAGTGATCAGTCATAACTTTTAAACCACATGGTAGGAAGACTGTAATCCACTAAATTTTAATGATGCATGAAGTGTAAAAACATTAGGCAAATCCATTATGATAACTGTCATTTATAGGCAGTTTGGCCTGTGAAGAGACAGCCGCCTAGAAATAAACTTGGATTAGGTCTTGCCTCTCTATAATTCTGGGCAAATCACTAGAGCGTTTTCTAAGTTTGTAGATAAGTATTTCCTTACGGGAGCTCCAGGATGAATGAAATCACAGGTGTCAGCCAAAAACCAAAAGTAACTATATTTTATCCATTCATTATTGGGAAGTCTTTTCCATGAAACACACTTAGCCAATTAGTTGAACATAAATAATTTGCACAAAAGCTAAGGTTAACTCCCATCCATTTATGGGATGAGTTTGATGACTCATGACCCTTAAGTAGCTTTAGAAGTGCCAAGAATGCCATGATCCTATGCTGTTTTGTGTTTGTGGACTTAATATTTGTGACAAATTTCAAAAGTCCCCCAACTCTCTGGTGAACCTAAAAAGTCATACTGGGAAAGAATGGTGATTCTAGACATAGAGACAGAGCTCCAGTTCATGACCAATCGCATCAGATAAGGTTGAATTCCTTCATTCTTACTCTTTAAATCTACTCTTCACCAGCAAAAGTCTATAATACTTTACAAGATGGTGACTGAGATAGTCCAGAGAAGCCAGAAATGTGTTAATTTCTTAAGGTTTTAATACCAAACAAAGACATCTAATGGTGAGTAGCCATGGTCTCCTATAAATTGAGAGCTACACATCAAAGACTTAATGAAAACACAATTTTCCATGTGAACTTTAAGTGCACATGACCACTGGGTCATTTTTCTGATTCTCAGCTGTATTTTTGTCTGTTATTCTGCCACCAAGATCACCCAAATACCACAGTTGTTACCCTGCTAAATGGACAGCCATAAAACCATCTATTTTTTTTTGGGGGGGGGGCAGTAGGATTGCTCCTGGTAAGAACACCCATGAAGTTAAAAAAAAAAAACCTAAAAGCTATTGAGCAGGTGAAAATAGGTGCTATATGGATAGTTGACTAAGCATTGGTGAAAGAGTTGAGTTATAATCAATAGCATGCCATAAACAAATGTCATAGTGGTCTCGCTATGGCTTTGAGACATGGACTTGGAACCATAGTCATAGTGTAAAGTCCAGTTTTGATGTCATTGTGGCAGGATTCAAGTTAATTCAATAGGCATTTATTAAGCACCGACAGTGTATGCCCACAAACTGTGCCGGGATAAAGAGAATCACTAGAAAGAACTCCCTGAATTTTCCCAAAGACATAAGATTATTATAATAACTAATGTCTTCATAATGTACCAGTTGACAAAGTACCAACGATAGATTCTAGAGTTACAATCAGTAGCATCCCATAAACAAGTGTCATGGCATGGTCATTCCTACTTAGCCTGATGAAATATGAACTTGGAACCGTTCTCAGAGCATAAACTAGGATCTTATTTTGTTGGCACTTGAGGCAGGATTCAAGTTAATGTAATATGTGTTAATTAATTTGTTCTCAGAGATGCAAAAGGTCGTTTGCCCCTAAATGAAATTTCCCAGACTGTGGTGATGAAGAATTAGAAAACAGTCAAAAGAATATTTCCTTTTTTCCTCTTGCTGTTAGCTGAGCAATTATTATTACTTGTATTAGTACTAATACTACTATTACCAACATTCCTAATACTGCTACTACTATTATTTTTTTTTACTAATGCTTTTTATTTATAAAACATATACATGGATAATTTTTCAACATTGATCTTTGCAAATCCTTGTGTTCCAAATTTTCCTCTCCTTCTCCCCTACCCTTTCCCCTAGATGGCAGGTAATCCAATACATTAAATATGTTAAAATATATGTTATACTACTATTATTAAAACCATTACTAGTACTACCTGTTCTTGTTCTTGTTCTTGTTCTCCTCCTCCTTCTCTTTCTCCTTCTCCTTCTTTCTCCTTTTCCTCCTCCTCCTCCTTCTCCTTCTCCTCTTTCTCTTCTTTCTCATCCTTTTTCTTCTTCTCTTCTTTCTCCTTCTCCTCACCCAGGATCACACAGTTACTCAGTGTCTTATTCCAAATCTGAACCCAGGGATATGAGTCTTTCTTACTCCATGCCTGGTACTGTATATACTGTACCATCTAACTGTCCCCAAAGCAGAATAGAATTTTGTAGCCATTCCTGAGGCAGAAAATGACTATGCCATTAATGAATACAGAGTCCCTAAAGTGAATTTAAGTGGCTTGGTGGATAGAATGCTAACTCAGGAAAATCTGAATTTAAATTCAGATTTAGACAATTATTAGTGATGGCTCTTAAATCATCTAACTTCTGTCTCAGTTTCCTCATTTGTAAAAGAGGCATAGATTAACTTCCTGAGTTGTTGTGACAATACAATGTAATGACATTTGGAGAGCATCTTGGAAACTTTAAAGCACTAGATAAATTCTAGTTATCATCATCATCATCATCATCATCATCATTATCATCATCATCATCATCATCTTATTGCTTATACAACATCTGGATCATCTGATTCCAGTTACCAGAATGTATTCCACGTGGTATGTCACAAACTACAGAGTGATCCTTTTATTTGAAGAGTGTATAAAACTCCTGATGAAAACATGAAGTTTAGGGACAATGAGTGAACTTGAGAGACATCTGCCTGTATTTTGTAGATTCAATTTTGTTTTTTTGGTGAAGAGTGGAGGGTCGATCCTTCTTGTATACCCTGAGAGTTCCTGTTAGATGACCTTATCCAAGCAAACACCAAATTTTCATTTTTCTGATCACCTTTAATTCCTTCAGTCCTCAATGCAACCCCACCCTGCCAAAATCCAAGAGCAGAGGATACGTGAGGGAATCATTTAGTCTAACTGGAAACCCAAAGTAATTTGATAAATTCCCTAACAACATCTCATTCGACTTCCCACATTATACCTTTTATAACCTTTTGACAAAAATACAATTTAGATAAATCACAGCTTTGGAATACCTGCAGCTGAGAAATACAATAAGGCAGATTATAGGGTTTTTCATGAACGTCATCCCCAAAGAGTTAGAGCCAAATTATTGAGAACCTGTAGGGGAAATAAAACTCAGGGCTGCATTTATCTGTAATTTTATTTGTTCCAAGGCCAGTCTGACTATAGAAAAAACAAAGGCCTGATGTACAATACATGGTTTTCTCTGGAGTTAGATGCTGTACTGGGTCTGGACTCCATGGGCTAACCCTGGTAATTAGCATATGCATCATAGCCTAACAACAATGTGTGGTGATTACATAGTGCATATACAAATTAGGAGGAATTAGCAGGTAAGCTTAAGCCTTTGTACTACTCACTAGTGGATCAGAAAGTCACTTTTGTTCATTCAGCAAACATTCATTAAGTCTGTTATTGTGAGAGGCCTTGAAGATTTTATTCCATATCCTCTGACTAACTGCAGCCCCCAAAGAGATTTCTGCTTCAGCCCTTAGAACAATGCTTTATACACAGTAAGCACCCAATATATTTTCTTGGGTGAATAAGAAAATAAAATATGGGTAGGATTTTTTTTTTGGCTAACATAGTAGCTATTTAATAAATATTAATGGACTAACTAGTTGACAAATGAAGAAACATCTTGAACGTACATCAAGCCAGAGAATTTCTTGGGTCTAGCCTATATCAGTCAACTGCAGATTTTTCTGAAGTGTGTGTGTGTGTGTGTGTGTGTGTGTGTGTGTGTTAGACTTTCTTGGAAGTCCTATGGTTATCATCTCAGAATAATATTTTTAAATGTATAAAACAATAGAACTAAATATAGTTATGTAATTGAAAATAGTCAGGGCCACCAGTTTAAGAACTCCTGCTCCAATGTGAATAGGTGGAATATTGTCTATGTGATAGATTTTTCTAACTTTTACTAACAAATTACAGCAGTTAAGTCCACTGAGACTTGTAGACATTTCACACAATTGCTATTTACCCGTGTTTCCCCCACACTTGATTTTGTAAAGTGAGTTTCTCTTTTGATTCAATCCAAAGTTCTAGCCTATTCAGATTTTTTCCCTTATTCAAACTTATATACAAAATAAAAAAAGAAAAAATTCCCATGTGCATATAGAACACGAGAGAGGATTTAAAATATAAAGCAATAAATATACATTTCTAGAAAGCCTACATAATAAATACTACATATTCTGTTCAGAGCTGTCCATCTTTGCTTCTTTGTATATTTTCTTTTGTTCTCTTCTATGCTCTTTTTACTTTATTCATATATATATATACATACATATATACATACAAGCACATGTATAAACATATATACACGTAGATGTCTACAAATAAAATCTTATTTTAAAAAATGAATTTAAGTTTCAAGCCTGGGTGACTGGGAAGATGATGTTGTTTTTCACAGAGATAAGGTTTTTTTTTTTGAGGGCAAGGGCCATGAAGACTTCTTTTTTCTGATTTCAGTCTAAACTCTGCTGTATTTTCTCATTTCTGTTCTGGTTTGTATCTCAATGAGAATATTATATAATATAGATTTATAATGCACTCAATGAAACACAAGCCTTTACCTAATGGAAGAAATAACATATATTTTCCAAATATTCCTATCTTCTTGGTTGGAAATTTCTTTGTATGTTTCTGATTTTTTGTTTGTTTTGTTTTTTACTAATGAGTTTTGTGTGCTTGAGTGTCCCATTATCTCTCACTAGCTCCTACTCTCTACTAGCTCCTTGGGAACATTGATGGTTTCTTGTGCTTTCCTTCCCAATCTAATCTAATTTAGCAAGCATTTATTAAATGTCAACTACATGAGAAGTACTATGGTATGGGCTCAGAATACAAAAAAAGTCTTCTTTTGGTAGAACAGAAATACAGATAAGTGTATAGCTACATTCCTTTTTGGGTAAATAATTGAAGCAGTTCTTTCTATTAGACTCTGTACTATTCCAAGCTATAATTATATAAAATATGATCATTGGTTCCAGCCCACTGGAAATATATAGTTTAAATTTGAGAATTTCAGTGTGATTTATCATTTGTACTAATGAAGAACTAGATGTACATATGATGATATGAGAATATCAAAAAACCCACTAAAATTGACGGAGATCAGGAATAAATATTGTAGGATATGGAAAATGAGCTGTCTTGAAATAAGTTAGAGATTTGAAGAGATGGAGGCAAGAATGAATTGCATTGCTAGTGTGGGAAATAAGTTGTATAATGACACAGAACTTATAGTATGTCTAGTTAGAATCCAGAAAAAGGAAAATAGGTCAGTTTGGTTGGAGCAGAGTATTCAAAGAGAGGAATGTGAAATAAAGCTGGAAAGGTAGATTGAAGCTATATTACAAATGGCTTTACAAATTTGTCTGGCATATATTTTAGGAAGATGATTGTGGAAGCTGTAGAAAGGATGGATTGGAAAGAGGAGAAATAAAAAGCTGGGGGTTCATTTAGGAATCAATGATAATAGAACAGCAATAACAGGAGCATGAACTAGTGTTGTGCTCATATCAATGATATGAAGGAGAGGGATACTAGAGATGCTATGGAGGTAAAACTGATAGGACTTTGACTTCATATTTCCTGCAGTGCTCAGTGCTGTGACTTATCAATAATGATACTTGACTAATACTGACTGATTTCTAAGTGGTTGTGAGGGCTCATCAGGAAATAGAGGAAAGTTTCAGTGGTATCGTAAGGTTTATTTTTGACCAACACAATATAAAACTTTTATATGTGGTATTTGGAAATTATAGGCAATTTTCAGTTCTCTACTGAGTCTTGCCCATTTTCAATGACCAAGTATCTTGAACAGACTTGCTTAAAATGAAGAATTTTAGGTTAGACTATGAGTAATACAATGAAGAGATATGAATAAGCCTCTTAGAAAATGTTTTTTAAAAAAAACAAACAAAAGGATTTTTAGTGTCTGGCAATGATAGAAAAATAAAATTGAAAGCTATCTTACTATTTTAAGAGTTATACAATTTATTTCCTTTTCTTCCTATCCAAAGCAGACATGATTAAGCATATTTAAATATAACCAAGCCGTGGAAAGTTTGAAGAAAATCAGTCTGTCTGTTTATCTATAGTCACATCTGTAGGCATATACTCATATATATACATGAAAATTTATATTTGTATATATGTATATACACAAATAAATACCCACATACATTCATATACATACACACATTTCACATACACACAAAAAAGAACAAAATATATGCTTCATGAAAGTGATACAAGGAAGAAATAAATTTTTGTAACTATACCAGGGGGAAAAATTTATATGACAGCCTTTATATAAAGATGAGTAAAATAATGTATGTCTACTACTTTGAAGAACTGTATAAGGAAGCTATCATTATAGGCTATTTTGCTAATAAGTTATAAGAGGCCTAGAATCCAGGTTAATCAAAACTCCTGACACAATGAACTTTTAAGAATACATTTATGATCTTCTCAACAAAACAGAGGCATTTTTCCAATAGAGGAGAAAGCAATATTCTCCTAAACAAACAAACAAATATTCTCCCCAAAAAAATCATTAAAGGAGTGTGAGCAATGCAGCAGATGGAAAAGCAGAAGACAAAATGTGAGTGGTTTATAATTTATGTTGCCTAGATCAACAAACTTGATTGAATGTATTTAAAAAAATTTCTCAGAGAACTGTGGAAGTTGTAACAGAACAGTTAGGCAAAAAAAAATATATAAGAAAACAAACCAGATACACAACAGAAAGAAAATGGAGTTCTGTAAAATAAACTGTATAATTCCTGAATATTTCTGAATAATTAATAAAGAAATATAGCAAGGGTGCACTGATACCTCATAATCTGATAGAGTAGAAACTACAATGGATTACAAAGGACAATTTGTCTCATTTTTCAAGCACTTCTTTCAAGGTTGAATGGCCATTTCAGGGCAAGTATACTTTGGCCAGGGAAACACAAAAGAATAATACATTTGTAAGTTATTTGTATATAGGTAGTAAGTGAAACTGTATGTGCTTCTTTAAAGAGAGAATACAGCAGGACAAAAGCAAAGGGTTCAAGATTTTCTGAGAAGACAGATTTGCTTTACCAGAGCACTAGACTTAGAATCAGGAAGGCACAAGTTAAAATCCTGCTTCATCTACTTATTATCTGTGTGGACTTGAATCAGTCACTGAATCTTTAAGGATAATCTCAGCCTCGGTTTCTTTATCTCCAAAAGAGAAAAAATAAATAATGCCCTAATGATTGTTGTGAGGATCAAATGAGATGGTGTATGTGTGTATATATGTATTTATATATTTACCTATACACAAATATCATATAAGAATATATGTACATAAATAAATATACACATATATAAAGATATATATACATATGCGCATATTATAACTGTACATATAGTATGCTTTGTAAACCTTAAAGCATTTTTAAATGTTAATTTTTTTGTTTTAAATTTATTATTTTTACTATCATTTTAGTCATTATTATTGTTTTAATTATTAAAATACAGATAATGTTATACTAGCTGAGACTGGAAAGACACAAAAAGTAGGAAGACAAGAAGGAAAATAGGAAGGAAGGAATTTTGAAGATGCTATAGAGTCTTGACTTTCTTTAATAGACATATCATATTTTAAATAAATTAGGCTTGTGATTTTATAGGATTAGGCAAACTTTCAATGAAGAAACACCTTCTGCAGATTTGAATTGACTATTGATCTTCAATGTACAGTCTTAGAACAGAATTTTCTTAACTTTGTATCAAGGATCCCTCTAAAAATCTGGTGAAGTGTGTAGACTTCCTCAGAACCATATTCAGCCAGAGGTCAGTGAAATAAAAATGTAATCTTTTCCCCTTCTAGGTTAACAGATCTCATGAAATCTATCCACAGACTCATTTGTCAATGGAACCCAGGTAAACAATCTTTATTAGAAAGTTGTCTGGGTCACTTCAAAGTTAATTCATTTGTCCATAGCCCAAGTATTTTTGAAAGATGGAATCTAAATCTACATCTTCCTGGTTTTGAACCCTGCCGTATTAAAAGAAAAATTTAAGAACTGGTATTAGACATTTTATAAATTTTGTTTTTTAAAAAAAAAGATAGCTCCATTTTCTAAGAGAATGAGACAATGTAATTTATTCTCTAACTTCACATGTTCAATACACAGGAGTGCAGACTATTTAGTCAAGCCTCCCACTGAGCCTTGAGTCAGGTCCAGTGTTCAAATTTCTAATTTGTTTTGACTTAGAGGAGGAAGTTTTTTTTTTTTTTTACTTAACTTTTTTTTTTGAAAAAAATTTCTTTACAACATTATTCCTTGCACTCACTTCTGTTCCAACTTTTTCCCACTCTTCCTCCACCCCCTCCCCCAGATGGCACACAGTCCTATACATGTTAAATATGTCACAGTATAGCCTAGACAATATAAGTGTGCAGAACTGAATAGTTCTCTTGTTGCACAGGAAGAATTGGATTCAGAAGGTAAAATAACCCGGGAAGAAAAAAAAATGCAAGCAGTTTATATTCATTTCCCAGTGTTTTTTCCTTGGGTGTAGCTGCTTCTGTCCATCATTGATCAATTGAAACTGAGTTAGATCTTCTCTTTGTCAAAGAAATCCACTTCCATCAGAATACATCCTCATACAGTATCATTGTTGAAGTGTATAATGATCTCCTGGTTCTGCTCATCTCACTTAGCATCAGTCCATGTAGGTCTCTCCAAGCCTCTCTGTATTCATCCTGCTGGTCATTCTTTACAGAACAATAATATTCCATAATGTTCATATACCTCAATTTACCCAACCATTCTCCAATTGATGGGCATCCATTCATTTTCCAGTTTCTGGCCATTACAAACAGAGCTGCCACAAACATTTTGGCACATACAGGTCCTTTTCCCTTCTTTAGTATCTCTCTGGGGTATAAGCCCAGTAGTAACACTGCTGGATCAAAGGGTATCCACAGTTTGATAACTTTTCGGGCATAATTCCAGATTGCTTTCCAGAATGGTTGGATTCGTTCACAACTCCACCAACAATGCATCAGTGTCCCTGTTTTCCCACATCCCCTCCAACATTCATCATTATTTTTTCCTGTCCTCTGAGCCAATCTGACAGGTGTGTAGTGGTATCTCAGAGTTTGTCTTAATTTGCATTTCTCTGATCAATAGTGATTTGGAGCACTCTTTCATATGAGTGGAAATAGTTTCAATTTCATCATCTGAAAATTGTCTGTTCATATCCTTTGACCATTTATCAATTGGAGAATGGGTTGATTTCTTATAAATTAGAGTCAATTCTCAATATATTTTGGAAATGAGACCTTTATCAGAACCTTTAATGGTGAAAATGTTTTCCCAGTTTGTTGCTTCCCTTATAATCTTGTTTGTATTAATTTTGTTTGTATAAAAGTTTTTTAATTTGATATAATCAAAATTTTCTATTTTGTGATCAATAATGATCTCTAGTTCATCTCTGGTCACAAATTTCTGAGGAGGAAGTTTTAAAACTTGATTTAAACTTTATCGCCCCTCTCTGTCTCTATCTACAAAACAAATGTAGCCAGAAAAATGAGAAGAAAATATTTTAAAATGGTTGACAAATATAAATAGATTCTAGAAATTCTCTGTGCAGAAAAATCAATAATATATTGCTGCTTGGCTGAGAAATTCCTCATGGAAAGTTGGTTTTTGCTAGACTGAGTCTCCTTATTTTAACTTTTATTTCAGAGTTCAATGAAGAGTAAAGAGTATTTTATGCCTCCTCCCCACCCCAACCAAGGATCTCAAAATCATTTACAACCATTAATTAAGCTTCCCAACAGTCCTGTGAAGTTAGTATTATCATCCCCATTTTGAAAATTCAGAAATCAGAGCACAGCTTTTATAAAAGCATGTGATTTCAGTGATAGGAGACCTGGGAATAAACTCAGTCTCTTGAGTCTGTATGCAACTCCCTAGATTATATTCTGATGTTGGCACATGGTTAAAAATACTCTCTCAATTGCCTCTTTTTATTTTTTTCCACCGTGTACTTTTTCCCTTGAGAGGAGAAAGGAAAGGAAAAAGAGAGGGAGATGAATTTCTTGGGGAATATAGGATAATAGCAGTCATTACAAAAATCAACCCATAAAGAAAAGTTTTACCTGCCTGCCTGCAGGGACTCTTTTCCATATTGTGATCGTTCACTCATAGGGTGTACGGTACCAAGGTAAAATGTTTTCTATGGGGGGAGACAAAGTCGAAGTGAATGGAACTAGATGTGGAGTTTCCTTGGAGGAGGTGGGAAAATATGTTCTAGAAGCATTCAGCTCTGTGAGCCACCCCTCCCGCAAGGTGATGCTTTCACTTCAGTCACTGTCTGTCCTTCTTTAGAAGAGGGCCAATGGCATCACAGAGGGAAGTCTTAAGTTCTGTATAAATTAGGTTTAATGGAAACACAGCTGAACTGTCACCAACCTCACTCTTCTCTAGTCCTTGAAATTCAGTGGCAAGATAGAAGTCTTGAGAACTGGAGATGGCCAGAGACACAGTCTTGTCATCTTTGATGTCCCCCCAAGCTCTATATCACCTGTTTCAGTCACCTTTGTGACTGTTGGAACAAATCTTTCTCATCTGCCAATTCTGCCTGGGAAGTCTTCATATATCTAGGGTAAGCATCCCCCTAACTCCCCAAAGAATTTAGGACATTTTATCAATTACCCCCAACATCATTTACCCATTTGCCTGGTCAGTTTTACAGGGTTGTGGCCACTGCATGTGCTATAGCTTCTTGGAACCACAGGGGAAAGTTGGATGAAAAGTCCACTAAAAATGGACACCAAAAATGGAGCCCTGAAAAGGACTCTAAGTCCTTATACCAGTGATACTAGTCTTCCCTGAACACCCATTCAATAACCAATTATTTATTAAACATGTATGTGGAAGGTATTGTTCCTAAAGCTTGAACTACAGAGAAAACATCAAGAAAAATGCAGTCCCTGCCCTTAAGGAACTTAAGTTCAACTTACGTTCTTTGGAGAAGCATATAGTATTTTATTTCTGTTTGTTCTTTGTTCTTGAAAAGAACCATGATATCAGGTCACAGCAGGCCACCTGCCAGAGCAGGTAAGTGAATTGTATAGGTGTGAGAGAGAGCTGGATAAAGTCATCAGCTTTACTTTCTCCTCTGGAGTCATCTGGTGTAGTGGCCAGATATATATAGATCAGGATGACTGGAGATGCCCCCAGATGCTCTGGGAAACCTTAGTCTTCTTAAGGGTAAGGTCTTTAATAGGTCTCAGCTTAGCTGAGGAAACACCCGATCAGTGATTAAGGTTAGGTAAGAAATGAAGCCAGTCTATCTCTGTCTGTCTATCTATCTCCCCATCCATCCATCCATCCATCCATCCATCCATTTATGTATATATGTATATATTTATCTATCTCCTTCCTTCCCTCTCTCCCTCCCTCTCTCCATATCTCCCTCTTTACCTATCCACCCACCTACTTACCCATCCCCCTTCCTACCTATCTATTTGTCTGTCTGTCTGTCCCTATTTTCCTCTTTACCTACCTACATATCTACCTATCTATCTATTCATCTATGTATCTTTCAATCTGAGAGGGGAAGATTCTCAGGTCCTAGGCTAAAACAGAAACAATTGTTATTTAGATTCACTCTGAGCTAATCAGGGCCCAAGCAATGAAATGAGTGGGGTCTTGGCCTGAGACCTATTATCCATTCAATAAAAGTTAGAGTGATTTGGGTTGAAGGCACACTGGTAAGATATCTTGCAAGATTTCAGGAATCAAAATTTACATTTCTTTGGGCATGGCAGCCACAGATAAGGTTATGATACTCTGTCTGGACCTAAGGAAGGGAAAGAAAAAAAGAAAAGAAAAAAGAAGGGAAAAAGGAAAAGGGAAAGAGAAAGGGAAAGAGAAAAGGAAAGGGAAAGGGGAAAAAAGAAAAAGGAAGAGGAAAAGGAGAGAGCTGTTGTTCAACTGGACAGTTCCAGTTGGGTCTCTGATGGGACAGCTCCTGTTCCTATTCACAGAGGTGGTTGTTTGTCTTTATTCTCAAAGAGAAACACAATTATCAGGAAGGTGATACCATGACATTCAAGGGGTTTGATATAACATATATACAGGTAAAGAAATACAGAGAGTCTCCTGGAGAGATTTGGAGTCCTTGTGGAAATCACTAGTATAACAATAGAATTAATAAAGTATTTATTGTGTCTACTAAATGCTACAAGAGAGCAAGACAATTCCTGTCAACAAGTTTAGTCTCTAATGGAGAAACACAACCTATAAGGGTATGTAAATGAGATGAAGAGAGTAACTGGGGTCTCTTAGAAAATGGTGACACTGGAAAGAGAATAACCAATAAAGAGAAGAGGAAAATCAATCATCATTTATTAAGTTCCTAATATATGCCAAACACTGTGGTAGGCACTGGCTATACAAAAAAAAAAATAATAAACATTCTCTACTCTCAAAAAGATTATTCTTTGGAAAACATTTATATCAATATAAAAAGATGAAAATTGATGGGAGGCACTGGCAGCTAGAGTGATGAGGAAAGTTTTCTTGCTGAAAAGGGTAATTGAACTAATTCCTGAGGGAATCTAGGGATCCTAAGAGTGGAGCGGAAGAAAGTGAGCATGAGAGAGATTCAGGTAGAAGGTGGGGAGGGAGGAAGGAAGGAAGGAAATAAGCTTTTATTAAGTACCTACGATGTGCCAGATACTGTGCTAAGTGGCTTACAAATATTATATCTTATATGATTCTCCTAACAACCCTGGGAGGAAGATGTTATGATTATCCCCATTTTACACTTGAGAAAACTGAGGCAGACAGAAGTTAAATAACTTGCTAAAGTCCCCACAATAGTTAGTATTTAGTTAGTTTAGATTTGAACTCAGGGATTTCTGACTCTAGTCCCTTCCCCAACCTATATCCTCTAGATACATAGACATTGCATAATCACCTGACAGGAGGTAGAATGCCATATGTGAGAAATTGTAACTAAACTATTTATACTGTAGAATTTATGAAGAGTATTGGTGTTTAATAAGGATGTAGCATGGGTGGCTGCTAGAGGGTGCAGAGGATAGAGTGCCAGTCCTGGAGTCAGGAGAACCTGAGTTCAAATATGGCCTCATTCACTCAACACTTACTGTGTGAGTCATTAATTCTGATTGTCTTGCTCTACCTACCAAAAAAAAAAAAAAAAAGATGGAAATAAAAGTTAAATTATCTTTTAAATAATAATAGATTGTTCTGATATATACATTGATTCATGCAAATGTTTATTGAATAACTGTTATATATGGTATACAGTTTTGTGTGTTGAATTCCAGGTATTAAACAACATAAAATATTTCTCTGCTTTTGAAAAAATTATGTAGAAAAATATAAGAAGTAGAATTTGTTACGTATCTAAAAAAAATAATATTAGAAAAATAAGTGAGTGGGTGTGTGCTCCAGCTCCATCTCAGACTCACAAACTCCAGACTCTATCCCTGACCATCTTCGTGGTGACTCTCTTGCTAAGACCAAGACCCATCCAGAGATCCTCCAGAAAACTAGCCCGGACATTACAGGGAAGTTCTGGAAGGATTTCATGCAGGTGACAGTTGAGCTGAGCCTTGAAGGATAGAGATTCCCACAAATGAGGATGCCAAGAAAGAAGTTATTTTAGACTTTAATAAGTGAATTGCATTGAAGAGGAAAAATTAAAGGACTGATGATTAGTGTCTCTTGAGGGAATGATGCATAGAAATGCCAAGGGAAGTAGTGTGATAGAAGGTTGGGAGAAGGCTGGAAGGGAGGTGATAAAGGAAAAAAGAGAAAGAAGGAGAGGGAGAAGGTGAGAGAAGACAGAAATAGAGGCAGAGACAGATGGGGGGAAGGAAAAAGAAAAGGAGAAGAAAGGAAAAGTGAGAGAAAATGAGAAAATGAGAGACCCACAGAGAGAAACAAAAGAGAATGAGATAGAGACACAGAGACAGAGAGTCGAGAGAGGGACAGAGCGACAAAGAAAAGGAGATAAAGACAAATGAGAGAGACAGAATATGAGACAGAGGCAGAGGAATAAAGTGAGACAGAGAAAGAAAGAAAGAGATGGACAGACAGACACAGAGACAGAGAAGCAGAGGGAGAGATGCAGAAAGGCAGAGACAGAGAGAAAGGCAGACAGAGAGACAGAGGGAGTGAGAGAGAAAGAGAGACAGAGAAATAGATGTACAGAGAGATTTAAGGATCATCTTTCTAATGTGACAGCTGAAGCTATGGAAATGGATGAACTCATCAAGGAAGTCACTGCAGAGAGAGAAGAGAGGGACTTTCACAATATTGGAGGAGGAAGAGGAATCAACGAGAGAGACACAGAAGTAGCCGACAGAGGGATAGAAAAAGAGCCATGACAATGCTATGTGAAGCTCATAGAGTTCTCAAAAAGGAAAAAGTAATAAATAGAATGAGACAGTTCCAGCGAGGTCAATGAGGATGAAGGCTGAGAAAAGGCCACCCCATTTGTCAATGAGTGATCTTTGAGAGGGCGCTTCCAATGGAGCAGAGTATGGGGGAGATAGATTGCCAGGGGCTGTGGAGAGAGTGGGTGGTGAGAAACTGGAGACAGTGTGTGTTAACTGCTCTATTAAAAAGTTTGTTAAAGAATTTGTTAAAGAAAGAGGAGAGAGAATACTGGCATTCAGAAAGACACTGGTGTCAAGAGAAAGTTATTTTAGGATAATTAAAGGATACCTGAGTATAATTATAGGGAGCAAGGACAAAACTGAGAGAAAGAGGGAGTTTTAAGTTGTAAAAAGCAGAGATGAATCTGGTCATTTAAAGAACAGTGTCTGGAAGGAGGTGGGAAGAAATGGAAACAAGGGTACACAGGTAGAGGGATCAGCTTTAGGAAGAAATCAGGATCTCTTTCACTAACTGTTCAAAAATAGAACCGTGGAG
The DNA here is from genome assembly GCF_016432865.1 of Antechinus flavipes. NCBI lineage: Eukaryota > Metazoa > Chordata > Mammalia > Dasyuromorphia > Dasyuridae > Antechinus > Antechinus flavipes. Next base: position 49,343,979 of record NC_067402.1, on the reverse strand, counting down.
GTTGCTAGAGTATTGAGTCTGATGGTTTGCAGATCACAACAGGAAGAGCCTCAATGCCCTTCAGGAGAACCACCTTTGAACTTGCCAAATTATAATTATTCAGAACCTATACCTTTCTTCCTAGCTCATGTCGTTATTATAGATTTTGAGCTGGGAATGGCCCTAGAGGGCATTGTTATTGTTGGGAACTTGTTTTTCAATCATGTTTGACTCCTCGTGACCCCATTTGGGATATTCTTCACAAAGATACTGGAATGATTTGCCATTTCCTTCTCTAGCTCATTTTTATAGATAAGAATACTGAAGCAAATAGGGTTAAGTGACCAATCCAGAGTCACATAACTAGTAAGTATCTGAGATCAGATTTGAACTCATGAAGATTAGTCTCCCTGATTCTAGGATTGGTGCTCTATGTACTATGATGTCATTTGGCTGCCCTAGAGACATATAGCTCATCTCCTTCATTTAACAGGTTAACTGAGGCACAAATGTTAAATGACTTGCTTAAAGTCACACAGCTTGTAAACGTCTTATGTATGAAGCTCTTCTGGGTTCATTGTCTCCTTAGGGGAAACTCACCCAGGCAAGAAAGAACCATGGGTTTGACTAGGAAGAACCAGTTCTCACTTAATGTTTGATTGTCTTCCTACCTCTGATGCTACAAGCAATGAGTTGTTAGGTATCTGACAGCTGACAAATCAAATAAGGTGAACAAGCACAATGCATGGGATTTATTAGAAAAGGCAGGTATGTTCAGAACAAAAATAACTGGTACATAAGTGAATCTTTTGGGTCTCAGAGATATCCTCAAAAACCTAGAGGATTTTTTTTTTGGACTATCACAATTCATTGGACACAGAAGGAGAAGGATGAAAACATCTGGAAACATATCTATCCCTCCTCCACAAATTTTGATCTCATGCTATATAATTTTTTTATTTTAACTTTTATTGTAACATATCTCCTTATAGAGTTTAGCCATTTTGGGAGTAAAAGATTGTCAATTCTGAGATGACTAAAATGTTCTTAAAAGCAGTGAAATTTAGGAATGAAAATTAAAGTCTTTCTTTTTATTGGGGTGTGTGTGTGTGTGTGTGTGTGTGTGTGTGTGTGTGTGTGTGTGTGTGTTTGTGAGAGAGAGAGAAAGAGAGAGAGAGAGAGAGAGAGAGAGAGAGAGAGAGAGAGAGAGAATGATGCTGTTTCTGTCCTTAACTACATAATTTCTTGTCAGAACATATCTTCACATTAGCACTGAGTCAGACATTTTATTTAGTGTGGATCCAGCTTCTACAAAATATTGCCCTCAAAAGAGCTTCATACTTTTATGTGTGCATAGTACATTTCTAGAGTGGGGAATATATGTGGGGAATTCAACTCTGTCATAATTATCCGACTGGTGATGTGCCTTTCTCCCCCTTGAGAACTGAGCTGTGACACTGAGCCCAGAAAAAAAAGAATTTTGCTCTTACCTCTTCTTTCCCACCCTGCTCTCTGGGGATGACCTAGCGAGGATGTTCACTCTGCGAGCCAGGCAAGAGCGAGGCAGGTGGTGTTCTTTGTAAGGCAGCCATTTATTCCCCTTGGAGCTAGACTTAGCACATCAAAACCTTCGGTGTGGGCTGATAAATAACTATTGAGGACCAATGACTTCTGCTCTGACAACTGACCCTGCTTGGATTTAAATTGGTGTCCATGAAGCAAATGGTATGGCACTGTATCACACAGAGCTATCAAAAGTTCTCCTTTTGAAGAGCAAACGTATTTCCAAGCTTCATGCCACTATGGCCCTAGTTAATCAACTCCCTGGTGCTTTTCTTTATGACCCGAGGCTGTGCAGGAGTTGGTATAACAAAGCTGGTCTCTCATAGGGGCTGTAATTTTGGTCGAAGTTTTCCCGCTTTGCTTGAGTTTTCTGTTTCTTAATATTTATGAACGATGCCATTAACTTGATGGCAGATTTGGAAACAAACGGGCAGAGTAAAAATTGTAATTTGATGCAGCATGTGTCCCTGGCAGGTATCTTTCAGTATCCCAGATGACAACATAAACAACAATATTTTATTTTCAGTTTTAGACCTGCACAGACAATTAGAGTCTGAGAAATGGGAAATCAGGCGACTCCTGACCAAGGGATGAAATGTGGACTTAGGTCACTGGATGGAGAGACAAATAACATTAACTGGAATTCTAGCTCTGCCTCTAACTAACTGTAAACTGTGACAAGTTGTTTTAGGGGAACTTTCAACGAGGAAACTCCTTCTACCAGTACAGATTGGCAACTGGACTTGGACTGGTAATCTTAGAAAGGGGATTCTTAATTTTATTCGTTTACCAGTCTCTTCTGGTGAGATGCCTTAGAGCCTTTCTTAGAATAGTATTTTTAAATAATTGAAGGATGGAGAAAAATGTAAATTTTCCCTCTCCATGTTTACACAGCTCCTTAAATCTATCAGTGGACCCCAGATTTAGAACACCTGAACTAGAGAATAGCTAGGGTTCCTGACAAAATTCTTGGTAGCTGACATAATTGGAATCTGCTTTTTGGACAGTTTCCAGTTGTGAGACATGGTGTAGCAGAGTGAATAGAAAAGCCTTAGATGCAGACCTTGATTGGATGCCTACATTTCATACTTATAGTTCCTTGGTGATGCAAGTCATTTTGATTTTTTTCAACCTCAATTTCCTCACCTGTAAATTGGTGATGTTAATATCTTGTAGGAGTAGCTACCTCACAGAGTTGTTGTGATACTGAAATAAGATAATGGAAAATGTTTTGCTTTAGAGACCTATAAAATGCTGGCTAATAATATCATTTGGCAGTATAAAGCAGTAGGTGTTTAATAAGTGCTTTTTGAGTGAGGGAATGGCCCAGAATGGGTGATGTTTCGTGCCCTTTGGTACCTATTGCTAATGTATTGTATTGCTGTGGGTTCTACTTTGGGAGGATGAGGGAAAAACCACAAGACAAATGAAGAAAATAAGCTGAATGACCTTTCCCCTTTTCTTTGGTGGAAAAGTTTTGGGCCAGAGAGAAATAAACCAGTAATCTCCCCCTTTCTCCTCAAATTAGAGACCTATTGTTTTGCACGTAAAGACATGGCTCAAATGTGCTTAATGTATTCCTAGGGAGGACTGAATCCAACCAGCTGAAACATAAAGAATTTAATAAAATAAAACTAAGTTATCTTATCAAGGCTCCTGCTGTTTTTTATAATATAAAAATGAAAATGGGTTTAATTTGATGTTAGCATAATCGAATTCATTACATATATCCAGACGTGGCATGCATTGTTTTCCCTGGATGTCACATTGTGGCTTATTCCACTGATCTGAAGGGAAGAAAGCTGTTCACTTGCTGGGAGCCTGTCGACTCATTTGGTATATAAGATGCCATTTAAGAAAACATAGAAGAAGTGATTTATAAAATGTGAATTTAACCAAAGAGCCTCACAATGGCTGAACTGTGTTGATGGCATCTAACAAGTGAACAGTTGATAGCATCTTCCTCTTGTTGATGGTGCTGGATTTCTCCAGGAAATAATGGTGCTCTGAAGGTATGAATGAGTTAGTTCTTCATTTGACTTGTATAGCAACTAAGACTCCAAGGCTTTTCTTCATGAGAATTCACATTAGGCTTCCTAGAGGGTTTACATATTTTCTTGCAACCGAAGTTATAGATTTTCCTCTATGTCCTGACAGACCAAGTGTTTACAGTGAATAGGACAGTAGATTAAAGAATCTCTGGTTTTGAATTCTATTTCTGACATTTACAAGTGACTATGGATTCCTTTAAAGCAATTACTTTCCCTATACCTTAGTTATATCACTTGTAAAATTGGGATAATAATTACTATAGTAATTTTCTCATAGGATGATTATGAGTCTAAAATGAGACAATGTGTGCATTGTTGGTGCAATTTAATGATGCTATTCCTTTTGTGATCTTGGTTATTTGGTACTTTTCAAGTTCCTTACCTGTATGCTACAGAGATTTCTACAGTAGTTTTGACAGTGGTTAAATAATCATTTTGAAGACTCCTCATCTCTAGCCTGAAACCATGCTTCCCAAACAGAGAATGATGTTGTGGGCTTTTACAATACCTAACGATGGGCAAAGAAGTGGACTTGAAAGATAAACATGATGTTGGCTATGATATAGTAGAATATAAACATCTTGAAAGCAGGGAATGGTTATTGTTTTGTTTTTGTAGCCAGAGCATTTTTAATCACTCACTCAATGAATCAATCAATAAGTATTTTAAGTACCTACTATGTAGCAGGAATTGTAGAGACAAAGCCAAAGATGAAACATCCTCTGGCCTTAAGAAACTTCCACTCTTTCAGGAGAGACAAGTATATATAGGATATATACACAGTATTTGAAAAAGAAAAATTGCCTCTAAATAAATATTGTATTTATAAGAAATCCAATAAATAACTGCTTGTTAAATTGAATCAAATTAATTCCTAGAATGACTGTAGATTGATTTATTCCAAACTCTCGTTGATGAATTAGTCACCTTTATGAATCTCATTCTAAAGAATAAGAATACTTTTGTGGAATATATAACATCATGGTACTGCTGGCAGGAAAAATACCCAGAGCTGAAACCAGCCAGCAAATATTTAGAAAACTCCTTAATGAAAAATTTAAAATGTTATTTACTCCTATGGGTTGCCCCCCATTGTACTTAGCACCTTGTGGGGATAAATGACAATAGAGCAGTCCTTTAGAAAAATCTCTCTGCCTTCTCCTTGCCCCTCCTGTGTGTCCATGAAGTGCTGTAACCTATGAATTTGTAAAAGCCTGTCCTTCAAAATGCAGTTGGCAAAATTGGGCTGAAGGTATTGCACATCTGGGTGATTTTTCAATATGCCACACTTTGGCTTTCAAATACAGTCCACAATCATCTTCCCAGTCTTTTCACTATTTATAATAACATTACCAGCCCTACTAGGTGGTGTTAATATTATCAAAAGAACAATCAATATTCGGCTCAAATTCCAGAGTCCCAGTACTTAATCCTAAATCACCCTCCCCAAGAGAAAGTCCTGGACAGTAGTTATAATAAATGGCATTTTTAGAAATGATCAAAAAATCATCTCCATGATCTTCCACTGAGTTATTTTCTTATAATTGAAAAGCTGGGGGCTACTAGAGTTTCTGATTTGTTTTTTTCCCTAGGTGAAAACATGTGGATCTCCGGGGTGTGTGTGTGTGTGTGTTTGTGTGTGTATGTGAAGGCACAGGAAAGTTATTTAGAAAATCAAAGTGATTGTTCCTGGATTTCTCCTCTTTGGTTGTGTGTTTAGATTCAACAGATACTCATCACTCTCTTGTTCTGTGCCCAGCATTGTGCTATGTACTCTGGATCCTTCAGATGGAATAGAAAACATAGCACTTGCCATGAGAAATTTAAATGGAGAGGGCACATGTGCACAATGTAGAAAGCTTTATTTACTCAATGGTTACATAAGAATTTTCATTTTAAATAAAAGCAGAAGAGTTAAAACAGATATATCAATATGGAAGTAGAGCTCAGAGAGGCAAATAAAAGAATTGGTATAGGTAGATTTTATTGGGCATGCAAAGGCGACTAGAGAGATAATGTCTTGGATCAGCCATACTTAATTTGCTATTGCCAAAACTTCTTCCATGTTGGTGATTGCTGCTCATGGTCCAACATCCATTGTAGAGAATAAAAAAGTAGAGAGGGATTCTTTTAAGAACCAGATAAGTTCCTCAGGACTTAACCAACAGGAGTTGTGATACTCTGTAATTAGATTACAAATTGGGCTACAGGTAAGGACAGAAAAAAAGTAGTGGGAAATATGCACAATTAAACATCGTGAATGTATTCTTTAAGATGGAAGTGCTCTGGATATGGGGGATAACTAGAATGTGTATAGGATTTTAAGTTTTGTAAAGCACTTTACAAATATTATTTTCTTTGATCCTCACAACTCTGGGAGATAGTTGCTAGGTGGTATAATGGGTAAGAATATGAAGGGCTTAAAATTAGGAAGATCTCTATTCAAATCCTGGATTTTAAATAAACTGTGAGAATAAGGTAAGCTACTTTGCTGGCTATATGTTCCTAGGGAAGCCTCTCAGTCTATACAGTCCCATTTATAAAATGGTGATAATAATAGTTACTTTTTTCTAGGATTGTGTAATCTCCCAGGATTTGTGCCTGGTACACAGTAAGCCCTACTCTTTTCTGTCCCTTTTTCCCTTCCTTTCCCCCTCCTTCTCTCCCCCCTGTAATGTTTCAGAAGACCCTTGCTCTCCCTTCTACAGACCATTGCCTCCACAGAATGGCACCATGCCCCCGAATGTCAGAGGCAAATTCAGTAGTCTGACAAAACACATTATGAAATAATTGTTGGATAGTTCAAGAGAATGCTCTTTTGCTATGTTGACTCTATCTGGCAAAATGCAAATTTACAAAATTACTTCTAATTTATACTCTGACAGGTCAGTGTTGTTAGAAATTAGTGGGATTTTTTTCCCCACCAGAGCAGCAAATGTTTCATTCAGCAATTTTTTTTTTTCTGTTAAAATCTAGGTAATAAAAAAGGGCAACATATTCCTTCCCTCTCATCTACCAGGTTACTTATTTTTTAGTGGCCTTGAGTCTCAATGATTGTTCCACCAAAGCCAATATTCATTATTAGGAGATTCTTTTCAGAGCTAAAGTTAATTTATCAAATATTCATGCACAATATTTTACCTTTCTTTTTCAGATGTGTTTAACAATGCAACTAACCTCCTTATGGGGAGACATGTTTTCATGGAATCATAAAATCATGATTCTAGAAAAGGTGAGTTAGTTTCTAGGAGTTTTAGTGTTTCTAGATGCAAAACATGAGTCAATCATGAGACATGGCAGTCAAGAAAACATATGTGGCCAAGGAGTGATGGTCTTGTATGCTAGGCTCTGAATCCAATGTTTGAAATATTGTATTCAGTTCAGGGTATGACACTTTAGGAAGGCCATTGATAAACTGGAAAGTACCCAGAAAAAGATAATCAAATTGGTAAAGAGTTTTAAATTCATGTTGCTTTATTAGTGTCAGTTGAAAAAACTGGAAAGTTAACCTGAAGAGATAGTTTGCATAAGCCTGTGTGTGTGTGTGTGTGTGTGTGTGTGTGTGTGTGTGTTTATATTTGTCAGTAGTAGGGAGTGATAAATGTCTTCAAGTCTTTGAAAGGTTTTCATCTGAAAGGTTTGGCTTTCTTTCGTTGTAGGAACAAATTTAGTCTTGATATAAGGGAGCACTAATTAGAGCTATCCAAAGTGGAATTAGCTGCCTTAGGAGGTAATGAGTTTCCTTTACAAGAGTTCTTCAGGCAGGGCTTAAATGACCACTTAATAAGTAAGGAGAAGCAAAATAATCTTTCAGCTTGTGCAAGCCTTCCCTTTGTGTTGCCATAAGAATGACCAGGACTAATTTTCCTTCCTTCCTTCCTTCCTCCTTTCCTTCCTTCCTTTCCTTCCTCTCTCCTTCCTTTCTTTCCTTCCTCTCTCCCTCCTTTCTTCCTTCCTTCCTTCCTTTCCTTCCTCTCTCTCTCCTTTCCTTCCTTCCTTCCTTCCTTCCTTCCTTCCTTCCTTCCTTCCTTCCTTCCTTCCTTCCTTCCTTCCTTCCTTCCTTCCTTCTTTTATCTTCTCCCTCTTCCCCTATCTTTAACACACAGAAGATATTCAATAAATGTTGACTTGTGTCATTAATATTATTCCTCATTGGTACATATCAAATTAATTTAAAATCCATTATCACACTTCATTTAATTCCTTATAAATTCCTGACAGCATGATTAAAACATACAGTTTTGTTAATTTAAGCCTATATAACCCTTAACTGAAACTTGAAGAAATATTCTCCTATTGTGGTTATCACACACAGGAGTCAGACAAGGTGCTTTTTAATGAGGATCCTATGAAGCTACTAACATCATTCTTATTTTCAATGTGAAGTGATAATTAACTTGATTGTACCTATGATACAACACATTCTCCAATTTATCATTTGGATTCATTGCTGTGTGTTTACAATCAACTGAAGTGAAAAGCAACTATTTCCCCTCCACTTTTCATATTGAAAATAAGCTGTTTGTGATCTTGCACAACCAATCCCTATTCAGTAAGCCAATTAATTATTCATTCAATCAACCAATCAATCAATCAACAAGAATTTAAGTGCCAACTGTGAGCCAGACACCATGCTGAGTGCTGGGGATACAAAGAAAGGATAAGAAATAACATCATCCAAGCTCTCAGTGAGGATTATAGACATAAAACTATCTACAATTTATCAAGGTGGCACATTAGAAATAGTACCACAGGTAGTATAAGTCTAGTGCTAGACTCTAGAATCAGGAAGATCTAAGTTCAAATTTGGATTCAAACAGTTCTAAATGTGTGAGCTTGGACAAGTCATTTAATCTCTGTCTCCTTCAATTTTCTCATCTTGTTCCAGAAACAGCAGTTTTTACAAAGACTGAAAGGATAAAATAGCATCAAGATGGGCTTATTGTAGTTGAGAAAAATGAGAGAAGAATCACAGCATCTCTTAAAAGTCAGTTTTTTTCTATAATTGTCTGATGTTTTGGGTACCATTTCAATTTTCCTTTCTTGATATTTTTAAAAAAACATTAAAATCAATTTTGGTGCAAGAGAAAAAGTAATAACTTAATCATTACTGTATTTCTCATTGGTTTTATTTGGATTTCTGAACTTGCCACTGTCATTTGTGAATATCATGGTTTATATTTTGACTTTAAGAAAGCCTGAGAAAGGCCTGTTATATTCATAATAATAATGAAGTTTAGTACATAAATATATAGATATACACATGCACATAAATATATTTATATATCATATATACATACATTATATATAGATATACATATCATATCTATACATGCACATATACATGAGTATGTTATATAGATGCATATAGATGTATATAGTTACATAGCAGTTTATGATTTGCAAAGCAACTTACCAATATTACTTATCTATCATATAATGTACTTAGTTCTGAGAAAGGTGCAAAAATTAAATAATAGATAGTGGTTATATTCAAAGAGTTAATTTCTAGTAAAGAAGTGTGACATTGCTTTTTTTGTATAAAAATAAAACAAAATTTATACATGATGAATTAGAACAAGGCTTAAAAGAGCATCAAACCAAATGCTAAGGGAAATCTAAAGTATGAAGTGTTTGGGATGGCTTCATGGAGGAGATGGCATGTCTGATTGATCTTAAAGGAACTGTAGCATTTTAACAAGTGGAAAGGTAAGTGCATCATGAGCAAAAGCACAAAGAAGGAATATGTACAGAATATACTAAGTAATACAGTTTTGTTGTAGTTATTGCAGATGGAGAAACCTGGTGTGAGAAAGGTAGGAAGGAGTCAAATGATGCCATCCTAAGGAGTTAGAATTTTGTTTGATAGATGATGGAGAAGTCATTAAAATGTTTTGAACAGACTATGATGTAATGGGATACATATGAAAAAGAAAGATTAATTTGCCAACCATATAGAGGATGGCTTGCAAGATGAGAGAATGGAGTAGATATGATGTATCAGGAATCCATTACAATTATTTAGATGAACAAAAATAAGAACTGAGTATAGATCGAAGGCAATGGAAACTGAAGGGAAGAGACAAATGAAAAAAATCTTACAGGGATTGAACACTAAATTTTGGTGCATGTGGGATTAAGGAAAAGAAAAGCATTTAAAATTATTCTAGGGTTTCAAACATGCAACCTCAGATAATGATTACTAAAGGACAGAAAGAAGGCAAAGGGGGAAATCTTGATTTGGAAGAAAGATAAAGCATTTGGGTTTGGATGAGAGATGCTGGTTAGTTACCTGGAGAGGCTATTTTATCATCCACTTTGGAAAATTCAGAGATGTGGAAGTCTACGGCATTTGAAAGGATAGTCAAAGTTATAGGATTGAATTAAATCACCAAGCAAGAGACTGTAGAGAAAAAAAGATCTCAAAATGAAAACTTAGATCGGATCAACAGTAAGAAGTTGTATTAAAAGGAGACAATGAAGACAGGCAAGAAGTGATGATTAATAAGGAGGGAAAACAGGAAATTGCATTTATCCCAAAACCCATAGGGGAAGATATCTACCAGTAAGGAAGAAGGTAATAACAGTGTATAAATGCAGAGGAGATAAAGAGATACACTGAGAAAGGCCTTTAGATTTGGTGATGAGTTCATAGATGATTTTTGAGAAAGAAACTGTGATAAATTGTTGGGTACAATTTATTTAAGAAACAAATCTCTGGTGAGGAAATGATGATAGTAGATGTTAATTTTGTCATTGTTTAGTTGTTTCAGTTATATCCAAACTCTTTTGGGGTTATCTTGGCAAAGTTAGAGGAGTGGTTTGTTAGTTCCTTCTTCAGCTTATTTTTACTGATGAGGAAACTGAGGAAAACAGTGTTAAGTGCCTTTCCCAGGGACACAGAGCTAGTGAGGGTCTGAGGTTAAAATTTGAAGTCAGGATGATGAGTTTTCCTGACTCCAGGTCCAGAGTTTTAGCCAATGCAGTACCTACTGTTTTTAGAATACTGTTCAGTGAAATTTGTTAGTGCAAGGGAGAAGAGAGGTGGAACTTTAGGCAGAGCGAAGAGGTTTTTATCCTAAGCCTGTTTATAAGAAGATGGAAACAGCCAGGAAGGATGGAGATAGGGAAGAAGGATAAGTGATGAGAAAAGTGGGAGGCTTTGGAATCAATGGCAATTTAGAACAATTAGGTTTGAAGAGGAATATTGCTCCATATCCATGTGATCTCTATGATTTTTGCATTCACCTTTCTTTTCAAGTGTCTCATGAACTCTTATTAAGATCTACTCATTATTTTCTCTCTATTGCCATTACACAACTCTGCACATTTCTTTGTTGGGCAAAACAACTAAAATGGGCATAATGGAATCCTTCTGATTGCTGTATCATCCCCATCTGGCTGCAACCTCCTTCTTGTCAGTATAAATTGAAGGTTTATAGGGTGGAGCAGCTAGGAAGATATAATATCAGCCTTGGAATTGGGAGGACCTGAGTTCAAATCCAGACTCAGACAATGAATATTTGTATGACTCTAAGCAAGTCAATTGTGTTTGCCTCCAAAAAAGGAAAGAAGGAAAGAAGGAAGGAAGGAAGAAGGAAAGAAGGAAGGGAGAAAAAAAAGAAAGGAAGGAAGAACTAGATGGGTTGGGTACAAGCTATATGTAGAAAGCAATCAAAATGTGCATTTTCCACTTCAAGACAATTTTAATACTTTCTTTACTCATTGACCAATTGGAATTATTTTTCATTTGATTCTTTCTTTCCCATACATTTACAATATGATAGTAAAAAGAATGCTAGATAAGGAGTTGGGAGATGTAGGTTTAGGTGCCACCTCTAACACATTAGTTTTGTGATGAAGAGTGAGTTATTAAATCATCCTGAGCATGAGTTTCTTCCTCTATAAAAACCTCACAGACCTGTGAGGTATGTGCAATATAAATGTGAGTTGCTATTATTACTGTAGTCTACTGCTAGATAAGTTTCTGGGTATACAGTTTCAATTATATCAATGTCTAGAGTAGAAATAGAAACCCTTCTAAAATCATTTGCCAAATTTTCTCATGCATAGGCTTCTAGTTAAGTAGTCCATATATCCATATTGTTGATAAAAGCTATATGTCTTTTTACCATTTAAATTTTACCATTGGAAGCCAAAGTGCTACTAAAGAGAACACAATATAAATTACTGATTTTTTGGATGATCAACAAGATCTTTCTTTCTTAATTTAATAAAATGTCTTCTGAAAGTATCTCTTGTTTTGCATACAGAAGATGCTCTGTGGCACACTTGACCAAGAAAAGTTAGAGTGATGTGAAGTAGCCCTAATTATGGATATTCAAAGCAAAGTTCTGAGATAAAAAATAGTGACCATAGATAAAAATTATTGACAGAAACATAACTGTGTCACATGGAATTTACGGAGATATCAGAGGATCTGGGATTTGGGGCAAATAGGAGGTTTGGCACTGAAGACAAATTAATAGTGAAGAGTGAAGACTAACCCCACCCCTTACCCCCAAAGCTCCTCCCCCCAAACCCCTACGGCTGGGAAGGATAGTATGGGCTACCATCCTCAATGATTCATCTACTGACATTTGTGCCTAAAAGAGAGTATTTGGGCTTCCTAGTGTTATGCAGATAAGCTACAGTCAGGTAAGGTGATAGAAGAAGGGAGAAAAACCTACTAACCTTAAGACCTCTGTGAATGGTGATAGCCCAGGGCCAAAAAGTAAAGGAAGGACAATTATAGAGATGTCCCCCTCATGGGAGAGATATTGTAAAACTGAGAATTAGCTGCAGTTTCCCCAACCCAAAAAGCAAACAATTCAAATTCACCCCAAAGTTCCAGTATTATCATATTGAAAAATATCCTTGAATTTGAGAATTATTATTTCCCGTTTCTTGCTGATAATTCATTGGGTTATTTGGTAAAAGAGAATTTTGCTATGTAATCCCAGTTTCCCACTTTCTCCCTTAAAACTTGCCTTTTCTTATACCCAAGGTACTAAAATGAAAATTGCTTAAGCAGCTGAGTTGGTTTTTTGTCATCATGTTATGGGATATCATGACCTTTTCCAGACTTGATACATACTTTGAGCATAAGTAGAAATACTTTTGCTTATAACTTATTCAGGAAGCATCATGGTAGAGGTTTTAATGTCAGGAAGATTTGCTTTCAAATCCCACCTCTCTCAGTCACTAATTGTGGGACCATAACAAGTCTTTTAACCTCAAAGAGGCTCCATTTCCATAAAATAGAGGCAATAATACTGGGATCTTAGCCCTGCAAGGATGTAATGAGGATCCATGAAAAAACATAAATGAAGTAATTTATAGTCATATACATGTCAACTATTATTATTACATTGTAGCAAACTGGGAGGATGAAGAGGGATGCCTCTGAGTTGGTTTTTTTTTTTTTTGTTGTTGTTGTTGTTGTTTTTAATTCAATTGAGTTTAGTTTAACAGATATTTTTGGAGCATTTTCCATGGTGGAGAAGTTATAGAAATATAACACACAGTCTCTGCTTTTATAATCTGTAAAAAGCAAACAATTCAATTTAACTGAACAAACAGGTCTGATAAGCCTACTGTGTGCTCTTAGACCCAGCTTTGCTAAAGATGGATTAGTAATTTGCTTTTCAAAATAGAATCCTTTAAATAGAGAACTCTCTTTTAAAAGCATATTTTTGAATTTTTATTATATTTATTATCTGATGAAACTCTGCTTCTTAATTTTGTAATATGAGGCAAATACCTGTACTGGTCATTAGCATACAATGCCTTTGAAACATTGATATTGAGGAGAGCATTAGTATTTGTCTGAGGATATTGAGGAGAGCGTTAGTATCTGACCATATCTGTCATGTTCTGGGAACATCTTTTGACCCAAATTAACCAAATTATGTAATAATGAATTGTCTTATAACTAGGTTGGAAATCTATGCCCCTAAGGCATGGCCCTTATGCAAATTCTTACTGGGTTCTTATCTGAATTGGTGTGGGATAAGAGGGAGGGGTGATTTTTGAGGGGACAAGGACTCTGGTGATTGATCTAGAATGAAAGGAATCATGGAGATGCATCCTGGTTTCCCAGACAACCCATAGTCCTCATGCATGTAAGAAAATTGTCTGAATAATTTTAATTATCTGATTTCAGTTATTGAGTCTTTGTATGATTTCAACTTCTCTCAGTTGCTACTTATATGTGTATATATATTGTGTTGTTTCTCAAGTAGGATATGTTGTTTCTCAAGTAGGATATAAGATCCTTGAAAGCAAGTACACCTGTGAAAGTTTTTGTCCTTGATCCTCCACCTTGTGTATGTCCTTGAATAAATATTAATCTTACATCTAAAAGTGCTTAATTAATATTTCTTGAAATTGAAATTAAGTCAGACATAAATGCATCTTTATATAAATTACCTTAGGATAGTAAATGGAAGCGATAACATTAGAAGTTCTTCTGATCTGTCAGACAAGTCATACTTCCCTCTTCAAAAGCAGCTGAGCCTACCACTCAGGGGGAAGATTTCTGCTGTCCTCTGGCAGGTGAAAAATGATTCTAAGCTCTATGATTGTTTTTCCCAGGATACATGAAGAGATTTAATTTTAGTTTTTTTAGAAATATAGGACCTGACATTACAAGCAGAAAGCAGCAGATTATTTATGGAAAACAAAGAGCCTTATTTCACAGTTGATAATATATAAATTCCAAGATAACTGGATTTTAATACGTGTTGTTTTCTATATTTGTATTTGATCGAATTCTTTCCACTTTTTGCTTTTTATTGATCTGTCTAGTTCATTTGGTTGAGAATGACAAAATATCACTTCAAAGGAAAAGTCAGGCCCATGGTTTATTAGAATAAATTTTCAGTATTAGTCATTAACAGATAACCCACAATGTCTTCCATGGGCATAGTTCCATATCCACAGGCATTAATATGTATATTTGCTCTTAAAATGTTTTCTTTCTATAGCATCTATATTTCCATTTCTCAAGCACATGTTCACTATGGCCTGTTTGGTTTGCCTAGCAATTTATTCAGTAACATTTGATGAATGGTTCATCAGATCATTCACATTGTTTATCACTACAATATAGTAGTAGAATGAGCCCCTGGGTTAATTTACAAAAACTCTTCATATTGATTTGGACAATGGCTTCTAGGTAACAAGAATTTTAGACTGCTTTGAATTTACATGTTGCTCATTCTTCCTTTGAGTATTCATTATATAAAGAGAAATAAGATACAGTATTTATAACAAGGGATGAACAGGCCAGCAAGGAAAACACTCAAACAAAACAAACACCAAGATGAAAAGATGAAAATAGGAATTTGCAACAACATTGATTAGTTTGACAAATGGATTCCTCTCTAATCTTAAACCTCTATTAATATTATTGTTTGTTCAGTCAACAAACATTTACTAAGTACTTAAGACAAGCTAGGTGCTTAGAATATAAAGATAAAAATTAAAAAAGCTTTATTGTTAAATTTTGTTATAATAGGGAGAACAAGATATGCACTGAAAATACTAAGTCATGCAAAATCATTTGTGGAGTAGAAAGGGATAATGCTCAGGGACAGCCTGGATAGAGCTCTGGGCGTGGAATCCAAAAGATTCATCTTCACGAGTTCAAATAAGGCCTCAGATACTTACTATTTGTGTGACCTTGTCACTTAATCCTATTTGCCTCAGTTTCCTCAACTGTAAAATTATCTGGGAGAAGGAAATGGCAAACCACTCCTGTTTCTTTGATAAGAAAACCTCAAATGGTGTCATGAAGAGTTGGACATGACTTAAATAATTGAACAACAAAACAATAATGGGATGATGTTCTCAACTTGAGTCTTGTAGGAGATGTCACTTTGCCTAAGCCTTTGAAGGGAGCTAGAGATAGTAAGAGGCGGAGATAACGAGAAAGATAACCAGGATTAAGTATTTATGTAACACTTTTGAAAAAGGCAGAGACAAGATGGGAGATAGTAGACAGGTCTTTGAGCTCTTCCTAGTTTCCCTAAGAGCAACACCAGATCAAGCCTCTGAACTGGTTTTGGAGTGACAGAAAAGATAAATATTTGAAGTGTAACAAATTTCCAGCAAAAGATATTTTGGAAGAACTTTAGAAAAGATTTGTTTCAATCAGGCAACAGGAGGAAGAAGGGAGTCAGCCAAGCACAGACACAGTTCAGGGACTCAGGGACATGTAGTGTCTGCCCACTGGAGTATTCTACCAGGAGGCTGTAAGCCAAAATACAGCAGTATTGGCTACTCTGTCCTGGTTCAGAAGCCAGTGGATCAGCAGACTAGTTGTGAGACATCCAAAGCAACTATGAAAGGCAAATAGTGAATTCAAAAAGGATTTTAAAAGAAAGTTAAAAGAAAAATGATGAAAGGAAATGAGAACTTTGCAGGAGAGTTTGGAAAAGAAAAACAGAAATTAGCTGAAGAAAACTCCTTAAAATAGATTTAGAAAAATAGAAAAAAAATCTAACTTCTAACAAAATAGATTTGACAAAATGGAAAAAGAAAGCAACTATTTGAAAAACAGAACTTAGGAAATGGGAAAAACCCCAATGAACAAAACAACTCATTTAAAAGTTCAATTGGCCAAATGCAAAAGGAAATAAAAAAAGCTAACTGAAAAAATAATTCACTAAAAATTAGACTTGAGCAAATGGAAATGAATGACTCAATGGGATATCAAGAAGCAGTCAAAAAAGACAAAACAAAATGAAAAAATAGAAGAAAATGTAAAATATCTGACCTGGAAAATAGATCCAGGACAAATAATCTAAAATTATTTGACCTCCTGAAAACCATGCTGGGAAAAAAAAAACAAAAAAACAACAACAACAACAACAACAAAAAAAAAACAAGAAAACACCATTCAGGAAATAATCAAGGAAAACCAGAGAGTAAAATAGCCATTGAAAGAATTCACCTGTTATCTCCTGAATATGATATTCTGAAGGAGAAAGGAACTTGGATTGCAACCAGAAGTCAACTATCTAGCAAAATTAAGCATTCTATTTCAGGGGAAATGATGGACATTCAATGAAACAAGTGAATTTAATTTATTTATCATGAAAAGACCATAATAAAAGAAAAAAGTTGATCTTCAAATACAAAACTCAAGAGAAGCATAAAAAGGTAACAAAAGGAAAGAAAAAGCTATATAAAAGTTAAAAAGTTTATAACCCTATATGAGAAGATGATATGTGTAACTCTTGAGAATTGTATCTCTGTTACAGATATACTTAGAGGGTGTAGGTACAATTTGATTTTATTGTGGTTATAAAAAAGAATCTAGAGGTGGAAAGGGGACTGAACTGGAAAAAGAGGATAATGGAGTTAAAATGGTATGAATTACATCTCATGAAGAGGCAAAAATACCTATTACAATTGAGGGAAAGAAACCAGGGGAATGAGTATTTTGTGAACCTTAGTCTAATTGGATTTGGCTCAAAGAGAGAATATTAGACATATTTAGCTTCATAGAGAAATTTGTTTCACCCTATAAGGAAATAGAAGATGAAAGGGGAAAGGAAAGAGGAAAGCTAATAAAAGAAAGAAGTAGGAGGGGAAAAGGAGAAAAAGGGGGGAGATGTTGTAAAAAGGGAAGGGCTGTTTGAGGTATGTGATGATCAGAAGCAAAACACTGGGGAGGGGGGAAAGAAAAAAAGGAAAGAGAAAGTATAACTTGAAAAAAATAAGATGGTAGGAAATAGTTATTAATTTTAACTGAGGATGTGAATGGGATAAATTCTCACATAAAACAGAAGTGGATAGCAGAAAAGATTAAAAATCAGAATCCTACAATACATTGTTTACAAGAAACACATTTAATGCATAGTGATACATATAGAATAAAGGTAAAAGGCTAGAGCAGAATCTATTATGTTTCAACTGAGGTAAAGAAAAGCAGAGGTAGCAATCCTGATCTCAGCTCAAATAAAAGCAAAAATGGACCTAATTAAAAGAGATAAGGAAAGAAACTATATTATGCTAAAGGGTACCATGGATAATGATCCAATATCAATATTATATATATATATACATCAATTGGTATAGCATCTATATCCCTAGAGGAGAAGTTAAGAGAGCTAAAAAAAGAATTAGATGGCAAAACTATACTGGGGGGCGGGGGTGGGGGAATCTCAACCTTGCTCTCCCAGAACTAAATTAATTGAACCACAAAAATAAATAAGAAAGGTGTTAAAGAGGTAAATAGAATTTTAGAAAAGGTAGGTAAGATAGGACCTTGCAAAAGATCAAATAGATACAGAAAGGAAATTCTTGGCAATATATGAAGCCTACACAAAAAAATGATCATGTATTGGGAAATAAAAATCTCATAATCATGCAGAAAGGCAGAAATAGTAAATGCATCTTTTTTAGATCATGATGGAATAAAAATTACATATAATAAAGAGCCAGGGAAAAATAGACCAAAAATTAATTGGAAACTAAATAATCTAATCCTAAAGAATGAGTGGGTGAAACATCAAATCATAGACACAATCAATAATTTCGTACGAGGGAATGACAATAATGAGATAACATATCAAAATTTATGGGATGTAGCCAAAGAGGTAATAAGGGGAAATTTTACATCTCTAAGATGCTTACTTGCATAAAATAGAAAAAGAGAAGATCAATGAATTGGGCATGCAACTACAAAAGCTAGAAAAAGAACAAATTTAAATCCCCCAATTAAATACCGTTTGCAATTCTGAAAATAAAAGGGAAGATTAATAAAATTGAAAGTAAGAAAACTATTGAACTAATAAACAAAACTAAGAATGGTTTTTTTTCAAAAACCAAAAAAAAAAAATAGATAAGCCTCAGGTTAATTTGATTAGAAAAAGGAAAGAAGAAAATCAAATTGTTCATATAAAAAATGAAAAGGATTAACTTCATTTTACCAATGAAGAGGAAACTAGAGCAATGATTAGGAGCTAGTTTACCCAATTAGTAATGCCAATAAACTTACAAAAAATATAGATTGCTTAGATTAACAGAGAAGGAAATAAATTACTTAATCCCATTATACTAAAAGGAATTGAACAAGCTATTAATCAATTCCCTAAGAAAACTCTCCAGGGCCATATGAACTTAAATATGAATTTTACCAAACATTTAAAGAACAATTAATGCTAATACTATGCAAACTATTTAGAAAAATAGGGAAAGAAGGAGTCCTACCATATTCTTTTTTATGGCACAGATTTGGTGCTGATACCTAAACTAGACAGGGTCAAAAAAAAAAAAAAAAAAAAAGAAAGAAAGAAAGAAAAAGAAAAAAAGAAAAAGAAAATTATAGACCAATTTCCCTAATGAATATTGATGCAAAGATCTTAAATAAAACATTAACAAAGAAATTACAATAAGTTATTCACAGCTATGACTAAGCAGAATTCATTCCAGCAGTGTAGGGCTGCTTTCATATAAGCAAAATTGACTATTCAATAACCAAACTAACAAAAATCTTATGCTCATCTCAATAGATGCAGAAAAATCATTTGACAAAATCCAACACCCTTTCCTATGAAAAACACTAGAGGATATGGGAATATATGGAGTTTTCCTTAAAATGATCAGTAGTATCTGTTTTAAAACCATCAGCAAGCAACAGATGTATTGGGGATAAACTAGAACCATTCCCAATAAGATCAGGGGTGAAACAAGGTTGCCCATTATCACCATTACTACTCAATATTGTATTAGAAATGTTAACTTTGGCAATAAGAAAAGAGAAAGAGATTAAAGGAATTAGAGTAGGTAATGAGGAAATTAAATTATTACTCAGCTAACTTTAGCATCATCCTTGACCCTAACATTACTCTTTGCAAATGATTTGATGATGTACTTAGAGAATCCTAGAAAATCAACTAAAAAACTACCAGAAATAATTCACAGCTTTAGCAAAGTTGCAGGATACAAAAATAAATACACACAAATCATTGGAATGTCTATATGTTACCAACAAAGTCCAGCAGCAAGAGATACAAAGAGAAATTCCATTTAAAATAACTATTGCTAATATAAGATATTTGGGAGTCTACCTGCCAAGGCAAAATCAGGAACTACCTGAACACTTTTCACACAAATAGAGTCAGATCTAATCAATTGGAAAAATATGAAGTGCTCATGGGAGTGAATATAATAAAAATGGCAATACTACCTAAAGTAATCTACTCAGTGACATGCCAATCAAATGCCCAAAAATTATTTTACAGAGTTAGAAAAAAATAATAAAGTTCATCTGGAAGAACAAAAGATCAAGAATTTCAAGAGAATTAATGAAAAAAAAAATGCAAGTGAATGTGGCCTAGTTGTACCAGACCTAAAACTATACTATAAAGCAGGGGTCATTACAACCATTTGGTACTGGCTAAGAAATAGAGTAGTCAATCTTTGGAATAGGTTAGGTTCACAAGACACAATGACTATAGTAAACTGTTGGAATCCTAGTGTTTACTCAACTTGAAACAAGGTGATAACTCAAGAGAGATGTTAAAGTCCTGGTGTTGGCTCAATGGAATTGATACAATGCTTGGTGTTCACACCTTTAGAGAGCTCATATAATCAAGAAGTATTTAAGTACTCATTGGAGTTCACAAGTATGGGAGATTCACAAAGTTAACTTTGTAACTTTGTGAATTCACACCTCCTTAATCCCTGCCTCCAGAAGGAGGAATCAACCTTTAGGAGATCATATATACAGAAGCTCTTAGAGCTTCAAGTTAGTTCACTTCGGAACATTGCCAGGAGTCAGAGAGGAGCACTCTGGGAGGAAACCCACAAGCCCACTCTCGGAGGTGGAGTCAGATTCATTCCAACTTTCACCTGGTGCTGGATGGAGGCTGAAGAAAGCAGAGGCAAAGGACAACTGTAAGAGCTCTTGGGACCAAGCAGAAAGATAGGCCTCTAAGAAAAACAAACAGGGCTATTTTGGAGGAAGCAATAAAAGATCTGAACTTTTAACACCTGGCTGCATTTGAGTGATTATTACTTTTAACTGAAACTAAGGCTGCCTCCAGAAAACCTCCCCAAGAAACCTGCTCCCAGAAAGAACCATTATATTATTTTAAAGAAGAGAACACCACATTGTTGGAATCCTAATGTTAACTCAGTAAACTAGTGTTTGATAAACCCAAAGGCCCCAGTTTCTAGGATAAGAACTCACTATTTGACAAAAGTTTTTGGGAAAATTGAAAACTAGTATGGCAGAAACTAGACAATGAAAACTAGTATGGCAGAAACTAGACACCTAACACCCCATACCAAGATAAAGGCAAAATGGTTCATGATTTAGACATAAAAAGTAAAATAAGCAAATTAGGAAAAAAACAAAACAAAAGATAGTCTAACTCTCAGATCTGTGTAGAAGGAAGGAATTTGTGGCCAAAGAAGAACTAGAGAACATTATGCAAGGCAAAATGGACAATTTTGATTATATTAAGTTAATTTTTTTTGTACAAACAAAACCAATGCAGACAAGATGAGAAGAGAAGCAATAAACTGGGGAAAATGTTTACATCCAAGGGTTCTGATAAAGGCCTCATTTCTAAAATATATAGAAAATCAACTCAAATTTATAAGAATCATGCAATTCTCCAATTGATAAATGGTTAAAGAATATAAGCAGAAAATTTTCAGATGAAGAAATTAAAACCATTTTTAGTCATATAGGTGCTCTAAGTCACTATTGATCAGAGAAATGCTTAATGTCTCAATTAAGAAAAATGGGGACACTAATAAATTGTTGGTAGAGTTGTGAACTGATCCAACCATTATGAAGAACAATTTGGAACTATGCCTAAAAGACTATAAAACTGTGTGTACCCTTTGATCCAGCAGTGTTTCTACTGGGTCTGTATCCCAAAGAGACCTTAAAGGAGGGAAAGAGACCCACATGTGAAAAAATGTTTGTGGCAGAACTTGGTAGTGGCAAGTAACTGGAAACTGAGTGGATGCCCATCAATTGGGGAATGGTTGAATAAGTTATGGTATATGAATGCTATGGAATATTATTGTTCTATAAGAAATGATGAGGAGGAGTATTTCAGAAAGCCCTGGAGAGACTTACATGAACTGATGATAAGTGAAGTGAAAAAAACCAGGAGAACATTGTACATGGCAACAAGAACATTATTTGATGATCAACTCTGATGAACATGTCTCTTTTCAGCAGTGAGGTGATTCAGGCCAGTTCCAAGTCTTGTGATGGAGAAATCCATCTGCCCTCAAAGAGAGGACTGTGGGGAGTAAGTATGGATCAGAGCATAGTATTTTCATTTTTTTGTTGTTGTTCTTTGCTTGCATTTTGTTTTCTTTCTTTTTTCCTTTTTGATCTGATTTTTCTTGTGCAGCATGATCATTGTGGAAATATGAATAAAAGAATTGCCCATGTTTAACATATATTGTATTGCTTGGCATCTAGAGGAGGGGGTGGAAAAAGAGAAAGGAAAATTTTGCAACACAAGATTTTGCAAGAGTGAATGTTGAAAATTATCTATATATATGTTTTGAAAATAAAAAGAAAAACTTTAATAAAAAAACATTTTTCATTTTATTTTAAAAATGCTTTAAGGTATTTTTCCTGTGATGTTGGGCAAGTCCTTGTAACCTATTTGGACTTTAGTATCTGCATAGTGTAATGATAATGGCCCAGGCACCATACCTTATACTTACTAATTGCCTAATAGGTGCTTATGGAGAAATTGCAAAGGTAAGCTAAAGCCCAATTTTTGTGAATATTTAAAAGAAACACAGGAAATTATTTATGACAAACTTAAAGCATAGACACATGTTTCTTTATCACTTATTACCCGTTATCACCTATTACTCTATATGTAAGTATCGAGATATGCTCTACCTTTTACTTAATATTTTTAAAGGCATGTTAGTAAAGTAATGTCTGTCTGTATGTGTGTGTACGTGCATGTGTGTATTACCAAAAACAAAAAAAAAACAAAAAAAAAACAAAAACAATCGATTCATAGTGCCATAGATTTAGAATGCCAAGGGATCTTAGAGATCAACTAGTTTAATAACCTCATTTTTCTTTTTTTAATTAAAGCTTTTTATTTTCAAAACATATGCATGGATAATTTTTCAACATTAACCCTTGCAAAACCTTGTGTTCCAATTCCCCCCCCTCCTTTCCCCCATTTCCTCCCCTAGGTGACAAGTAATCTAATATATAAATAACCTCATTTTTCAAATAAGAAAAGGGAGAACAGAGAAGGGCAATGACTTGCCTAGATATTAAAGGTCAAATGTAGAATTTAAACCAATATCCTTTAACTTTATATCCAGGCTCTATAAAGCCTTTCATTAGGTTTGTTCCCAAATACTTATTTTCCCAAGTTATAGTCAGATTTTTACCTGACAAAATCTGTTTGAAAAACAAAAACAAAAAACACAGTGCTCTTTTGGAAGGAAGGGAATACTAGTATTCTAGTGGTTCTGAATAGGAGCTTTCTCCTTTCCCCCAAATGCAGACAGATTTAATTGGATATATGACCCTGCATTCATAATCTGGCTTTATTTCATGATGGAGAGGTAAGAAAGTTGAATCTTTTCTGCTTTTCAAGTAAAATAGTTCTGTCTTGTGTAGTACATTCATGAGATTGATCTTTTAAATTGATATATAAAAAGTGAAAGAAGAGTTATCAATGTATATGAGTGAATTGTTAGTAAAAAGTGTTCCTTGGAATGTATTTACTGAATTGAATCATAAAGGTCTGTCTTCGATTGACCTAGGGTTGATGGAGATTTAAATTGGTTCAACCATTTTGTAATGCAGTTTTGAATTATATAAAAATGTAACTAAAATGTCCATATGTTTTGACCTAGAAGTCACTGACAAAAAGAAAAGTCTCATATACACCAAAACATTTATTCCAGTGCATTTTTCAGTTAAAAAGGAAACAAAGTTATCCATCCACTGGCAATTGGTTAAACAAGTTATGAAAATGAATGTAATGAAATATTATTGTGCTATATAAATTAAGCTTGGGGATGTTTATATGAGGGAAATAGTACATGCTAGGCAAGTTAAACCACCATCTTTACATTGATCACTATCTCCTCTCAGAACTTTAGGAGACATATCAGGATCCTGAGTCCAAGAGCTTTGGGAATAGTGCCTCCAAACCACTATACTTGTTTTCCACTCAGAACCCATAATCAGTATTGAAGAGAGAAATCATTGCAGAGAGGGAACCCAATTTTCTATCACCACTAGCAACAACTGCTGACAATGTCACCAATAGATATTTAATACAGGAACCCTGAAAATCAAAGTATCTTCCATCCAGGTAAACAATCTTGCTTCTAACCCAGCTCTCACAGTTCCCTGAAATAGGGAACATCTCCTGTTGAGAAGAGGCCAATTATTCCCACCAACTCTCTCTATCTCTGTTTCTGTCTCCCTCCCTCCTTCCCTCCCCACTCTTTCCCTCTCTCTTTTCCTCCCTCCCTTCTCCCTTCCCTCCTTCCCCCTCTCTTTCTCCCTCCCCCCTCTCTCCTTCCCCCTTCTCTCTCCCTTCCTCCCCCCTTTTCTTTCCCTTCCCCCTTTGTCTCACCTTCTCTCCCTTCCTCTTTCTCCCTCCCCATCTCTCTTCTTTCCCCCTTCTTTCTTCCTCCCTCCCTTCTCCTTCCCCCCTCTCTCCCCCTCCCCCTTCCCTCCCTCTCTCTCTCTCTCTCTCTCTCTCTCTCTCTCTCTTTCTGTCTCTCTCTCTGTGTCTCTGTCTCTCTTTCTCTCTCTCTGTCTCTTTCACACACACACACACACACACACACACACACACACACACACAGAGTGGAGAAACCTACCTAGCTAAAGCAGCAAAGCTTCTGAGGGTGAGAGGAAGTAGAATGCACCAAGTAAGTCAAACTACCATTACCATATTTTTTCTACCATCTTAATGGAGACAGTCCAGGATCCTGAACTCAAGTCTTGGAATTTATTATTTTCAACCCAGTGCCCTCAGTCATCATCTTGGGAAGCAACTCTTGGGGAGATGCAGCCAGGGAACTGCTTCCTCAGACTTAGAAAGGAAAAATCTTGCCTCCACTGACTTTGACAGTGTCAACTTGGTCAATATTAGAAACTAATGTTATTTTATCAGTGGGAATGGCATTAAAAAGTAGATTTTCTCCTATTAAAATGTGGGCTTTTTGAGAGTAGGATGGCTTGATTTTCAGTTTGTAGCCTCAGCACTTAGCATAGTGTTTCATACTTTTTGTTAAGCTGTTTTTCAGCTAGAACTGAGTCTCTGTGACTTCATTTGGGGTTTTCTTGGCAGAGATACTATTCTTTATCTCGTTTTTAGATAAGAAACTGAGGTAAATGATATTAAACAAATTTCCCAGGGTCAAAAAGCTAGTATTGAAGCTGGATTTGAACTTATGAAGATGAGTCTTTCTAATTCTAAGTTCACTGCACACTCTATCCATTGTAGCACATAGCTGCACACTTAGTAAACACTTAATAACTGCTTCATTCCTTCATTCATAGGTTGATGCAAAGTGAAATAAGCAGAATGTAGGAAAAATACATACACAGTTCCTACAAGAAAAGTGAAAACCACTACAACAGTAATTTAAAAAATATTTATTAAGAACCTACTATAAATGAGAAGATCTAAGTTATGGGGAAAATACTGAGGTTGGAAAAGATTGAAGGCAAAAGAAAAAGAGAAGGGCAGAGGATTGGATTGGATAGATTGTATCATGGAAAAGAAGAACATAAAGCTGGACAGAATTTGAGAGATAGTGGAGGACAGAAAGGCCTGGTGTGCTATTGTTCTTTGGGTCATGATGACTTGGACTTGACTAAACATATTTCAGGCACTGTGCCTTTAATTACTGGAATTACAAATAAAAAAATAGTCCTTGTTTTTTGAGGAGTTTACAATCTAATTAGGGAAGACAATAGATAAAAGGAAGCTGAAAAGTCAGTGAGGGGCAGACCAAGCATGGGGCATGATGTCCCATGAAGTCAAAAGAAAGCTGAGCTACTGAAAGAAAATGGAAAATTGCCTAGAAAGTTCTGAAGTTTCATAGCCCTCTGTAAAGGAAACTTGGGAGAATTGATGTTCCAACCTTCAGCTCTTAATCAAAGGAGAGAGAGTCTACTGGGAAAGTTGAGAAGGTGTTGGGTGTCAAAAACTGAATCAAAATGCACAGTGATGGGATTTCATCTGATTGGCTTATCATAAAAGAGGGATAATATTCTGTGGCATCAAAACCAAGCTGAGATGCTTAGGGAAAATGGAAAATTACATCTGGACCTGAACGATACAATATTTTAATGATCAAATTTGGCCCCAAAGATGAGCTAAAAGAAGACATCTCCCTTACATCTTTGCAGAGGTGGAGTATCATGAGTATAGAATGCGGGATACAGTACCATATGGATGTTTCATTATTGCCAATTTTTTCTTTCTTTTTAATTTTTTTTAATCATAAAGGATTACATTCTGAGAGATCAGTGTTAGTGACAGATACTGTGGGAAAAATAGCTGATAGGAAAACAAAAGATGCCATTTTTTTTTAAAAGGAAGAAGTTTTTTTTCAGTGTTCCTATAGTTGGGACATTTTAACCATTTTAATCAATTATGAAAGGCATTTGCAAGAAGTTCTAAGGATGGAGTACAGAAGAAGATGGTCATTGAACTGATCAATCAATTTATCCTACTTCTTTTACAATAAGTGATTATATACTATGCCCTGAAACCTCAATCAAGTGAGAACATACACCAATCAAATACTTTAGACAATGAATAAAAAGTCCTTGAAAAACCATTGGATAAACTGCAGTGTTGGGAAATCTGTTCAGGTTAGTTGAGATGTTTAGACAAGTGCTGTGGGTTTTGTATAAAATAAGACAAATTCAGAAAGCAAGATTCAAGTGGTAAGCCAAGAGAGAGACATTCTAGCCAAGCCCCTGAAAAGGTGTCTCTTAAAGTGGGGGTAGGAGAAGAGATTCTGAGTTGTAGCTTTGATTTTTTCTAGCTGGGTGAGGAATTTTTTGAGCTTTTGTGGGTCTGGAAGAATTTGGACTTCCCATCTTTCCATAAGCATCTTAACTCATCCCTACAGCACCAGTAGTGTCTTCATTGGGAGCCAAAAACAGATTGGATGTGATATGTAAAAACGGTTACAAGGAGCCTAGCAGAAGAGCTGTATCATTCTGAAAAGAAATTTTCCGAGTTTCTAGCAAATGGTAGAAAAGGACATCATGTAATAAGAAACTCAGAATTACCTCATTGCCATATGCAGTCTTTAAACTTGACCATATTTTCACCTGAATTCTATATGTAATTGTGAAGGATGTTTTGTACCACCATAGTAAATACCTGTTTTGAAAGGGTAGTTAAGTTTAGATCGAGCAATCTATTCCAAGAAGTTTTGGGGGCTGACTTGCTTATTGAGCTGGGTTTAATAGCCCTAAAATCTAAATCCATTAAAGAATAATGATATATGTTAAGTAATTTATCAGCAATAGCTTCATTTGGGCTTGATTATAATACCTGCAGATAGTCAATATGACATAAGACCAAGAGAGCTCAGACATTTTGGAACAGCCCTGTAATCCTAGTGTTAGCTGGAATCCATCAGAAAGTGAGGCCATCTGTTTCTTCCCAAAGAAAAATTACAAAAGCCAACCATAGAGACAGCCAAAAAGAAGCACCTCAGAATTAGATTCTATTCTGGCAAGGTGGAGTCTCTTGTTTACTTAAATTTCAGCAACTTGTCTATTTTTCAACACAGGTGTGGTAGCTACTAGACAAAATGTCAAAATAATCTTCAAATACTTTCCCAAATAATTCATCATGTTTTTATGGAAAGCAGAAAATGATATTTGGAGTATTTGTTAATTATAGATTGATTTTGCCAGTATAAAAACTGTCAATATCATTTTCCCAACTTAGCACAGTTTCTTGGGAAGCCAGAACTCTGGGTAATCCTTTTTTTTTTCCTTTTGTTGGGTTGATTTCAATGAAGAGCATGGGAATTGACAATGGGATAGTGTGGGTGCTTTCCTGTGCTCCTATGGGAGTACACAATCAGGCTAGGAATCAAAAATGTTAACATTTGTTCTTGCTTCAGAGTCTTTTCATAGTCATGTACATTGTAATAGCGAGAATTAGATGTCACCAGCTCAGTCAAAAACTGTGTGACTTGGAAGAAGTCACACATCTGCCTTTTTCCTCACCTATAAAATGAAGGGATAGGACTAGATCATAGAATCACAGAGACAGAATTTAGAGGGACCCCAGAGAATCTCTAGTCCTAAGGCTATTTTCTACTCTAAGATTCAAGAATTCTTTTTCTTTGGTCCTTATAATAAAGTTATGAGTAGGGCTGGCTCAAGAGAAAACATAAAGTAAGACACGTTTGTTTTCAGTTACCCACTGATTCACCCCCGATGAGCTTTATTTTCCCCCATTGGTGAGAGTTGCTCCCCTCTCCTCACCACCCCAAGTTAACACAATCTCTACACATTACTTTGGTTTTGTCTTTGTATTATTCTCAGTGCCTAAGACATAGTCAATACTTCACAAATGTTTGTGAAATGAGAAGGAAGTGTATGTAGTAGATCAGAGAACTGGGCTTGGAGTCAGGAAGACCTGAATTTAAATCCAAGTTCATATACTTACTAGTTGTTTGTTCTTGAGCAAACCGTTTAATCTCCCTTATATTTATTTCCTCATCTATAAAATGGATAATTAGACATCTATAAAATGGTCCTGTGGTCCTAAGGTATTCTACTTTGGGTAAAATTGAACCTTACCAGCTCTCAGGGGACTTTAAAGAACATTTAACCCAAAGCTTCTCATTTTACAGATGAAGAAACTGAGACCCAGAGGGGTTAAATTACTCGTCCAAAGTAACACAGATAGTAATTAGCACAGACAAGATTTGAACTCAGATCATGACTCTAAAACTTCTTTTCAATGTATCAAACTTCCTCTGTGCAGGGGTACTTTGCAAATTAGGACATCGAGGAACAGAGAGGAAGTTAATTGCTCAAGGACACAGATCAAGTTGATAGCATAATGGGAAATGGAACCTATCTAGAGTTCTTGACTCCTTCTAATCAAAGGACTTTCACCAAATGACGCTTACTTCCCTGACTTACCTTTGGAGAAGCATTGTTTGGGGACAAAATGGCTGGAATATAGGAAATTCAAAAATTTTTAAATGACAATACACAAAAATCTATATTGTAATTAAATCATTTTTGTAATTTCCTTTAGAAGTTTTTTGATATTGCAAGATATTTTATTAAAGGTCATTTAAGGAGTGGATAGTTGGCAATGAATGTCTAGGAAAAGAGGTATTGACATGGGGAAGAACTAGGTTTTATATATATATATATAATTATAATATATCAAATTATGTGCATATATGTAAAATTTTCAATAGTAATTTATTTTTCCAAATATATGTAATTTTTCAACCTTCATTTTTGTAAGACTTTGTGTTCCACCTTTTTCTCCCTTCCTTCCTTATCTCCACTATCCCTAAAGACAGCAAACAATCTAATATAGGTTAAATATGTGCAATTCTTTTAAATATATTTCTATAGTCATAATATGCAAGGAAAATCAGACTAAAAGGGAAAATCTCAGGAGAAACTAAAACAAACCAAAAATGGGGAAAATATTATGCTTCATTCCACATTCAGTCTCCATAGTTCTCTCAGGGTGTGGATGGCATTTTAGGATATATCTTCACAGCTACCATTGAATTTAATTGTCATTACTATATCAGAAACTACATTTTTTTTCAAAAATATAAAGCAAGTCGAATGCCAATAGGTACTACATACATTTGAATTTGACAGCATGTTAAGAAGTTCCACTACAAGAGTCTCACATGTAGTTTGCCTTGATTTGAAATAGTCACCACCTCAGGGATCCATTCCTTTTTTGGCATGACAGCATCCTCAGTCTAGTTCCTTTCCCTGACATCTGCCGAAGGCTTAGACAAAAGACTTCACATAGAACTTTCTCATTGGTTCATTTATTAGGTGTTTAACTTTTTTCTATGAGTCTTTTTTTTTTTTCTTTTGGAGGGGGAAAGGATTTATTTAAACTGTAATTAATGTCACTTTGGCAAGAAGCCTTGCCTGCTTTTGTTAAAATGCACGAGGTTTAATTTTAAAATGTACTATTTTTACATCCAAGTTATTGTTCATGTTTCCTCCAATACCTCTAGCTCTGTCCCTCTGGGAACTTGAATCATATCCAATAACGTGTTGGCCGTTTTGTGTAATGGGCCAAGATACACAGGGCCTACAGGTAAAATGAAAAGAACAAGATATCTGGTTGGAATGTCCATGAAAAGGCAAATTTTCTTGAAAGCACCTTTCAAAATTGCTAGCTGGGGTGCCTGACTCACAGGTGTTTAGACACAATCAATCAGTGTGATTTGGGCCTAGAATTGCAATTTTTATGATTATACTTGTCACAATAATACTAATAAAGTGCATGCTCATTGTATTTGGCCCCCCTCTAATCTCTTTAAGGATATAATAGTTTTAAACATTCATTCACTAACTCAACAATGCATCCCTACATTGCTTCTTTTTCTGGTATGACTTTAGAAAGCAACAAAGAAGTTTAACTAGCATAATCAGATGAGATTAAGAGGAAAAGCTTTAACCTTAAAATTAAGAAAATTTTGAAAGCGACAAAGAACAAAATATAGTAAATGGAAAACAAGAGGGAAGCTCCCCTTGGGGTACTTAAATATTAGAAATTATAGGAACAAAAGAAACTTCCACTGGTCTATTATTTCCAGAAGCTGTCCTCTCTTTGGTGCTGGTGTTTTCAATCCTGAAGGCAAAAGTACACTGAAGTTAGGATGAAGGACTTTAGCTCTGCTACTTCCTACCTGTGTGACTTTTACCCTCAATGATCCTCAATCTTCTTATCTCTAAAATAGTGGATACCCTGATCTTTGAGGCTCTTTCTGTTCTGACTCTTTTAGTTATAATGTTTTCATTATTATATATATTATATAATGTTATATATATTTATATATTATAATATTAAATGACATTTAATATTAAGCAATATATAAGTATAACATATAATATTAAGTATTAAAATTTGTTGACAAAACACATAAAACTTAAATTTACACATCAATAAAAATTTAAACAAAAGAAAGTATTTATTTGACATTTCTTGAATGTCCAATGAGGGACTGACTTTGATTAACTTACAATCTAGTGGTAGATAAATGAGTATCAGAAGAAAGGAAGACATGCACAAATGGAATCAGAATCTCATGGTGCAGCAAACATAGAGTCAAGAGTCAGGAAGACCCAAAGTTGAATCCAGCCTCAGATTACTTACCAGCTGTATGACTTAGACCAAGTCATTTAACTTCTGTTTGTCTCAGTTTAAATAACTGTAAAATGGGGATAATATTAATATCTGGCACTGGAGATTATTGTGAGGATCATATGAAATATTATTTTTAGTGAAAAATTGGTTTTATGAGGGAAAACATATGTAATAAGATTATTTAACACATAAAAAAGTCTTTGATTGTTGTGTCATTTGTATCTAACCTATTTCAGTGATGTATCACTCTATTTCTTAGCTAGTGCCAAATGGTTTGATGACTGCTGCTTTTTTTCTTATTATAGCTTTTTATTTACAAGATATATACATAGATAATTTTTCAGTATTGATAGTTGCAAATCCTTTTGTCGCAACTTTTTCCCTTCTTCCCTCCACTTGTTCCTCCAGATACGTTAAAGTATAAGTTAAAAACAATATATATATATATACATATATATCCAAACAGTTATTTTGCTGTATAAAAAGAGTCAGACTTTGAAATAGTGTACAGTTAGCTTATGAAGGAAATCAGAAATGCAGGTAAACAAAATAGAGGGATTGGGAATTCTATGTAGTGGTTCATGTGACTGCTGTTTTATAATTGAATTTTAGCTCTAGTACTGCTAAGCCACAATCCTTTGTATTTTTTCCCATCAATTCCCTTGATATTCTTGCTCTTTCATTCTTCCAGATAAATTTTGTTATTATTTTTTCTAGCTTCCTAAAATAATTTTTTGGCAGTTTAATTGGTATAGAATGGAACAAGTGAACCAATTTAAGTAGAATTGTCATTTTTATTGTATTAACTTGGGCTGTCCATGAATAATTGAATTTTTCCAATTGTTGAGATCTGACCTTATTTGTGTGAGAAGTGTTTTGTACTTGTGTTCATATAGTTCCTGGGTTTTTCTTGGCAGGTAGACCCAGATATTTTATTTTGTCTACAGTTATTTTAAATGGAATTTCTCTTTCTATCTCTTTCTGATTGTCTTGGTCAGTAATATATAGAAATGCTGATGATTTCTGTGAGTTTATTTTATAGTTTTGCTATTTATAAGCAGCTTTGCTAAATTAATTGTTAATTGCTTCAAGTAGGTTTTTGGATGATTTTCTAGGATTCTCAGTATTTTAACATATCATCTGCAAAGAGTAACAGGTTTATCTCCTCATTGCCTAGTCTAATTCCTTTAATTTTTTTGCTAAAACCAATATTTCTAGTACAATGTTGAACAATAGTAGTGATAATGAGCATCTTTGTTTCATCCCTGATTTTATTGGGAATGCATCCAGCTTTTCTCCATTATAAATAATGCTTGCTGTGGGTTTTTTATACATAAAGCTTTTTATTTTAAGGAAAACTCCTTTCATTCCTATGTACTCTAGTGTTTTTAATAAGAATTGGTGTTGTGTTTTGTCAAAAGCTTTTTCTGCATCCATTGAGATTATCATATGATTTCTGTTCATTTTGTTATTGATAAGGTCAATTATGGCAATTGTTTTCCTGATAATGAATGAATGATAATGATAATATAAATCCCACTTGGTCTTAGTGTATTATCTTGCTGATATGTTGTTATAATGTCTTTGGTAATATTTTATTTAAAATTTTTGCATCAATATTCATTAGGGATATTGAGCAATAATTTTCTTTCTCTGTTTTGGTTCTTTCAGGTTTAGGTATGATACCATATTTGTGACACAGAAGGAATTTGGCAGGACTCTCTATAGGTTTATTTTTCCAAATAGTTTATATGGTATTTCCATTAATTGTTCTTTCAGTGTTTGGTAGAATTCATTTGTAAATCTGTCCAGACCTGCTCTCTAAAGGATTTTGATAATAGCCCAAATTCTGATCACGGGTGAGGAGTGAAGGAGCAGAACTCACAAAGATAGTCAGGTAGGGGTCCATTTATTCAAAATTTTTCTCAGCCTTATATATCCTAATACATTTACATAACTATAGCACACTGTGCATGTGCTTATTATAGGATACTACCCATATGGGACTACGTAAGCAACTTGCTATTGTGTGCCGATATTTCCTTGCCACTTTAGTATAACTGCTTTAATTACAATACAGATTATCATGCCCACTGCCTTCTCAGAAAGCCAAGAAGCTGACAGGAGATAGAGAGGGTTCCTTTTACTTGATTAAAGGGTCTTATAGCTCACCCAGGTTCCCCACTATCTGTGGCCCTCTACAAAACAATCTGGCCCTGGAGAATTTTTCTTAGGGAGTTCATTGATGATTTGTTCAATTTCTTTTTCTAAAATGGGACTATTTCTTCTTTTAGGCAATTTATATTATTGTAAATATTCATCCATTTTGATTAGATTGCCATACTTGTTGGCATACAGTTGGGAAAAATAGCTCCCATTTATTCCTTTAATTTATTTTTTATTGATGGTAAGTTCACCCTTTTAATTTTTGATGCTGATAATTTATTTTTTTCTTTCCTTTTTCTAATCAAATAAACCAAAGTTTTATCTATTTTGTTGTTGTTGTTGTTTCATAAAACCAACTCTCAGTTTTTTTTTTTATTGTAGCTTTTTATTTACAAAACATATGCATGGGTAATTTTTCTACATTGACCCTTGCAAAACCTTCATTCCAAATTTTCCCCCTTCTTCCCCCACCCCCTCCCCAGATGGCAGATAGTCCAATACATATTAAATATGTTAAAGTATATGTTAAATACAATGTATGTATACATATTTATATAGTTATCTTGCTGCACAAGAAAAATTGGATTTAGGAAGAAGGTAAAAATAACCTGAGAAGGAAAACAAAAATGCAAGCAGACAATAACAGAAAGCAACTCTTAGTTTAAATAATTAGTTCAATAGTTTTCTTAGTTTCAATTTATTAATATCTTTTTTGATTTTCAAAATTGCTAATTTAGTATTTTATTGGGGGTTTTAACTTTGTTCTTTTTTCTGGCTTTTTAAAATTTTTTTTTAATGGAAAGTACTTAGCACAGTACCTGGCACATAGAAGCTGTTATATTAATGTTTGTTCCTTTCCTGTACACCTTGTCTAGTCAGTTCCACTGACATTAAAAAAAGTATCAAATATTTTTAATAATTGTTTTGTCATAATTTCACATTTGGAATTGTTATATGGAGAATCGATGAGCCAGAGGGAATAATCAATGATAATATTGCGGTTTTCTAGTTTTAATGACTTCCTAATACTTTTAGGTTAAAATAAAACTCCCTCTGTTTAGTATTTAAAATTTTCCCTATTATATTTCAGCTCGTCTTTAGGGGGTGATTTCATGTTCCCATCTCTCATTCATAATTTGTCCTAGACACTCTGATCTATTTGTGGGTCACAATGCATAGCATTCCATTTTCTCACCTACCAACCCTTGTACAGAATGTCCCAAGTCCCTAAGATTGGCTCTTTCTCAATCTCAATCTATAAAACTTCCTGGCTGCCTTCAAGACTCACTCAAGCACCTTCACTAAAGGAAGGCTTTTGGATCTACCTCATTGGTAGTATGGTAGTATGCATTTATTGCAATTACTTTGTCATCTACATAAACACATATATACAAATTAAGAGAGTATATTGACTTCTCTGTTGTTTTCCTCCAGTAGAAAGTATGCTGTTTGAACAAAGGGGCTGCTTCACATTGTTTTTTGTCTTCATGTTCCCAACACCAAAGCAGCATGTGCTTATAAATGATGAATTGCATGAAATGATATTGCTGTTTGCTGAAATGGTAAAGGCAAAAACAGATTTTGGTGAGAAGATAATAAGTATTATCTGGGACAGACTGAGTCTTTGGTGTCAAAAATATGATCTAATCATGTTTATTTTTAATTGAAGCAATACATTTAGTTGATGCAACTAGAAGGATTCCTGGGCAGGAAGATGGCAAAATGGATAGAGCACCAGGCTTGGAGTCAACAAGTCCTGAATTTAAATCTGGCCTTAGAAACTTACTAGTTGTATGATTCTGGGCAAGTCCCTTAGCCCTCTTTGCCTCAATTTCCTTATCTATAAAATAATTGGGAGGAGAAAATGACAAACTACTCTAATTTCTTTGCCAAGAAAACCCCAAGTAAGGTCATAAAAAGTCAGGTAGGAGTGAAGAATAACAAGAGAAGGATTCTTATATTTTCCAAATTTCATCAGATGTACT
Organism: Antechinus flavipes; assembly: GCF_016432865.1. Lineage (NCBI taxonomy): Eukaryota > Metazoa > Chordata > Mammalia > Dasyuromorphia > Dasyuridae > Antechinus > Antechinus flavipes. The sequence goes on along the minus strand of NC_067402.1, from coordinate 49,308,840 downwards.
CACCTTCCAGGCTATAGCTATTGCCCTGGATCCTTCTTCATAGAAAAGAAAGATATGGAATCCTCTGGTATGCAATTCTTTTGACTCTTGCCAGTTTGACTATTGGGAAACTGACTGATGCCTTGGACCATTTTTTGTAAGATTTTTATTCTAACTTGTCCCCTGAAATTGGAGCTTGTTGTAGAAAATAGCAATTGATGATATTGCCATTGCAAATAACACACATTAAAAATGACAAACCCTTCTCCAAAGGCTGTGAAGGGCAATGATTCTCAAATTAGTAAAAGGGGGTTGAGACAGATGAGATCAGCTGTTTTATTCTGGAGATTTATGCTGCCAGAAATATTAACAGTCTCCTCACCAGAAGCAATGATTCCAGCAGCAATGTAAGCATTTAGAGGCAGAATAGCAAAGCAAAACTAAGGAGGAGACAGATGGTTTTGGAAAAGATGTCTTCTTCTAAGATATATTCCATATGCTCCTCCAAGAGTTGTTCCAGGGAAATTTTTTCTTCCTGCTTTCTCCTAAAAATAAATATTTTTTTTAAAAAAAGTGTTGGGGAGGTGGGTAGGAGGATGAAATTTACCCACTATTGCAAGCTGTTTCCTGTATAGGACATTCCATTTCCCACCTCCGTGCATTTGTCTAAGTCAGATGAATCTAGGATGTACTCTTTTCTCACCTTGACTTTGGCTTCCTTCAGAGCACATCTCACATGATACCACCCACAGAAGGCATTTCTTGAATCCCAATACTCTTCCTCTTACAAATTACTTTGTATTACCTTGCATGTATTGTTGTTGGGTTGTTTCAGTTATAACCAATTCTCTGTGACTCCATTTGGGGTTTTCTTGGCAAGAATATTGAAGTGGGCTTGACATTTCCTTCTTCAACTTTTTTTTACAGATGAGGAAACTGAGGCAAATAAGGTGAAGTGACTTGCCCAAAAATCATAGGGTTAGTAATTGTCTGAGGTCACATTTGAACTCAGGCATTCCTGAGTCCAGGCACCAGAGCTCTAACCATTGTGTCATATGCCCCAACTTGTATTTATTTGCATTGTATTAATTTACTAGTGCGCATGCTCTATTCTACCAGCTGGATGTAAACTTGAGAGAAAGGAGGGTTTTTTTTTTTTTTTTTTTGCAATTATAATAGTGCCTGGCAAATAGTAAGCACTTATTAAAAATTTATTAATTTGAATAGCATATTAAGGTAAAAGAGACTTTTGTTAACAACTATCTAAGTAATCTTTTTACATAACAATCACTCTCTATAACAAAATTTCACTTGAAAAGGCAAATATGTGATTTGGAAATATGTTTCAGCTGGAGAAGAACCCTAATATCATTAGCAATCCCCCAGAACCTCATCAGATCATTAACAAGGATTTCCTTAATTAACTACTAAATCACCAATTAAATAACAGTAGATATCTACAGCAAATAAAAAGGCTATTGATTTTAATTCAGTCACAATTCTGTAATGATAGATATTAATCACCTCTAATGATTTAACTTCAAAATATGATTATCTCCACCAGTTAAACATGATGAATGCAGAGTAAGAAAAGTGAAATGGTTTCCACCAAGATGAAATGCCAATATTTAGAACTGGAATGTTATACTGTGCAATTTAATCTAAAAATATATGTATATATTATATATAAACATAGTATATGTGTAATGTAGATTTCAAAAAGAGAGAAAAAGCACATATATGCAAAATTTAAAAGAAAGCTACCATTAAAATTTTTATTTGGAATAATTAAAATTTCTTGGAGATATAATATTATGAGAGCAAGTGGAAAGAATACTTTTAAATGAACAAATGTTCAATAAGATTGAAGAGGAATTGCTTTCAAATTATGGTAACACATACAAAGCCCTACATATAGAAACTTGCCTTTGGCTCAATAATACAATTCAACTAACATTCATTAAATACTTCCCACGTGAAAGGTATTAAAATAATCTGGAATATGTACACGACCAAACTTGGATGCAATGTGATTTCATAGATGTGAGTGCTTTTTCCAATAGTACACAATGTAATCCAACAACATTTCTGATCCTGGGTGAATTTTGCCCCTATCCTTCAAAAATCCTGTTCAGAGAATTCAATAAGTATGCTAGCGTTCTCTTGATATTATATGGACACCAATTTAGGATGTGGGTCCTCCACTTTTGCCTTAACTCACTGTTTGATTTAATTACTCACTTTTCTATTTATACATCCTTTTGATGGTATCTTTTTCAGGTCATTTTGCATGAAATTTCTTGTTGGTAAAATGCTCCAATTCATTCGTACTTCTTCCCCATTTTCTCTTTATTGCCATGTAAGTAATGTCCAATATTGATTCCTCAAAGATTATTGCATTTAAAGTCTCATAGCCTTATAATATCATTAGAAACGATCGGTGTCAAAATAATTTTTAGTTTGTTTGTTTTTCAGGAAGACTCTTGGGTTAAATGAATAAATCCTACAATCCCCCCAAACAACCTAGTCTTCATTTTTTGCCCTATTCAGTTCTTTCTGAATTGGTTGGGGGGCTGGCTGGTTATTGCTGTGAATATGACTCACAAAAGAACTGAAAATACAAGATGAGACTATGGAATAAAGGAAGTGATAGCATCTTATTCCCTCTGGGGAAAGGCCATATGTTCAGTGAGAAAACAGCAGAGAAGAATCAGCAGAGAGTTGCTCAGCCCGGGCAATAGTGATTGTCAGTGCAACCAAGAGAACAGACTGATGGAGGACAGCAATAATATATAAATGGAAGCCCATGATATCACTGGATGATATTAGTGTTTCTATGGAAAAGTAAGTAACAGAATAAAAGGGAAGTAGGTGTTCTAGTTGTCCTGAAAACCTAAAAATCTGAGATGCTTGGTTATACATTTACAATGATTGTTCTTGTTCTTATGTGTGTTGTAGTTTCCCTTTTGTGTAGAAATTCCTTGGCTTCTCCCACTGGTTCTGTGCATCGTATACCTGTATGCAAGAAAGGAACTTATGTTATTTATTTTGTTGGGCTAGTTAGTTCCATGTCTTTGGCAGTGAACTACAATGTCTTCTAGTTTTCCTGGTAAAAGAAAAGTTATGGGGTGGTTAATATAAACTGTGGCTTTGAGTTGGGTGTTCCAGAAGGTGTCTTCCCATTATGGTAGCTTTCACTATTTTTGAGAGTCAGCAGTTGCAGTCATTTTTAAAAAGTCACTGGTGGTGGTCTTCCTGACAACCAATTACATTGTTTGTTGTTGTTAGTAAAATAGATAGCCAGTGATTTTGTCTAAACCTATTAGAATAGGTTTGAGACTGAGCATGGAGAGAAAATTGATGGGTAAAGATATTTCTCCAAGTTTTATAAATGGGGGAGGGAGGGTGAAGGCTTGAAGCTAATTACGGAGAAAAATGCTCTATCAGAGCATACTCTTAGATTGCCTTTGAACCCAGTGTGAGAAATTTGATAATGCAATATAAGTAATCAGCCAATAAGCATTAAGTGCCTACCTTGTGCCAGGCACTAGACTAATACAAAGAAAGCACCCCCCAAAAAAAAACAGGCAATAAACCCAATGTAATCAATAAATATAATCAATAGAACTATTAAAAAGAGAGTAAGACAATAATTATTTTTTTTTAAATTCCTTCTTCTCCAACCCTCACCTCCTATCCCATTCTTAGAATTACTCAAATGAGAAGACAGGATCATGTTCTATTTAGATCTCTTTCTCTCAGTCTGCTTATCAAAGACAGCCTTGCCAAAATTTTGGAATAAGTCAACCAGCCCACCACTTTTTATTTTATTTTATTTTTACCAGATGGTGACATTTTTCCTTGACAATCACAGCCATTATGTATCTGATCATACATCTGCCAGAGAACATTGGCAACCTGGAAAAGTACAGTACCGGTCTGGTATTTCATAATTTAGTTTTATTTAAAATGATAATGACTCAGTCATAAGCTCTTGATTTTAAAGTCTTTTTTGGTGGGATGGGGGAAGGGAGTAGTGGCAGAGTATGGATCTGTGATCTAATCCATGCAGAGAAATCCCAGTGTGGAAAGTCCCTCCATTAATGCAAATTTCCAACTCAGCTGCAACTTAGTATTAAAGCATTATCTGAGGCGCTTAATTATTATTTTTTAATAATAACTTTTTATTTACAAGTCATATATAAGGGTAATTTTACAGCATTGACAATTGCCAAACCTTTTGTTCCAATTTTTCCCCTCCTTCCGCCTACCGCCTCCCCTAGATGGCAGGATGACCAGTAGATACATCATAAGTATACATGACCAAGCCATTATTTTGCTGTACAAAAAGAATCGGACTCTGAAATATTGTACAATTAGCTTGTGAAGGAAATCCAAAATGCGGCAGGCAAAAATATAGGGATTGGGAATTCAACGTAATGGTTCTTAGTCATCTCCCAGAGTTCTTTTTCTGGGTGTAGCTGGTTCAGTTCATTATTGCTCCATTGGAACTGATTTGGTTCATCCCACTGCTGAAGATGGCCAGGTCCATTGGAATTGATCATCATATAGTATTGTTGTTGAAGTATACAATGATCTCCTGGCCCTGCTCGTTTCACTCAGCTTCAGTTCGTGTAAGTCTCTCCAAGGAGGGCACTTAATTTAAAAAAAAATGTAATTGAACAAATGCTTTCCTGTCCTGACTTTGCCTAGTTTCCTGAACTGGACCGAATGGTTCATGCTCATATTTCTGGTTTCCAGGGAATAGCTTTCATTAGTATTATGTTTTTATATTAAATTAAATTATATTTTATTTATTACAGTTTTCCTTCTAATCTTTTTTTGGTCAATGCCAACCAATAGTACTAATGTTTTCATCTAAACTTATTTATTTAATTGTGGATAAATTAGGAGACTGTGTTAGACATGCCATCAGTTAAGGATAAGGACCCAAATGACTGGAAAATACAGGGAACTTTGAAATCCAAAGACAGGCTGAAGTGCAAACCTGGTTGTTCACTCTCTTTTGAATGGTAAGTCCTTCAAACTCAGTGAACCTCAGTTTCTCAATTTGAAAATGGAGACAAGCATAATTATGTTGCCTATCTCATAGAACTGTTACCAGGACACATTTTGTAATAGTATTGTAGATTGTGGCAGTCATGGATAGGTTTGTTGGTATATTGCAAGGTGAGAGTAATCATTTTCAGGTATTCTCAGGAACAAATCAAATCAAAGCCCTATGCCTTAGCCTGATACTTCACTTATTATTGGGTGCTTTTTAAAGTCTGTGACTGTTTTTTTTTTTTTTCCTTTCTTTGTATCCTTGGCATAGTCCCTGGCACTACATTATCAAATTACATTATCAAATCTCTCACCCTGGCTTCAAAGGCAATCTTAAGAATATGCACTGATCTATCAGAGCATTTTTCTCATTAATTATCTTCAAGTCCCCATCCCTATTTATAAAACTTAGAGAATATCTTTATCCATTAGCATTATCTCTCCTCTCAGTCTCAAAACTGGTCTTACAGGCTTAGACCAAGACCCCTGTCACTGGTTACCTACTTTAGTAACAATAACAAATAATGTAATTGGTTGTGAAAAAGATCAGCACCGGTGACTTTTAAACAATGAAGTGCAGCTGCTTATTCCTTCAAAAATAATGGAGCCAACAATTCAGTTCCATTAGGACTGCAATCAGGGTCTTAGGAATTTTTTCAATAAGTCTTCTCCATAGGATAAGGGTTAAATTCAGTCATCTTAGAAGATTAATGTTAACTCTTATAGTTTTCTCATGTATCAGTGGCAGTTAAATTATTATGTCTCTTCAGGAAAGACTTTCTCTTGGTCTTCTTTCTGTCCCTCTCACAGATTCTTTCAAAGAACCTCTTTCAAAGATGGTAAATTAACTGTTATTCATTCACAATCAACCAAACAATTAATCAATAAGTATTTCTTAAGCATCTACTATGTTCCAGATGCTGTTTTGACATTGGGAAATGCAATGAATAAATAATCCCAACTCACAAGGAGCTCACCTGATAATGTAGAGAGGCAAGAAAGATAGGAATAATTATAGATGGAATTCCTCAATATTTGTTTCATGATGTTTCATAAAAGTATATTAACAGTAACTAAATTCTCTCTAAGAGGGTGAATTTTAGCTGAGGTTTTAGTGTAAAGCAATACATCAATATAGGCAATTATTATTACTGAATGGTCTCCAAGGATATATATTTAGAATTCTGTGACCAAAGGCTAAAGTGCCAGCAATATTTCATTTCCTCCTATTGATTCCAATCAGAGTTATTATGGTGATAATTACATCCACAAAAGAAATTTGAAAAGCCCAAGGCTAAACTTGAAATTTGTTTCTATAGTTCTATGACCCTCTACTGAAATTGAAGAAAGTGTGAAGTATCATAGATGTGACATCATTTCATTACTTGTTCTGAATAATTGGTCATATTGTTAGTTCTTGTCTCTTTACTTGAAGTTATGTCTTTCTCTTGGCTTGGATCCTATTGGTGCATTTCAAGAAGAAGAATGTATAGTAGATAACATCAGAAGTTATGAGATAATCCTTTTCTCTTATTTTATCCAAGAAAATTTCTAAAATTATATCTTTAACTGCCTTTGTAAATTTTAAACATTTCCTTACATATCAGATACGTAGTTTTGATCTGCATATTTACCACAGATTTTTGTCTTAGGTTGGTAATTTTCTTGAAATTTTGTTTATATTCATAAATTTAATAAAATCAAGCACATCTACCTTAGTAATTCCTTGTATTTTGAAAAAAATTATCTGAGGAATTGCTGATAACTATTTTATTATCAATGATGCAGAGAGCTGATTAAAAACTAGTTTATTATGCTCAGAGCATAACCACACTGTATACAAAAATCAGTAAGCCCTGAGCAGAAACTTAAACTACCTTGTGTAGGTTACAGGCAGGATCTGCACAAAGAAGTCTTATAAAAAGCAGAAGAAGGTAATGATTTGCACATCAAAGACCAGAATGTAGAAAAGATAAAATGTGTATCAGGAAAAATAGGATACTAATTGGATTTGTAGCTGATTTCTCAAGCTGGGATTTGCACATTAACCATTTAATACAAGGGGGATAGTTTAATATTATAGCTTCATTTCATAGGTCTACCTACTTATAAGGCTTTTTCATCTTATGTATATAGCAGTAAGAAAATTAAGTCAGAAATTCTCTTATTACAATTTAAGTTGAAGAGAGGCTTTGGAGTCAGGACGAACTTGGTATAGTTATCATCTCAATGAAAATGACAAAGCACTCATAATATTTTTGCCAAGAAAAGAGTCCAACAAACTTAAAAATGATTAAATAACCAAAAAAAATCATCTTAAAACAAATAATCCCCAGGTTTACATAGACCCTAGTCTCCTGAACACTATAATGCCTACCACAAAGTAGGTCCCTAATAAATGTTAATTGATTGATTGGATTAATGAATCAGAGCATAAGTGATAAGAAAGATGTCCTCTCTACTCACAAAAGCACAGTTTCCATAGATTAGCACTTAATCACTGGGGAAATGGATGCTTACAAAAATCTATGCTTTCTTCTGATCAGCTTCACTTTCTTCCTGCTCTTCTACTCTTTTTATAGGAGAGAAGTAACTGGACTTATTTTTAGCTTCCTAGAGACATTGCCATTTTTTTTAAAGGAATTCTTTTAGGTGAACCACAGTTTCTTATTGTTGCTATTCAGTTGTGACCACCTCTTTATAAGCCTATTTGGGATTTTCTTGGCAAATATATTGGAATGGTTTGCTATTTCCTTTTCTAGTTCCTTTTACAGTTGAGGAAACTGAGATAAAGAGTGTTAAGTGACTTGCCCACTGTCACACAGCTAATAAGTGTCTGAGGGTGGATTTGAACTCAGGAAGATGAGTCTTCCTGACTACAGGCCTAGTGCTCTATCACCCCTTTAGTGAAAATAAAATATTATTATTTATTATTATTATTTTTTTTGCTATCCAAATTCATGAACCACCTGAAATCTGTCTATAGATCACTGTGGTCTATGGATAGTAAGCTATCCTGAACAGGAAGAAAAGTGAATGCATTAGATCATGATCTTCTTGAAGGCAAGGACTCTCCTTTGCCATTCTTTTCATCCCCAGTGCTTAACATGATTACTAACACATAGTAGGTGCTTAATAAATTGGCAGTTAGATGATGCAATAGTTAGAGCACGAGGCAGAGAATTAGGAAGACCAGAGTTCAGATATATTCTCAGACACTTATTTAGCTCTATGACCAAGTAAATCACTTAAGCTCCATCTGCCTCAATTTCCTCAATTGTAACACCTACCTCTCATGATTGTTGTGAAGATCAAATGAAATAATATTTATAAAGCACTTAGTAAAGCACATAGTAAATGAGCTTAATAAATGCTTATTCCCTCCCCCTTCCCTTTAATAAATACTTATTGATTGGCTAGAAGGAATGGACAAAGAATTCTGCTGGAGACATAAAGAGAATAATGAAAATGATGGATGTAAATTATGACAAAGCAAGCTTGGTTATATTGCTGCCTAATATTATAGTTATAATAAGTCATTTCAGAAAGTGCATCTGAGTTTTTATATGGTCCTTTATGAGTAATTTTGTCTTATCTTAGCATCAAAGAACTACAGTAGATACTATTGCCTGAAGGAAGCCTCAGACTCTCAGTCTGTCATTTGTTTTTCTCTGTTTGAAGCCCCTCCATTATGTAAATTATTTTGGAATGTTATTTTTATCATCAAAATAGACATATTTTAATTATGATGTGTTCCTCATAGAGTCACTCAAGGTCCTAGCTTTTGATTCTCTGAAAGCCCAGCCTGATGCATTTAAGATGCTTATGAAGATAGAGCACTGATAATATCGGCTGCCTTGTTTTTTTTTTTTTTTTTACAAGATTTACCTTTCAGAGATGTCAGACAACATTTAATTTGATGTTCACCACAACCCTCTGAGGGCTGATGTTACTCTTTTGATGTGTGAAGTACAGGGAAAGTAAACAGAGTATCTATATAGCCACTGTGAACTGGATAGGACTAGATGGATTATCCCAATTAGACCCAAACAAAGTTTTGGGATTGTCTTGATTTCACCTTTCTTTCTCTTAATCTACTACTGAATAGAATACAGATGCTTGCTGATTATTCTGGCTAAGCCTTTGCGAGTGAAAGAGACCTTCTGTAGAGTTTGAGAGTAAACTCATCTGCCCATGGATGGGAAGACTTTCCAATAGAGTGATTACAACCCCTCTCCACTCCCATTAGAGAACTAAAGGGAGGACATGGACAGCAGTCACACAAGAGCTAAGCACTATACAGGATGCTTTACAACTCTGACCCCATTTGATCTTCATAACAACTCAGGGAGATAGATGTTATTATTTTCATCCCCATTTTGTGGATGAGGAAACTGAGGCAATCAGAGATTAAGTGATTTGTCCAGGATCTCATAGCTATAAAGTGTCTTAGACTAGATTTGAACTCAGGTTTTCCTGACTCTAAGCACCATGCTCTCTCTACTGAGCTTCTTAGCTGGCTCCAGAGATTCTTTGACCTGAAATATATGAATTTTTAAAAAATTGAAAACATTTTTGTACAACTGGTTTTCTTTGTAATCCTGGGTATTTTATTTTATGCATTTAAAAACATTATTCCATCAAAGGGTCCTTAGGCTTCATCAGATTGCCCACGAAAATCCATAATCACCCAAACAGTAATGAACCCTGATATAGTTGAAAGCATAAATCTATTTAAGCTTTTGAATATGCAAGAACAGAATGGGATTATTTTAGGAAGAAGTGAGTTTCTTGGCATTGGAAATATTCAGTTCAAGGGATGGAGACTAATAATTTTATTCAACAAGAATTGATTAGGAATTATTATTTATAGAGCATTTCATGAGGTATTATAAGTCAGTATCCCATTTAGGTAAGACATATCTCCTAACTTCATGGAATTTATATTCTAGCATATTAATAGAATATATAAGCAAACAAACAAATATCTGTTCTGAGTGAGATTATATAAGATCACAAGAGATGTTCAGCTTTATAGGAGGCTTTTGAGAATTATACTAACATTATTCACTGGCAAAATTGGGGAAACCTGTTAGAAAGATGATGTTTTAGTTGGTGTCAGTCTGGGAACAATATTTTTTAGATATATGGCACACTGATTAAAAAAAATATGGAGGTAGGAGAATGTAGAAAATGTATGGGAAATGGTGGATAGTCCTATTTGGCAAAAGTACAGCATGCATAAAGGGTATTATTTATTGTAAAAAATCATTTGTCCTGCAAAAGTTTTGTTGTTTTGTCTTCATCCTATCTTTCCAAATTGGCTTCTCTTCCTTGAATAAATTGTAATCCAGTCTAATTTCTGTCTTCTAATTATTCAAATTGGAGATTATCAAAGGAATTGCTTTGCTTCAAATACTTTTGTCTGAGCCCTTAAATAAACAATAAATAAATATCTCCAAATTGAACATGTGACTATTAAAGAATCTCATAACTGTAAGGGACTTAAGAAGTTGGTCAGTCCAATTGTTTCTGACAAGACGTCTTCTCCATGCTTTCACTTATAAGAATATACAATCTTATTAGTCTATTGTGTGCCTTCCCAATCCTTCCACATTCTTAAAGATTCAAGTTTAATACAAAAAAAAAAAACCAATCTATTTTTGAATAACTTTAATTATTATGACATTTTTTCTTCCCTCATGTTCAGCTAGAATCCATCTCACTGAAACTTTTAAGCATTGTTTCTTCTCCTATCCATTCTAGAACCAACCAAAACAAATCTGTTCTCTTCTTCACTTGACAGCCCTTCAAGTACTTAAAGATAACTATTGTATCCCCACAAGTTTTATTTTCTCTGGCTCTTCATCATTGGCATATTTGGTTTCTTCTATATTTTAGATTTATTATGATTGGCTGCTACATCCCATGTTCTGTACGCTGTGCCTTTTTGAATGTAGTTTAAATTCATATGGGTAACTGCCATTCTACCCTGTTGATTTAAGTGGACTGGAAGTTCACTAAAACTTCTGGATAATTTCCATCCTTTTATGTTTAGCCGTGCCTTCACGAGGCCTGTAAATCTGTAGCTGATTTTTTAAACCACCAAGCAGGTTTTTTTTTATCCTTACTAAATTGTATCTGATTATTTCCAGCCAATCATTCCAGACTATTGTTTTCTTTTTGTATCTGGAGTCTTTTGTTCAATGGATTAGCTGTCTCTCCTCATTTTGAATTGTCTGAAAATTTGATAAGGCTTTATCTAACATCTGATAAAAACTATTTAGCATAATAACCCAAAGGACAAGTACCTAGGGCAACATATTATAGGAATACTATTTTTATATGGTGTACATGTGTATGTGTGTGCTTATGCATGTATGCGGTGGTCATAGACTAATATGATGCTAAATTGAATCTGTCCTCCAAGAATCTCAAGATTATTTTTCAAGTTGAAATTTAGTTACATTTGTGTTGCATCTATTCTGGGGAGGGAATTCCCACGGTATGTTTGCACTGGGATGAAATCACAGGTTTTTGATGTTTTGGCATATTGTGTTGCATCAACTTTTCCAAATACTTTTCTGAAATCTATCTTTTAAAATTTGCTATGCTAGGAAATTCACATCTTTTGGAATTCTCAATATGTTCTTTAAATTTTTTTGAACAGTTTCTATTGAGTTCATGACAAATATTTGTATGAAAATGAAGTAGCATAATCAATTTATGAATGGTATTGCCTTCAAACAAAATATTTGACTCCCCCAAATAGTTATTTAGATATTCTTCTTAATTTCCAAATAACACTGCAAAGAAATTTTTTTTAAAGTTACTTTTTTAACTAATAATTTTAAGACAGATGAAAATCATTTGTGAGGGGTGGAGCAGAGTCAAACAGCAGGAAAAAGGGCAACTATTCACCTGAGCTTTCTCCCAAACCTCTCCAAACACCTTAAATAATGCCATAAAACAATTTGAGAAGCAGCAGAACCCACAAAAGTATGGGGCAAAATAATTTTCCAGATAACAGTAACTTAGAGGGTAAATAGGAAATGTTTGTCACACTTGTGTGACAATAGAGTACAGCCTCAGTACCAGTAAACTAAAAGCAGATCTCAGGAGTCATTGCATCAGAAACAGCAGTTGTGCTTCTGGAGCTTTCAACTCACAAATAGTAAAGAGTTGAACAAATGCTTTAGTAAAAGGCTAAACACTGAGTAATAGGCTAGGAAAATGAACAGACAACAGAAAAAGTTTTTGACAATTGAAAGTTATTATGGTGACAAGAAATATCAAAGCATACACTCAGAAGATGATAACAAAGTCAAAGCTTCAACATCCAAAGCCTTCAAGAAAAATAAAAGGAAATACAAAAAAACTAATGAAGAGAAGAATGCCTTAAAAATCAAAACTGGCCAATTGGGAAAGGAGATAGAAAAGGTCACTGAGGAGAATATTTCCTTAAAAAATAGAATCGAGTAAATGGAATCTAATGATTTTATGAGAAATTAGGATACAATAAAGCAAAACAAAAAAATGAAAAAATAGAAAAAAATGTGAACTATCACATTGGCAAAACAACTAATCCGGAAAATGGAGCTAGGAGAGAAAACTTAAAAATTATTGGTCCACCTGAAAGCCATCATCAAAAAAAGACCCCAGCATCATCTTTCAAAAAATTATCCAGGAAAAGTGTTCTAATATTCTAGAACCAGGGGACAAAATAAAAATGGAAAGAATATGCCAATCACCTCCTGAAAAAGATCCCAAAATGAAAACTCTCAGAAATATTATAGCTAAATTCTGGAACTCCCACATTAAGGAGAAAATATTGCAAGCATCTGAGAAGAAACAATTCAAGTATAGTGGGCCACAGGCAGGATAACACAAGATTTAGCAGCTTCTACATGAAAGGACTGGAGGGTTTGGAAAATAAAATTCTGGAGAGCAATGGAGTTAGGATTAACCAAGAATCACCTATTCAGCAAAACTGAGTATAATCTTTCAGAGGAAAAGGTAGTCAATCAATGAAATGGAGGATTTTCAAGCATTCATGATGAAAAGACCAGAGCTGAATGGAAAATATGGTTTTCAAATATACAACTCAGGAAAATCATAAGGAGCTAATCAGGAAAGTGATATCATAAGGAACTTAATAAGGTTTATCTGTATACATTCCTATATCCAAAGATATTTGTAACTCATTAGAATTTTCTCATTATTATGGTGGTTAGAAGGAGTATATGTAGACAGAAAGTACAGGTGTGAGTTGAATATGAAGAAATAATAGCTTTTTGGAAAATGATGAAATTAAGGGGTGAGAGAAAAATGCCTTGGAAGAAAGAGAAAGGGAGAAGTGGAATAGTATAAATTATGTCATAAAAAAGAGGCAAGAAAAAGCTTTTACAGTGGAAGGGAAGGATGAGGGTCAAAGTAAGGGTAAGGGTGTGTGAGTGAACTTTATTCTCATCAGAATTAACTTAGAAAGGATATACTCAACAGAAATCTATCTTACTCTGCAGGAAAATAGAAGAATGGGATATGGAAAGGGAGAGTAGTAAAAGAGAGAAAATATTGGGGGGATGGAGTGGTCAATACCAAAACACTTTTGAGGAGGGACAGAGTGAAAGGAAAGAGAAATTAATGAGGGGATAATACAGTTACAATAATAATTGTAAAAAAAAATTTGAAGCAAATTTTTTTCTGATAAGTCCTCATTTCTTATACAGAGGGAACCAAGTCAAATTTATTAAAAAAAAAAATAAGAACCATGTCTCAATTGACAAATGATCAAGAGATATGATCTGTGCCCAAAGGACAATAAATTCATGCATTTCCTTTGACCTAACAGCAGCCCTACTAGGCATGAATACCAAAGGAGATTCAGAAAAATAAACGAACAAACAAACAAACAAATAGAAAATGACCTATATGTACAAAAAAATATTCAGAGCAGCTCTCTTCTCAGGGCAAAAATACCTATCAAATGGGGAATGGGTGAACAAATTGTGCTATGAGATTATGATGGAATACTTTTGTGCCATAAGAAATGAACAGGATGTTCTCAGAAAAACCTGGAAAGACTTATGTGAGCTGATGCAAAGTGAAATGTACCGTCCACAAAGTGAGAGCAATACTATAAGACAATCAGCTGACAACAACAACTCTTCTCAGACATACAATAATCTGCGGCAACTCTGCAAGACTTATGATAAAAATATGCTATTCATCTTCAGAGAAAGAAGCAATGGTGTCTGAATATAGATTGAAAACATACTATGTTTATTTTTTTTCTTGAGGTGTGTTTTGGTCTAAGGTGTTTTAGAAATTGAAATGTTTTTGCATTATTACACATGTATAACTATATTGAACTGTTTGCCTTCTCAATGTGAGTAGAATGGATGAGTAAGGAGGAAAGGAGAGAATTTGGAACTCAAAGTTTTAAAAACAAATGTTAAAACTGTTTTTTACATGTAACTAAAAAAATAAAGCACTAAATAAGTAATTTATTAAAAAATCATTTGGGGGCAGCTAGGTGGTGCAGTGGCTAGAGCACCAGCCCTGAAATCAGGAGGACCTGAGTTCAAATCTGGTCTCAGACACTTAATACTTCCTAGCTGTGTGACCCTGGGCAAGTCACTTAACCTCAATTGCCTCAGAAAAAACAAAAATCATATGTTATATTTTTAAATTCTTTGTAACATTTCTTAGAGAAAAGAATTTATATTTTATCCCATCTATAAATGAGACATTTTCTCTTGAGACATTGATAGAGAGTGGTAATAGCTATCAAAAGAATGATTAGTTGATATTCACTACATTTTTTTATGCCCATTTTATACATTTGCTCAGAAAAGATATAATAAATCTACATTACAGTTTTAAAAGATCTTCCTTTAGAAAATAATTGTCTTATATGCAAATTATTAATTACTCTTTGGAATAATTGGTTTGGGAATCAGTGAAATGGTACCACAATTTTAAGTTCTGAAATACAGATCTATACATGATATAGATAATCTTGTTCCTGAAGATCATGTTTTATTCAAACATTAGATCATACGGAATAGAGATTTACACACACATACGTGTATATATGTATGTGTGTGTGTGTGTGTGTGTGTGTGTAGTTTAATATATTATTTGATCCAAATTTCTTCTACAGCTAGATCTTATCTGCCAGACTAAGGCAAAAGGGATTATCTCTCAAAAGTTCTATACATTTCTTTGCAGTATTTTTGAAGTGAATGTAACTGTCATAAGAAGAGAGGTAATTTCCAATAAGTCAAGATCAGTGGCATCAATGTACCAACAATGAATTTTTAAACATCCAAATGTTTACTAACCACCACATCCAAATATATGTGTCTAGATTTGCACAGAAAACTCATTCATTTACTCATATATTTAGTGATATATGAGAGCTGGATGGAACACTAGAAATTAGTTAGCTCATCCAATGTCCTCATTTAAAGAAGAAATTGAAGCAATAAATAACCATCTTTCTCAAAGTCTCCCTGGTAGTTAGTGGCAGGGCTTGGACTCAAACCTCCGGTTCCCGATCTTTAACATTATATCATATATCATCCAATCATTCCTAAAGAGAGAGTCTAGTAGGAGAAATAATGCTTTTTCTTTCTTTTGGTGCAAACATTAATAGTTTCTGAAGTTGAAGGAAGGAATAAAGGTATTGGATAGTAAGATAATTGATGACATATAGGTTGCACTGGGAACAAAGCAGGTGGTGATATTGGAGAAGAGAAGAAATGGAAAAAGTAAGGTGCTGAATAAATCCAAATTTGAATCTAGTCTTAATATTTAGATAATACACTTCCCCATATTCGATTTCAATGTCTAAAATGCTATTTGAGTAAGATGAATGATTTACTTAATTATCTGACTCAAATTATGTAGATGGTGGCAAGACAGGCTAGAAGTTTCACTGGAAAAACCTCCTTTACTTTTTCTAGAGAATGGACTAATAACCTTTCTGAGATATTCTGTGACAATATGGCCTCCATCAATCTATGGAATTATAGCAAGACAAGAGAGGTCCTATAAGGGATACTACCCAGAGTGTCTCCCTGGTACCAAGATATACATTTTGTAACCTTGGGACCACAGATGGTGGTGCATGAGAAAATGTATTAAAGTTCCTTAGCTATGAAGACATCAGTCATTTCATCCATGACAGCTTTTTCATGAATAAATTATTGAAAAGGTATATTAATGAAAAGGGTTTTGTACTCTGTGAGAATCACTTTGTAATTAATCTAAAAAGACACTGTCTAAATGTTTAATGCAGTAAAGTGGAAACTGTTACATGATATTTGCATTCATTTTTTAAACGATCTGTCTCCTGATATTTACAATGATGATTAAAATGCACTTATAAAATATGCATCATCGAAGTCTGATGATCTGTTAATATTTTCACATCCATTATTAAAGTTGAAAATTGAATTTATTAGTTTTTCCTTTAGCAGTCACCAACAGAAATAATACCTATGGGGGGGAATCTATTCTATTCAGTATTAATACGTCAATGGAACTGTAATTTGGTTGATGTGACTGATAAAGAATACACTTAGCTAGTTTGACTCTCGAACAGCAGATATCATACAAAGTCCAAGTTTATCACTGGATCCATCACTGAATCTTGAAAGAAAATTACCAGTTTAATTCAGTTCACCTAATATTTATGACATCTGTTTTGTGTCAGGCATCATACTAGGAGCTTGGGATATCAAGAGAAAAAAAGCCCGGATTTGTTCTCAAGAAGTATGTATTCTACTAGAGAGAACACAAAACCCACAGATAAATAAATCTAAATGATCTACAAACTAAAATAAATTATCGGGAAAGCATTAACAGTTCAGGGGACCATAAAAAGGTCTTGTATAGAAAATAGCACTTGAATTGGACCAGGTAAGGGAGGCAGCTTCTTTAAAGGCACAGCTAAGAGACCATGTAATGGAATATCATCTAGAAAGAAAGTTCAGTTTAACAGGAATTTAGAATGTGTGATAGGGAATCAATGTGAAATAAATTTGAAAAGTTAGTTTGAAGCCAGATTTTGAAGAGTTTTACATCTTAGAGAAAAGAGTTTATATTTTATCCCATCTATAAGAAGGAGGCAATGAAACTTCTGGAGATGAGACATGGGTCAGTTTTGTGCTTTGAATACATCAATTTGGCAGCTATGTGGAGGAAAGAGATTTGAGACAGGGAGACTAAGTAGGAGGTTATTGCATTAATCCATGGAAGAACTGATGAGGATCTGAATGAGGATTGTCACTATTTATGTGGAGAGAAGGGGATGAATGAAAGAAATATTATGGCAGTAGAAATGATAAAACTTGCAACTGATTTAACATGTCAGACAGGGAGAAGAAGAGGGGAAATGATTAAGAATGACTGGATTGTAAACTACAGGATTGCAAAAGTCTTGACAGAAATAGGAAAGCAAGGAAAAGAGCTGGGTTTGGGAAGGATAGATAATGAGTTCCATTTTGGACAAGCTGAGTTAAAGTGCTTGCAGTCCATAAACTCACAGTTAGTGGGCATGGTATGGTTGGTGAACTAACATGGTCTCTTAGCTGTAATTGCAGAGTGGTTAGCTGTCAAATAGCATGTGACTACAAGGTCAATCTTCTGGTCATTATATCACACTGCTTCTTTGTATTTAGCAAGTGTTCAAGTGACTAAAGCCATAACTTGAATAACTCATTTTCTGATCTCCTTAAAGAATTCTGTACTTTTTAGAAGGGACAAGAACCACATTAGTATACATATGAGAACTTCAAGGACACTTTATAATGAATTATGTGATCTTATTTTATTAGAAACTTTGCCTTCCGTTACAGGTAAGGTAGAAAATCAGCTTCATTTTGTCTAACTCAATTTTCAAAGTGCAGCAATGTAAGTCTGATAGGTCGGTAGCCGTATTTGTAAATTAAAGATTACTTTAATCTTCAGTGACAGAGATTTATGAAATATTGCTTTAAACTTGTGCTTCATGCGCTAAAGCAAATTGAGTTTATTTTATAGACAAAAGCAATTTGAGAAAAGCCATAGATTATTTTGGCCACTGAAGGGTATAAATTATCCGTAACTAAATTTTGTCAGTCTTGTATGTTGAGCTATTTAGATAAAACATGCTTTTGACATTTATTACAGAATGATACCTTCTCTTCAACTCTTGCTGTCTGGGAAGTTGGGCATGGAATGAATCATTAAGGGAATTAGTAAGCCTTCTCTTGACATAAATAGCATCATACAAGGATGAGGAAATTTTGACTTATTTTTCTAAGTATATTATTGTGAAAAGGAACACGAACATATTATGTTGAATTTGAGAGATGTCAAAATTTGAGGGATGCCATCTAAGTACATATTTTCATAGGAAAAATCATTCTCATAACTTAAGTTTTTTAGTGTATATTCCCATGGGGCATAATACTATGGTAAATTGGAAAAGTAAATCACTCCTTTGGTAATCAGTTCTTGCTTATGGGAAGAAAAATATCATTTTTTTGGCATGTGGGCTGCCCTGTGAATACTCTGCTAATACTGGCACATTTAGGATTCTTCTGGTAAAAACAAATGTACCCTTTGTGTGCAAGGAATTGTACTGGGAGTAATATATGGTTCCAGTTCTCAAAGATCTAGATAGAAGAGGAAAGCCAGGTAGAAGCGTATGGCTGATAGATACTGCAATTATATGATAAATATAAATATAATCAACTATAGATCAGTTCTTCAATAGATCCATGAATAAATCCATTATGTGGCTCGTTTTTCCAATGGTTCAGATTGCAACCCATACATGTCTGCCATCTTTTGTGTATTTTTCCCACATTTTCCTATAAATTATCTAAAATAGTTCTTCTCAAAGAAACTGGAATCCTCCCTCTAAATGCTTGACATTATATGGATATTCAGTCCATGAAATTGATAATAATACAGAGGGAAAAATATAATACAGAAGGAAAGATAAAGGAATGGTTAGATTGATTCTTGAGTGATTAGAACTAGATAGAATTATTCTTCAGTATTATTAATAATTAAACATTTAACAAATCAGATTACATCTATACAACAATGTTCTAAAGCACTTAATAAATTTGGCACCACTGAAAAATTGAAGTAATTTCATCTCCACAATTACATTTGATAGTATCAAATTTAGAAATAGATATGGTTTTCATCAGTGGAAATGACATGCTTTAACACTACACTGAAAGGATCCTAGTGGCTTTCAGTCTAACTCAGCTAGAATGTCCTTTATGTATTGTCCCCTGAACCTGCATAGTAAGTACTAATAAATGTTTTTTCGTGTATTTATTCATTTCTTCATTCATTTGCTCAATAGACTATGGGAATTCTATATAGCAGCTAATTGTATTAATTTCTCCATTAATCTATTCATCTCTATATTATGCACTAATCTATTCATCAGATTACTAAGTACCTATTATATATAAAGCACTCTGCCAGAAGCTGGGTATTCAGAAACAAAAAAGAAACAGTCCTGCCTTCAAATAATCTTTGTTCTTTAGGGAGACATGTTCATCTATATGTATAGAGTAGATAATATATGTAGTTGGTACTGCATATGCCAAATACATAGGAGATAATTAAGGTAATTTTTGCAAAGATGCTGGCACATAGTAGGACCTTATTAAATGTTTATTGACAGACTAGTGAAAAAGATCCTCATAGCCAAAGAACTTCGATAAGGTGAACTATGCTGCTAATGGGCTAAGTCCAGAACATGGTGGTTAAATTCCCCTTGGTGGCTCAAAGTTTAAGGAAATTGAGTGTTTGTGGTCAAGATGTACTGCACATTGCCTTTAGAAATGAAACTTTTCTATCTTGAGTTAATAAGACAACTTTTCAAAACCACCATAAAAACCAAACCCAAATGGATAGAAGCATAATTAGAAGCCTTCGGTTATTTTGCTGCCTCTGAGATACATCTAATTGTACTGTTCATCATGAGATTTATTGGCTGGCTGGTTTGGAGTGGGCTGATGGGTAAAAAGGCTTTTGTATGATTATAGATGCTGTGTGTGGTTGTTAGGATTACACAAGTGTTTTTTCTTACAACAAACCCTGCAAATGGTGCTCACAAGTTGGTCCCTAAGTTAAATTCATCTGTTTTACTTAAAATCCTTTTTCTTCTACTAAACATTATCTTAAGAGACTTAGCTACATTTTGGCAGGAAGATAATCATGCTCATGTAGTTCTGTCCTTTGATTAACTAACTAATGCTGCTCAAATTTCCCCTTTTAGACTCAGAGGAGTGCCAGCTTCAAGGTTTCAGTGTGAAATGTCTATCTTTTCCTCTACTACTTTGGGAAGGTAGTTTGGTATCCACATACCTTTGGTAATCCACATAATTTCCCTTGATTCTTTAGTGAAAATTGAGGGGTTTGTGCCAAATGGTCTCTGATGTTCAATCATGGATTTATAAAAGTCCTATATTTATAAATGCAGACTCCAAGACCTGGGCTTGTGTTCCTAACTGCATTTGTCTAATTAACCAGATTCAGACCTAGTTGAAGGGGAGAATAATCCTTCAGTCATTTTCAACAAGAGTTGGTGGATACAGCTTGTCAGAAGGACAGTGGAGTGTTAAGTTCTTTTGAAGTGAAATAGCAAGGTAGAAAGTAGGACTTTGCCCAGGGGAGGATTTCTAGTTGACCTCTCAGTAGTTCCTCTCTACTTCATCTTGAAATATTCTTTCTTCCCCCCAGGACCTGAACTAGCTCTTATAGGGAAAAATCCCTGTACAAATAATAGTTGGAGTCCCAGTAAATATGCCTTGATATGCCTCTTCCTTCCTTTCCCTCCTCAGGGGATATATGAAATGGTTGATTTCTTAATCTTAAAGTTACCTATCACTCAATGACTTTACACATTTTCTTTTTTTAATTTTTTTTTCTGTTTATAAATCTAGGTGACAATGGAGAAACTCTTGGCTGTAGAATCAGAAAACATAAATCAGAATCACTCTTCCCACTATAATATGCTCTCTTCATATTAAACTTGGGCATAGTGTTTAGAGTGCTGGAAAACTCATCTCCCTAAATTCAAATTTAGCCTCAGACCCTTACAAATGTGTAACCCTGATCAAGTCACTTAACTGTTTGCCTTAGTTTCCTCATCTGTAAAATGAGCTGGAGAAGGTAATGGCAAATCACTCCAGTATATTTGTCAAGAAAGCTCCAAATGGGATCAATAAGAGTTTGACATGAGTTAAAGTGATTCAATACACACATTAGACTTGACCATAGTCATTACACTCCTACAAACTAAAATTTTGTCTCAGGGAGTGTGGACTCCTTAATGTCTTCCCCGGCTCATTTCTCCTTCAATGTCTTTGCTTCTGTTCCTCATTTCTAAAAAGCTCTAACATTCTAGTTGTGATTCCTTCCACAAGTTTATGCAAATCTCATCCAACAGACTGGTTTGCAAATCAGACCCTAAAAATTGAATCAAAAATATATTTTTCATGTAATATAGATTGTTTTTATGCATTTGAAAAATAGTAGGAAATTCTGTCTCCCCTACCCCAGTTATTTGAAAGTGAAATTTACATCAATTTCAACTATCTGGAACACAGGGAATAAACTTCGAAATCAATAGCAGGACTCCTGAATTTTAATAGACATAATGGTCATAAAGATCATGCATTTTATTTCTTAGGGGGGGGGGGGAGAAAACTTTCTTGAGAATCTTATTTTATACCTAGACACACGTATGACATGAACTAATTGGAGGCAGCAGCAAGGATATTTCATATGAAAACTGACAATGAAGCAACAATACTGAAAAACTGTGAAAAGCGGTTATATCAGTTATAAAAGAACAAGTGTTTGGGGTCATTTGGTGTGAAAGTGAATAAATTTGCACAGTCAAAAACTCCTGAGGGCATCAGTTTATAATAGCCTAGTACAGCAACTGGTATCCTTAATGACTCTGAGTCATGATGAATTTCAGAAGATGAAATGATTTTAAGTATGCTCTGTTTAAAAGAAAAATCAAGGTTAGAAAAGTTTCCATCAATAATATTTAATGCTTAATGGTTAAACGTCCAAGGAATAAACTGTAGTGATTTAGGGAGTTCACTTATAAATGAGGCTTCATTTACAGATGAAGAAAAGTGAAGTGTTTCTATCAATTAGTCAGTTAACAAGCATTTATTTTGCACCTACCATGTGCTAGGTGGGTAGGTAGGTGGTGCAATGGATAGAGCTTGAAGTCAGGAAGGTTCATCTTCCCTAGTTCAAATATGGCCACAGACACTTAGTAGTTGTGTGATCTTGGGCAAGTTCACCCTGTTGGCCTCAGTTTACTCATCTGTAAAAAGATCCATAAAAGGAAATAGCAAACCACTCTATTTTGCCAAGAAAACCCCAAACATGTTCATGCAAGTTGGATTTGACTGAACAATGTAGCAGGCACTGGATTAAGTGCACGGTATATATGACAAATATTAAATAGTTGCTACCCTCATAGAAGTTATACATTCTCTAGGAGGAAAATAACATGTATGCATATAAATATATACAAAATAAAGAGTCAGTAATTTAGAGAATAGGTCTAGCAATTCAGGGGAGAAGGAACAGAATTGTGTAGGGGGGGTTTGTTTGAGCTGAGCTTTGCAAGAAATTAGAGATTTTGTGAGGTGAAATTGAGGAAGAGATATTTTCTCTTTAGTTTACTTAGAGCAACCCTAAGGGCCCAGATGGAAGATGGAGTTTCATTTGTGAGAAACAACAATAAGAACAGTTTATTAATTTTACATGAATTGATCGTCTTTGCCTTAAAAATATACAAATAAAAGACTTATAAAAACTGATTAATTTTACTGAAGGAAAGACAACTCGGTGTTGTGAACAAAACTCCAAGCTCAGGAGATTGGTATTTGAATCCTGTTTGTGGCTCCTACAAACTGTACAAAAATGGGAAAATCTCTTCATCTTTTCTGAACCTCAGTGTTCAAATCTGTAAAAGGGGTATAATGATGCATCTATGCATGTCTACTTCATATCCCTGATGTGATAAATGTACTGTGTAACACTTCAAGCACGTTTTATTCCTAAATAGCCATTAACCTCTAGCTAAGTAGTATAATGCCAGAGTCAGGCCTGTTGCTTTTGAGATGAATACAATCACTATGCAGTTAAAGGCACTAGGCTCATGCTGAAATTATTTAAGTACAGCAACAAATGGCCTTCAGAGAATGCTTTGGGATTTTTCATTTCGATGGGTCAATACCTTGCCT
Organism: Antechinus flavipes; assembly: GCF_016432865.1. NCBI lineage: Eukaryota > Metazoa > Chordata > Mammalia > Dasyuromorphia > Dasyuridae > Antechinus > Antechinus flavipes. The sequence goes on along the minus strand of NC_067402.1, from coordinate 49,285,501 downwards.
CCCCGGGACCTTTCACTGGAAATGTAATTGCCATTTATCAAGGCAGTTAGTCATATACAAAGGGTCCTGGAGATGCCAGTTCTGGAAGGTCTGCACTGTATTTTTCTAGCTGCTATCAGCTATATAACTTAGTGACACAAAGGTTTTATCTTTTTTCTGCATTTTTCTTCTTAACCTTGTACAGGGCTCTTGGTGGATTATAGTTATCTTCATAGCTCTTTCCTGGGCAACAAATGAAAAAGGTCTAAGGAGCTATTAATACATTTTGATCTTAACAGGATATTTGCCATTTCAAAGACAGGCTATTCTAAATGAGGTAGACTTCCCTATCCCATCCACCCCCACCTTTAACCAAAATCACTGCAGTTGTCCTTAAAGTCTCTTGTCTTAGAAAAATCTAATAAGTCCTACATTTTGAATAACTAAAATATCTGAGAGGCTCTTCATATTTTATATTATGAAGATTATAAAAGGTTTTGGACTCCATTTCTCAGCAATATGTCTATACAGAAAATTATTACAAACTGGATAATTCATCAGTGTTTGTAACATAATCAAATGAATTTGTAGCCCATTTTCTCTTTTTTTTTTTTTTTTTTTTTTTTATAATAAATTTTATTTTATTTAATAATAACTTCGCATTGACAGAATCCATGCCAGGATAATTTCTACACGACATTATCCCTTGCAATCACTTATGTTTCGTTTTTTCCCCCTCCCTCCCTCCTCCCCCCCCCCCAGGATGGCAAGCAGTCCTATATATGCTAAACATGTTGCAGTATATCCTAGATACAATACATATTTGCAGAACCAAACAGTTCTCTTGTTGCACAGGGAGAATTGGATTCAGAAGGTAAAAATAACTCGGGAAGAAAATCAAAAATGCAAATAGTTCACATTCATTTCCCAGTATTCCTTCTTTGGGTGTAGCTGTTTCTGTCCATCATTTCTCCAATGAAACTCAGTTAAGTCTCTTTGTCAGAGAAATCCACTTCCATCAGAATACATCCTCATACAATATCGTTGTCGAAGTGTATAATGATCTCCTGGTTCTGCTCATCTCACTTAGCATCAGTCCATGTAGGTCTCTCCAAGCCTCTCTGTATTCATCCTGCTGGTCATTCCTTACAGAGCAATAATATTCCATAACATTCATATACCACAATTTACCCAGCCATTCTCCAATTGATGGGCATCCATTCATTTTCCAGTTTCTAGCCACTACAAACAGGGCTGCTACAAACATTTTGGCACATACAGGTCCCCTTCCCTTTTTTAGTATCTCTTTGGGGTATAAGCCCAATAGAAACACTGTTGGATCAAAGGGTATGCACAGTTTGATAACTTTTTGGGCATAATTCCAGATTGCTCTCCAGAATGGCTGGATTCGTTCACAACTCCACCAACAATGCATCAATGTCCCCGTTTTCCCGCATCCCCTCCAACATTCATCATTGTTTTTTCCTGTCATCTTAGCCAATCTGACAGGTGTGTAGTGATATCTCAGAGTTGTCTTAATTTGCATTTCTCTGATCAATAGTGATTTGGAACACTCTTTCATGTGAGTGGTAATAGTTTCAATTTCTTCATCTGAAAATTGTCTGTTCATATCCTTTGACCATTTATCAATTGGAGAATGGCTTGATTTTTTATAAATTTGAGTCAGTTCTCTATATATTTTGGAAATGAGGCCTTTATCAGAACCTTTAATTGTAAAGATGTTTTCCCAGTTAGTTACTTCCCTACTAATCTTGTTTGCATTCGTTCTGTTTGTACAAAGGCTTTTTAATTTGATATAATCAAAATTTTCTATTTTGTGATTGGTAATGGTCTCTAGTTCATCTTTGGTCACAAATTTCTTTCTCCTCCACAAGTCTGAGAGATAAACTATCCTATGTTCCTCTAATTTATTTATAATCTCGTTCTTTATGCCTAGGTCATGGACCCATTTTGATCTTATCTTGGTATGTGGTGTTAAGTGTGGGTCCTTGCCTAATTTCTGCCATACTAATTTCCAGTTATCCCAGCAGTTTTTATCAAATAATGAAATCTTATCCCAAAATTTAGAATCTTTGGGTTTGTCAAACACTAGATTGCTATAGTTGACTATTCTGTCTTGTGAACCTAACCTTTTCCACTGATCAACTAATCTATTTCTAAGCCAATACCAGATGGTTTTGGTGACTGCTGCTTTATAATATAATTTTAGATCAGGTACAACTAGACCACCTTCATTTGATTTTTTTTTCATTAATTCCCTTGAGATTCTCGACTTTTTATTGTTCCATATGAATTTTGTTGTTATTTTTTCTAAATCATTAAAATATTTTCTTGGAAGTCTGATTGGTATAGCACTAAATAAATAGATTAGTTTAGGGAGTATTGTCATCTTTATTATATTTGCTCGGCCTATCCAAGAGCACTTAATATTTTTCCAATTATTTAAGTCTGACTTTATTTGTGTGAAAACTTTTTTGTAATTTTGCTCATATAATTCCTGACTTTCCTTTGGTAGGTAGATTCCCAAATATTTTATGCTATCAACAGTTATTTTGAATGGAATTTCTCTTTGTATCTCTTGCTCTTGGATTTTGTTGGTGGTGTATAAGAATGCTGAGGATTTATGGGGATTTATTTTGTATCCTGCTACTTTGCTAAAATTATGAATTATTTCTAATAGCTTTTTAGTAGAATCTCTGGGGTTTTCTAGGTATACCATCATATCATCTGCAAAGAGTGATAGTTTGGTTTCCTCATTGCCTACTCTAATTCCTTTAATCTCTTTCTCGACTCTTATTGCAGAGGCCAGTGTTTCTAATACAATATTGAATAATAATGGTGATAGTGGGCAACCTTGCTTCACTCCAGATCTTACCGGGAAAGGTTCCAGTTTTTCCCCATTGCATATGATGCTTACTGAAGGTTTAAAATATATGCTCCTAACTATTTTAAGGAAAAGTCCTTTTATTCCTATGCTCTCAAGTGTTTTTATTAGGAATGGCTGTTGGATTTTATCAAATGCTTTTTCTGCATCTATTGAAATGATCATATGGTTTTTGTTTGGTTGGTTGTTGATATAGTCAATTATGTTAATAGTTTTCCTAATATTGAACCAGCCCTGCATTCCTGGTATAAATCCTACTTGGTCATAGTGTATTATCCTGGGGATGATTTTCTGTAATCTTTTTGCTAATATTTTATTTAAGATTTTAGCATCAATATTCATTAGGGAGATTGGTCTATAATTTTCTTTCTCTGTTTTCAGCCTACCTGGTTTAGGTATCAGTACCATATCTGTGTCATAAAAGGAGTTTGGTAGGACTCCTTCAATCCCTACTTCTTCAAATAGTTTATTTAGCATTGGAGTTAATTGATCTTTAAATGTTTGATAGAATTCAGATGTAAATCCATCTGGTCCTGGGGTTTTTTTCTTAGGGAGTTGATTGATAGTTTGTTCTATTTCTTTTTCTGAGATAGGAGTGTTTAGGATATTTACTTCTTCCTCTGTTAGTTTAGGTAAGCTATATTTTTGGAGGTATTCTTCTATTTCATTTAAGTTGTCGAATTTATTGGCGTAAAGTTGGGCAAAGTAACTCCTAATTATTGCTCTAATTTCCTCTTCATTAGTGGTGAGTTCTCCCTTTTCATTTTTAAGACTAACAATTTGATTTTCCTCTTTCCTTTTTTTAATCAGATTTACTAAGGGTTTGTCTATTTTGTTGGTTTTTTCATAGAACCAACTCTTAGTTTTATTAATCAATTCAATAGTTTTTTTACTTTCAATTTTATTGATCTCTCCTTTTATTTTTTGAATTTCAAGTTTAGTGTTTGATTGGGGGTTTTTAATTTGTTCCTTTTCTAGCATTTTTAGTTGCAAGCCCAATTCATTGACCTTCTCTTTCTCTATTTTATACAAATAGGCCTCTAGAGATATGAGATTTCCCCTTATTACCGCTTTGGCTGCATCCCATACATTTTGGTATGATGTCTCATTATTATCATTTTCTTGGATGAAGTTATTAATTATGTCTATAATTTGCTGTTTCACCCAATCATTCTTTAGTATGAGATTATTTAGTTTCCAATTATTTTTTGGTCTACTTTCCTGTGGCTTTTTATTGAATGTAATTTTCAATGCATCATGGTCTGAAAAGGATGCATTCACTATTTCTGCCTTACTGCATTTGAGTTTGAGGTTTTTATGTCCTAATATATGATCAATTTTTGTATAAGTTCCATGAACTGCTGAAAAGAAGGTGTACTCCTTTCTGTCCCCATTACATTTTCTCCAGAGATCTATCATATCTAATTTTTCTAGTATTCTATTTATCTCTTTGACTTCTTTCTTATTTATTTTGTGGTTTGATTTATCTAATTCTGAGAGTGCAAGGTTGAGATCTCCCACTATTATAGTTTTACTGTCTATTTCTTCTTGCAGCTCTCTTAATTTCTCTTTTAGGAATTTAGATGCTACACTACTTGGTGCATATATATTTAATATAGATACTTCTTCATTATTCATTCTACCCTTTAGCAAGATATAGTGCCCTTCCTTATCTCTTTTGATTAGATCAATTTTTGCTTTAGCTTGATCTGAGATCAGGATGGCTACCCCTGCTTTTTTGGCTTCACCTGAAGCATAGTAGATTTTGCTCCAACCTTTTACCTTTAACCTGCATGTATCACCCCGCTTCAGGTGTGTTTCCTGTATACAACATATTGTAGGATTCTGGCTTTTAATCCATTCTGCTAACCGCTTCCTCTTTATAGAGGAGTTTACCCCGTTCACATTTATGGTTAAAATGACCAATTCTGTATTACTTGCCATCTTGTTAACCCCGGTTTATGCTTTTCTCCCTTCTTACTCTCTTACCCCCTCCCTTACCCCCCTTCCCAGTATTAAGCTTGTGAGCTCCCCTTGCTTCTCACAGCCCTCCCTTTTTCAGTATCCCTCCCCCCCCTCAGAGTTCCCCCCCCCAACTTACCCCTTTCCCTCCCAGTTACCGTATTCCCTTCCACTTAGCTTATTCCTTCCTTTTTCACTTTTCCCTTCTCACTTTTCAATGAGGTGGGAGAAGTTTCACCATAGATTGAATATGTCTAAAATTCTTCTCTTACTGCCAATTCTGAAAGCAGTAAAATATTCACTATTTTCATTCCTCTCCATTCTTTCTCTCAGATATACTAGGTTTTCTTTGCCTCTTCATGAAATGTAGTACCCCCACTTTCCCTTTTTTCTAGTACAATGTCCTTTCCACAACTAGTTTCTAGAACAAGGTATACATGTATTCTTTATACATCTTTACAGCCGAAATATAGTTCCCAAGATTAATCTTTACCTTTTTAGATTTCTCTTGAGTTCTGTGCTTGTAGATCAAATTTTTTGTTAAGTTCTGGCTTTTTCATCAGAAATAGATGAAATTCGCTTATTTCGTTGAATGTCCATCTTCTTCCCTGGAAAAAGATGCTCAATCTCGCTGGGTAAGTTATTTTTGGTTGCATACCAAGTTCCTTAGCCTTTCGGAATATCATATTCCAGGCCCTTCGATCCTTTAATGTGGATGCTGCCAGATCCTGGGTGATCCTTATTGTGGCTCCTTGATACTTGAATTGGGTTTTTCTAGCCGCTTGCAGTATTTTTTCCTTTGCCTGAGGGTTCTGGCATTTGGCCACTATATTCCTTGGTGTTTTGATTTTAGGATCCCTTTCAGTAGGGGATCGATGAATTCTTTCAATGTCTATTTTACCTTCTGTTTCTATGACTTCTGGGCAGTTCTCTTTGATAATTTCCTGGAAGATAGTGTTCAGGCTTTTTTTTTCATCATACTTTTCTGGAAGTCCGATGATTCTCAGGTTGTCTCTCCTGGATCTGTTTTCCAGGTCTGTTGTCTTCCCCAGAAGGTATTTCACATCCTTTTCCATTGTTTGATTTTTTTGGATTTGCTTGACTGATTCTTCTTGTCTCCTCGAGTCATTCAATTCCAATTGTTCGACCCTGATTTTCAGTGAGGTATTTTCTTCACTCACTTTTTTAAGATCTTTTTCTAATTGTCCAATTGAGTTCTTTTGTTCTGTGGAATTTTTTTCCATTTCGCCAATTTTGTTTTTTAGAGAGCTGTTTTCTGTTTCCAGTTCACTAATCCTATTTTTCAAGGATTTGGTTTCTTTATCCACTCTCTCTTTAACTGACTTCTCCAGGCTCTTTTGCCAAGCCTCCCTCTCCTTTTGCAGAGCCTCCCTCTCCTTTTCCCATTTTTCTTCTAGCTCCCTTGTGAGAGCCTTTTTAATTTCCTCCATGAGATTCATCTGTGCTGAGGGACATAAGGTCTCCTCCTTCGGGGATTCACCTGGGGACTGTTTGTTTTTAGTCTCCTCAGGGTTTGGAGTCTGCTCTTTATCTGTATAAAAGCTGTCCAGGGTTAAATTCTTTTTCAGTTTCTTGCTCATTCTGTCTATTTATCAAAGACAAACTATCAAAGAAACAGAAGGAAAAAAAACCCCTTGAATGGAGGCTGCTTTCTTTGGGGGAGGGGCAGGGTATTCGTGAGGCACAGGTCCTACTGTGCTATGGCGCCTGCGCACTGAGATCCGAGCGCTCTGAGATCCGAGCGGGCTGAGACACTGTGGGGGAGGGGTGGCCCGGTCCCGAGAAACTCCAGCTGTTTGGGATTGTATTCTTCACCCCCGGTGTTTTTAGCTTCTCTGCTGGGCTGCTGACTTGCTCCTATAGCAAAGCTCTCACCGCAGAGACGGCTGCGATCGCGTCCTACCCCCTCTCCGCTCCACCCGGTTCTGAGCTGCTATCTGTGCTCTGGTTGCCGCTGCTGCCCGCAGACTGCTTCCAAATACCGTCCCCGCCCTCGCGCAAAAACAGACCTTTCTTGACGAGTCTCAAGGATGGTTTCTCTTGGTAAGTAATTGTATGGTTTTTTTTCAGTCGAGCATTAATTCAGAGGCATGAAATGAAATGAATAGTGAGAGAAAAACACGGAGATTACACAGAAGTGTATTTCCTCTCCGCCATCTTGGCCGGAAGTCCGCCCATTTTCTCTTAAAAACCTTTCTGAAGTTATTTTTACAAAATTAAACAGTGTAACTCAAAACCACAATATGATAATGTCAACCTTCATATTTTGATACCTTCATTTTTTATTGAGACCTCTTATTCCATTGATCTAGGAAACTCCCAGTAAGGAAATGTCCTTTATCAGTTCAGGCTGACATAATTACTTTCCTTATCTATCTTGACTTAGCAAAAATGTGCTATTACAATGGAAATAAGAAATACGAATGGATATATTTCATTCACTAAAAATTGCAATGCTTAATTCTTTATGGGGACACAATATGGAGTGGTTAGTACAGAGAATGCAGATGCTTCCCTTGGGGAAAGAGGTTTACAGGCGTGCTCTTGAATTTCCTGGACTAGATAGTTGTGAATAAAGGGTGACTTAGGGAGGAGGCGGAGTTGACAGCCTGCTAATATATTATCAGTGCTATTGTAGAGTTCACCACCTAGAGTCTCAGCACTTTGTGAGTCGATGTTGCTGTGTTCACTTTGAAGGTAAAACATTTAAACTGATTTTCCAACTGTTTTGCCAGGAAAATAAAGCTCACACCCTCCCCTTCCACCCTTCTGTGCTGAGACAAATGACAAACAGTTTACAAATTGCATTTTTTTTTCTTGGTGCTAGAGATGAAAACTCTTTGGCTTTTTTGTTGTCTAGTCTTTCTTAATTTTGTCTCACTCTGTGTGCTATATGTGGTTTTCTTGGCGGAGATACTAGATTGGTTTGTCATTTCCTTTTCATACTACAGAGAAGAAAACTGAGACAAATAGAGTTACATGACTTGGGCCTTTTGGCCTCAGTTTACTCACCTGTAAAAAGATCTGTAGAAGGAAGTAGCAAACCACTCCATTATTTTGCCAAGAAAACCCCAATAAAACAACAGTAAGTGTCTGATGTGAGATTTGAACTCAGAATTGCTTGACTAAAGGCCCAGGCCCTAGACACAGTACCACCAAAAGGCAGTAAAGTGGTTTGTAAAGGAAGGGATTGACTTTAGCCATCAGAAATGAATTTGAGGATGTGCCATTTTAGAACAAAGGGATTAAGAAATAAGATGGGAGAATGAAAATAGGAAAAAGCTGGCAAATAATCCAGTAGGTTGAAACAGAATATTCAAAAGTAGGAGATAAATCTGGAAAGGTAATATGGAGGCAGATTGTGTAAGGTTTTGGCTACCATGAATATAAGTTTATACATTATTATTATTATTATCTTATTTTACAGAAGCAATTGGGATTAAGTGATTTGTCCAGGGTCACACAGCTAGGAAGTGTTAAGTGTCTAAGGTCAGATTTGAACTCAAGTCCTTCTGACTTCAGAGCTAGGGCTCTATCCACTGCACCGCCTAGCTACTCCAGTTTATACATTATTTTGATATGTAATAGTGAGCTCCTGGTGGTTTTTTGGTGTAGAATGTTGACAACAGGAAGGATTTTTAGACAAAAGTAGAATGACGAATGAATGGGAAGACTGAGAGGAAGCTAAAAATAATGATGAAAAATTATACAAGTACAGGCTAAAAGTAGTGATGGCTTTATGCCGTGAGAGTAGAAAGGAGGGAATTTATTGACAATATAGGTGAATTATTTGTTTATTTAGAAATAAAAGAGACTCTGAACCCCATTTCAGTAGAATTGAAATTGAATTAAATTACAGGTATTAAATTTATCCTATAATTATAGTATAAACTCCCTGAGGGCAGGACTCTATAAGTTTTGATTTTGTATCAGAAGTACTTAACATGATCCCTTGAATGCAGAGAAGGAGGTAGGGTGGGGAGCAACAGGATGCCTAAGGAGGGGACAATAGATGGACAGAAAACTTTTATGTGTTAGCAAGGAGTAGCCTGTGCGTGGTTGTTATACTTTTATCCTGAATAAGATAAGATTCAGTCAGAAAGAGAGAGAAGAGAGAAGGGAAGAGAAAATTGGGAGAGAGAAAGACAGACAGAAAAAGGAGAGATGGGGATGGGGGGGAGAAAGAGAGCGAGAAGAGAGAGAGAGAGACAGAGAGACAGAAAGAGACAGGGACAGAGAGAGACACAGAGAGAGAGAAGAAGAAGGAGGAGGAGGAGGAAAAGGAGGAGGAGAAGGAAGAAAGAAGAAGAAGAGGAAGAGGGGGAGGAAGGAAAGGAAGAATTAAGAAAAGAAAGAAGAGAAAAATAAATTAGATTGCATTTCATTCGGTTTAGATAATTTCTTTGAAATTTAACATAGAATAAACTTTACTAGTCTTGCCTGAGAAAACAGTTAGAGGGTGATGTCTTATACACTTCAGGAAATTGGAGATTACTTGCTTTACTGTCAGAAAAATATCTACCTTCTTAGTCCAAATATGTATAGTTTTACACTGAAAAATAATACCAATTATAGGCTGTCCTCAGATTTTATACGTGCCAGATTTTGAAAAAAAAAAAAACTACAGCCTATGTTTTCTACCATTTTGTGGGTCATGGATCCATTGAAGTATTACCCTGCCCTATACATTTTCCACTCTTGAAAATAATTGGCTGCCAAACAATGAATATATTATGAGAGACTCCTTCATAAATTGGCTAATTGCTCAAGGCTTAACAGTATAAGAAGAACAAAAAAGTTCTTATGGATGATTTTAATTTAATCCATAAAAAGGAAATTTATGTTATGTTTATGATTTTAGTAAAACATTTGATATGATATTTTACTAAGTCTAATAAAACTGGTTCAAATTATATTGGATTTGAAAAGTGTTAAGTGAAACCCCAAAAGACTAGACAAGCAAAAGTCAATTTCATACTATCTAATTTTTTAACAGAAAAATGCAAAAGCGAAGGTTGAATCCTGGGAAAATTTTATGTAGTAATTGAAAGACGCTCAACGAAGGATAGCATAACACAGATCTACTTTGAAGAAATAACCAAAAAAGCTAACTATGTATCATTTGATTTCAATGCCATGCTTCTGTAATAAATGAAGAATTTATAAGTAAAGGTAGAGCTAAGGGGGAGATTAAAATATTGCAATTAGCTATACTAATTGAAACTCACAAATTTTAGCTAGTGTGAATTTCAGGTTAAGATGATAAGAAGTCTTCTTTTTTATTTATTATGATTATTTCTCAATGATGCAACAAGTATTTATTATAAGTTAGCATTTATATGTTGCTTTAAAGGTTTGCAAAATTTGTTGCAAATATCTCATTTTATCCTCACAATTCTGGTAAACAGATATTATTATTATAATTTTTCTTATCATTTTACATATGAGGAAACTGAATCTGAGAGAGGTAAGTAACTTGCTCAGAATCACACAGCTAGGAAGTTTCTGAGGTTGCATTTGAACTCAGGTCTTCCTGGCTGTAGAGTTAGTGATCTATGGAACCACCTAGGTGTGGTATATGGCTATTGCTGTATATATATATAAGGCATCAGTTATATTTGATATAAATAGGTGATCTTGCCTTCAGGGAGCTTCCAATCTAGTAAGAGATATAAGACACTTTGAAACACACAATACCACATACATACACACATAGGAAACTGTAGCAAAGTGGAAAAACAGACTGAAGGAAAGAAGAGCTGGACCCTCAACCTTGAAAGAGCTGTTTGACCTCAGATAAGTCGTTTCTCCTCTCTGTGATACAGTTTTTAAAAATGAACAGGTTGGATGAGATAATACCTAAAATCTCTACTACCTTTGAGTGGGGGAACAAGTATTTATTAAGTACCTACTATTTTCCAGACACTGTGTTTAGTACTTTACATTTGATCCTCACAACAACACTGGGTCTCAGGTGCATTTATTATCCCCATTTTACAGTTGAGGAAACTGAGGCAAATAGCAAAGTCACACAGCTAGTGTGTCTGAGACAAGTTCTCTCTGTCTCTCCCTCTCTGTCTGTCTCTGTCTCTTTATCTCTCTGTATGTATCTCTCTGTCTCTGCCTTTCTCTTCTCTCTCTGTCTCTGTCTCTCCCTCTCCATTCCCCTCTCTCATTTTAAAAAAATTTCTTTCTCCATGTCCTCTTTTTCTCTCTCTCACCAGTAATTATAATTTGTCTTTTTTTAAGATAAATTTTTGTTGTTCTTTTGTTTTTCTACTACCTACTCTACCTAATGTATCAATTCCCTTACTCATCTCAGAGAGCTATCTTTTATAACAAGGGATAAAAAAGAGCACAAAAATCTGTTCAACAAAATGAACACAGCAAAAGAACCTGACATTCTATTCTGTTCTCTACCTCTCTCTATAGTTTCTCATCTCTCTCTAAATAAATAGAAGAGGTGTCTTCTCATATCTCTTCTCTGCAGTCCAACTTGCTCATAATTTCTCAGTATACAGTTTCAATATTTTTTCTTTCTCACCAGTGTTTTCTAAGACTCCTTTATCCTTCCTTCTCAAGTCTAGCCTATAGTGTTGCCATGTAAGTAGGAATAAAACCTTACAATGTGAACACAATTCCTACTAAACAAAGGTTGGTGAAGGGAGAGATGAACAACCTTCACACCCTAATTCACCAGTTGTGCTATATCAGTTCTGCCCCCATTCTGGTTCAAGTCTACCCCTCTCTTCGACCATCCATCCAATTTAACTCTTTGGTTGCCATAGCACTATTGATTAATAATGAACACAAGTCAGCACTGTATAAAAAAGAGAAATGAGAATTAAATGGGGTCATCTTTGTGGGACATATTAGAAAACTGTAACCAAAAATTATATGACCTCAGAATTGCTTCCATTTAATTAGAAGTAATCAGAAAGCCTTCAAGGTGGAAAATAATAATATTTTGACATTGTCCTCATAGATTAATAATTTGGGATATTGTACTGAAATGTGTAGCAGACAACCATAAAATGATTGAAATATAAACAAAAATACCTAACCTCCAAAAATCGAAACAAACAATAACAAAAAACAACCTTGCTATATATTCTCTCTCAAAATTTGGAATATAGAATAATCTAACCAGATAGGAAATATTTCTCAAAAGTTGTTTCTAGTCCTAAATTTATGATTCTATATTTTTAAAAATTTGGATGGGATGTAACATTTGTAAGGAAGATTTTATCAGTAATTCAAAATTTATTCTTTCTTTTCTCTACCTTGAGCAGAAGGAACTTCAAAAATATCCTATTCCTGTCCTCTTGATCAGTGACAGAAGCCATTTGTGTGTGTGTGTGTGTGTGTGTGTGTTTTTTGTTAACTGGCAGTCCTTATTTGGACACTTTGGAAAATACTTTAAATAACCACATATATGTTAGATGTCTTCAATTAATGTGAACAGGTAGGAAGGTATTTTCAATAATTTGAGGAGCTGTGATTTCATTGATAAGAGTACTCTTTCCATCTGAGCAGACCATGAAGTCTCCATGCTCTCATAGATGGGTGAGTCGTTGTGATTAAAAAAAAAAGAAAGAAAGAAAGAAACAAAACAAGAATGAAACTCCCCACTTGTTGGCTTGCCCTTTGGTGATAAGCCTCTCCAAACTTTGGTGTTTAATTGCTTAAGTTCTGTCTGATTCTTTGTGACTCCATTTGAGATGTTCTCGGCAAAGATACTGGAATAGTTTGCTATTTCCTTTTTTAGATCCTTTTACAGGTGAGGAAACTGAGTCAAACAGGAGTAAGTGACTTGCCCAGGATCACACATCTAGAATGTGTCTGAGGCCATATTTGAACTTGGAAAAATGAATCTTTCTGACTTCAGGCCTAGCACTCTATCCACTGTACTACCAAGCTGTCCAACTTAATTAAATTAGTCTAATCTTAAATTCATTCTCAGTTAACACATACAATGACCCATTTTAGCCTAGTACTATTTGCCAGACCTTGTATTCCACTTGTGTGGTCTTCGGGAGGCCAGGATCACTTTCACACCAGGATCTGGGTGGAATGGGGCAATACCTTTATAGTCCCAAATTTTTCTGTCATTTTCAAATACCTGCAAACTTAACTGATTTCCTCAGTCACACAAAGTGTCAGAACCTGATTTTGGACTCTGGTCTTTTTGCCTCCAATTTGGTCCCAACATTTTATTTGTGATAGCAAAATGATTTTATATAGCTAATTTATTACTCCTCAAATCCAGCCTATCCATCCATCCTGTCTTTTGAGACATAAAAGTATGTCTAAAGGTATTAAGAAATAATTAGTAAATTATCAGTTCCTTATGTATTTTCTGGTAGAGTTTCTGGTCAAGGTTGACCCTAGAGGCAATTATAAAGGAAGAACACGTGTTCTGATGCTTCTCCCCAATTAAAAAAACCCCTTTTCTTCTTTGCAGGTAGACTTTTTCCCCTTCCTATCTTTAGATCTTCCCTTCTATTTTCTTGGCTACATTTTCCTGCTTCCAAAACTTATTTCCAAGATGCTTATTATTGTCATGTAGACCCTGGTGGAATGTGTATCATCTCAAACACAAGCATCTTTGCTTTCTGGACAGAATCTCTACTTGCAGAATGACAAGTGTCCCATTTTGATGGAATGTTAGGCAGATGGGGGTGGGAGGTTAGAGTGGGAGGAAGGTCTTGCCAGCACCCATGAAATCACACCACCTACTTATTCTATATAAGCCCAAGACCAGATCAGTCTGCAACACGTGGGAGATGAACTAAAAATTAGCTGAGATTCTCACTACTGATCTTCCTATGAGCCACTGGACTGCTGTAAGAATTGGGACTTTATTGAGAACTTATATAGGTATTGATTAAAAAACAATAAGAACAACTTAATCACTACTGGACATCCATCCTGTTGAACTTTGACTACTGACCTAGACCTCTCAGGGGTCAAAATGTCTATTCAGAATCTAATTGAGGTTAGGGGTTTTATACTTAAGCATCCTTAAATGAGTTAAATAACTCTTGCTCTAAAATCTACAACAATACTTAGGGAGACGTCTAGAGTTTTCTATGCAATTGTCAAATAAAAACTGACACAAATATGGTGATCTGGGCATTGTCTCTAGTTTGTGAAGTTAATTCCATGCCCTGGATCTGGAATTTGGGATAAATCATTTATAATAATACCAAAAAGTCAGTATTGCATGCAGAGTGTTCTGGCTTTCAAGGGAAAAAAGCCCTGGCTTCAAGGCCTGTTTCATATAACATCTAGAAATTTACTTATCAGACCCTATTAGGGTCCTAGGATGTTCTTTAAGATTAGAAGTTACAGATCATTTGCTGGTCCACATTAGTTGAGGGAGTTTCTATGATGGGAATTCATCTCTCATGTATGGATAAAAATCAATATCTTCCAAGATCTTAGTGATAATTTGAGATAATGCCATTTATTTATCAATAATGATGTTGTACATACAACTTGATAGGTAAGAAACATTACTATTTCCCTCCTCTCTGTCTCTGTTTCTGTCTGTCTATCTCTGTCCCTTCCTCCCTACCTGAAATGTTCTGGTTAGTTTTCTGGAGGTCTTGGAACCAGCCTTTGTTTCAGCAGAGTAATCACCATGAGAATAGCCAGAGATAAAATCCAAATTCTTTATTGTCTCCTTCACAGTTTGTCTCCTTCACTTGGGGCCTGGCTAGTTTTCTGGAGGGTCTTCAGACAGGACTTGGTTTCAGTGGAGAAATGAAGAAGAGCCACCAGGAGCCTGATCAGTGATGGAATGTCTCTCTTCCAGTCCTTGTTGGCTCTTATATACTCTATTATAATTACATCATCGTAGGTCAATCTTGTAGAACTATATTAAGTACTACATACTTAATACTTAAGTACTAAGCACTTGATACTTAAGTACTAAGTACATGTAAACTAGAGAATCATTGTCTTATCAATTCCATTTAGTTAACACCTTGTTTCAAGTAGGCTTCTCCAGAGTTCTCTATACCTCCCTTTCTCTCTATCCCTCCCTCTTTCTTTCCCTTCCTTCTTCCCTCCCTCTCTCTTTTTCCCTCTCTCTTCCTCCTATCCTCCATCTCATTCTCCCTGCCTACTCCCCTCTCTCCTTCCTTCTCTTTCCCTCCCTCCCTCAATCCTTCCCTCCCTCTGTGTCTCTGTCTCTGTCTCTGTCTCTGTCTTTCTCTGTCTCTCTCTCTGTCTCTCTCTCTGTCTCTCTCTCTCTCTCTCTCTTTCTCTCTTTCTCTCTCTCTCTGTCTCTCTCTGTCTCTCTGTCTGTCTCTCTGTCTCTCTCTCTCTCACTTTCTCTCTCTCTCCCTTTCCCCCCTCAAATTGCACCTAATCTGGCAGGTCAAGATTTCCCAAGGATAGTTGCTACAACTCACTACTCTAAAAGTTCTAAGGGGAAGCTCTAGCGAATAGCTATTCCCTGTTAACAATGAGGCTCTTAAATATCTTTTGTATTTCCCATTAACAATTTAGTCAGATGACTAAAAACAATACATAAAAGTCATATTATCTCAGCTGATATGTTGGATTTTGCTATCAAGACTTCTCTAAAGTTACATTGCACTCTTCCTTTTAGAGGACCTTTAAAAATTTTAAAAGGTAAGAACCTGACTAAATAAAAACAATTTATGTATGCCATACTTCTGGTGATTATTGAGTAGAAATAAAAAAAAGTACACACATGTCCTTGCTTGTCATAATGAAATAGATACAATAAAATATTAAGAGCTCCCTTTAAAATTATAATTAATTTTAAGGAATTATGAGGAGGGTTAAAAACAAATAATAGAAATAATAATTAATTTTATTAAGAATAATAACATCATTGAAGCAATGTATAAATTTTTTTTTGGATTCACACAATCCTAAGGGAAACATATGTATCTTTTAATACTTTTAATTAATTAAAAGAGAAAGAGTAGATCACTGAATAGAGGACAAAACTAAAATATAGAAAACCCCTAAATTTAGAAATTTCAGTTAAAAACAAAATAAAAATTCTAAAAATAAAAAGGAGAATAAGAAAATTGAAAACAAAACCTTATTAACTTAATAAGTAAAACTGAGTTATTTTAAAAAAGCCAATAAAATAAAATTGTAGTCAATATAAAAGGTGAAAAATAAGAATCTTCAACATAGGATATAGGATACTGTTAAAAATAATTTGTTTAACTATATCCTAACAAAACTATATGGCTATATGACAATAAAAAGGCATTAATGAAATGAAATGCAATAAAGGGGGTATTTGCAGAAATATAAATTTAACAGAACAAGAAATACAGAATTTAAACTACCACATTTCAACAAAAAACAAAATATTATGTTAATAAATGTAGAAAAATGCTTTAATAAAATATGTCTCTATTAAGAAACTAGAAAGAAGGGATAAGTGGAATTTTCTTTAAAATGGTAAATAGCATACTTAAAATCAAGAACATCTATTTTATATATGTGTGTATATGTGTGTGTGATAGAGATAAACTAGAGTCTTTCCAAAAAATTAAAAGTGAAACAAGAATACTTATTGTCACCATTTAAATTTGACATAATATCAGAAATGTTGGCTATAGTAATAGGACAAACTAAAGAAATTGAGGGAATAAGCATAAGTAGAGAAGGAACAAAATGATCACTTTTAGTATATGGCATAATGGCCTATTCACCTAATGACCCTTAAAAATTAACTAAAACTAATTGAAATAATAACTTCAGCAAACTTGTAGCATATAAAATAAATCCATATATATATCATCAACATTTCTCTTTATTACCAATAAAACCCAGAAAAAGGAATAGAAAAAAATTCCATCTAAAATTAATACAGAATATATAAAATACTTGTAAATTTGATCTTCCAACACACATATAAGAATTATATGATAACAAATACAAACAACTTTTTATAGGAAGAGTTAAATAATTGGAGACATAGTAATTGCTTATGGATAGGATGAGGCAATATAAGAAATATATTACTGCTTCATAAATTAATTTATTAAATGCCATATGAAACTACCAAGAGATTATCTTATAGAACTAAAATAATTATTTTATATTAATATATCAATTATGTCATAAATAACTATTATACCCAATTATACATTGTATATAATTATAATATAAAATTGTATATGATATGTTATATAGTTTACATATATATATATATATATATAAGTTATATATAGTTATATCCTAAATTATATTAAGAGAAAAATATATAAGAATCTCAAGGAAAAAAAACGAAAAGAAGTGGCAACAAATGTTGCCAGATCTTAGACAATACCATAAAACAGTAATTTTAAAAATAATTTGACAATAGTTTAAAAATAGAGAAATCACTCAGTGGAACAGATTAGCTATGCAACATACAACATACAGATGAAATCTTATACTTTTGTTATGTGAAAAACACAAAGACTGAGGATACTAGATAGGACTATTTGACAAAATTTGTTGGAAAAAGTTGGACAGCATGATGAAAGAAATTATATTTAGACCAATACTTCATACCTTAATAAGCTACAATTAGATATGTGATTTAGATGTAAAAGGCCACATCATAACCAATTAGAGAAACACAAACAAAAATGACCTCTTAGGTCTTTGTATAGGAGAAACGTTCATGACCAAATAGGACATAGAGATGATCACAGAAAATAAAATAGATGATTTTATCGCATAAAATTTAAAAGTTTTGCACCAAAAATTCAAGAATGCTATGATTGAAAGGGAAACAACTGGAGAAAAATCTTTCCAGCAAGTTTCTCTGATAAAAGCCTTATTTCAAAGATAGATCTGATATAACTGATTTAGAAGAACTGAAAAAATGGTCTAAGGATTTGAATGGGCAGTTCTCAATGGAAGAAACTGACACTATCTGTAGCCATAGGTAAAAATTCTCCAAATCACTACTAATTTGAGAAATTAAAATTAAAATACTTTTAAGATTTGACATCATATTATCAATTAGCAGAAATGAAAAAGGAGGAAACTATGAATCTTTGAGAACCTGTGAGAAAATTGGCACATTGATATACTCTTGATGGATTTGTAAGTAGGTGTGACCGTTTTGGAAAGTGATTTGTAATTATATATAAAACAGTGCAACTGTTTTGATTGAACTGTACCACTGCTAGGTCTCTATCCCAAAATAATCAAAGAAAAAGGTCATTATATTATTACTATGTGACTCTGAGTAAATCACTTAACTTTTGTTTGCCTCAGTGTCCTCATCTGTAAAACTGGGATAATTATAGCTCTTATATCCTCAGGTTGTTGTGAGGATCAAATGAGATATTTGTGAAGTGCTTTATGAATCTTACAGTACTATATAAGTCACTATTATATTTCTTAACTTATTTAATGGATAGTGTAATGGATAAAATGCTGAAATTAGAGTCTAGAAGACTTATCTTTCTGATTTCAAATCTGTCCTCACTCAGATACTTATTAACGATGACACAAGGCAAATCATGGAACTCTGTCTCAGTTTACTTATTTATAAAAAAGGAGCTGGAGAAAGAAATAGCTAAGCACCCATATATCTTTACCAAGAAAACCCCAAATGGGATCATGAAGAATTGGACATGACTGAAATGATTGAACCACAAACAGCAACAAATCACCTAATGGGTTTAATTTGTTACAAGACACCTCTCACAGAATGGAGGAAATCTGTAAATTTCAGAAAATATAAAAAAGATAATGCATCCATAAAACACTGGGGAAAAAAATTAAACCTGCGTGATAGAAGAATGGATTGCCTTGGCAGGGTGGTATTTAATCTGTCTTTCAAGGTCTTCAAGTGGAAGTGTGATAAATTATAGTGGAGTTCTTTTAGGTACAGATGAAATGAGATGACCATTTAAATCCTTTCCAAGCTCTAAAAATCATAATTCTGTAATTCTGATTTCTCTACTTTTAAAATGATATCTTGGAATCCAGTCAGCATGGCAGATAGTTTTTTTAGAAGAGAGTCACTTCACAAAATAGAAACAGCAGGAACCCAACACATTATAGTACAGCATCTTTAAAAATAAAATATGGTGTTTAAACCAAATTCCATTTGTTTCTCCTCCAACTTGAAGGTTTGTAAAGAAAGCTGGTGCCAGCTGTCACCTGAAATTTGTGGTTAGCTAGGTAGTACCATGAAAGCATACTGATTTTGTACAATTAAAAACTTTTTCACTGTCAATACTCCTAGGGCTCCTAAAACCTTCAGTAAAAGTGAAAGACAGAAGGGCATGAGGGATGTGATAGATATCTTGGATTAGCCCAAAGAGTGTCAATCAAGGATGTAACATGAAGACATATGTGAGTCAGACTTTCCCTGTGGCTTATGCTCATTTTAGGCTCAAACCCTGTTCTGAACCATGCACCATTCATACTTCTTAATTTATTACTTGTTTTTCTTTTCCTAGACTGGAAAGTTCTTCTCTTCATCATCAAGTCATTGGAATTAGAGCAAAGAAAAATGTTCGAGATAATACAATCCAAGTAAACAGGTTAATTGATTTGACCATACACATTTACTAAATAATGCAGATGGGACTAGAGGCTAGCTTCTCTGATTCTGAATTGAACATCTTGATAATAAGGAGTTTCAGAGAGATTGAATTTCAGATACAATGGATTTAAAAGCCTTAGGACTTATAACTTTTCCTCTCTCTAAAATAGAAGTCTTCTGTCATAAGAAAATAGAAATTAATATCTTATAACTGAATAATCCCTACATTTCAACAGGATTTTTCAACCTTTATTTCTTTTCCCTACAGTATATCTGTCACTGCCACTATTTCTTCATCAAGATGAAATGATTCTATCAAAATGATCCCTTTCATTTTCTTCCAAGTGCGGCAGTTCCCAATTCCTTTGGGATGCCTTTTTTGTTATCGGTCCCATGTCTGTCACCTTCCACATTTATTATGCCTGGGGCTTTAAGTCAGACTCAATTTAAGATCCAGACAGCTTATGAGCTTTTCCAACTTATACCTTTCCATAGCCCTAGCTACCCATTCATATTTTCTACACTGTTCAGAGTTTTGTAGGTGGATCAGTTTTGAGTTAAGGAGGCAAGAGGTGAGAGAGAATTGTTGAGCAGTCAGAGGACAAGGAAAAAAAGATAGAGCAGGTACACCTGTTGGCCTTTGCAGCATCCTTTCCTTTCTTATATATTCTTTAGATGCCCCTGTATATGGTGACAACAAAAACTCCACTTTCTTTTGGACAGCTATGGAATTCGCAACAAAATGGGAGCAGCAAACACAAGAAAATTGGGATCATTCAAGACATTTCCTCTAATCTTTCCAAGTCAGGGCTAGCAATGAATGGTAGAGCACTATTAAAAAGTTTTCTTAACTGCATTAATCTCTCCTAACTTTTGATTCCAACTATTAATTATAGTCAGGGGTGTAAATGTTTTACACATGGTTCTTTGAAAAAAATGCATACATGGGACCCTTGTAGATTTGATCCACATTATTATTTTCTCCATAACTTGTATAGCTTTTGATGATTTCTGAGATATAAATATTCACAGTGAAATTTTCACAATCAGTTTCTAGTGGTTTCAGCTCATCCTTAAATATGTCATACTTTTTATTCAGCAATTCCATGCAT
The DNA here is from genome assembly GCF_016432865.1 of Antechinus flavipes. Taxonomy (NCBI): domain Eukaryota; kingdom Metazoa; phylum Chordata; class Mammalia; order Dasyuromorphia; family Dasyuridae; genus Antechinus; species Antechinus flavipes. Next base: position 49,264,968 of record NC_067402.1, on the reverse strand, counting down.
GTATATACCTGGAATTGTAAATTCCTTAAGAACAGCTATTATTTGTTGAATTGAACTCTCATGGAGTAGAAGTTTTCCTAAGCTCTGTCTTAGCCTTCATTTCTTTTTTTCCCCCTGCATGTTTTCTTTCTTGATGACTTCATTAGCTCCCAATGATTTAATTACAATCCCTATCCAGACATATTTATTCCTATCAGACATTTATGCAGTTCCAGTTTTTCCACAGTATCTATATCTATTGGAAATTTCAAATTTAGCTTGTCCAAAACAGAACTTATCTTTCTCCTGGATCCCAGTTCTCTTCCAGACTGCCTCATTTCTGAAACATTTTTCCTGTTTCTTAGATTCTTAATCTAAATGCCATAATTGACTTTTCACTCTCCCTCATCCTACATATCCAGTTAATTGCAAATCTGGCCATTTCTATCTTTACAACATCTCTCCCATCTGACCCCTAATTTCTACTCATACAGTTACCACCAGGTTCTCATCACCCCTCACCCGGACTATTTTAATGGCCTGCCAATTAATCCAGAGGTCTGCTAATTAATCCACCTACCTTAAGTTCCTCCCACAAAGCAAAATAGCTTCTCTTACTATGTAAATGTTGTTTTCCCGTGAAGGGAATCAAGTCATTCTCCCAAGTCCTAACTATGTTTTTTCCCTTTCTCAGCTCTTATGCTAACCAATTAGATCATGTATAGAGATAGGGTGGATAGAGCAGGAATCTGTGTGACAGCCGCTGCCTCTGCTCCATCTCTGCTTGTGTCACACTGAGTTCCACTCTTGTGACACAACTCTGAGTCCATTTTATTTCTGCCATGGCTTGCACTTTGCTTATGACACAGATTCATGTCCCAAAGTTAGTATGTCTTTGCTATTAAAATCTTAACACGGGTAAACAGCTAGAGGGCACCATTTGACTGACTCATTTTCTAGCTCTCCCCCTCTTCACTTTCAAAAGTCCCTTGTGCTTTCCTATCAAGATAACCACCCTTCCATCTGCCCTCCTTTAAAATGAATCCCAGGAGGCAATCCACACAGATGAAGTTGGGACAAAATGCCAGTGAGCTGGCACAAAAATCTGGTATAGGACTGAGAAGTTGCTCCAAGAAATTATCTTTGGCAGTAGGTCCCCACATCACCACAGCTTCTGCTGTGAGTTACAGAAATAGTCTATGGGACTCCTCATCACTTGACGAAGCCACAATGTTACTGGGGGAAACATGATGCTAATCTGGGAGAAGACAACGTGTCCACAGGGAATATAAGGAAAAGCAAATATGGTGCAATGTAAAGACCATTGACATAGGAGTCAACAGACTTGAGTTCAACCCCTAAAGCCCTGGAAGTGCCACTGAATAACTGTGTGATTCTGGTTAATTGATGATTCCTTGAGCATCAGTGTCTGCATAGGTAAACTAGAAGAAATGAAGAAGGATGTAGCTGCTGTGATCTCTGAGTTCTTCTCACTTCTAATGTTTAATGATTCTATGGTTGTCAGAGAAATGGAAAAAGTGGGTGAGGAAGAAGCATTTTGCTATTTAACTAAAGACATCTAATAGAGCTATTTCTTGAAGTTCTTTGATAACCAGCCTTCTTATATCTTCTCTTTAACATCTGATTTTAGTAATTTGTAGTCAACTTTCTTGCTGATAGCTGCTTTTTCAAACAGTAATGGATGACACTCTTGGCTGCCTTCCATGCAGTAAATAGTAACAGAAGTGGGAGAGGGGCAGAGTGTGGGTGAATGAACCATGGTTATATGCCAATGTGTAGTAGTAGATATTCATCAAATGCCAATTACAAATATAGCAATCTGACATTTATGTTTATGTGCATTTTAAAAACAAAAATAAATGTAACCCATGGCTCAGGACATTCCCAGCTTTGGATTGGGTTGATTAGCCCCAAAGGATCATATTCCTTTTGGATCATCGTATACCTGCTAAAAGTTGCTCTTAAAAATCTCTCTCTCTTTCTCTCTCTCTCTCTCTCTCTCTCTCTCTCTCTCTCCACACACACACACACACGCACACACACACACATATATATGTATATTATATATAATTCCACAAATTTTCACAAAGCGGTTCATATTTCATACAAGCACCTATGATATACATTTACATATTTAGTATGGGAGGTATATATTATGTATGGAGCACTAAGCATAGAAATTTGTCTCACAGAAATGGCAAAAGATGCAAAAGATTCATAAAAGTCCACAAATAGTTACAGAAATATAAAAGGTACCCAAAGGATACATAGAATCCATAAACAGATGTAGGAAACCCAAAAACAGATATTGGGGGGGGCGGTAATTTCCTTCTGAGGAAAGTAAATTCAGTCTTTTAAGTTGGGACCAACACTTTTATTGTGATAAATCATAGGAACATAGATTTAGATTTGGGTGGAATTTTAGAGGTTATCTAGTTCAACCTTTTCATTTTTTTGGTGAAGAAAATGAGATCCAGAAAAGTTTGAGTGACTTGTTGGAGTTCACACAGTTAGGAAGTGGGAGAGTCAGGCTCTGAATATTGATCTAGATTCCTAAACTCTTTTCAACTGAGTGATATTACTTGCTTCCTTGTTCTCCTACACAGATCCTTAAACAGTCCTCCTCAAAGTGTGACACAGATAATGGGAATAAAGCCAGAATTCAAACCCAGCTCTCACCTCCAAACTTGATATCCTTTCCACTGTACCAAAAATGTATTTCCCTTACTTTTTCTAATGTTATTTTTTGTCTGTGTTTGAAGTTCTTGCGGGACAGTCTAAGGGGAAAAGTCTAGCAGATAATTATAAGTATAAATCCAATTTTTAGAAAAAAAGATGCTGAAGGTAAAGATTTGTGAGTCAGAGGTCAGGGATGGAGATTTTATCTAAATCCTTAAGGGAAAAAGTGTAGAGACAGACAAGGAGGGTCAAATTTAGTAGATAGGAAGAAAAGAGAAAATCAATGAAAATGATGACAGAAGGAATAGTTAAAAATGTAAAGAAGAACCATAAGATAACACTTCTATAAAAAATCATGTGAGGCATTTCAAGAAGTCATGGGGATTCAATGATACCAAAGGAAACATAATTATGAAGGTGAATGAGCACTTAGAAAAGGTCATTGGCTAGAAGAGGTCAAATAGTATACAATTGGTAGACTTTGGGGGAACAGTTTTAGTAGAATATAAGGGATTCCAATTTGAAAAGTTTTGAGAAAATTGAGGTAGGGAGTGTAGATACTTTTAAAGAAGTTTAATAGTGAAACAAAGGAGTATGATGGTTCAGCTTCTTAAGGAGAAAACAGGATCAAGATTTTACTTTTTATATTAGTGAACTTTTGCTCATTTGTAATTCAGAGAGGAGAGATTAAGTGGAGAAGAATGAATTACAGATTCTGAAAAATACAAGGGAAATTGAAAGAATATGATATTTAAACAAGTAGAAAAGAATGACACTTAGGAATCCAGTAGTTTATGCTTTCCTCCTCTTTTCCAAGCCATAAGTCAGTGAGACAGGAGGGAAGAAGAGAGGATGACTGAAGATAGAAAAATTTAAATGGAAAAGAAACTCATGTTAGAGAACTCTCTCTCTCTCTCTCTCTCTCTCTCTCTTTCTTTCTCTCTCTCTTTCTGTCTCTGTCTTTCTCCCTCACTCTCTCTCTTTCCCTTCCTCCCTCTCTCCCTCCAATAAAATAGGAATCAAAGTCTTTTGTTGAGAGTGTGGGCAGTGATGTTGGTGAGGAATTTGAAGAGGATGAAAAAAAAAGTTTAGAACAGATGCTATAAGGACTGGAATAGGGAGTCAACCTATGATGAATAAAAGCATTGCTAAACAATTCTGAGAGACCAGCTGAGGTTAGATTGCATGGATTTGCCATGGAGCCAGTTGGCCTTGTTTCATGATTTTTCTCCAACAAAACTGCAGATTAGGAGCAAGAGAACAGAAAACAGGAAGGAGGATATATCCAGGGTTAGGCAATGGTAAAACAGATACATTGGAAAGAAAAAGGATAAGAGATTTTACAGAGCAGACTTGAAATGGTTGATTATGGGATGTGGGAAGGCAAGTGAAGCCAGAGATAGAGCAAGAGAGCAAAAGGTAGACCTAATTGGTCATGATCTCAGTGATGAGAAAGAAAAGCATTAGTAAGAATGATAAGGAGAATTAGGTGGGAGGAAAATAGATCATGTTCAGAGAGGGAAATTTCAGAGTTTATTATATTTTAGGTAGAGACTTTGATGTTGGATATGGGAGTAGGTATTGACATGTTTTTGTCTTCAAAGAAGGCTTTGGGAGTCAATGTAAAGGAAGTGAACAGACGCTTGTAAGGGTTAGTTATGACCATTAGAAACTGAGATAGCATGAAAAATAAAACTGGAATTTATCTAGGGATGTCAGAAAGGTCAAAAGAAGAAACCTTTTGAAGAGATAGTTATCGAAAATGGTCTTGATATATCAATGGAAAATGAGGAGAAATGTTGGAGAAGTCCTGACCACCTTTGAAAAAGTTTTTTTTTAAGGGAATGGCATGGTCAGGGAAAAGGTAGGATTCAGTTAAGTCAAGGAACTGGAACAAATACTTGTGGAAAGAATGGAGTATGTAGGAATGTGGATTGTAGGGCATCAGAGCACATAGCAACAAGAGCTATTGGAGGAATAGTTTAGAGAAGTATGAACTCTAAAAAGATTAAAGTTGATCTGATTAGGCATAAGAATGGGAAACAGAAAAAAAAAAGGAAAGAGTTTACACTTAAAGTGGCAATTGGAGATAATAGAGATGGAATTAATGGTATTTTGTGTCAGGCTTGAGGAAAGTATTAGTAATCAGTATGGTTACCATGTTGGGATTCAGGGGTTGAACTCTTAAAATATTGGAATTCTGGACTGATGTCACAGGTGTCTCAAAAGAATTTGTAGGCTCAGTCCATCTCCAAATCAGGAGGTAAAGATTTTATTATTATAATGCTATTGTGGTGGGGCTAAGTTCCAAAATAGAACTAATGAAAAAGTAGAAAATATTTTAATAGATTTTTTATAGGAAAAAAGTGAGAGAAAACTAGGGAGTTCATTGATTTTAGAGTTAGAGTTGGGAAGTGGTTAAGTTAGGCATCTCACTCCAGGCCATAAAATGTAAGTTAATACAGGATGGGGAGAATCAGTATTCTTTTGGAGCCTGTCCATAAAATGTAAACTAGGAGGAGATAATCTAAAGGCAGAAAGAAATATATCATTCCTAAGACAAAACAACTTGGAGTCTGCTGCATGTTCAAGGTCATCATGTCAATCATACATCAGGAGCTTTCCAGAGTTAAAAAAATTTCTTGCTTCATTACCCTTGATTAAGGGGTAGTTTTCAAATGACATCAATTGTCTCTTACCTGTTTTGAGTACAAAGTATAAGGCCTTATCCACCTCCCTCCTCTGACCATTTCTACCAGTTTAATTGGTCAACATCCATTTGCAGAAGATAAAGAAGCAACTTTCTGTTGTAAAAAGGGCAAAATGCTTTTGATTCAAAACTGACTCACTCCTTAGAAAAGATGCTTTTCCAGTGACCTTTCGCTCTGTCAAATGGAAAAGTAGAAGGTATACTCTTTCCTCCACTCCTCAAAAGAGGAAAGTTGAGTAGGGCTAGATCTTATAAAGGAAAAAAAAAAAAAACCCACTAGGATCATGAGTCAGTAGACAGGATTTAAAGACACAGAATTTCTAAAGTCATTCTTTTTCTCATTCTTCTATCTTTCCCTGGTGGACTGGTAACCAGGAGGAACTCTTTCTTTTTTTTTTTTTCCCCTAGATGGGAAACAAGCAAAAATTGAAGCCTTCTTGACTCACATTTTGTCTTGGATGATTCAGGAACAAAGCATGTCATTTTTTTTTGTTTGTTTGTTTTTTAACAATCTTTGTAATTGTGCATGTAAATTGGATAAATATGTACACCCACTACACCTACACCATTCTTTCAAATCATAATAGGTAACTGAAGCCTTGCTTCAGTCCTGATTTTAGTGGGAAAGTTTCTAGGATTTCTCCATTTTAAGCTGCACTAGCTCTTAAGTTAGATAAGTATTTTTGAACATATTAATGGAAGATAGTTTCACTCCTGTTTTTTAGTTTTTCTTTTACACATAAATGAGTGTTATATCTTATCAAAGGCTTTTTCTATATCTATATAATCATTTGTTTCATTATTTCTAATTATTATGATTTATTTTGCCAATAATTTTCCCAATATGAAATCTTTCTTCCATCCAACTTGATCATAAGAAATATATTTTGTCTTTTTGGTTGTAATCTCTTTTTCAATACTTATTTAATGTTGCCTCCAAATATATTTGCCTGCGTTTCTATTTCTCTGACTTATCCTTACCTGGCTTTAGAATTAGTATCATGTTAAAATTATAGGAGGAATTTAGATGAGCATTTTCTTTCTCTATTTTTAAAAATAGGAGATGCAGCACAGAGATTATTCTCCTTAAAGGCAGGATATAATTAACTTCTAATTCTGTCTGTCTCTGGGCATTTAAAAAAGCTTCCTTAATTTGTCATCCTGGGATGAATAAATGAATGAAAAAGCATTTACTAAGTGTTTACTATGAGTCCAGAACTGTGCTAAGTGCTGGGGATACAAATAGAAAAGCAAGATAAGTCCTTGACCTTACAGAACTTATATTTGACTAGGCGAAGGTAAATTGGGAGGAGGATTGTCCAACAAGGTTTAAAGATGACTAGGAAGTAGCATGGTGGTTTGTTCTGGGCAGGATAAGGTGCATGCTCTTATCTTGGAAGAGCCAAAGGTTTAAGGGGCAAGTAAATATCTGAATTCCAATGTGAGCTAGAGATGGGCTGGAGAGCAGGCAGCATGGTCTGGAGATTGTTTAGGTCACATGTTTGATGTTTTAGAGACAATTAGGTGGAACCGCTGATGGAATTAGACTTGGAGTCAGGACAGGAGGAGGGAAACAAGCATTTATGAAGCACTTATTAGGTGCCAGCCACTGTGTGATAGGTGCTGGATATACAAATACAAGCAAAAAGAAAATAATTCCTGCTCTTAAGCAGATTTTGTTTTAAGGGGAAAGAGAACACAGAAAAAAAGAGATAAAAAGGCAGATACTGGGGGAAGTAATTGATTCTGAAGTCCAAACCAGGAAGAAGGTGAAGCGGGGAATGCAGTCGGCTCTGGGACCCTCCACAAAAGGGAGGAGGCTCCAGAAGGAACTCAACAATGGGAGAGGGGGATAGGTTTTATAGAAGGATACTTCAAATTGAGAAGACTATGGGGGATGACTTGGGGAGACTTCAGATGCTGAAAGAAGTTCCAGGATGAGACAGCATGAGCTAGAAATCTGGAAGGCAGACAGAACTGGAAAGGGGGCAGGGAGATCAAAAGAAAGGACTGAATTCAAATTCTGCCTTAGAGCTTAATAGATGTGGGATTGTGGATAATCCAGTTAATCTTCCCCAGTCTCTCTTTCTTCAATTGTAAAATTGAATAATAATAGAACCTATTTTATAGGGTTGGGAGGAAGTGATAGTTCAACTGTCCAGCCAATCCTATTTCTGGCTGGACCGAATAGTTCACATCCTAGGGATGACTCTTTACTGGACTTCGCTTACTTGCTTTTGTTGAGTGGAGTTCCAAGGGCTCCTCCAACCTATAGAGATTTTCAGAATCATAACCTGGTCCTTTGGTTCACTTATGGTCAAGAAAGAATTACCACACACACAAAAAACAAACACTACAAGCTGAGGGAGTCAAGCTAATCTGGTAGGGTGATCTGGTCACTCCCCTTATCTATAGGCTCTCAGCAATCCTCCCAATGAAAAAAAAAAAATGCCAGGTGAGAGAATGAGGGATAATCAACAAACTATTAGTTATGTATGTTCAGTCCTGATTCAGCAGTTATTTCCAGAAAGGAAACAGCCAAAAGCTACCTACATATGCTCTGAATTTCAGGTAGGAGGCCCTTATTTACTCATACTTTAAACAGGTTCATCAAGTCTCCAAATGCTGAGTTGAAACAAAGCAAAGAATAATGTAAAGCAACCAGGTGGCTGAATGGATACTGGACCTGAAGTCATTGACTCAAGTTCCTGAATCAAATACAGTCTCAGATACTTATTAGCTGTGTAATCTTAGGCAAGTCACATAACCTCATTTACCTCATTTTCCTCACCTGTAAAATTAGCTGGAGAAGGAAACGGCATCTTTGTCAAGGAAACCTCAAATGGGATGAGGAAGAGTTACACATGACTGTGAACAATAAGAAAGGATATTACCGACCCTCAAGGACCAGTATTTCATTCTAATATTATTTATTTTTTTAAATTACAATATAGATCTTAGAACTATATCCTTTCATAGTGCATTTCAATAGAATAGGAGTCAGGATAATTAAAGTCCCCTATCATTACAGTATAGCTCCTTCCTTACTTGGTTGATTTTGTTCTATTCTACCAGCTCCATGTATTGGGTGGGACTAAAGTCAAAGTAGTACTAAAGTAACCAGATAGATCAACAAAAGTGGGATGAGAAAAAGTGGGAATATAATCTGCAAAGAGGATAATTGAAGTTTTTTGAAGACCAGGCTATGTTGCCATCAGAATTTGCTGACCATTCAAACTTCCTCTTATCACAGTGCATGCTGGTGGCTTGGGCTCTTGGGGGGTTTGATTGTCTGATGTCCACTACAACTATTCTAGGATTTTAGTAAGACTTTGCCATGATATTGCCAATTTCCACACTACTATTATTATTCTATTATTCTACACTACTATTACTATTGTCAACTACTATTGACAACCTAGATAAGTTAGAACGGGCTGGGGCACCAGCTACTCTCTTACTAGCATCTGATGTTGACTATCATCACAGTCACACATCTGTCACCTTCGTGTCAAGAGTACCTGGTTCTATATTCACCAGACAAATTGAAACTCAATTATTAATGATAGGGTATCAGCTTGTGAAACCAGCATGTCTGGTAATTTGTAGCTATGTTACCATCAAACATGAAAATAAGAGAAAAAGATTTGAGTCAGGCTTGGAGATTAATACCATTGCCGTTGCTACCAATAATATTTTTCAGTCACTGGTTAATATTCAAATAGAAGATAAACCACAGGATTATACTAGGTTCTATCTTATCTTCCCTCTCATCCCAAGATGTTACCTCATTGACCTGGCTTTGAGAGTTACCTCTCAACTGGCTTTAAATATTCAAGTTCTATCAGAATACCCCCTGCTACCTTATTTCACCTCTCACCATCTACTGCTCACCACTCCCAAGACCTATATGAAATGGCTGTGGGACATTTATTTGAGTTTAAAATAGATTGTTACAAGTAATGGAATCACAATCACAAGGTTCCTATTTTCTTTGGAAATGGAAGATTTTGAAAATTAAAGGGGAAATAGCTCTAAAAAGAAATAGCTCTTAAATATTAAGATGAAAATTGATAATGCTTCCCTATGATTTTCAAAGTATTCGGGCATATTAATATTGATAATAATAATTACTATTAATAATCACAATACAAAATCTTTTCATCTTTACTATAGACTTCTATAACTGTGTGTAGCTGTGGCTACAATTGATTTTCATCAAGTTTTGAAACTACAGGGGGAAAAACAAACTTCAACACCTTTCTGTGCTAAAAAGAAACTCATTATGTATGTAAATACTCCCTGAGTTCCTTTCATGAATAGGTCTACCACAGCTTTTACCAGCAGTGTGGTAGGAAGATTGTGGAAAATACTATATTAGCCAGACAGGACCAACATTTTTTTTGTGTGTGATTTACAGCCTGATTCTGAATAAAGGAAGCATCTTTTCTATTATTCTGTACTAGGATGACAGATTTGGGATTCTGAGCTATGTGAGAGACCAGAATATTTAGAACTAGCTAAGATAAAAATTCATATTATGATGGAATTAGAGAAGAAAGGGACTTTACAGGTCAATGAGTCCAACTCTGATTTTTGAAAGGATCAGATATATGAATTTCTTGTAGGAAATCCCCCAGTAAGAAATTCCCTATATCAGTGCAACACGATACCATTCTACAACTCATAATCTTAGACATTTTCTTGAGGAACCTGAAACTTAAGTGCCTTTTCTAGAGTTTTACTCTACTGAACAAGCTATGTATCATTTTCTAGATGATTTTCTAGATTCTCTAATGAGAATAAATATTTCATCCAACATCACAGGGATAATAAGTGACTGATTCAGGATTAGAACTCAGATATTCCTACCTCCAGATTCATAACCAGCTATAGTGAATCTTCAAAAATTTATAAGTTCCTATTTCAATCATGGCTTGCAGGAGTTCCTACTGGGGAAAATTTTAGGGTTCTGATGATAAGGACTGCAACTTAAACATTTTTTTTCATAAATGAAACAAAATGAAATCCTCTTATTGGTTATAGCTTCTACCTGGATTCTGTGAACTGGAAAACATTGGTGGATTTATGTGAAGTAGGATACTTTTACTTATACATATTTTACCCAGATGAATCAGGCATAACTTGCCAAGCCATTTCTGTCACAGATGAGTAATCCTTTCTGGGCAAAGATAGCAGAAGTGGGTGGGGACAGTCACCAGGTTCTCTTGATTTTACTTTTGAAATGTCACTCATTCTATCCCTGCATCTCTTTTCCTGCTGTCACCGCTTCATTCCAGGTCTTCATCAACTCTTGCTTGGACCATGGTAATTGTTTCTACTGGCCACTGTGAAGCCAGTTTCTCCTCAGTCAAGCCAATTTGCATCCTATTTCCAAACTAATCTTCTGAATGTATATCTATAATCATGTCTCTCCTCAACTTGGAAGCCTTCAGTGATTTTCTGCTTACTGCCCCATCAAGTCTGAATTTTTCCATGCTTTTCAGGACTTCAACCCCATTCTGGCCCAACTACCAATTTGAGCACATTCCCCACTACTTCCCAACACATACCTTTCTGCTCTAATCAGACCCTTCTTTTCATTGTGCCCAGCCTATTATTGATTATCCCTGCTCTTGTCACTTCACTTTGTTTTCTGGGAAAAAGAAACTCACACTGGATTTATAGTCCAGTGAGGCTGAGTCTTAGCTCCCAAATGTATTTGCTGAATGATCTTAGAGAAATCATTTAAACCCTCATCATCATCGTTTTCCTCGTCTGTATAAGAGATAACTATATTATATCACAAGCCTCATAGGATTACTGTGAGAAAAGTGTATTATGAACCTAAAAGCGCTATACAAATACGGTATTATTATCATCATTGCTAGGATGTAGAAAGCTGCTGTTTTCACCCTCAGTGGTGACCCATTCTCCCCAGCCTCCATACTCCCCCACATCATCTGTGCACGTATGTGTCCTGAGGGGTAAACCTGCAGTACTTACTGACTCAGACTTTTCTATCCAATCTTTACTCCGGCTCTATTCTCAGGAGGGAATTTTTTGGTAGGGCTTTGCTCCAAGAACTCCCATGTGCTGTATTTTTGATATGGCACTCTTTTGAATAGACTTCTCTCTCAAATGAGCACTGCTTGAAAGGGGGGAAGGGTATATGTTGAAAAATCATATATATATATATATATACACTGAAAATAAATATATATGTATAATGCTTTACATTCATTTAAATTCACATAAAGCTGTTTTATTCATTTTTATCATCATTATTCTCTCTTCCATCCTTGGCACTTTTATGATAATTACCTTATTAAAAGTACAATTATTGATTGCATTTCGGTTTGCATGCCAGATTTAAGTAAGATCAATTCAGTATTAGAAGAAGCATTGAACTAAGAGTCAGCCCACCTACCTAATCCCAAAAGAAATTGAATATGAGTGTAGCTCAGTCTTGTAAAAAATCCTATAAAGGTGGCTAAATCTCACTATGAATTGAGGATTGTGAAGGAATCTAAGTACAACAAAATGAGTTTGTTTTTAAGCTATATTGAGAGAAAATAGAGGCTCAAAGAGGGGTGGGATCTTTGCCCTGTGACTGATTGGAATGATAATAAATGGCAAAGAACTAAAGGTAAATCTGTCCAACCTTTACCTTTTCAGCTTCTTTTTATGTGTTGTCCTTCTTAGTTAGACTGTAAGCTTCTTGGAGGGAGGGGGAAACAGGATGTATTTCTGCTTGTATTCTACTTGTATTTGTATTCTTAGTGCTTAGCACAGTACCTTGCACAGAGTAATCACTTATTGAATGTTACTTGTATTTGCTGCTATTACATCTGATTTGTTTTCTCTATGAAGGAGAATGGCCTTTGCATTGAAAATGAAAAGTAGTTAAAAGAGAGTTACTATCTTGAAAAAAGGAAAGAGATCATAGAGAGCAGCTAGTTGGCCCATGCTGAATTAGAGCCAGTTGGTATAAATGAACTCTTATACTTAGCTACTGGAAGGACTGGTTGCTGTTATTGCTATGCTGTTGTAAATGATATTTGGAAAGTCATGAAAAATGAAAGAGGAACTTTGAGAGTGGAAGAAGGAAAATATCTTACTTTTCAAAAAAGAGAACAGACTAAGCAAACTAGAAGCCATTGAGCTTGACTTTGATACCTGAGAAACATTCTGGAATAGATGATTTAAAATATGGTTGATAAACATCCAGAAAGAGAATGAAACATACCAAATTAAGCTGTTTCCTTTTTCTCTTTGAACAGGGTTTTAAACTGGTAAATAAATGGTGAATTATAGATATATCTGCCAGGATGCTAACAAATCTCTCTTTTTTTTTTTTTCTATTTTAATATCTTTTTTTTTTTTTTTGCAATAGTATTTATTTTTCCAGGTATATGTAAAGACAGTTTTCAACATTCATTTTTGGTGTTTCGAATTTTTCTCCCTCCTCTTATCTCTCCCTTCTCCAAGACAGTAAGCAATAAATATGGATTAAATATGAGCAATTCTTTTAAACATATTCCCATTTTTGTCATGTTGTACAACAAAAGTCAGATCAAAAAGATAAAAACCATGAGAAAGGAAAAAAAAAACACAAGCAAACAAATAAGAACAAAAAAGAGGTGAAAATACTGTGCTTTGATACAAATTCATTCTCCATAGTTGTCTTTCTGGGTGCAGATAGCATCTTCCATCCCAAATCTATTGAATTAGCAAATCTCTTGATAAAGTATTTTATACTATTCTTGTTCAGAAGATGGATCTAATAAAACCTTTTTGATGGGTTCAGAACTAGTTGAATGGCTGGAATCAGTCGTTAATAGTCCTATGTCAAAATTATAGATCTCTATTTGAGTAGCTAGAAATCTTCTTCCCTTGTCCCTGTGTCATTTTACATTTATTTGTATTTATCACTTATTTAAAAGGATAACTAGCACAGTCATCAAATTTGTAGATGAAATAAAGGTGAGAGATAATTAATATATTGGATGATATGTTAGGATCTAAAAAACATCTTAACATTTTTGAGTACTTGGCTGAATTTAATAAGATGAATTTCAATAAAGACATATACATACACACAAATACATACAAATATATATATATATATATATATATATATATATATATATTTAAATTTTTGTTTTCAATTTCAGATTCTCTTTCTCCACCCCCATCTCCCAGGCATTGAGGAAGCAAGAAATATGATATCTATCAAGATAAATATAAAGTCTTTCAGTAGAGTTAAAAAAAAATACTGACTTCACAGGTACAAGATGGGGGAGGCGTGCAAGAAAGCAAATTGTCTGAATAAGATCTAAGGGTATAAATGGATTGCAAGTTCAAATGACTCAGCAATGTTATGTGGCAATCAAAAAACCTTAATGGGACTTTAGACAGTATTATGAAAGGCCTGGCTTCTGGAAACAAAGAGGTGTTAGTTGCACTCTATTTTGCTCCTGTCAGAATTCATCTGGAATATCCTGCTCAGTCCTGGATGCTATTCTTTAAGGACATTGGTGTCCAGAGGACCGCTAGCATGGTAAAAGGCCAGGCCTTGAGTGCATTGACTGGATGCACTGAAGGAACTAGAGGCTTTTTTTGCTTGCAAAAAAATTGAAGGATATGGATCACTGTGTTCAAATACATGTGAATGTTGTCATACAGGGGAGATTTTAGACTTTTCCCCTTTGACATTAGAAATCAGTAGTAGGAGCCAAAAGTGGAAAAGACAAAGAGTCCAGATGAGTTTAATATCAGGAAAATCTTCCTTACAATTAATGGAATTAACTGCTTAAGATGATGAGATTTTCTTCCTTGGACTGGAATAGATGGCCACTCAGTGCTCTTCCCACTCTTGAGAGTCTGTGATTCTGTGATGATCATTAATTGGCTGTACACGGTTGGCAAATCCCTCCTAACTCTGTTTCTTCATCTATAAAATGCAAATAATAATGCTGCCCTACTTACCTCCTGGGTTGTTATGAACATCAAAAGAGGTAATGCTTATGAGAGTGCTCTGTAAAGAATAATGTTATTGCACAGTAAGAAATGACAAATAACAAGAATTCAAAGAAACTTAGAAAGGCTCATATGAACTTAGGCAGAACTAAGTAATCAGAACAAGGAAAGCAATTTGCATAATGACCAAAATCACATAAAGAAAAAACAACATGGAAAGTCTTCATAATTCTAATCAATATTTTATTGTTAATGGAGTTCTGAGATTCAGAGAACTTTGGATTTAATGTTAGAGTTGGGGTTAGAGCTAGTCCAAATTACACATGACTCTGCCATTTACTATCTAGAGTCATAATTTCCAGTTGCAATGGTCAGCTTAGCGACCATTCAGTTCAACCCCCTCATTTTACAAAAGAAGAAATTGGGAAAAAAATACAAAGATGAAGTGACTTATGTGAAGTCTCACAGAGAGTAAGAGAATCAGGATTGGAATTCAGATCCTCCAAATCTAGAACTCTTTCTACTATCATAAAATAAATTATTTATAATATATATTATTTAAAATCAATCATTTATATTATATATTATTTTAAATGAATTACTTATGTTATACATATGTTATTTAAAATAAGTTGTTTATATTATAAAATAAAATACAAATAAAAATAATTCATTCAGAAATGTACATGCCTGGGAAGTACTCCAAAGATCCTTTTTACATGAATAAGTATAATTGAGTGTATTGCTATACTGTCACCTAGTGGGGAAGTTACCTATGAGTCATTAGACCTAGTGTGACTTCGATCTGTCTCCCACACATCCCTATTAAAATAGTAATAGAGGCTCTACAATGCAAAAATGTCACAGAATTCCAGGCTAATAGAATTTTCTAGCTGGAAGGGACCTTGGAGCACATGAGGGTATTAGTGATGAGGGTTTTATATCACTGTGGGAAATATATACTTAGTAAGGTGTATGTGACATTGTCTACACAGGCAAAGATATAATGCTGTTTTTTTATAGGCTTGTTGTTTTAAAGGTGGAAAGGGATCTCAGAAACTTTCTGGTCCAGTCCCGACTCATTTATTTTGTAGGTAAAGAAATCGAGGTCCAGCCATGTTAAATGATTTGTTCAAAGTAACCTGGGTGGGAGATGGAAGGGGGGGAGTATAGTGTTCAAAACCTAGTCTTTTGAACTAAAATCTGGGGTTCTTTCTATAATAATACACACTCCCTTTCATGTTTCATAAAATAGTTTTGGAGAAAAGATAGAACAGATACCTGTTTTACCGTTAGTCTTCCATAGGGGTGAATTGCATGTGTGGGCCATGACAGATATACAAAAAAGAACATCAATGAAATATTTTATGAAAGAGGCACAGAAAAAAAAAAAAAACAATTCAGGAGAAACAAGCAAATAAAGCCATATAGTTAAAATCTTGTTGAGTTTTATATTTATATAACAGAAGTTCACAGTTTCTTATACAGTCCTCTTTGTCATAGTAAGGATCAAATAAGTTAACATATATAAAAAACTTAGAAAGTCTTAAAATGCTTTGTAAATGCTTTTGGTTTTATTAAGGATGCTTAGTCTTCCCCCTTCGTTTCCTCTCCTCCTCCTCTTCTTCCTCCCCCCTTCTTTCCCTTCCTTTTTCCCTTCCTCTTTCCCCTGACTCTTTCTTGTCTTCCCATCCTTCTTCCTCTTCCCCACTCATTCCCCCTTTTCCTCTTTCTTTCTCTCCTCCCCATCCTCTTACCCCTTTCCTCTCCCTCTCTTCCCTCCTCCTCCCCTCTTCAACACTTTTTCTTTTCCTTCCCCTTTCTTCCCCTTGTCCCCCTCCTGCCTCTTTTCTCTCCCTCCTCTGGATTGCTCAGACCTTTGTGTCCTGGTATGGGGATCACAGTTGTATGGAAGGAGAATAAGTCAAGAATGGCCAAAGCAAGCTCCCTGGCTTTTTCATGCTCCAATTTCCCCAGTGCTCTTTCTCTTTTATTCCACTTACAGGTCTGAAGGGTAGAAGAAGGTGAGGGGATCACGGAAAATCATTATTTCTTCAGTATTTTTAAGGGATGGGGAAGAAAGACTGAGTTGTGCTGACTCTATTACTGAGCTAATCTAAGTCATTTCAAATACTAATTTTTGTGTGAACAATGGAGGTATTTTTAAGGAATAGCATTTTTTAAACATTTTTTCTTAAAAAGGATAATTGAAAATATTGTAGTCATTTTGATGACATGAAACAGGGACAATGTACTGGTATGACTAGAGAGCCCCTTTTTTGTTTGTTAAAAATTTTGCTATTGGGAATTATGAGTTGTGTAATCTTGGGCCAGTCACAACCTCTCAGGGACTCAGTTTCCTCATCTGTAAAATTAAGGAGTTGGACTAAGTGACTTCTTAGATCTCTTGCAGCTCTAGATCTGTGTTTTGTTTTAGATCTAGATCTGTGATTTTCACTGGTGAAAGGATCTTCCAATGAAGAAATTCCCTCTGTCCATGAGGACTAGCAATTGTTCTATAACTTGAAGTCTTAGAGAGCCTGAGGTATGAAGAGTTAAGTGACTTGGCCAAGATCACACACAATGTGTATCATATCCAAAGGAAAATTTGAAACTAATTCTTCCTGACTTCAAGATTGGCTCCTATATATACTGTGCCAGATTGTCTCTCATATTATAGAAATAAATTAAGACAGAAGTCTAATAATAACAAGGAAGAAACAGCCATGGTTTATTCAGTATTATAAAAACTTGAGTACTTGAAAACTAAATAAAAAGCTTTATAATATAAAACGCTTTTATATATTTTGATCTTCTAGGTTTTTAAAATCTTTTAGGCAAATATTCATAGGAGAGTATAGTATTTAAATTCCCTCCTTCCTACCATCCAATATATTTGGAATAATTACATATTATCTGCCATTTGAATTAAGGTATTAAAATATGAATTTTCTATCATTTATGGGATCATTTCTATTCAAAAGAATCAGGTTTTTTTTAAAGCAAGGTAAACAATGGGTAAAGTATCATATTAACTTTCCTAGTGTAAATTTTCAATGGTTCTAAACTAGAGAAAATTGTAAAGCTATAATGCATGTGAATTTTTTTACTGTCCCACAATGAGAATAAAATGGTAGCTCAGTATGAAATTATTATTATACATTGTATAGACACATTTCAGTTATCAGAAAGGCATATATTCTTTGTCCTATAAGTTTCAGTTTCAACTGCATGACTATCTTGCTTTGTGAACTAGATAAGCCTCTTAATTTCTCTATGTTATCTTATTCCATGTAAAAATAGAAATATACTGAATAGTATGTTATGTATATATTTACATACAATATGCATATATGTCTGTATATATTTACACATACATATTTATGTATACATGTACATACGTACATTATTAGACATAATGTATTTTTTTACATTTTTCTTTAAAAAGATCATAAAAATATTTTAGTCATTTTGATGATCTGAAACAGAGACAAACTAGTTTGACCAGGGAGCCCCATTTTAGTTTGTTAAAATCTTGTTGTTAGGGGTTAAGAGCTGTGTGATCTTGGATTGGTAACAACCTTTCTGGGAATCAGTTCTTCATCTGCAAAATGAAGGAGTGATTTCTATGATCTCTTCCAGCTCTAGCTGTGTGTGTGTGTGTGTGTGTGTGTGTGTGTGTGTGTGTGTGTGTGTGTATTTAAAACTTGCCATTTGTATTTGAAAATGTCAGTTTTGATGGTGTTATAAACTGTTAGGTATGGCTAAGTTATATGACATATTATTTATGGTCATCCCCTCTCCTCTTTGCTTTTTCTCCCCCTCATTTTAGCAGATGCTTATAATGGCTGTCATCACTACATGTTTGTTTCTTGGTTTCACAGGTCCACTGGGCCTTACTATTTCTTTAATATTATTAAAGCTTTTTATTTTCAAAATATATGCATAGGTAATTTTCAATATTCAGTCTTATGAAACCTTGTATTCCAAATTTTTTACCTCTCTTGCCCCACTCCCTCCTCTATTCATCAGGTATTCCAATATATGTTAAACATATACAATTCTTCTATACGTATTTCCATAATTATCATGTTTGTGCCTTACTATTTTTAATGATGGAGCACTATCATGGTCTAGCATTGCTACATTTAAGTAAGTCATTGAGATCTCATGATCTGGTTTGGATGTAGGATTCATCATCTTCATAACCTCTTTCCCTGCCACTTTTCAGTTTCCTTTACCTATTAGCTTCTATTAGATTATGAGTTCCTCAAAGACAGGGATTTTTTTGTGCTTTTCTTTATATTCTCAGAGCTTAGCACAGAGCCGGCCACATAGTAGGAATTTAATATATGTTTAGTGACTGTGACTCTAAACATATTTATTAATCTCCACTGAGCAGTATAATCATTCCATGAATCCATGATATTTTTAGTGGATCTACTTTATTCATTATCTGTTAGTAATATAATCATATGTTGAATTCTGCCCTGCACATTTTATCATCCAAAAGAAGATGACTTGCAATTTTAGATCCTTATTTTAGTAAATATTTAACAACTGGCTCTTAATATCTTTTTTATCTGTTTCTCTTTCTACATATATATATGTATATGTATAAATATCTATGTGTTTTTTTTTCTTTTTTTGCTGTTGAGGCAATTGGGATTAAGTAACTTGCCCAGGGTCACACAGCTAAGAAGTGTTAGGTGTCTAAGGGCAGATTTGAACTCAGGTCCTCCTGACTTCAGAGCTGGTGCTCTATGCACTGTGCTACCTAGCTGCCCCATAACATACTTTTAATTAATAATTTTCATTAATAACATTTTCTTCATCATTTTAAATTTAGACAACCAATAGAATAATAGATCAAGCTTTGATTTGTATAAAGTTTTTACCTATTTCCATAGTATAATTACTCTGACAATTTAGCAATTAACTCTCTGGAGCCTATAAGAACTGAGTTCAATATAGCCTTGGATATAAGTGTAGATGGAAATTCACTAAACATAACCCCAGTATATTTTAGGATATTCAGTATGTGGAGGTCACAAGGGAAGGACAAAGCATAGTGCTGGGTCATTCTTGGCACAATTGCTTGTCAATTTGAAGTCATCTCTAAACCTTTGCTAATTATGGATATCATAGGAAATAAGTCACTGTCACCACTTTGGAGAAGGACAAACCAAGACAGATTAAAAAAAATTTGTGATTTACCATGAAATCTCTCCAAGTGAAGGACAGAGGCTGGATTATTATCAATGTTAATATTATTTTACACTTAGAGAGCAGGTGGTGATATGCTCAGCACTTCACCAGCCATTGGGAGTGAAGTTTGACCTATCAAGAAACCAAAGTGTGACAGATTGATGTATGTGGTTCTTTCCAGAGGTCCTTTAGAGGTTGTATGTGTGTCAGGCAATTATCCCTACTTAGCAAAGTAGGATTTTAAATGAACAGAATTCCCAGGCAAACTTGGCACACATACAAGCCTTGATATTCTATCATTACTGTGAAAGAGCACTTATTTTCATCATTGGTGAAAACTCAGAAATAGCTTTTGAATAAAAAAATTGTTATTATTTAAGTGATAACCTTTCTATTTCATGTTACTTGTACACAGTGATAGAAGAAATTTGATCTTTCATCTAAATGGATTTTGGGGGGAAGGGAAGGAAAGGAGGGAGGGTGATATAATTTCCTAACAGTAGGGAAATTCTTAGTTTGAATGAGTCCTTTTTCAGTACAGACTATCTATCATTTATATCCTTAATTTTTTGAGATACTTGGAGGTTGTCACTTGTTCCTGTTAACATATCAATATGTGTGAGAAACAGGACATAATATCATGTCTCTGATTTTCAACAGTGCCTTTTTTTTAGCAACAATAACAACAAAAACACCTCCTTCCTTCCCTCCCTTTCTTCCTCTATTCTTTCTTTCCTTCCTCCCTCCTTCCCTCTTTTTCTTCCTCCCTCCTTCTCTTCCTTCCTTCCTTTCATTTTTCTTTCTTTCCTTCTTTTTTCTTTCTTTGTTTCTTTTTCTTCCTTCCTCCTTTTTCTTTTCTTTTCTCTTCCATCTCTTTTTTCTTCCTTCCTTCTTTTCATTTATTGTTTTTTCCCCTACTCATTCATTTTCAAATTTTATTATCCTCTTCAAAGGAAATTTGGACCATAAAATCAATGAAGTCTCTCTGAATCCAACCAGGTAATGAGCCTTTGTGAATTTAGCTAAGCTTATTCTTGGCTTATTCAGAGCCCATAGTCAAAAGCCACTATGCCTTAGTTTGGCTCAATAGATGTTTTATTCTCCTAGCATAACTTTCATAAATCTCCACACCAAAATAAGACAATCTAGCAGGATTTTAGTGGAGAAGATATAGTCAGATCCTCAAAAGAGAGTAATTCTCTTCTCGTGGTATTTATCTAGTACCACTACACAATGATATCTTGGTGAAAGAGTAGCCTGGCATATTGGACTTAGAATCAGGAAGTAGCCACATGACTTGGGTAAGTGACAATTTCTTTGGGTCTCAGTTTTCTCATTTATAAAATGAAAGTGTTTGGCTACATGGCTTCTGCCACCACTGAATGAAGCTCTGCTAAAGAAGCAGTGCACCACAGCACTATGAGACCTATTTGAAGCAGAATATTGGGATTTTAAGCTTGCAAATAACAATTAATAGATATATGATCTTAACAAGTCATCTAATCTCTTTGAGACTCAGTTTCCTTATGTGAAATAAAGATAATCCTCACAATGTCTACTTTACAGAGCTGCTTTGAGGAGAGCATGGAGTGATAGACAAGTGAAAATTTCTTTAATTATTATTAATAATCTGATTAAATATACATCTAATTCTGACAATATATTCTATGACCAGATATACATGAGTAGAAAGGTAGAGAGAGATTATTACAGCCTTCCTGGATCCAAAGGTGGGTTTTTAACATTAGATTCGACAAGTTAGGTAAGACAACTAACTCAGGAAGACTTGATTTCAAATCCAGCCTAATACTTACTAGCTGTGTTACCCCTGGCAAATCACTTAATCTCTATTTCCTTCAATTTTCTGATCTGTAGAATAAGGATAAAAATAGCAACTACCTTACAGGTTATTGTCAGAATAAAATGAAATAATATTTGTAAAGTGATTAGCATAGTGACTGGAACTTGGTAGTTGCTATATATATGATAGTAATTGTACTACTAGTAGAAGTAGCAGCAGCAGCAAGCAGGAGCAGAAGTAGCAGCAGGAGCAGCAGCAATAGTAGCAGTAGTAGCAGCAAGAGCAGGAGCAGCAGCAGGAGCAGCAGCAACAGTAGCAGTAGCAGTAGTAGCAGCAGGAGCAGGAGCAGCAGCAGGAGCAGCAGCAACAGTAGCAGTAGCAGCAGCAGGAGCAGGAGCAGGAGCAGGAGCAGGAGCAGCGGCAACAGTAGCAGTAGCAGCAGCAGGAGCAGGAGCAGGAGCAGGAGCAGGAGCAGCGGCAACAGTAGCAGTAGTAGCAGCAGGAGCAGGAGCAGAAGGAGGAGCTGCAGCAGCAGCAGTAGAAGCAATAGGAGCAGCAGCAGCAGCAGGAGCAGCACTAGTAGCAGCAGTATTAATAGCAGTAGAAGTAATATTATTAGTACTAGACATCACAAAGATATTTATTGCTCTGTCTCTTTCTTTCCTCCTGTTCTCTCTCTCTCTTCCTCTCTCTCTCTCTCTCCTCTCTCTCTCTCTCTCTCTCTCTCTCTCTCTCTCTCCTCTCTCTCTCTCTCTCTCTCTTCTCTCTCTCTCTCTCTCTCTCTCTCTCTCTCTCTCTCTCTCTCTCTCTCTCTCTCTCTCTCTCTCTCTCTCTCTCTCTCTCTCTCTCTCTTCCCCCCCCCCTCTCTCTCTCTCTCTCCCTCTTTCTCCTCACATAGAAAGATATGTGTTATTTGACCAGAGTTATGTCTCCACTCTGAAATGAAACTTCCATCCTGGTTTCCCTGACTTCACAATCTAATCTATCTATTATGCCTTGATGCTTCTCTGACCATTATAATGTAATTTAATTATAGGCTCTGCATATTAAATATTTGGTAACCACAAAATCTTTCCTTAGGCCTGTAAAACATGGTATCAACTTTCGAGTTTGTATTCCATTCCCTTTCAAATGCTGAATTTGCTTAAATTATACACAGGTTCCAGTAGAGTGACTGCATAAAAACTCAGTGATTTAAGAGCAAATGTAGCACATTTTTCACTTTTGACATTTAAATTCTCCATCTTTGTGATTAAAACTTATTAGGATGTTGAAAAAGCACAGATTTGGATTAAAATGTGTGGCCCAGGCGTGCCAATACCCAAAAGACTTCAATGGGAATTTTGTCTGTATTGGAAGATTTGTAATCTCCATTGATAGTGACCTTCGAAGGAAAATCAAGGGAATAAATTATTTTGTCAAAATTACCTGGAAAGGCAATGTTTTGGGTGTCACGGGGTAATTTTTGTTCCCCTCCCACCTTTTTTTCTCTTATAATTGTATCAGTTTCTCATTGTTAAAGAATTCCTCATCCCGAGCTACTCTATTATTTCTGGAATTTGTGGAAAGGTCAGTGAGTCTCAGGAGTTGTGATTACTTTTTCTAGTTGACATTTATTGATCTCATTACCTTCATGCTCATATTTCAAAAAACTTTCTTCCTCATTTTGTTACCATTTCAAAGATGACAGAAATGCTGTAGTGTTCACTGTATTAGAACTGTATGTAATTAAAATCTGTACCCTGGGTTTCATCAGAATTTCACTGTCAGAACCTTCGCATGTGTTGTTTATAAATTAGATTGTTATAATTAGACCCCACAATGACTGCAGAAAGCCAGACAGAATTTATATTCTAACATATATTTTATTTCTGCTCATAAAAAATGACTGCTATAACATCCGAACCACAAAGCAGTTTGCTGCTATTCAATGGCATACTTGAATCTCACTGCTGGTCATATTTTAGACTTAAATGGCTCCTTTTGAAAAAAGTTTATGTCTTTGTAAAAATGATCCCTTTCTTCTGAAACATCCAATGCTACAGAATGATTAAGAAATGTGAATAAAATTGATATCAAATGTGGACACCTTCAAAATATTAGTATAAGACCATTTTTCTATATGGCAAGTATGTAAAAATATGTATAGTTTATCTACAATTTTTTTCTTTTAAAATGTTCTTATTAATATCTTTTGTTTCTCATTTCATTCCTTCCCCTATCTTATTCAGAGAACCATCCCATATGGTAACAGGATTTTTAGAGAGAAAGTATCAGCCCAACTGATTTATAACAGTGAAAACATGTGCAGTGTTTAATACTCAAGGACCTCCCACTTCCATGAAAGAGTAGTTTGGAGGCATTTTCTCATATTTCTTCATTTGAGTACTGCTTGATCTCTATACTTTTATTATATTTTACATTTTTTGGTGTAAGTGTTCATTCCATTTTCATTATTGGAAATATTATGTATATTGTTTATTTGTGTCTGCTTACTTCATTCTGCATTAGTTCAGGTAGTTCTTTCCTTGCTTTTCACTAATATGCCATTATATTCATGTAATACAACTTGTTTAGCCATTCACCAATTGGGAGACATCTACTTTCCTTACAATTCTGAGTGAGCTCAAAACATATTAATATTTCTTTGTGTGTATGTGTGTGTCTCTCTCTGTGTCTCTATGTCTCTTTGTCTGTCTCTCTTCCTTTTGTGTCTCTTTCTATCTCTATCTCTGTCTCTCCCTTCTTCTCTCTCCCCCTGTGTGTCTCTGTCTCTCCCTCTATTTCTGGGAACTGTCTTTTTTTGATGGCTTTCTTGTGGTATAAGACCAGTAATGAAGTCTCTGGCTCAAATAATATGGACATTTTAGTAAGCTTTATTTGCACAATTCCAAATTGCTTCCCAAAATAGTTGTACCATTTCACAGCTCCACAAACAATATATTAACATGCCTATCATTCCTCAACCTCTCTGACATTAACTATTGCCATTTTGGGTAATTTTTTTGTCAATTTGCAGAAGGCTCAAATATTCTACTCTCTTTTCTTATTTCTTTTTCAAATAATCGGGAGCTCCTTTATTCTCACTTGTCTACACAGCAAAAAAGCAAAAAAAAAAAAAAAGTGGGGGGCAAGAGATAAAAAATGAATAAATAATTAGTATGGGGAGATAATTTTTTTGTTTTCCTCAGTGATACAATTTGCCATATATATTATTATACATACAGACATGCATATATATATATATATATATATATATATATATATATATATATATATATATATATATATATATATATAAACATATGTACATACCTATATACCGTGTTTCCCCGATAATAAGACACTGTCTTATTAATTTTTTTGGACAGAAAAAACACCAGAGGGCTTATTTTCAGGGGAGGGCTTATTTTAATGAACATGGACAGCAATTTTAATAAACAGGTAAATGTGAACAAAAAAAAAAAGCACCTTTATTCAATAATGATCATGTCATCTTCTTCAAAAACATCGTCATAAGTGTCCATCCCCTGAATTCCGTCTTGGATTCCTTGCGCCTCTATTTCCTTCAGAAGAAGTGGACCCAATCTGTCATGTCCAGCAATATAGCTCTCTTTAAATGAACATTTCTTGTCCAGGTAACCTGCTTGTAGTGCCTTGGCGACACAGCTGTCAGTAATTTTATCCCATGACTTCTTCACCCAAGTCACGACTTCTTGCAGACAGGGCTTCACAAAGTTTCCACGCTGATTTCTTTCCATTAGATTTTCAATGTAGTCATTGACTTCCATGCGCAAATGGTCCTTGAATGGCTTGTTTATTGCAATATCAAGGGATTGGAGATAGGCAGTCATCCCTGCAGGAATCATTACTTGATCTATTCTTCTCTCTGCAAGGAAGTTCTTCATTTCTTTAGCATGGTGAGTGCTGGCTGAGTTCTTCTTTTATCCTCCATCATGCCCCCCTGAGTTCTTCTTTTATCCTCCATCATGCCCCTTCACTCTCGCTCACATACCGAGTTTTTATGTTGTCCTGCCTCAGCTCTCCTCCGCAGCACTGCTCTCAATGATGCCAGCAAGCAAATCACTGGGGAAGAACAGGATGACACGCTCACTGCTGCAGCTCTGATTGGATGCAGCTCGGAGCTCGGCGTGTGTTTCACCCGGGGGGGGGGAGAGGGGGAAGACACAGGGGATGGTGCATACAGAGGGTACCGTAATGTAGCGTGTAGCGCAGGGGATCACCTTCACTACACTAGCAATCTCAATAGGGCTTATTTTCGGGGGAGGGCTTATTTTAGAGGAATCTTACACAGTAAGGGGAGGGCTTATTTTCGGGATAGATCTTATTATCGGGGAAACACGGTATATAATGTGCCCTTTTTTTAAAGGATCTATGCATAGGAGATTTGGCTTTATACATCAGTTATAGGTTTTACAATAACCTACAACCAAACAAATCATCCAGAGACTATGTATGATATGATATATTTACAGTGAATCCAGATTCTTATTTCATCCCTTCCCCTATCCCATTCAGAGAGTCATCCTATAGGACACAGGATTTTTAGAGAGAAAGGTATCAGCACAATTGATTTATAACAATGAAAACATGTGCAGTGTTTAACACCTAAAGACCTCCCACTTCCATGAAAAGATAGTTTGGGGGTATTTTCTTTGAGACGAATGTGGACTGTCATCCATAGTAATCATACCTTCAGCTGTCTTTCTTATGATCATAGTCCCAACTAGAAACATCAGAGGTTGGATCTCATTATTGGTATTTTCTACTGAAACTGGACTTTCATATTCTGTCCATGCTTCTCAGTATACTCAGTATAATACAATTCATCCTTCCTACATCTATCATGATTTAGTCATCATAACTGTTCACACCAATAACAGTGACTATTAGAGAAAGCAGAGTATAGTAGAAGAAACAGAATGAGATTTCAGGAGACCCATATTTGAATCCCAGAGTCTGTACTTATTATACCTACAAACACTTAAGTTTTTTGTACCTTTATTTCTAAAGTGGTAGTGATAATATTAATTATAGTTACTAGGGAAAATTTATATAGCGCTTACTATATGCAAAGTATTGTCTAAGTACTTAACAATTATCTCATTTGATCTTTACAAGAAGTCTGGAAGGGAAGTGGTATTATTATCTTCATTTTACAGAAGAGGAAACTGAGGCAGAAAGTGATTAAACGATTTTCCCAGGATCACATAGGCAATAAGAGTCTGAGACTGGATTTGAATTTAGGTTCTTGATTCCAGGCTGAGGCTCTATCTACTGTGCCATCTTGCTATCCTTAAATACCCAAGTCCTAGCTACCTCAAGGTTATTTTTTGACAGTAACTTTATTAAACTATAGAGTGTTTTGTAAATATATTCTATTTTTATTCATAATTTGGACTATTTTGATTAGATCTTAAGCAGTTTGGCAAGAAGTTATAATAGGTAGTAACAAATATTCTTCATGAAATATTTTATTAGACAATTTAATATTTACATGAAGCAGGTAATCCGTCCCCAATTCTGCCCCCACCATTGTAAAATATGGTAATTGATTCCAAACCAATGGAAATGAAAAATGGAAAAAATAAAACAAGTTTTATCTGTTTCTTAATGAAACATAATAGAAAAAATGTTTTCCTGATACATTACAAAGTAGTTTTAGAAGGTAAAAATTACTGAATATTCTTTCTGTAAGCCTACAATGATGATATCATAAAAACATTGTTACTATTGCTTAAAATACTTTAGTAGTTAGATTAACCTGGACTGTTTTTCTTTAAATCTTACATAAATATGCTGATAGGTATAGAGAGCTTTATCTACATCTTATGAACTTTGCAAGGATTAGGTTTTAGGCTCAGCATCCATAATTTTTTTGCATCGTGTCTTCCATACCACAAAAGATATCTTCAAACCTTTTGAAACTGAAGCACTTTATATCTGTACATTATTGCCTCTTTGGTATCATTGTTGATTTCTTCAAACATGTATTATAATGTTGATTTAAATAAAGAGGGTCATTGTTATTTATTTTTTTGGAGTGAGAATTGAGAAAACCCTGGATGTTGTCTTTTTTCTAAGTCATGAAAACCAAGCTTTTCCACAAGGTTTCTTATTTCTCCTACAACCATCTGCTTTTGAGAGGTCAAACTTTCAAAATTACTATTTGCACAATGTAGTAAACTTGCTTCCATGTCACATATGTGTTGCTTGTAGTTAGCTATTGTGAAGCATATTGGGTATTTATGATTGAATCTTAAAAGTTGTAATTCTTTTTCTAAAAATCATTTAAGAAAATTGTATCATGTCCTATAGTTTTAGAAAATGACTGTTCAAAAGTTTTTCTTTAATAGAAAGTCTTAAAGGTTGCAATGGTTCCTTGGTCTATGGGCAACAATAATGTTGTGCCATTTGGTGGTAAAAATAAGACTTTTACATTCCCATGCGATGACCTAGTTGTAGTTAGATGACTTAAGACACTTAAAAAAAAAAAAACAGTAAGGCTGTTAATGTGATATTGTTGCTCTTGCAATATTTTTATTAAAGCTTTTTATTTTCAAAATATAAGCATGAATAATTTTTTCAACATTGACCCTTACAAAACCTTATGTTCCAAATTTTCCCCTCTTTTCCCCGACCCCCTCCCCTAGATGGCAAGTAATCCAATATATGTTAAACATGTTAAAATATATGTTAAATCCAATATATGTATACATATTTATATAATAATCTTGGTCATGAAAACCAAGCTTTTCCACAAGGTTTCTTATTTCTCCTACAATCATCTGCTTTTGAGAGGTCAAACTTTCAAAATTACTATTTGCACAATGTGGCAAACTATGCTTCCATGTCACATATGTGTTGCTTGTAGTTAGCTATTGTGAAGCATATTGGGTATTTATGATTGAATCTTAAAAGTTGTAATTCTTTTTCCAAAAATCACTTTTTGCTGCACAAGAAAAGCCAGATCAAAAAGGGAAAAAATGAGAAAGAAAATAAAATGCTAGCAAACAACAACAAAAAGTGTGAAAATGCTATGTTGTGATCCATATTAAGTTCCCACAGTGTTCTCTCTGGGTGTAGATGGCTCTCTTCATCACAAGATCATTGGAAATGGCCTTAATGATCTCATTATTGGAAAGATCCATATCCATCAGAATTGACTACTGCATAATCTTACAGTGGCTGTGTACAATGATCTCCTGGTCCTGCTCATTTCACTTAGTATGAGTTCATTTAAATCTCTCCAGGCCTCTCTGAAAACATCTTGCTGATCATTTCTTATAGAACAATAGTATTCCATAATCTTCATATACCATAATTTATTCAACCATTCTCCAACCGTGGGCATCCACTCAATTTCTAATTCCTTGCTCCTACACAAAGGACTGCTACAAACATTTTTGCACATGTGGGTCCTTTTCCCTCCTTTAATATCTCTTTGGGGTATAAGCCCAGTAGAAACACTCTTACAATATTTTTCAATAATTGGACTAAAATAATTTAAAACTTGGTCTTCAGACACTTTCTTATTTGACAACCAAAGAACTGAAAACTGAATGGTTGTAGTTTCTCAGAACAAGATTTTGATTTTATTTAAAATTCTCTTTTGCATTGTTGTTTGTTCAGTTGCATTCAGTTTTGTCTGACTCTTTATAACTACATTTGGGGTTTTCTTGGAAGGGACATGGGAGTGGTTTACTATTTCCTTCTTCAATTCACTTTACAGATGAGGAAAGTGAGGCAAACAGGATTTACTGACTTGTCCAAGATCACAGAGCTAGTAAGTATCTGAAATCAGATTTGAACTCAGGAGTTTTCCTTACTTGAGGCTGCCATCTCCCTGCCCTTGAGGTACCTTCTGCATTACATTCCTATAAATATATTAAATGATCTTTAAACATTTTACATCGAAGTTGAGGCTTTTCTTTCTCATATTTGGGAGTTTGAGAAGGCCTATTTCATCTATGTTAAAATTTGTTTTGATCAGTGTATAAACTTAATCCTTTTTCTTCTTTTATTTTCTTTAAAGCATCAACATATTTAATTGTCCCAGGCATAGTCTTCTGAACTGAGGTCCTCTCTGTTGCCAGTAAGAGTATCTTCACTCTATATTTCATTTCCATCTTTTTTCACTACTTTAAATAAGTTTGGAGATTTTGTCCGCATGGCCACTCTGTTAAGAGGAATGGATTTTCTAAACACAGTCGGCCAGTCAATAAACATTTTTTAATAAGTGACTACTATGTGCCAGGCACTGTGATAAGTGTTGAAGATACAAAAAAGAGGCAAAAGACACTGAGTTTGAGGAGGTCACCATCTAATGGAAGAGACACCAAACTAAATATATGTATACATAAGCTGTATGCAGGATAAATAGGCGATAATTAACCAAAAGAAGGCACTGGAATTAACAGGCTTAAGAAAGGTTTCTTGTAGAAAGTAAGATTTTAGTTAAGACTTGAAAAAAGATAGAAAAACCCAGAGGTGGAGATGAACAAGAAGAACTTTCCCAGAATTGGGGACAGTCAGAAAAAGTGCTGAGAGCAGTTATGGAGGTTTTTTGTTATGAGTTCAAATGTTGGAGTTCTTGTTCTTCTCAAAACACAGCCGGTTTAGCTTAGAGCCCTCCGGATGTCTCCAAATCCAAAGGTTCTGTCCTTCAGCCTCTGCCTCTGCTTTCTTCAGCCTCCAACCAACACAGAGATGGAATGAATCTCTTGTCTCCTTCACTTGGGGCTCGGCTAGCTTTCTGGTGAGTCTTTCAGACCAGCTTGGTCTCAGTGGGGGGCGTGCAGAAGCCCAGCCACCAGCTACAGTGGTGTGAGATGAAGATGAATCTGATTGTCCACTGAACTCTCCACTCGTAGCTTTATCCTCTGAAAACTCTTCGTCTGCCACCAGCCAGCCCAGTGGAAAATGTATTCTGTCTTGCCTCGGAGAGAGGGCTTCTGGCGTAATTCCGCTGAAATCTGACAGAGAGCCTCTGTCTGTTTCTTTTATCCAAGAAGGAGGAATTGTGGGATTCAAGAGAGAGGGATTATGGGTTTTCTCCCATAGTGCTCTCTGGCCCAAAGAGCTTCAAGGGAGGTGTGAACTCCCTTGAAGTTAGAAAGTTTACTTTGTGAAGCTGGCATACTTGTGAACTCCAATGAGTAAAGGTGTGAACACAAGCCTTGTATTAATTAGTTCTACTTAGTACCTTGTTTCAGGTTCTGGCCAAAATCTTCTTGTAAGATTAGATCAACTCTAATTAGTTAGCAGTTAGTAAGGATTCCAACAGTTTTTCATGCAACAACAAAGAGTATGTTGTCATTGGATTGAAGATTCCATGACAGGGAGTAAGATATAAGAAGACTGGAAAGGAAGAGTAGGTTAGGACGGGCTTTGAATACCATACAGAGGATTTTGTTTTTTATTCTGGATATGATAAGAAGTCACCAGAGATTATTGAGCGGGCATATGTATGTGAAATGGTGTGATCTGCACTTTAGGAAAATCATTTGAATGGCTGATTAGAGGATGGCTTGGAGTGGGGAGAAATGAGAAAGAAAGACATCAGCAGCTATTGTAACAATCCAGGTGTGCAGTAATGAGAACTGCCCAGGCGGGGAGAGGGTAATCATGGAAGAGAAAAAGGGGGCAGATTTGGAGAATATTGCAAAGGTGAATTCAGTAGGTCTTTGGTAACAGTCTGGACATGGGGAGAAAAAGAAAGTAACTCCTAGTCTGAGGGGATTACTAGAAATATGTTCAAAGCCATACAGCTAAAAAAAAAGTCTGTTTATATCATTGCTCTGTGAGTTTTATATCATCCTGTACCCTAGACTTAGATAGACCAATATCATATCTTATTTTTGACTTACTATGACCACTGTTCAGGCTATTTCAATTACATAAAATGTTTGTTTTAGTGATAAGCTGCTGCTTCTTTCTTCTTCTTTCTTCTTTCTTCCTCCTCCTCCTCCTCCTCCTCCTCTTCTTCCTCCATCTCCTTCTTCTTCTCCTTCTTCTCCTTCCCCTCCTTCCCCTCCTTTTCCACCTCCTCCTTTTCTTTTTCTTCCTTATCCCTTTTCTGCCCCCCAAATTCCCTCTCTCCTCCTCCTCTTCCTCCTCTTCTCCTTCCTTATCCTTCTTCTGTCCTCCTCTATCTCCCTTCCACCTCCTCCTTCTCTTTCTCTTCTTCTTTCTTTGGCAATATTTCTATTTGAAGTATTTTTTTTCCTTTTGTCCATCTTGTTAAGGACTCTTTAAAAAATAACACAACTGTTGATAATATGGTACATGGTAGCACATCACATCCAAATACAACAATTAGGCAAGTACAGATTTAAGACCTAATGTCACAATAACACTTTTGACTGGCTGTTGCATGAAGCGTTTGTTGAATTTTTCTCAAATTTAATGTGATCTGGTATTATTTTATTATTTGCACTAAATGAAATTCTGCATCATTTGAATGTGCATTAATCATGATTCAGTGGCATTTTACTATTTACTTTGTGCAAAAAATTGTGCTAATTGCATGCATTATAAATAGAAATGTAAGACAGTCCCTACTCTTATGGAGCTCCTAGTCTCATGAGGGTGAAAGCAAATAAAGACATTCTCAGTTGCAAATCGATTGGAAAGATTTCCTGATCCTTAGTAGGCAGTGACAAAGCAGGTGGTAATCATATCATATTATATCACTTTCTGATGTTGAACTGCTTAACAGTGTTGAGTGTGGTGACTAGAACTTTCCTTTCTGGATCTTCAGGAGTTGGGGCTTTTGCACCTATAGGAGCAGTTGTCAGGCTGCCTCCAGAGGGGAAGGCTTCCTGGGATGATGGCTGAAGATGTGACTCTTCCCAAGGCAATTGGGTTCAGAATCTGAGAAAAGATAATGATCTCTTGATCATTGATAGTGATGGTAATTA
This sequence comes from Antechinus flavipes, assembly GCF_016432865.1. NCBI lineage: Eukaryota > Metazoa > Chordata > Mammalia > Dasyuromorphia > Dasyuridae > Antechinus > Antechinus flavipes. Next base: position 49,232,645 of record NC_067402.1, on the reverse strand, counting down.
GGCTTGCCTGGCACATGCTGCCTCATACTCTTCCCTTAGGGTACCTGCTGCTCCTCCTCCCCTTCCCTCTTCCCCCACCTCATTCCTAGTTGTTCTCCCTGCCCTTTATGTAGAAGTTGGTTGATAAGAGATTTGGGAGAACCAGAAGGACAGAATGTCGTATATGCAAATCTAGTCGTCTTGTGTGCCATTTTTGCTTAACTTGTTGTTATATGGTGTGGCATAGAACTAGAAAATAAATATAGTATATAAAAGGCACCAATAAGACTTTAAAAAAAACAAATTATTTTAAATTTGGCTTTGGGAACTATTGTTTTAGGAAAGAAAATGTAGCGTAGTACAATAGCTTCCACATACAATTTATATTAGAATTTCAAATGACATAAGCTGTCAGAAATTCTGTTAATTTATAGACTCCTTAACACACTTTCTATAATGACATAAAGGCTGAATTCAAACAAATCAGTATCTAGGTAGAAGACAGAATATTATATTAGCTCACGCACATGTGATGTAATGGCCATGTGTATATCAAAATTTAATTTTGAAGTACAGTTCCATATTTGAATATGGGGTGTAGTTTGCAGGAAATTTATAGTCTCTGAATAAAATTTTGATGGGCATAATATAGCAAGCCTCGTGATTTCACTGTAGTGGCTCATGAAAGCATATATTTTCAAAACCTTTACATAATCAAAAATAGCCCTAGTTTCCTGTCATCTTCAGGAAGTTGAGCATAGAAAAAATGTTCCACTTGAGCAACAGAAGTTTCATCTTCTGATCATTTTATAGTTACAATGTATTATTTATTTATTATTTATACAAAGTGCCCAGAAGCCCATTCATATATAGAGAGTTATAGAGTTATAGAAGGAAAAAGTATAAATTTATAGATTCATAGATCTAGATCTGGGAGGAATCTGAGAGGTCATTTGGTCCAGCCCCCTGATTTACAAAAACTGAGACTCAGAGACATTATTAAATGATTTTCCCAAGGTCACACTTTCCTTGAATTTGAAAGCCAGAATTTGCATGTCAGACATTTGATGTGGTATTGGAGGCTCTTTCCTTGTACCACTACTTTCTGCTTTTTATATATTTGTATGACATCATGTAGTGTAAGGGATAGAGAGCCAGTCTTGAAGTTAGGAAGACCTGAGTTCAAGTCCTCCTCATACTCATTTTTTGTATGACCATTGGCAAAGTTCATTAACCTATAAATGTGTGTGTGTAGGGGCAACTAGGTGGCGCAGTGGATAGAGCACCAGCCCTGAATTCAGGAGGACCTGAGTTCAAATCTACTCTCAGATACTTCCTAGCTGTGTGACCCTGGGCAAGTCACTTAACCCCAATTACCTCAGCAAAAACAAAAAACAAAAAACCTATAAGTGGTCCACAGTACTCTCTTAGGCTATAGTATCTATGAGTTGGAAAATGTATCAGTAGAGAATGTTTCCATGAATTTTGCACTCCAATGAAATTATAAGTTCAGAATATATACATATGTATGTATGTGTAAATATTGTGTGTATATGTGTGTGTGTGTGTGTGTGTGTATACACATAGAGGAGATGGGGATAGATGGAGAGAAGGATATGGGATTCAATTCAATAAATAAATCATTTCACCCTATTAAAATAACTAACAGAACTTTTCTATACTCTGATGCTTTTTACGAGATAAGAACAACTTTACTGAATTAATCAAAGCCATTAAACTAAGTACAAGAAGGGAGGCGACTAGGTGGCATAGTAGATAGAGCAATGGGCTTGGAATCAGGGAGACATCTTTCTGAGTTCAACTGTAGCTACAAAAGGAAATCACTGAATGGAGGGGAGGACAGGGCAGGGCAAACCTCCCCCTTAATCTTCCCTTCCCCTAAGTCCTTAACCAGAAAGCATCCTTGTGAACTTCCAAAGTTCAGACTATTTGGGCTTTCCATGTACATCCTAACAATGTCCTTGAAACAAACCTCTTTACAAACTTTGTTATTATTTGTCACCCTCTTCTCCATCCTATGCTCTTCTTTCTAGGTTTTCTTAATATTATTCTCTCCTGGTCCTCTTCTTTGCTTTAGGACCACTTTTCAGTTATTGCTGGATATTCATCCAAATGCTGCTCATTAAACAGAGATGTTCTCATCCTTGTCCCTCTTCTATCCTCCAAGACAATTCCATCAGCTCTCACTAGGTAGGAGATTCTCAGATTCAGTTATCCAGCCCCAACTTCTCTATCCTTATGTAATATTTATTGAATGCCTGATATATTCAAGATTCTTTGCTGTGTTGGTCTTGCATGGGATACAAATAAGTAATACAGTCCTTACCACAAGTACCCTGGGGATAAGAGACACAAAATATGATGAATTAACTAACAATAAAAGATTTAAATAAGAGCTGACTGTGAGAATGGAAGAAATGCCATGAGGCACTATATGATTTATTGCCAAAACAATTGTACAGACCCTTTCAAACATTTTTCAGTGATGCTTGGTTGATATCAGTGTGTATGCAGAAGTGGTACCCAGAACAAGATAAGAAATAACCTCTGATTCTACCATTTTTACACATGAATGAAAGATTATATGCTTCATTTGGTCTCCTGCCCTCAGATATTATTCTATTCAACAATCCAATATAAAGAAAGCTTGGGAGGGGGCTGAGCCTCCAGAATAGTTTTTATCCTTCAATATTCCCATTCCTGTATCGGAGATTTGGCTAATTGCTAAGTTATTTAGAATGATGAAATTTGTCATTGTATCTTCAGCATTCTTCCTTTAGGAGGACCTACTGGCTTGTTTTAGTCCTCTAATACTTCTACCACCTAAGAAAGGTCTCAGGGCTTCATGTTGTGTCCCACTTGCCCAGGATGGTCAAGTGTGCTGCCCTGCCTTATCTTGTCCTCCTTGACCCCATCTTTTCAGTGGGCAGCACAGCTCTCCCCTTTCTTCCTAGATATCTAACTTACCTGTCCTGAATTTAATTCCTCCAGTGCCCTTTTATTTTGCTAGAAGAGAAAGTAAGTTAAATCAGAAGATTAAATAAGTTTGTCTTTAAGTTAAAATCGAATTCTACTAGTTAACACAAAAGTTCATCATCCTTTGCAGATTGCAGCCCTCCTGTGCCTTAGTTTATTGTCTTCAGGATTTGCTGTGGCAGAAATAAATCATTTTATTTTAGTCAGCTTTGGATTATGAACTTTGAACTTAGGACAGACCCCAATTAATAGAAAAAAGTCTTTACTTAGATAGTCTGGGAGTCTTTTCAGTGTAGAAAAACCTGCTAATGTGTATGTCTTATAGGTATCACTTTCAAGAAGACATGATGAGATAAGGGAGTAGGATTTTTAGCCTAAGACCCAAAGTATTAATGAAACTAAAATATCTTTTTGCTTTAAATGACAAGTTGGTGCGACTAGAAGGAAAGAGGTTTTTGTCAAGGCAGACTTTTTAGTGCTTCAAAACAGAAGGTCTGTTTCTTGTTCTGTTTAATAAAGAGCTGATCAAGGATGGTAGGGGAGTGATAGGGAGTGATTTTGGGGAGGCAGGATGGCACCATAAAAAGAGTGCAATCAGAAGACTTGAGTCTGGCAATCTTTTTTATCTATGTGCTAATCAATTTCTCCTATGACAAATGGGGCTAATATTACTTTCCATATCTACACTGGAGGATAGTTATGAGGTTAAATGAAATAATTTATATGTAGAATGTGGCCCTCAGGAAGCTGGGTAATTTAATGGATAGAAAGCCATTTTTAGCGTTAGGAACCTGGGTTCAAATTGTGCCTCTGTCCTGTATGGTATGATCTTGGGCAAAGTATCACTTAGTGGTCTAGGCAATTCCCTGGGATTATGCATTGCTGAAGACTTAGTTATTTGCATTGGAAAAAGAAAGTGTGCCCATTAAATCTTATTTAATAGACCAGTGAAATCACAGATCTACTCTTTCCTATCTCTTTTCCGCTTAATCCATGACATATATACCATGGGTACCATGGGAATCAGTACACCCTTACTGTCTCGGGTTCTCTATGAGTTGTTTTAGGTATTATGTTTCTAACCCCATTTAGTACATTCTCTACCAAACAAGATCTATAAGTCCAATAGCAAAGCATTTAATTGAGGCAAAATAGAAAAGTAAACAGAGAAAGCCAAGCAATAGTATTGTCCAGTCCCTAATACATGAAGGTGGATAATCTCCTAAGGACTTCCATGCTAGTACAGAAGGAAACGTTCCTCCAAACCAACTAATGCTCTCTAGAATGTAAAATAATATTATGTCTTGAACCATCTCTTATGGGTCTGTCACTCAGGAAATAGCTGTTTTCCTTTGATTTTCAGCTCTAATTATTACAGATCCCTTGGTGTGATCCCTGATGCTGCCATCTGCAAGGAAAATCATCTGATTTTGTAGGAGTTTTTTCTCCCCCAGGATAGGTGGTAGAGTTGTTACTCTCCTGAGATTGTCCTAGGGCGACACAGAGTATATTATGGTAAGATCTTTCTAACAGAAGGGCTGAAAAATGTACTGAGATAGTCATTATTCTTGCTTCTCTCTCTTAAAGTTTGTATGGAGATGTGACCAAGAATCCAACAAGATCCTCAAAAACAAGTAAACCATATTCATTGAGAGTTGATGACTAGAGGCAAAAGTGGGTTCAGAGAAGGGTAGAAAATATATGGGAAAGTAAAGTTCAGAATTAAGAGACGAGAGAGAGGACAGTGGTTGTGGATATCAATCACTTAACAGCTATCTTTCCAGGCTTTTACTTAAAAAAATTTAGAGATGCAAAGCACTTTAGACATCATCTAGTCCAACAAGTATATACATACAACAGACACATATAAAACATGTATATGTATATATAAAAACATGTACAACATATATATATACACAATGTAGTCTATATACATGTACACATACATACATGTAATCTATATATGTATTTGTGTGTGAGAGAAAGAGAGAAAGGGAGAGAGAGGAGAGAATGGAGAGAATATTCAAAAAATAAGAAGGAATTAACCAGATTTTCTTAAATGATTTTCTATGAAGGGGTCACATATCATAGTTACAGTTTTAACTGAATACAGTAGCAAATGCAAGATTTCCCACCATGAATTCTATACCAAAAAAATAACTAAGAAGTAGATATATCCTTATAGATTTTTAATTGAAAAACAATTTCTCATTCAAATATGATCAAGAAAAATTCCAGAAGTTTGTTCTGTTTCATTTGGACCATAAAATAATATGCTATGCTTATGCAATCTGTATTTTTTCTTTTAAATCAATATGCACTGATTTTGTTTGTGTGAAACTTTTTTAAAAGTAAAAACTATTAAAAAAATAATCTATATTGTCTATTTTGTTTTTTAATGATCTTAAAAAAAAGTATCTGCTTATAAGTTTCCCATATATCCATAGCTGTGAAATTATTTTCCATTCATAGTATGTATATATCAATATATAATATAGAAATAAATGCAAACACATATATTTGTATGTATATATATTGATGTATGATGTGTATATGTGCATATATATATGTGTATGTATATATATATATAATGTCTCTTTACCTATAGTGTGACTTTTATATTTAGCTCATTTTCTACTTGGAATTTTTTTGCAGTACATGGTGTTAAGAAAACATGTTTTCTACTGAACCATTTCCCACTGTTTTTAGCTATTCTTGTTTAAGAAAGAATTCCTCCCCTAATGAATTGCATTCTTGATTTTATTGAATGCTAAACCACTCTACACATTTGTTTTTAAATCTTGCTTTTGTAATCTACTTCACTGATCTAATGATTTATCTTAAAATTTAGTACCAAATGTGACAATTCTTTCTTTGTAATATAATTTGAGATTTACTAAGCTCCTTTTTATTCCTTTAAAAAAATAGGTTCCTTTCTCTTCTTGACCTTTTGGACATCTGTCTTGGGAGAGCAGTGGAAAGAGGAAAGGTGAGAAACTGAACTTATTATTTCATTGGCAAAGGGAATGCCCTGTGAAGAAACTCCTTCCATCAACACAGATCAGTACATTTTCTCCAAGACATCATCTTGGAGAGTTGTCTGGGGGCAGTCTTCTCCAGGGTCATTGATTCAGTATGGGTCAGAAGATAGGAACCGAACCCAGGTTTTCTTGACTTCAAACTCTCTATCTAGTATTCCTTATTGCTTCTTTCTTATAGAAGCAATTCTAGAATTAAAAATATGTTTTATAATTTTAAAATAAAACACTATCATTAATTTTATTATTATAGTAAAAGAGTGCATATTAATTTATGTAGCAATGCCATTTTTACTATGTTGGTATGGTCCATCTATAAACGTGGAATATCTCTGTCTCTTTAGTTATTCCTCTATTTATATAAAAATTATTTTGATTGTACCTTTATAAAAACCCCTTGTATGTATCCTGATAAGGGAACTCCCAGATTTTAAATGTATTTCAAATGAAATTTCTCTTTATAGCTTGCTCTCTTGGTTTTAGGTTTTGGAATGGCTGGCAAAGAACTCTTTGGGCTTGACTTCTTGACCAGCCCTTTCCATATATTAATACTCACCAGGGATAGATGAGTCAGAGAGTATAAGCTCTGATATCCAATGATACTTGGCTCAGCACTAGAGCTTTAGAAATGTTGCAAGCTCTCTACCATGGCCATATATATATATATATATATATATATATATGAATATGTATATATATGTGTGTGTGTATATATATGTTTTACTGATGCTATACCACCAGAGCTCCTAAATCCAGACCCTGGAAGCTTTAACCCAATCATTTTTGAAAATCTTCCCCATACATTTCTTGGTGGGGGAATTAGCACAAACTCACCCTCACTGTTTAGTTCTCCCCAACCTCTTGTAGTCCCTGGTTTCCTTCAAAACTCAATTCTTTTGTCACCTGCTACATAGGCCTTTTCCTGCTTTCCAGAAGTAAATGTCTTCTCTTTGTATATATACCTATATTTGTATATATCATCTCTCTCCTTAAAATGTGTTCTCCTTGAAGGGAGGGACTATTTACATTTGTCTTTGCATTATCTATAACTGGAACATAGTAGGTGTGTAATTCATGTTTAGTTGATGGCTAGATTGTGTGACCTTGGGGACTTAAATGCTTGGCACTTCTATTTTCTCTGTCTTAATGAAAAGATTTTAGACTATACATTTAGAACTGGATTAGACTTTAGAGGTTGCTTATCAGGAACAGTGGGGCAGACTATAACTTTACTCTAACTTAGTGATGACATTTTGGTCCTCTTTTGAGAATGAAAGACAATTATCAATCAACCAGTCAAACAAAAGACAACAACTAACCAACCATGTGACTCCTTTCATTTTAGAAATGAGGAAACTGAGAACCAGAGAGGTCAGGGACTTGGTCCCCATTGGGAAAGATGTGACACACTTGGTAGAGGGTGAGCCTTCCTTTTTTCTTTTCTTCTATGTTAAGTTCTAGAGAAGTTGCTAGACTCACAACAACAACTAGCATTTATATGGAACTTTAAGGTTAGAAAAATATATGTTATTTCTTTTGATTCTCATAACAACTCCATTGTGATAGGTGCTGTTATTATCTCCATTTTACAGATGAGGACAGAGGAGGATCAAAAAAATTGTGATCTGTCCAGTAATTGAGGCAAGATTTGGATTCAGGTCTTCCTGATTCCAACTTTACCATTTTATCCATTACATTGTCTAACTGCCTAGATTGGATCCATGAATCCAATAATCAATGGGATTGCTTGAGTATTAGCTATATGGCAAGTAGTGACTTATAAGAGGAATTATAAAACGTTAAAAAGGGTCTGATGTAATGGGGAGGAAGCTTTATCGAACTTCTGAAGGAATCAAGGTAGAAATTCTGACATTTAGCCAACAGGGCTACCAGTTTCTTAACATCTTTATATCTCAGTTTCTTCATCTGTAAAGTGGTGATGGCCAACACCATAGGGTTGCTCTGAGGATCAAAAGAAATAATGTACATAAAAATGCTTTGTAAACTTTAAAGAGCAATATAAATACTAATTTTTATAAGTATATATAAATACAATTAGTATAAATATGCACTAGTTATTAGCCTTGTTACTAAATAAACCTGTGACAGTGAATGAGATTATGTACATAAAGTGATTTGTAACTTTTATGTCATTTACATCATTATGCCAAATTATTACATTAACATGCCAAAGGAAAAAGCTTGCAGTTGAATGTGAAACTGGCCAGATCATCCCTGAGAAAAAGATCAAAAGAATCATCTCAAAGAATTATCAGCAATTTCCAATGAATTAGCAACTTCTTCTTTATTGGAAGTTTTTAAGTGAATTCTGAATGATGACTTGTTAATTATTCTATATGTAGTGTGGATTTTTTTTGAGGGAGTATGTGTTGAACTCAACAGCCACTGAGATATCTTCAAACTCTAAAATTCTGTGGTTCAGTGTTTTTGTGAATTCTATAAGGAGCTGTGTACATGGTGCTGATGGGATGCTGGCATGAATGGAGTGTTCAGACTTGTGATTAGTCAGGGGACATTCTGAGCAGTGGAATAGTTATTGAATTTGAATTATGTTTAAAATGAAGCAGCTCAAGGGGGAATATTGTTAAGCTGATCAGAACTTCAAACTATGGCTAGACTATAGAATTTCTTTTTTAAAAAATTAACCAACCAATTAATTAATTTTAAACTTTTTAAATAGGATTTTGAGTTTTAAATTTTTCTCCCTCCCTCCTTCCTCTCTAGGACAGTAAGTGATTTTATATAGATTATATATGTATAATCATAAAATATAGTTCTATATTAGTCATGTTGCGAAAGAAGAAGCAAAATGAAAGGAAAAAACCTATAAAAAACTGAACATAATATGCTTTGATCTGCATTCAGACTCTATCAGCTCTTTCACTAGAGATAGATAGCATTTTCCATCATGAGTCTTTTGGTATTTAAAATCTCTCAATAAAAGTTTGTATGTGTTGTCTGCTAGTTTTCCACCTAGTTTAAAACATGGTGGCAAAATTAACAAGCAGTATTCCTTTTCTGCTCATAGTAGCCAACATTTTTTTAATTATTATTATCATTATAGCTTTTTATTTACAAAATACATGCATAGGTAATTTTTCCAACATTGACCCTTGCAAAATCTTTCTTTCAAATTTTCTCCTCCTTCCCCCCATCCCTTCCTCTAGATGGCAGATAGTCCAATACATGTTAAATATGTTAAAGTATATGTTAAATCCAATATATGTATACATATTTATATTTATCTTGCTGCATAAGAAAAATCAGCTCTAGAAAGGAAAAAACCTGAGAAGGAAAACAAAAATGCAAGTAAACAATAACAGAAAGAGTGAAGATAGTAGCAAACATTTTTCAATGGTGACTATGGACAAGGTAATGGGTATGTCCTGAGGGATTAAAAAAATTATTAATTAGGCATGAATCATATCCTCATGAAGCTTAAAACCTAGTGAGAATGGTATGTTCACAAATAACTATGGCAAGAAACAGCATAATATATGAGGAGTAGGTCTGGATTGGAAGCAGAACCAGTGGCATATGGAACACTCCAAGGCTCTTGGAATGATGACCATGGGTAACCTTCTCAGAGTCTGAATGGAGGTGATGGTTGAGGTGAAGTGATAGGTTTGACCTATCTTTACCTCAGGTTTTCCTGTGTTTATATCAGGTTTTCCCATCCTGTATTTAGAAGTTGGATAAAGTTATTCTTTTACTTGAGCATTAATAAACAACATGATTCTTATGCTAATGTTATAGATGATGAATACAGAACAAATGTATGATACCATTCAATTGAAGATTATATTTTGCTCTCTCTAACTTTTCTGATAGAAGGGAAGAAAGAATGTAGATCTATGATATCATCAATGTAGGGGACTCCTAGTCTGGAAAGTCCTTCCCCAAATGCCTACAAGCCACTCTTCTGTGTTGTTTGAATTTTAAATTCCTGAAAAATTGTGTGACTTGTATTGGTCACTTTACTAGTATGTGGCAGAAAAAGCTCTTGAACAAAGATTTACTGATTCCAAGGTCATCCATTTCTCCACTCTGGTAAGAGGCCTCTCACCACATCTTTAAAGATTCAAATGAGGGCACCTGGATTACCTGTCTTTCCAACGGGCATCAAGTAGTACAGTGTCCTCAGGGGAATATAGCAAGAGGAACACGTGCTTAAAAATTAAAATGCAGATCATGGTTTTTTTTTTCCTTCATGAAAAGATTGATGTATTAAATATTTATGCAAACACATTAAATTGGCAAGTGTATGAAAACATTATTACATATTCATCACCTTCACATCTCATCATCCAGAAAAAAAACCACACAAAAATCCTTCTTCTTAAAAATAGAATGGATGGCTATAAGGTTTACAAAGTCACACTCTCTAATTTCCCCCATATTAGAAGGAGAGATATTTGTAGGTTTTCTTAATTCACACAAACAAAATTAATAGTGATGGAAAACACAGATAATTTGTCAAAAATAAAAACAGAGCAGTTTGGCCTCTCTCCAAAATATTCTATGCAAAATAAATATTAATCCAGATCCTATTAGAAAGAAAGGTTACTTCCTAGAAATAAATCAGTTTTGATGTGGAATATATGTGATTTCTCTGAACCTTAGTTCCTATATCTGTAAAAGTTGGGGACAACAATCCTCTGAACCAGAAATTAGTCTGCTTTAAACATAACTGAAATCAGAAGTCACAGATAGGGTAGGACTCACTATTTTAGAATTTATAGAAAAACTATATTAGTTGACCTTTCCATTTTGACTTCTAGCAAAAGTAGGGGAGTAGCTTGAGGTAAGAGCTCCTGGAGAAATGTGCTTATGTGACTACTTCTAGTCAGAAGATATAGCATCAGGAGAATGAAGTGGCTAAAATCCAGTATTTCTGAGACAGGAAAGAAAAACAAGATGATAAAAAAGGATCTTTTCAACAATGAGATGAACCAAATCAGTTCCAATAAAGCATTAATGAACTGAACCAGTTACACTCAGCGAAAGAACTCTGGGAGATGACTATGAACCATTACATAGAATTCCCAATCCCTCTATTTTTGTCCGCCTGCATTTTTGATTTCCTTCACAGGTTAATTGTATACTATTTCAAAGTCCAATTCTTTCTGTACAGCAAAATAACTGTTAAGACATGTATAGTTATATGGTATTTAATTTATACTTTAACATATTTAAACATGTATTGGTCAGCCTGCCATGGGTGGGGGGAGGGAATGGGGGGAAGGAAGGGAAAAAGTGCTGTAAAATTACCCATGCATATAACTTGTAAATAAAAAGCTATTAAAAAAGAAGAAGAAGAAGAAGAAGAAGAAGAAAGGATCTTATCCTGGGGTAGAAATAGGACCTAGAAGCCACATGAAGCAAAGACTTGGAGTTTTGAAGGCTGCAAGCTTTTGTGAATTCCCCTTGGAATGGTAAGCTAGAAGAGAGTTGAGTTTCCTCACTCAATCATTTCTATTTTTATTTCCCTCTGTGTTTGCCCAGGATCCTAAAGGGGCTGTGGTTAGAATTCCTTGAAGCTATACCTGGAATTTGTGAAGGAAATCAGGAAGAGTTCCAAGAGATGGTTAGAGCTGAATTTCTCCATATAGGAGTAGTTGAGATCTTTCCCTTTTTACTTTCTTCTACGCACAATAAACTGCAATTGCATCTTGCTAAATGTTGGGATCTGTACCATTACTGAGTAGTAAACTGAGAGTGAAACTCAGATAGGATGGTGGCTCATGAGCTAAGAGTAGATTTGATACTTTAAAATTTGAGTAACATTGTTTCATTTCCTAGCTTAATTTCAGGCTTGGCTAATGAAAGGATTATTGAAGCTGTTTAGTATCACTGGTGATGTCTCCATCACTCTAGACATTTTCAGGCTTAGTGCCCTCTTGTGGTCAATAGTGATCCTGCAGCTTCTTAAAATAAGGTTATTTCACTGATTTATTGGAGAGATGAAATAATTAAGTCAGGTGGTTTCATAACTCAAATAGAGTGCAATTCATGGGCAATTCAGATTTTGCACTTCCTTAAATGATACTTAATACAATGACATGCTCTCTTTCTGTAGGAATAAGGAAGGTGACTCAAGCTATGGGCTTTTATAGATGGGGGCCAATGACCCAAGGACCACCTGAGTATGATGTAGGATGGCTTCCACAGTACTTTTGTTTTCTCCTATTTTCTTTCTTATTTTCCTTCTGTTTCATCCCTTGACCACCCCTCTTTCGCTCTTTCCTCTTAAAGATTTGAGACATACAGGGGTAAAAAGAACAGTAAACAGTAGTTATAAGACTTGGATTTGTCACTGTAAGTAAATCACTTACTTTCTATAGAACTCAGTTTCCTTTTCTGTACAGTGAGAATAATAGCCCTTTTTACTTTACAAGGAATGTGATAAGCAAGCATCTATGTAAACTTCAAAAAGCTATATAAATGTAAAGTTTAAACTTTTTTCTTTATTTTCCTTGCCTTTTTACCTTTTGTATTATTTCAACCATTTAAATATTTACCTGATGAAAATGAGATGCCCTATAGTCTTGTTTGTTAGTTTCCAACTTTATTTTTAATAATAGTTTTTAATTTTCAAAACACATGCAAAGATAGTTTTCAACATTCACCCTGGAACACTCTGTGTTCCAAGTTTTTCTCCTTCCCTTCTCCCGACCCATTTTCTAGAAAGCAAATAATCCAATATGTGTTAAATATGTGCAATTCTTCTAAACATATTTCCACATCTATCATGCTGCACAAGAAAAGCAGGTCCAAAAGGAAAAACTGAGAAAGAAAAAAAAAAAGCAAGCAAACAACAAATAAGATGCAAATATTCTGTTGTGATCCACATTCAGTCCCCACAGGCCTGAATGGAGATGGTTCTCTCCATCACAAGTCCATTTCAGGCAACTTAAGCATAAAAGAAAACTTGGAATCTTACTCTCGACAAAATAGAGCTGCTAAAAATCAAACTAAAACCAAAAACCAAAAACAACCTTTGGCTCCTTTTGAATGTTTTTGTTTTTGCTTAAAAGAAACTCCAGAGTACTACAATTTTAAAAACCAAATGTGCTTTCTTGAGTTCAGTTTCTGGTTTGTTTTTTAATTTGTTTATATAAGATTAGGGGGTTGAGGTAGATTCAAAAGTTCTATTCACCGAGTATTTATTAAGAACTTACTACATATTAGAAACTGAGCTAGAACCCAGGGACAAAAAGAAATGAAAGAATCCCTGCCCTTAGGGGACTTACATTTTATTGAGGGGATGATTTATCCTTTCTTTCCATATTTCTTTTGTTTCCCTTGTTATTTTTTTTGTTTGTTTTTCTCTTCTAACTCCTTCATATCAAATCATTTTGTCTTATTTTGAACCAAGAAATTTAATTCAACAAATAAGAATTAAGCATCTACTTTGTTCCAGGTACTGTACATTAGGAATGAAAAACCAAAAAATTATGACCCTTGACTTTGAGGAGTCTAATAATGGAGTTTAGGACATTTGGAAAGGTATAGCAGCTAAGTCTTGGTTTTATTGGTACAAGAAACTTCTGGAGGGGGAAATCCCCTGTCCTGATGCAGGTTAGCACCTTCTCTGCAATTTAGAGTCTTTCAGCCAGAGTTTTTAATGATTTTTGCATCATGAACTACTTCTCAGCATAATGTTTTAAGGTGAACAAAACAAAATAAGGTACATATGATTACAGAGGAAACCAAATGTTTTGAGTACAAAAATAGTTCATGGATGCCAGTTTTAGAATTGCTGTCTTAGTTACAGTTAGTCAATGAATAAGCATTTATTTGAGCATTTACAATGTGCCAGGGATTGGCCTAAATGCTGGGGATACAAAGAAAGGCAAATTCAAGGAATTCACATTCTAGTAGAGGAGAAAACCATGAAATAACTAGGTATAGGAAAGATATATACAAAATAATTGAGGGGTAATCAGAGAAGAGAAGGGACTAGAAATGGGGATTACAAAAGGATTCCTTTAGAAGGTAAGGTTTGATTTGGGTCATAAAAGGAAACCAAGAGGAAAAAATGAGGGAGCCATAGTACTTTAGGGCTAGGGGAGACCCAGCAGAGATGAAGTGTCATGTGAGAGGCCTGTGTAGCTGGATTGTAGAGTGAGGAGGGGAAGGAATGTGAAAAGATTGGGAGGGTAAAAAGGGATCATGTAGTGAAGAGCTTTAAATGATTCTCCTTATATAGGAACCTGAAGATATTAGGGAAATACTTGGGATTCATTGGTTTGAAGGGTATATATAATACATGAAGAAATCTTTGCTTAAAAAATCATCATGACAGGAATAGGGAAGATGGAGTGGAATGGAAAAAGAATTGAGGTAGGAAGATCAAATAGAAAGCTATGGAAGTCATCCAGTTTGGAGATAAAAAAGGGATGTACTAAGGTAGGGGCTGTATGAGTGGAGAGAAGAGGTCAGGAGACATATTGTGAAGATAAAATGTCAACAATGGGCAATGGACTGCACTGGGGTTGAAGTGATTTGTCCTGGATATCACAACTATGTGTCAGGGTGAACATGGGTTCTTGGAATTGGAAGCTTATGTCTGTTCCTTACATTGCATTACTCGTCCTAGAACACTGGGTAAAATCAAACTTACATCCTTGACTCATAATTTAATTGGTTTGATGTTCATCATTTTCTTGTTTGAAAGAAATGGGTATTAAAGTTTTGGACGTTTTGAGAAGAGAAAATGCAATACTCCCCCAAACTTCCCTATACACACATATCCCTACATCTTTATACATTCTAAGACTTTATTTGATATTATGCCTTTTACCCAAGGTGAGTTACTGTATTACAAACATTTTTTAAACAAGTAATTATTATTATTTTTATTAGGAATATTTTCCTGGCCATTTTCCCATGCATGATTAATGAATGGTGACTAAAGAACGAGGCCTACAGCTAGAAGGATATAAAAAATGATCCTACGCTAAAACATACAAACAACTTCTACATTTTAAAAGAGCTTTGGTCATTAAATTTGGGAACATAAACTAAATATAAAATTTGGTAATGCAGCAAATACTTTAGAGCTAGTCTTCACTAGATGGAGAGAAGCCTGAGTGATCTCCCTCTTCTTTTACTTTTCACTCCCTTCCCTGGGATGTCCCAGAGACCTATACTGGAGAGCACATGGTGGGAAAAATCCATCATCTCCAGAGGCTTCTCTCTCAACTTGCCTTTCCCTTCTTCTCTTATATCATTATTCTAAATCCAGATTACTCATATGGTTTGAATTGGGTGGGATTCACCATCTTTATTTCTTCTGGTGAGATACAGAACCATCAGGACTTAACATTTTCCTTGCCACTGCCTCCTAAGGTCATCTAAGCATTAACCATATTCATTTTCTCTACAGCCTGATGACCCCTGACTTTGTCTCAGATCTAATTATATAACTTAAGAAACCCTAGTAACCTTTGGTTAATTCTTAAGAATTCTAGGTTTTTCTATATATTCAACAGCTGAATTTTCTTCTATGTGTTGTCTCACCCAATTAGAGCGATTCCTTGGAAGGAGGTATTGTGGATTTGGAGTTAGAGAGACCTGAATTCCAACTTGCCCTCAGACGGAGTAATCCTGGGCAAATAATTTGACCTCTATCTACTTCAATTTCCTCAACTCTAAAATAGGACTAATAATAGAATCTACTTCCCAGAATCATTGTAAGGACACATTGTAGGATTTTAATAAATGCCAGTTTCCTACTTTCTCTATTTATTCTTATTTCCTTCCTTTTTCAGTGCTTAGCACAGTTCTTGACACATACTAAACACTGAGTGCTTTTTCATCTATTATTTGTTATTCATTTATCTATCCTTCCTTCCTTCCTTCCTTCCTTTCTTCCCTCCTTCCTTCCTTCTTTCCTTCCTCCCTTCCATAAACTTGAAGTATGTCCCTAAGGAAATATCACTATTTCATAGCAAGATACATAGCTTCCCAACATGACAGGCTGGTAAAGAAAGTATCTTATGGCTACATGGGAAAAAGGGGGACAGGGGGAATCAGGGAGAAGGCTATACAAATGCCTTCAACAGGAAATCACATTCTGAATTCAGTCATGATATCCCTATCTAAAAATCATTCATTTATCTACCTGTACCTAGGGCTGGTTAAACATAATTTTAGTATGACAAGACAGCCTAACAGAAATTGTACCTGAATGTGCATAGCACATGAGGATAAATTTGTTAATCTTTCCAATTTATATCACATGCACAAATTACATTTCAGTGACTGATTGACCTTCGTATGCTTTGCATGTAGAATAAAATATGACCTGATCTGATCATGTAATAAATATAATTGAAATATCAATTTGTATATGGCATGGAAACATAAGGAATAGGCAGTTGAAAGTGTCTCCAGTAGTAATTCAAAATGATCCTGCCAGACTATAAAAAAGGAACTATATTAGTAAATTTAATAGTTCAATTGATTCTTCCCTCACTTCAGCAAAAGAAATCTGTCTGCTCTCAGCCCAAAGCAGGAAAATCTCTCTGTTAACACAGCTGGGAGGCCATATTTCTTCTCCCATATTTGAGGGCCCCAGACTGAATGAAGGGTCTAAAAGGAGACGTGTGTGTGTGTGTGTGTGTGTGTGTGTGTGTGTGTGTGTGTGTGTGTGTAATGGATTATGTTCCTGGATACAGGCACATCATGGGACCTTGTTCTCCCTACCTAGCTGTGTTCTATATTGCTTCTGAAATAGTTTTTGGGAAAAAATTATGCTTTTCAAGGCCATGGAAGCAGCCACAGATGCTACCTACTACAAACAGCATTACTTGCTATTAAGAATGATCTTTTAAAAAAAATTTAAATGCTTCTCTTCTTTTTCCTTATTAGTCAGGTGGCAGATTAGGCACACGATCTGACTTGCACTCAGAAGTACTGGATTTGAATTCTTCCTCAGTCACTTATTAACTGTATGAACAGGGGCATGTCACTTAATTTCAGTTTGCCTCACTTGCCTCAATTATAAAATGGGGATAATCATTATCTCTCTCACACAGGTATATCATAAAGATAATTAGATATATATTGAATGTTTTGCAAACCTTAAGGATCTATACAAATACTAGCTATTACCATTGTTATTATTATTACTATTATTTTCCTAATTAGCTCATAAGCAACTTAAGTAGAGAAGGTGATACCCACCACCTCTCCCAGGACCTTGAACATAAGGGGATGCTCAAATACTGTTCCCTGATAGTTTGTCCATCTTGCATGTTGGTGCTTACAGTGGGGTAGGATGACTTTGAACCTAGGGAAATAGCAATATTTTATTTCATTCACCTGACCAGTGCCTTCCCCAGTGTTATGGGAGGAATCGAACCCATCCAGATTGAAATAAATTGAGTGGAGGAGGTGGAAGAAGAGACATAGAATGTTCTGCAGAGACCTTTTCATGAGGTGAGAGCAGTACCTGCCCTCCAACATACCAATGCAGTGCTCTAGGAAGAGCTGAAAAGAAAAGATTAGGGTATGCTAGGTCTAATGGGCTATGAGATTCATTGGATGCTATACTTTTGCTAGTGACACTGACAACTCCATTTTCAGATCCTTGCTGTGTATGGTTTTTGTTTTTTGTTTTTCATTAAATCTTAGCATCTGGATTTTGGAATAGTCAAATCAAAAATCCACACTAAAAAGACAGCTCTTGAACAAATTCTGCTCATGCAAAGTCTCTCCAAATGGGGATCAGGAGAAAGATGCTGTTGAATGAGAGCTGAGAGCAGCATTCCCCCTTCCCCATATGGATTTATTAGTCATAGACAACTGAATAAAACCTCAGATACTCAGCTGGGGAGTTTCTTGGGCATTTATGACTGGTGAACAACGTTGAAATGACTGTAGCTATTTAAGTTAGTTTCCATTCTAAGGTAGTGTTTACTTTTAGAGTTGCAAACATTTAAGGCTCATTGATTCTCTAATTTTGCCCATGGTGGTTTCTTGATTATCCAATATGGCAAGGAAAGAGGGGATATAGAAAGCAGAAGAGCCAAAACTTTTCTTTTAACTCTTGTTTCCTCATCTGTATAATGGGGATAATAACTCTTACTTCACAAGGTTGTTATGAGGATCAAATGAGATATATATCTATATACATCTCTATACAGTTTTTTGGTAAACTGTAAAGTGCTAGGATTAGTATATATATAATTTTGCTGAAAACATGATACACTGGAAAGATCAAGTCAGAGAATCAGGTTTTAAATTTAACACTTACTCTATGTGACTTTGGGCAAATGAATGAACTTCAATGACCATATGTTGAGTACTTACTTAAAGGATCCTTAACAATTTTATGAAGAGCCTCTTATCATTGAGTTCAATTAAATAAAGCCAGATCAATTATACCCTGATTTCTGTGGCTATAAATACAAAAATGAAGCAATTTCTGTCTTCAGGGAGCATATATTTTACTAGGTACACCAACATATACATGGCTATATACACATATGCATATAGGAATATATATCTGTGTACATATATGTGAATATATATGTGTACATGCATATATATGGGTAGTATACACACATATGTATATGTTGTATACATACACACATATACATGCATATATATGTATGTGTGTATGTGCAGGTAGATGGTGCAGTGTATAAACCAGCCAGACCTGGAGTCAAAAAGACTCATTTCTTGAGTTCAAATTCAGCTTCAGACACGAATTAGCTGTGTGATCCTGGACAAGTCACTTAACCCTGTTTGTCTCAGTTTGTCTCAGTTTCCTCATCTGTAAAATGAGCTAAAGAAGGAAATGGCAGGTACTCCAGGATCTGTCAAGAAAATAGCACTGCAAAGAATTGAACATGACTAAAAATGACTGAACAACTGTACATATATCTATATATGTATATATGTGTAGTGTATATATCTATACACACATATTTATATACATGCTCACACATGTATGTTAACTGAAGGGGCAAGAAGATAAGTAAAGACTTTATATGGAGGTAATATGTGAGCCAAAAGGTATGAAATCTTATTTTAACTTACAGAAAATCAGCTACAAAGTCCTATTGAAAATAGCAAATGAACAACTTCTAAAAAGAACAAAAAACACTACCGATTTATATCTCTTTCTGAAAGTAGGGGTAAAGAAACTGCAGAAAAGAAGCACTCTCCTGCTGCCTGAATCCATGGCCAGGGGAAAGTTCAGCAACCATCAGACCTGACTCACTCTCTCATTACAGCAGTCCCATCTGTTCCCCCGTCAATGAAAGATCTCACCCAGTGGGGATGGGGAGGGATTTGTGTGCTGAGAATATCCACTGCTATTCCCACCTACTCTTTAGTACTTTTGTCTTCCTCTGTATTTTTTTCCCCTATTTCTACCTGAGAGATTCCCACTTCACCAGGGCCATCTTTAGTCATCTTGATCTGTATCTTGCCACTGTACCCAGATGGCTCTGGAGGGAAAAGGAAGGCAGGTGACCCTTGCCCAGCCCTCCCTTCCTTAAATCCAATTCACTTGCATGTCATGACATCCTCTCCTGATGTCATGGTCTGCTTCAAGAAAGAAGGACAAACAGCAACAAGAATTATAGTAAAAACAAAACCGAAACCAAATGACCAACAAAACAATAATAACAACAACAAATGCTCTCTCCTCCAAATCAGAATGCAATAACTTTTTCAGAACGGTGAAGATTTTGACCGCCATTTTTCAGTGAAATTCTTCCAAAACTTTTTTCTGACCTACTGGAATTGATCTCAGGAGGAAGAGTATTCCAAAGCTTGGGAATTGTCTTGTGCAAAAGGAGCGATGAGAGATACAATGCTGAGTTCAAGGAATAATAATAATAAGTAGGGTGTATATAATGTTTTAATATTACATATTTTAGAACAGGTAGTAAATCAGTTAGCTGGACTAAGCCTGGAATGTTCATTAACTACAGGGCACATTTCCCTTTTTGGTTACTGCTGTTTTCCCCTGCCCTCAGTGAAGGGAATACTTTGAATAGCAGACTAAGTAGTTCAAATCTTATCCTAGATTGTTATAGATATTTTATATATTATATATAGATATTATATAGATATAGATACATAGATTGTATATAGATATAGATAGTTATTTTCCTAATGTTATAGAAAGCCGCTGGAAGTTTTTGGTCAGAGAAATGTGCTCTAACCTGTGCCTTGGAAAGATCATTCTAGCAGTTACATGGACGATTGATAAGAGAAGAGAAGATACTAGAAGGAGAGCAACCAAGGAGGCTGTTACAATCAAACAAGCAAGAAGGAATGAAGGAACAAATTAGAGTGATGGTGGAGTGGGTGACAAATGTCAGAAATGCAAGTATATGGAACCAACAAGACTTGGCGACGGATCGAAGACAGGAGAGGAGAAGGAGGGAAGCATCAAATATGATTCCCAGGTCATAAAGCTAACTAATTGATTCTACAGGAGTTCCTTCCACAGAAATAGGGAGGAAGTAGGTTAGGGATAAGGATGATAACTTTCCATTTGTAAAGAACTGAGCCTGAATTTTAGGTTAGAATGAGTGCTGATGAGAGCACAGCTTCATAATAGACATTTATTGGTGCTTACCTCCTTAATGGAAACCTCAGCCAACTAAGAAGTGAATAAATTAATTTAAGACCTAAAGCCACAAGTGAAAGTTGCAGAGAGGCAGATTTTGGATCCATGTGGAGATGGATTTTCAAACAACTAGAGCTCTCTAAAAGGGAAATGGGCTCCCTCTAGAGAGACCTCATGAGAGCTCTTCTGGCTAAGGCTAGATGACCACTAGTTATAGATATTTTAAAGGGGATTCTTAGTTAATTACAGGTCGAATTATAAGGCCTCTGAGACCTCTTCCAACTCTAAGAGTTTGTGCTTCTGGGAGAGGGAGCACAGCAGACTGAGAGGCAGGGTGGTGTCATGGCAAAGCTTTGGGTTCTATCATTTCCTGGGGGCTCCTGGGTTTTGTGTGAATCATTGTGCTTGATTTAAACAGCGTTTGGAACATAATTCAATCCTTTCACGATGATTCAGGGTCATAATTTAAAACCCCAGTGGTTTTACTGAGAGGAAGATGTAGGCAATTTGGGACATTGGGCTGAATCTGCACTGACCTCTGCACCGATTTCTCCAATAAATCCCCAATAAACGTTTTATTTTTGTTATTTATCTCTTTCTCATAAGAGTGGAGTACAGAATGTGCAGCAGCATGACCTTAGATGCCTCTTTGCAAAATTAATTATTGAGGCGATGTTCAAAAAGGCTTTTCCTAACTTTTCTTGCCCTTAAAAATACCCTTATCAGCATTGTCTTTAGTAGTCCCTTTGACTTCAGTGGCATTCAAAGCATCCTATTATTTCAGCATCAGTTGTCACTTCAACCTTTAGGTCAGTTTCAACACACTCTGAATATCACTTGCATTAATTTCACAGGACAACATGATTATATCACAAGATCACAGATTTAATACTGAAATAAAGGTCATCTTTATCTAAGCTTTTCATTTTACAGATGGTAAACTGAGACCTGGCTGGTGGTGTTTTTTGGGGTTTTTTTTGTTTGTTTTTGCTTCTTAGGATATTGATAGAGAACTTTTAACCATGGACTTTTTTTTTTAAATAACTAAAGATATAAATGGGATTTTTATATTGTGATCTTTTTATTTATTCTGAAATGCTCCAACATGTAGGCAACACAGATTGGTAGAAATAGCATAAACTCAAGAAGGAAGGAAGGTGACTTCAAAGTCTATCTTTGGCAGTTAAGATGTGTGTGATCTTCAGTAAACAAGTCACTTACATTACCTTGGTCTCAGTGTCCTCATCTGTAAGAGATGAGATGCCTTCTCAGGATCCTTCAGGTCACATAAAAAAGCTTTTACACACTTACAATGCGCCAAGTACTGTGTTAAGGGCTGAGAATACAACTCACAAGCAAAAAAGAAAGACAATTCCTTCCTTTCAAGTACTTACATACTAAAGTGGGAAGACACACCTAAAAAAGAGCTTTAAAAGGTCTGAATGTGAGGAGGAGGAGATGAAAAAGTACCAGGGAAGATGCCTTACCTTCTTATTGGAGAAGTCCAAAGAGAATCCTAGAAATAAACAAGAATGAACATGTTCTCAGGGCACTTTCCTAAAAGTGGGGGTTTCAAGACAAAGGGAACCATCAGAAAAAGAAGCCATGAGGAGGCTCCTTCTGGGTTATTTTTCCCTCTATGAACTTTAAAAGATTTCTGCTATATTCAGAAATTTTACTATCTTCAGGTAAATGTTTATATTTGGCTCTGGAGGGCAGGAGGGAATGTATTCCAAACACATGTTTAAGTTAATTTATATTATTAATATTTTCTCTATCACTTTAAGTTTAGACAATCAACAAAATAATCAAACCCTGACTTGTAACATCTGGCTATTTCTGAGGTATAAATGTTTACATTGAAAATTCAATAATTTCTTAATAGCCAGATATGAACTGGTTCCATCATTGAAAATTTAATAATTTCTCAATAGCCCGGTATGAACTGGTTCCAGCACAGTCCTGCATTTGTAAGAATGAACTAGTTATAGTAATACTACCATTAAGACTACTACTACTATTACAACTATCATAATGTAAACATGCTGAGATCAGAGGATTACTTTAATTCTTTATATTTTTATATCTAGAACCTAACAGTGCCAGGTATATGGTAGGAACTTAATAAATGATTCTTGATTGATAGGACTGATACTACTTCTACTATTAGTATTGCTCTTTCTTTTACTACTACTACTACTACAGCTGCTACTGCTATTATTACTAATCTATTACTAGTACTACTATTACTATTATTACAATTGCTACTAATATTACAAGAACTGCTACTAATAAAACAACCACATGTATTACTTCTACTACTTCTTTATATTTGTTAGCACCTAACGGTGCCAAGCACGTGGTAGGAACTTAATAAATAATTCCTGATTGATACTACTTTTCCTTCTCCTCTTCCTCCTCCTCCTCCTCCTCCTCCTCCTCCTCCCCCCCCTCCTCCTCCTTCTCCTCCTCCTCCCCTTTCTTTTACTAACAACTACAACTACTACTATTGTTGTTATTATTACTAGTATCCCCACTACTATTGTTGTTGTTATTGTATCCATACAGAAAAATTAGGCTGATTCTATTCCAAAGAATCTTTATTCTCCCAAGAATATTGCTAAGATGGTGGCTTCCTATACCCAGATACAAATGGTCAGCCTTACAGGGAGCAGTACCAACTCATACAAATAGGAAATGGGATAGTACCCCAACCTTGGGGATGAGGGACTGTCTGGCTCACATTTTCCTTCTGGCATTCCAACTGTGGCACATAACCGAATCTCATCCAACTCTAATTCTGTGAATACATTTCAATGACACGAAAAGTCACAGCTTGGATGCCAGACCTCTTTGTATCAGATAACCCAGATTTTAGTGCACAATTGTACACATATCCTAAAGCAGCTGGTTCCGAACCACACAGAATCATCATTATGACAGTTTCAGACTGAAATAGAACCTGACAAAAAGAGGAAAAATACTTAAATGTTGGCCAAATTGTTGGCCAAGATGAGTTTATGACAATTTTGTGCATTAGGATGATTCAGTAGGTCATATTCAAAGGTTTCACAGAAATACTTTAGAGTCTTTTGAATATAATAAAAATATTTTATATGTGTCACATGATACAACTTTCTAAAGCACATTTACATAGTCAGAGATGATATTAGACATTTTATAAGTAAAAAGATTAAGGCTGAAGGAGATTCAGCAAGAGTATTCAATAAGGTGAACTTGTAAGATGCATATTAAGGAATTCACATGGAGACCATCAACAGTAACTACAGCTCAGTGCCTGACACATAGTAGGCACTTAAAAAGTATCATCATTGGTGACGTAGTATTGTGTAGTTGGTGAAAGGAGGAGAAAGCTCTAGAGTTAGAGCTAGTAAAGCCTTGAGTTTGAATTTTGCTTCTAACAGTAGTTGGTCAATTATGGGCAAATCCCTTGGCATCTCTGAGCTTTAATTTCTTTGTCTATGAAAATGGAACAATGAAATTTAGATTTACTCAAAGGAGTTCTAAGAGGATACTGTTTTATAAACTGTAAAATGCTCTAGGAATGTGAGTTATCATTAGCCATCTTCAACAAATACATTGAGAGAAATAATTATTAATAACCAATTACTAACACGGGGGATTCAGATCTTTCAACCCTTTCTATTTCTTCTTTTAACTACTGGGTCAAGGCAACATTTGAAGGACTGGACTGATGATGAGATTGGGTTCAATTTTTCCCACCCAACTGGGAAAACTTAGTTCTGATTAAATCTAAGGAAAATTCTTAGTAATATTACTATTTTTCTACTTAGGTCAGGCTGGGTGGAAAATAACTCCTTTTCTCTAGCCTGAGATAGGGATGTTCTGGGTAGAGGTGAGTCTCTTTCAATCAAAGTCATTCTCCAGCTCCTCATTAGAATATGCTTACTTCTTATTATAATATTCATCCTCTCATTAATTGTTAATTAATCAGACTTGATTTCTGCTTGTCAGGAACACCTATTTTTCCAAGAGTATTTAAAGATCCAGAGGACTCTTAAGATTTGTTTTTGGCTTCTAAGAATACTACTGACCTCATTATTATTTGCTAGCCATAAATAATAATATAATTATTAATTAACCAGAAAATGTGTCTCTTGGACTTTTCATTTGTCATAACACATAAAACTAGAGACAGCATGAGACATTGTGCTGGATCATGGGGATGGAAAGGGGAATAATAGTTTGCTGCTCTTAACAAGCTTATAGTCCGACTGAAGATCCAAGATATACTAAAATATATTGACTGCCCCATGCTTCAAATACTGTCTCTTGATTTCCACTTCATGAAGTCACTTCCTTCAAGACAGCTGGAGAAAAACATCTTCTAGACTAGACCTTTCTTAAACTGTCCTCCCATTTACTGGGGCTCTCTTTCCCTAAATGCCTTTTATAGATCTACTTTGGATTTATTATTCTGATATGTATTGTGTATATAAAAATATATATACTTGTTGTATCCCCATCATAATGGAAACAACTCTAATTCTTTATATTTGTATATCTAGCACCTAAAAGTGCCAGACATAGAATAGGAGTTTAGTAAATGATTGCTGATTCATTGATCCCACTAACAGGGAATATCCAAATTGAATAAAATATGAGATCTATAAAAAGAAAGAAGTATTTTCAGATAAAGTTGCGAAAGGAGAAATCCCTGTCAGGATTAACAATGATAGATAGTACAAAAATAGGTTAAAGTAGTAAAGGCTATTGGGTTATCAAGAAAAGTGATCAAGGAATGATTTAATAACTCTTTTCATCTATAGAAGGATTTTAAGGTAAATGACTGTCCATGGTGGAAAATCTAAATGTACTCGATATGAGGTTAATTGAACAAAGCAACAGGAATTCTGTAGAAGCTTTCAAAGTCTTCAGGTTTGGGGGACCAAATACAGAACAGTAAGATTGTATATTTGAATATCAACACTTTTTTAAAGGACAATATAAGTAACCTTTAAAAATAATTCAGCTTCCTAATTTGGAGTTATTTTTGATTAATGAAAAGGGACTGTATCTTTGACATGCTATTAGAAGTTGTGATATAATTAATATTCCTAATTGTTTGAGTTGAGGACTGTTTAATTTTAGACTCCGATCATTGCCTGTAAAATAGACCCAGGAACAATGTTCTCTCTTCTCTTGATTCCCCAAAGGCAGAATAATGGTTAATCAAGTAAAGCCCAATGCTATATGTCTTTAAACCTTACTACACTCTTTCTTCCCTCCCCCACCTATAGTTTTGCATTGTTTCTTAAACCTTAGGGATTGTATAAGTATTTAACAAATCCTTGGTTTTAATGATTTTTAATATCTTAATATAGGAGGGAAAACAGCACTTTGGATTTGGATCCAAAGGTTCTAGATTCAAATTCTGAACTTGCTGTATAAGTGACTGAGGACCAATCCCAAGTCTCAGCATCTCATTTTCTTTTTCTGCAAAATGAGACACTGGACTGATGACTTCTAAGTTCTTTTGTAGCTCTCAACCTACAATACATTCACATTGCTGTGTGTGGTTTTCAAGAATTGTGATCTCATTTCCTCGGTATGGATATTCCCAATACAGTCGGACAATTCATTTTTAAGAACTGTCTCTAGTATATAATGTACCTATATGAGTTAATTCTTATTTATTTCCAAGCCCTATAGCAACAGAATTAAAAAAAAAAACAAAACAAAACACATTTCAATAGAGATCAGAGAGTATTTTTCAAATAAATACCCACTCTATTTTTTCTTGTAAAAAAATGTTTTGGGCTGAAATATTTGATTCACAATATTTAAAACTCCAAAAGTCCTACAATTAGTGTTTCAGGTTTGAGTAATTTTTATTTGTTAGAGTTCAGACAGTCTATTGGGTGTTTATCTGCTGTGAAATGACTCCTACGGCTTGTAAGAAAGAGTGTAAATTGCTAATGTTGTTTGAACTAGAAGCATCCAGTTAATATCTATGATACCACTTTTGGGGAAAACAGTTAAAAGCATAAAATGGAATAGACATGGTATTTACAGTATTATTGAAGAAGTCACAGTAACTGACAAATGAAATCGATGGGGGAGGGGGAGGAGGCGGAGTGTAATCATGTAAGTTCTGAAGCGCTAGAGGATCTAAATTGTCACCTGTTTTTCATTGTTGTTTGCTTTTGGTTCAACGTGCAAGTCATTTTATTTACACCTGATTTTTTTCTCTTAGACACGGTTTAAAGGACCGGTGCGCATTATAAAGAGGGACAATTTTTATGCTCGAAATTTAACTAGGATTTTCACGCAGCAATGACAAGGGGGGAGGGGAGAGAAGGAAAGGGAAGGAAAAGAAAGGGAAGGGAAGGGAAAGAAAGGGAAGAATCAGGAAAAGGACAGGAAAAGAGGAGTGGGAACCTTAAAAAGAATCTCTTTTCTATTAGTCCTCGAGCTGAGGCAGGAGGAGAAATGATAGGATTCCTCCATCTTTTTTCCCAGCAGCACAATCAGGGTCAAGTGGAACAGGTACCTCCTCTCTCCAATCAGCCTTGGGCTACAGGAGGTGTTGGGGAGCAGGACAACTCTAAGGAAAGGCTTTCCTCGCCTGTCTGGGAAGATCTATTCTCAGAGTCTTTTCTCAGCTCAGTCTGCTCCCTAGTGGTTTTCTTTCCAGTAAATGAGATAATCTCACTTAAATGCCACTTAACTGTGGGCCCATTGCAAAGAGAAGCTAAGGCTGTCTGCGAAGAAATATCTCTGTGTGAATGAATGCACACATTCAACCTGAAGGATGTATGCAAATGCGTACAGACAGAATTTTACAGCTTTTTGTAAATATTTGGGGATATAGGATCTCTATCTGCATAGATATAGAATATAGTACATAGGTATATTCTCTATCCTGTGTGTAACTCTCTTATAAAACAACAAATAAAAAAAATTACTTAGCTCTGTGTATACACACACATACACACACAGGCTACAGGCTACCCATCTACCACATCTATCTGCCCTATTTAGGACTGTATAGCTCACTTTTGCAGCCAGCTGGGGAGCTGTTGCTTCCTTTGGCTGATGCTTCGAAGCGATGCTGGAGGAAAGAGACAGAGTTAAGGGGGAACTCCTCCTCCTCTCAGTCTTCCCTCTTTCACCCGCTCCGCCCCCCCTAGTTACAAAAAGGTGGAAAGTTGGCCAAAATGAAGGGCAGAAGGGTAGGATGGTTCCCGGGAAGCGCGCATCCGCTTCCAGGACCCGAAAGCCAGTCTTTTGGCAGTCGGGATACATTCGGGCAATCGCTGTCTCGCCAGCAGCTGATCCTTTCCTGCCTCTCCCCAGCTCCCCAACTACTCCCCCCGGGCGTGTCCAGTGGGCAAGTCTGAGCCCCGCGCAGGGCTCCAGCCGACTAGGATTCAGCTACGACGAGAACTTACCAAACCAGTTTGGGAGTAGTACCCGACCCCAAGTGGAGTCGTTATCCCTCCGCCCTAATTCTGCTCTCCCCTTCCACCTTCTTCCTCTTCTCACTGCTTTCCAACCGCCGCCTCCCTGCACCCTAACCCTCCTCCTCCCTGGTCCTGAAATTAGCTAAGGTGGCAGGGACCGTCTGCAGGATGTGACCAAAAAAAAAAAAAAAAAAAAGGCTCTCTCAAGGACTCCTGACTACTCACATCTCAGGCAGCTGCCGCTGCCAGCACAGCTGGATTCCCGGGGCGCCACTGCCCCCAGCCCAGCTCAGCACAGAGAGGCAGCGAAGGGCAGGGGACGACCCTTCCAGAACGTCCTGGTCCTGGGGACCCTGCGCTGATCTCGGAGCATCCTTGTCTTTAGCTCCTGGGGTTGGCACTTGGTGGGAAGGTTGGAGGAAAGAGGGGTGGAGGGGGGATTACCAAATTCCTCCCAGCTGCAGGAAGTTGTCCTTTAAGGGGTGGGGGGAGGTGGGGGTGGAATAGCGGAGAGGCTGGTTAGCAGGCACACAGTCAGAACAGCATGTGGACTGGCTTCCCCTGTTTCTTCAATGCTCTGTGTTTGCAGCTGCGTCCGCTGCTGCTGCTCCTGCGTCCGCCGCCGCCGCCGCCGCCGCTGCCGCCTTCCGTATAGCCTGCTGTTGGCAGCCGTCTCCCGGGCACTGGCTGGAGAGAGGGGACGGACTACCGCTGCCGCCTTCTCTGCTATATGGTGTCTTCTGGGTGGGGGGGGAGCAGTCGCCGCCGCCGCTGCTGCTGCTGCTCCTCCTCCTCCTTCTCCGTCTGCTGCTGCTGCTGCTACCTCTGGAGCTGGCCCGCATTCATTCCCCCAGCCCATAGTCTAGTAAGGAGTTGAGACTCTGCGCCTCCCTCCAGGACGCTCGGACACACATGGCTTGTTACCTGGTCATCAGTTCCAGACACCTCAGGAATGGCCATTACCGTGGTATTAAAGGAGTCTTCCGGGGACCCCTGTGCAAGAATGGCTCACCCTCACCGGTAACTCTCCCCCGAACCCCCCTAACACGCACACACTCATACCCACAGTCAAAATAAACAGAGGGGGAAGAGTGTAATGTGGGTGGCTGTGTATACAAACATGGTACTCGGGGGATGAGCACCTCCAGCATCTCTTAACAATAGTCCATACTGTCTGTTTATGGAGTTTAGAAATCTGCCACGCACAGATAGGGGCATGCGACTGTTTACATTTGTACTCGCACCATATGGTTGTCAGGAGCTTGATTTCTCAATGTGTAAATAATAACGGAATGCAGTTAGCTGCAGGAACCTGGAGGTATAGATTTGCTTGGGATTCATTCTAACTGGAGCCTCAGATTTGGATTCTGCCAGTTTGGACCAGTTTGGAAAGTTTGGGTGACACTTCATGTTGTGCCTTGGGAAGATTTACTCCATGGGGAAGGAAAAAAAAGAAAAGGTGCTTTGGAAAGAGTATGGATGCATCAGGTCTCAGGCAGTGAAAGGTGCTGAGACTTGTAACTTGATTTCACCTAGTGTTTTACCATGAGGTAGCATTAAAGGGTGGAAAGATAAACATGCATTTGTTTGATGTTTTTAGCTTGCAATGATAGAGATTTAATAATTTGTAAGTGGAATGAACATTTAAGAAACTATGCTTCTGGTTAAGTTAAAACTGAGCTTGCTTGGGGGCTCTGATTTAAATGCTAATTATATCCTTGGAAGATGCTATACACTAATGATATTTTAGGCTGCAAATATATTCCAAGAAAATGTAAGTATGAATCATGCAGAAATATTATACCTGCATTCTTAGGAAGTAAATGAACTCAAGTAACAATACACTTTGGGTTCAGGGGAGAGAAAGCCAAATTAATATACAATGAAATAGAGAGAAATAGTTTTCAACATTAGTCTCATTTTTCTTTGTAGACAATTTCCAGTATGAACTTTAATGCTTCGTGTGGGTGAATTGATTTTTAGTAAAGTTATATTGAGAAAGCTGTGATTATGTTGGATATAGACTATACTCATGAAACTTAAAATATATTTGTGCAAAAAAAGAACAGAAACGTGTTATAAAGGAAAGTATTGCCTTGTAAGGTGCTTATCCACTATAAAAAGTTTAATTTTGCAAGCCCCCTCATTCATTTGAACAAGAGAAGTTAGATATAGGCTCTCATGGTATGAATCAAAGCTTTGAGTCACAGGATCTTAAGGTTGAATGACGCTATTGGTACTTGAGTTTTTATTTTCAAACTCTTTGAATTCCTCCCATTTTTAAAGTCTTTGAGAATTAGAGATCCCATAAGCTTCCTTAGTAAGCTGCTTACATGTTTAACTATTTCCAGTGTCAGCAAAATCATTCTTGTATTAAACTCCAGTCTGTCATATTGTAAATGAAGACCATTTGTGGGATTTTCCTTGTCTTCAGCCATTCTAATGGTTCTCTTCCAAACACTGCTTTTAATTGGGGGAACCTTGAGCTGGACATGCTATTCCAATAAAGCCCTGAGTGGTTCTTTGTAGGGAAAGAGGCAGGGATACCTCACTGGTACATCCTGTTTCAGCTTGAGTGGGTTCCCTCAGAGGGTTGGTACATGCTATTAGTTATGGGTTCCTGGAGTCTGGACTAGGATGTGTGTGGGGGGGGGACCTTGGTCTTTGGCCACAGATTGAATTCTGAACCTTGCCTAAGTTATTTCTCAAATGCATATCTTTGAGTAAGGGGAATCTTGGACAGGAGGATGCAAGAGGCAATGTCTCATCAAAATAGAAACTCTACTGATGGTGGGTGGCCAAATAGCATATCCCATATAAAGAATTATAGTTTTATCCATTATTGGCTTGTTTTTAAATTGAAAATGCTAGTTTAATAATCCTATTGACTATCACGCTATGACCTCTTTGTCCCAGCTGTACAAATTAGTCTTTCCCAAACTTATTTTTAGTTTACTTTTATTCCCCAGGACACAATCCTTCAGTTAATGACAATGATTCTATTCTGCTTACTATAGACCACCACTCCAATTTGTCAATGTCACTGTTAATTTGAACAGATCTTGGGAGGTTCAGGACATTTGCTCCTCAACTGGATGGCATCTGAAAATGTTGTAAAGGGTATATTATGCATTTTATGGTTCAAGTCATTGATGGAAAAATTATGTAGCATGTGGTCCAGCATTGACCTGTACAGATCATCACATAATGGTGTGTATCCTTACTTTGAAACTGGTCTTCTAGCTCCCCTTGTTCCCCTTGTGCAATTATTTTCTGATCTAGATTATTTTTTCAGTTTGTTAGTGAGTTCATTGTGAGAGATGGAATTAGAGGTTTTCCTCAAGTCAAACTTTATTTTTCTGTGTCTCATTTTTAAACGTATTTTCATATTGATTTCATGAACCCCTCCTCCTCCTTTAAGTCTTTCCCCTTTCTCCCCCTAGTGTTTTTCTTGAGATAGATGTTAAGTTTTCAGATTTGGAATTGTCATGTCATCCTTTTTCTCTTCAAAAAAATATAAACACTGTACTGCTCTTATTTTTTTCCAAATTGAAGTACTTTTCTAACCTTCAGTAAATTCTCAGGAATGGCAGCTATACCTTTTAACCTCAGTAAATATTAACCTCTTTTCATGGCTGTTCAACAGAGTCTGGTTATATGGCCACAACTGGCTTCTCACCCTATCCTACTTGTGCTTTCCATTCCTATTCAAATTCATAACTTTGTTTCCCTGAAAATTAGAGATGATATAAAAAAGGGAAATACCTATAAAATCCCCTATAATAGAATCTCAGAACTAAAATATATACCAACTTACTTTACCAGAGAGAATAACAGAGCCACAATCAAATGTGGACATAAAAATGTGTTTCTTGGATGGTTATTTTAAAAAGAAATATCTGGAAATGCTCCAGGTATAAAATGTCGCTCTCTTAAAAATGTACTTTCACAGTTTTCCATTTGCCCCTAGTGTTTGCTAGTGTGGGTTATTATAGTCAAAACTACTGTGCACAGCATTTTTTCTTTCTATGCTGTTTATTTCAGAGTATTTACTTCAGAGGACATTTACATTATATTTTTAGTGAGAATTGCAGGGATAATAAAATATTTGGGAGTTATCAAGCTATATTCCCAAAGTTAAAGTATAACTGCAAAGATATTCTTTGAAGGTTGAACTTTACTACTTGTTGGGAAGTATGTGTAGAAAGTACGGCATATTCCCTTTATTTCTAATATAAACATGCTGCTTGAAATTCTGCCATAATATAAAGAGAAGGAAAAGAAAAAAGTTAGGGGATATTATCTATGAAAATTTTTCATTGTTTTGAGAGAAAATTGGAATTCTCTCTTCCCTTCTTCCTTTGTAGATACCTATCCACCCTCTCAACTATAGTAACAACTAGCTCACATATATTTCTTATTTCTGATTGCCAACAAACCTGAAAAAATAACTGTCTTATAAGAATCAACAAGTAAGAGAAAACTCCCACAAATTCTCAAGAATTGTTATCAATCTTTAAAGTTATGTGCACTCACACACCCTAAAAAGAAACAAAACATACATTTGTTGTATTATTATTAAAAATTGTCAAAAGATATGTATAGGGAAATCGTTTGTTTAGTATTATATTTACTAAGAATACATCCTCCTCTTAGTTTTAGAAAGGCATCAAAAGATAATTTCTAAGGAAAATAATCCATTCTGAGATAAAACCTACCATTGCAGACCAAGAAAATTCCTTCCCTAATATGTCAGGATTCAGAAAACCAAACACTTTTCTCTACCTTAGGAAATTTAGAGAGAAAAATGCATTATTTCAGTTAATTTGTAATGGTGATCTTTTGATGTGGAAAAAACCTAACTTTATTTTCAAATTCATGATCAACAAGAGGCAATGATTTGGAGGATTAAGAGATGTTGGGCTAGTCTCAATATTCCTAGGTAATTCATTAATATTATAAATTGCTAAGTAGATGATGAATTGCATTTTTACAGGAGAGAAATTCTCTAAATCTATGAAGTCACAGGTCAAGTGAAATATTATATTTACTAGATTGAGGTTGGATTTAGTTTAATTGATCCATGAAGAGTTAAAAGGAGTGATGTTATTGAAACAAAATCTGTACGTGACAAACTGTTATGTAATTGCCACTGTAACTTGATTCTATCTCTTTGTGCTTTTTAACTTTAAGTTTGGAAGTAAAATTGGGTATCTTCATTTGAAGAATTCTACAACATCATGGCTCAACACTGAGAGAGGGGGCTTTTGGGAGCATGCATCCCTAAGTTCCTAGTTGGAACTAATGGAGTTTGGGTATCAGTACCACCTTTTAGAGGTACTGATGACCCACATTGAGTGCCATCTCTTCCACATGCCCTTACAGGAACATCTTCACGGAAAGTGTTCTCAACTGATGTACTGTCTCTTACTTAGTAGAATGAGGTCTTCTTGAAGACAGACTTTACTCTTTATTTTTATTCCCAGGACTCAGCACAGTATTTGGCAGATAGTGAGTGCTTATGAAATGTGTGTGTATTGAATCACTACACAAATCGAGACATATTTTCAGGAGCTTTGATGTGCTTCTAAACCCGAGTGGGGAGCCTCCATCTCTTGTTGTCAACTTTGGGCTTCTCTTAGCCAGATGTGAGAGATTCTCAATGTAATCTTCAAATTCAGATTCCCAGTTTCTATCTTAAAAGGGAATTCTTTCTCTTAAATCAGAAACTTAGCATCTTTTGATTGTTGCATATCCTTAGTTTTTGTAAATATGCGAAATCTTTTCAGAATACTTCAGATGTTTAATACCAAATATGTGTAAAATTATAGAATAAAAATATTATGATTACTTGAGGTTGCATCCATCTCACATATATACCTTTATGTCAGCAAAATAGTGGACTTTGACAATGTTCTCCATATTTCTAATGCCTGGTCTGAATTACAGACATGTTCTTTAGTGTGAACAAATATCTTATCAAGACATTTTCAAAATGTTCTCAAATTGACACAAACTTGAATGTGCTAAATGTAACTTTAAAGATAGACACTTCTCTACACCAGTCATTATTATAAAAATATCTCACTCTTAGATGGCACTTTAAAATTTGCAAAGAAGTTTGTCTTTATTTCGTGAGAATGACGACAATCATCTGAAGTGGATACTATTATTCTCTCTATTTATATTGGAACAAAGAGGGAACTGAAACTTAGAAGCAGCATAGGGACTTGTCTAGGGTAAGTGCTGAAGGCAAGATTTGGCTCTAGCTTTTTATGACTCTAAGCATAATGATCTATCCACTCTGCCAAGCTGCTTTAGTGCTTTTTCTTTATTTGGATACAGGAATAAATAATGGGGGAGATACATGGTGCACTATGTAGAATACCAGCCCTGAATTCAGGAGTATCTTAGTTTGAAGCCAATCTCAGACACTTAACACTTTCTAGCTGTGTAGTTCTGGGGCAAATTACTTAACCCGAATTGCCTCAAAAAATAATAACAACAAAAAGGAATAAACAAGGTATTCTTTAACCAATACTTTCAATAGAAGAGCTATAATCACTATTTCTAGAGTTATAGGACTTAATTCAAATCCTGCTCCATTCATTATTACCTTGTGACCCTGCGCAAAATTATTTAACCTCCTTTTCTTTTTATTTCCTAATTTGTAAAATGAATGTGTTGGATTAGATGGCTTCTGAGATCTCTAAATAACTCTGTAAGCTTATATTTTCAATGCAGTGTACATGGTTGCAATTGATTACAAGTCTATTATTTTGCCTTATGATAAATATTATACTGTTTATTTTTTCCAACCACATCACTGATAACCTCTTCATGCCCTCCAGACCAGCCATGGAACCCTGCTTTTTAAATATTTCTACTTTTGGAAAGTCATAATAGGCATTTAAATGTCTACTCGAAGAATTTCCTTGTCTTTCAGACTTTGCATCCTGCTAGTTTAAAGAAGTTTTTGCTATAGAAAGAATGAAAACTATGTTTCAGTGGTGCAATTTGTGAATTTTTAATGAACTACACTGTGTTGTTCCTTATGACAAAGAAATCTGATGCAATAATGTGCTTGGGTTTGTTACTCTTAGGTACTCAATTAAAATAAGTGCTCTGCTCTATGATTCTGCCCTTATAATTTGGAAATAAAATAAAACTAACAAAATCACATGCTGAGTTAATTTATATGCTAAATATGGAATAGCATTAAATGTTGGATTTGATCATTTGTAGCATTAAGCAATCCTACCCTTAAATAGCATGGTCTCATGAATGACTATGTAGTCTTTGATGAATAATGTGTGTTCTGTATTAACAGAGCTGGAAATGCCAGTAGGCTTAAGGCTATGTCAAGAACAAGGAGAATAGTGAATGTTTAAATAACGTTATCACATTTAATTCAGTATGAGCCTGTTTTATTCAGAGCAGCCTCTTTCGTAGAATTTGTTTTGTATTTGTATATTCATTGAGTTTTAGGTTAAACAAAATGACTTGAATTTGGGTTATAAAATGTTTCTTTGCTTTAATTTTTTTTGATTTCCAATAAAACATATTTCTTTGTAGAAAAAAGTTACAAAATGACACATGTTGAACTAGATACCACTTAGCCTTCCATTTTAAACTAATTTTACTCAAATGATGTTGTAGATGGGTTTAGGAAGAAAATCTTTTTAAACTGAGGGATATTTTCATAAAGTAGGACAGGAATAGAAAAGTGGTGAACTATTGTTATTTTAGGCTTTATTCATGTTAGAAGTATACTATTGTCTATTGCACTTTTAAGAATATCTTGGAAAGTAAGATTTGTTGCACTTTTAAGAATAATGTAATGCAAAATGGGTGTTCACTAAATCATTTGTTTTGTTGTTCTCTTCAAGGAAAAATTCAATATGTATGATATTATCTATGTCAAACTTTCCAATGGAAAAGTCTCATTTATTTCATTCCTACTGTGCTCACTAACAATTTTGAGCCATCTAAATTGCATCATTGATAGGGAAATCTTAAACCATTTCTTTTCATTCTAGAAGAAGGGACCTAGGAAACTCACTATGTTCAGTCCTAGTCAGATAAATATATTCTGTTCTAGACATCCCATTTTAGAGTGACACTGAAAACTTTATAGCTCTAAAAGAAAGTTACCAGGATGTCGATGACACTGAAAATCAAGCCTTATGAACAGTGTTTAAAGGAACTTTGAATGTTTAGCCAGTAAAAAAAAAAAGAATGCTTGGGGAGAGTGGGTGTTACAGTTTATATCATTATTTTCAGATTGCTGAAGGAGTAGCATCTGTAAGAAATACTAGACTTAGTCTTTATTGTTCAGATAATGTAACTGGGACAAATGATAGTGATGATGGTGATGGTGGAATAACAGGGGTATAGATTTAACTCCATATGAAGAAGTCTTTAATAATTAGAACTGTTCAGAAACAGAATGTGCTCCTTTAAAAAGTACAGTTATCCCTTCCACATTGCTACTTTCCCCATCATGGTTTCCATATATTACAGGTAGGCATAAGAAGTTAAATGGGAATTTCAGGAGAGTTTTGTAGATGCTGCAAATCCTCATCATGGTTTCCATGTGTGGCAGGTAGGCATAAGAAAGTAAATGGGAATTTTAGGGGAGCTTTATAAATGCTGCAAATGAAAGGTTAGCAAATGACATAAAATTTTAGAAAGTCAAAAATACATATATTTTGTGCATAATATTGTATGATATCAACACAAATTATATAATAAGCTGCTTTAAACATACCATAAAAGAAAAAAAAAACAGACTTTTTCTCTGGTATAAAGGGAGGACCAAAACATTTCATGGAAATTTTCCAGATTGAGAGGGCTCCATGCCCCTAATCCTGGTGATGTGAAAAGAATAACTGTGATGAGTTTCCATATTACTGGAAATATTTAAGTAGTGAAAGAATGACCTTCTGTTAGAAATGTCTTAAAAGGGGCTTCTGCAAATGATTAGACCAAATGACCTCTAAGTGTTTCAACTCTGACAATCCTTCATTGCTTGGAAACCTACATTCAAGCTTTGGCTATGGGGGCATTGACCTGGAATGGTATACTGGACAACATTGAGATGATTTATGCTGTACATTCATTGTGTTCAGTTATAATTAGGGCTGCCAAATTTTTTATTTGAAGATTGGCAAATTCTTTTGGGCAAATTCCACTTCGTTTCTGTGTGGGTGAAGGAATTCAAAGATACTTTAGTTATAAATGGCAATTGTCAGGCTTTTTTTTTTTTAAATAGTCATATCCCTCCACTCTTGTTTCCTGTACCTTCTGTACCTTTATCCCAATTTCCCTTAAGGCAAATGAATTTGTAGGTGAAATGCTAACATTTATGTCCATGGCCCTTTCCAAAGACATCCTCTTCAAAGAACTTATATACCCACTGTTACTGTAGCTATGCTCTCTGAATTCCCTCCAAACCCACAAAGCTTCTTCCAAATTCATAGAAAGTTTCTTTCACAGCTGCACTCATTCCTTTCCCCAAAAGTATTACTAAATATCTCTCAAATTGCCCCCCAAGAAATGCATATACATGCTCATACTATTCAGTTTCTTTCTGTCTTGTGAATGATTCCGTTGCCTTCCCTTTGATTTACTAACCAAAAGTTTCTTCCTTTCACTCAAACTCTAGTGAATCAAAGGAACCACATAAGAAGGAAATGTCTATAGAACATCCAAATTAGGGAGTGAGATTTTTTTTTTTTTTGCCTTCTCACATTTTGCCTTCTAAGGTTCAGGATTTGTTATCATTATACTTGGAATAAGAAGTAATAAAAAAAGTATAGCTTCTATTGTTGTATAGAGTCTATGTTTGCACACTTAAGCCTAAGTGACTTTATTCTTTGTTTCAGAGCCCCAGAGAAACTGGCTCTGTGACTCCTCACATAGCAGAACATTGGCTACTCATATGTTTATGACAATATTTCTTTATCACAAAGGAGATTCTTTGTCTCAATTGTCTTAATCACTGATTATTAGACTTTGCTTCAAGTGAAATTGAGACCTAAGACCTTAATTTAAAAAGGCCAAGGTCTCCCACTGCATCCAGGGCCATCTCATGCTATCTTTATCTATGTCTGGCCACTGGACCCCAAAGGGCTCTGGAGGGGAAAGTGAGACAGGTGACCTTGCTCAGTCCTCCCTCACTTAAATCCAATTCACTTGCATGCCACAACATTCCATAGCCCTCTTCCAGAACTGACTTTAGTGGTCTGAAATTGCTAAGTTGGAAGACTAGCTCCATCCCTCACTCTGTCCCTCACTTCGTCCCTCTCTCCGTCCTGCAGAAAGAGCATTTGGGGCCAAAGAACCTGGGTGGACATCCGAGTTTTTCTACTTATTCCACGTTTGAGCTTAGCTAAATCACTTAAACCTTCTCAGTCTTGTTTTACTCATTTGTAAAGTGATAGAGTAGGATTACACGATCTCAAAGATCCTTTCTAACCCAAATTCTAAGACTAATGATAACAATAATGCTATTTAATAATTTATAGTACTTAATATATGCCAAACATTGTGCTAAGTACTTTAAAATTATTAGCTCATTTGATCCTTTTAACAACCCTGGAAACTCAGTGTTTTTCTTTTCCCATTTTAACAGTTGAAGAAATTGAGGCAAACAGAGTATAAGTAACTTGTCCAGAATCATTCAGCTAGCAAATGTCTGAGGCTAGATTTGAAATCAAATCTGGGCCTGTCCCTCAAACCATTTCACCACCTAACTACCCCATGTGATAACAATAAAAATAAATTAATGATAATAAGCACACATATTATGTATAATATATAAATATAATTTTAAGGTTTACAAAGCTTTATATACACATCTATCATCTACTTATTTATCCATCTGGATTAAAGGAGACTTTCATTTTAAAAAGTGACAGATTTATTTAACTTTCCTGGGTTTCAGTTGCCCCATTTCTATAAAGAAGGAGCTGATAAATGAACTCAGTAGTCCCTTCCAGTTAATTCACCCTAACTAGTGTTATCCATGGAATGAATGGCTGCTAGCTAAAGGTGTTGGGCTCATAGCTAGAAGGATAGGAATAATTCACTTTATATGCTATTTACATAATATTTATATACTATTGTTATACAGCTATTCCAGTCACATACATGTCTTTGCAACCCCATTTGGGATTTTCTTGATGGTTTGCCATTTCCTTCTTGGTTTACTTTACAGATGAGGAAACTGAGGCAAACAGAAGATAAATGACTTGCTCAGAGTAACATAGCTCATAATCATCTGAGACCGAATGTGAACATAGATATTCCTGACTCAGAATCTGACCTTCTATCACTATACTACCCATAATTTACAATACCCTTGGATTAAATGCATAATTAAAAGGAGAGTGATTTTGAAAACTCTCAGAGAGAGGGCACTTTTTGGAGGATGGTTTATTTTTTTTAAGCTCATATAGTAATGATGGTATATAGTGCTTTAATACCTACAAAGCTCTCTCCTTTCTCTCAAATTGGATCTATCCCCAATTACCTCTCTAACCTTGAGCAAACTGTCTAATTTCTTTGGGCCTCACTTTTCTCATCTAAAAACCAAGAGGCCACCCCTGTTGACTCTTCCAGTTCTAAAGCAATAAATCTATTGTTTGTCTTTCTATATATTTTTCTACTTAATGGAATATAGGGGAGGGGGAAAGGGAGTTTTACCATTCTGGCTAGATTCCCATTTGGGTAATTTCATTATGTCTAATGAAATTAACTCTATAGTTTCAATAGGACAAACTATTTCTCCTGTGCATCTGTTGATTGTTACAAATATGTTCTATTCTGCCCCTGTGGCAGCTCCATTTCTATAGTATATGAAGAAAACACTTTCCATGGGTAATTTTGTGCAGCCGCTTGAAGTCTGGTGGAGTGGGAGCTAGGGTAGGAATGGGGGGGGGAACAGTGCTTTCATCATGATTATGTTCTTCACTTTAATACCTACAAAGATTCATTTAGTGAATTGCTTCGAGTATAATTTAATGCCTCTTACTAATCGAAACCACAATGTATTTTATTGCATTTCACTGTTTCTGAACATCTTGTGGAAAACACCAGAAAAGAATGAAAATGTGTTGTGCATAAGCTGATGAAGTCCCCACACAGATTAGTTCCATTGTGTTGCCCACCAGCTCATATTTCATAACTGTCAAAGACAGGAAATGTACATTAGGAATTACTGAATCTGCTCTTCCTTTTCTTGTCTTGGTTGGCGTGGAGGGCAGAAAAAACATCCCTTGGTTATCACAGCTTGAGACCTTGTACACAAATAGAAAGGAATATCTCTCTGCCTCAATGGCTTTCCCAAAGCAAAGGCATTAAAGCTGCTTCCAAACAGTTGTGATGGAGAAGGAGAAAGTAAGGGGAGAGAAAAGACACTGTCCAGTTTGTCAGAGCCTTGGGATCCCCTGCTATACTAACCTGTAGTATTCTATTGTACAATCCTAATACTTTTTTTTTTAAAGTATAAATAAAAGCTGTTAAAAACAATACTGTGACTGTTTGACAGCATATGGGAATTCTACCCCTGAAATTGCACCTTCCTTTGCTC
Organism: Antechinus flavipes; assembly: GCF_016432865.1. Lineage (NCBI taxonomy): Eukaryota > Metazoa > Chordata > Mammalia > Dasyuromorphia > Dasyuridae > Antechinus > Antechinus flavipes. The sequence continues at coordinate 49,191,968 of NC_067402.1, read as the reverse complement.
AGAGGAGGGAGATCTATGTAATTATCTTTGCCTGTTCCAATTAGAGTTCAGCTTCTTTTAATATCATATACATTTTTCACAAATTCTCCTTAGATGGGGAAGTTCAGACAAATGCCCCAAAGGGTAGAAAACTCCCTTGATTGTTTAAAAAGATATGTGGCCTAGACTGAAAGATATTTTATTTTGATTTAGTTCCTTTATTATCCTCAGGTAAGAGGACTTGAAGTATTTTTTTTAAAGGTGTGGTAGCAATATGAACAATCAGCCAATTTTGTATTCAGTTCCATAATAAATTTCTATTGTTACCATCTCTGCCCATTCAGGTTTAATGGTGCTTTTGAATCAAAGACATAGATCTGCCTCTTAACTGGAGATCTGAATTAAGATTAGTTTTTGGACTGGATTCTATCTAATCATTCAACTTTCTATTCCATTTCATTTGGTCTAAGTTATGCTGTTAACCATTTGAAATAAATGTAAAATATCATACCAACTAAGTTGATAATGAGTAAATATGTTAATATGACACATGGTTCTATCATTATCTTCTTTTCAATATGTAGTTGAAATTCAGAGATCCAACAATTATGTATATTAAGAAGTCAGATCTCAAGTAGTAATGAGTGAGTCTGTTGCATCTTCATTCCTTAAGAAGAGAAATAAGTTCCACACTTAGGAGCAGATAGTCTGCTAGTTTCAATACCAAACTAGTTATTTAGACTTTTTACAAAAAGGTGAACTTTGTTTCAACAAAATATAAACTTGACTATAAAAGTTTTATATTAATGCATAATGAACGAGTTCTATAAAAGTAGGTAAGTGAAACCCTAGTGCATAAAACTCTAGATCTGGCAGAAAGACTAAAATTCAAAATCTGCCTCAGATGATTATCAGCTGTGTAGATCCTGGGCAAGACACTTATTCCTATTTGCCTCAGTTTCCTCATCTATAAAATGAGCTGGAGGGAAATGGTAAGCGAGTTCAGAATCTTTGCTAAGAAAACTTCAAAAGGGATCACAAAGAGTCAGACACAATTGAACAATGGCTAAATAGCAAAAAAAAAAAAGTTTTGGTTATAAGTAAGCATAGTGTGTGGGGGACATATGATTACTAGAATAAAGGAGTAATAGTCCTGATATCTTCTGCTCTACCAGATATCATCAGGAGTTCTTTTCTGCAAGCACATTTGAGGAAGGATTTGAAAAGTTGAAGGGTTTCTACAGCTGGGCTACCAAGATGGTAGAAAGCCTCAAAGTCATGTTCTAGTAGACCATTTGAAATGAACTATCATTAGATGTTTAGTTTAGAGAAGACAAAGTTAGATGGGGAACATATATAGTTATCTTCAAATGGCTGATTACTACTTCTTTTTGGTGGGGGGAGGAGATGTGTGTAGCGATTAATATCCTTGCATTTCAACTTTCTGATTTGTAAAATGGAGTTTGGACAAGAGGGTTTCTGCTTTCCTTGCAGTTCTAGCTTTTTGAACCTATGAATATTTGAAGACCTATTGTGTAGAAAAAAGATCAGCTTTCCTTGCTTTGGCTAGGAATGACAGAAATAGTAGCAATGAGTAGAAGTTGCAAAAATCAATTTGAGCTTTACAGAAGAGAAAATCTCTTAATAATAGGATTTGTCCCAAAATATTTTGAGCTTCTTCTCAAATGTGTGGATTTTCCCTCACTTTGAGGTCTCAAACAAAGGCTGAAGGGATTTGTCAGACATATTTGCAGAAAGAATTGTTTTTCATCTATGAGTTGGACTCAACAGTTGCTGAGATTCCTTCCAATCAGATTCTGTGGTTATTTCTCTGCACATTTCCCTCATATTCCTCATTGAATAATAGCAGGAGATTAAAGTAAGGAGAAACTTTGGGATGGAACTATCTTAACACAAATTAAAATAGTTTTCCCTATTATAATTCAAATACTATTGAGGGTAGTATTAAATGTAGTAGTAGCCCTTTAATTTATATTTGTTTAAATTAAAATTTTAAAAAAGTTATCTTTTCTTTTTGCTGTTGTTTAGTTATTTCAGTTGTGTCTGACTCTTTGTGACATTTTTGTGATTGTCTGTAGCAAAGATATGCAGTGATTTTTCATTTTCCTCTCCAGCTTATTTAATACTTGAGGAAACTGAGGCAAACAGGATTAATTGACTTTGCAGAGTCACACAGCCCATAGGTATTTGAGGCCCTATTTGAACTCAGGAAGATGAATCTTCTTGATTTCAGGCCAAACATTATCCACTGTTCCACCTAACCATCCTAGCTTTTTTTTTTTAAAATATAATCTCAATTTCCCAACATATTCTTTCCCTGCTACTGCAACCAAGGATGATGGGTAATAAAGAGTTTCTTAAATAGAGGAAAATCAGTTCCATGAAACTTTCCAATATGCAACGAGGCCTAATTTTATTTTGCAATATTCCACACCCATAATTCCCTGCTTCTGCAAAACTAGAAAGAGGGGCCTTTTCATATATATTCTTCAAGAATAAACTTGGTTGTTTTTGATTTTGCAGTATTTAATTTTGGCTAATTTTTTCCCATTTACATGTCTGTAGTCATCGGGTACATGTGTGTACTTCATTTTGCATCAGCTCTTATTTCTTCCCCACCCTTCTCTATATTTATCATATTACTTGTTGTTTATAATATAGTGATATGCCATTATCTTTATGTATTTTTTATCGATTTGTTGGCTCTTGGTAGTCCAGAAAGGTACCATTTGAAATTTTTATCCATCATTTTATTTACTGGAAATGGAACAAATATTGAGGGATTCTAATTCCAAAGGCTTGTGAGAATCACTAAGGCAGATATTGTCAAAATTCAGGATAACACAATGGCAAGTAAAACAACTTCCCTATTCTCAGGGGCTGACAGTTTTGGAGGAAGCTCCCAGGAAATGGAAATGAAGTACCTGATAGCATTTATAAGGGAAAGAGAGACCACGAAGGCACTTCACGTCTGGAGGGGATGGCGGTAGTAGTCATAGGGAAAGGATGAAGATTGGGGAATATTGGAGCTCCCAAGACAAATTTTGTCTGTTTTACAGTTATATTTATGGGCAGCCCTGGAGGGTAGGCCCAGGCTAGTGGACTTCTTGGGGGTAATTAATCAAAAGAGAAGGACTTTAAAGGGAACAGAAAAAGGAAGGAAAAGCTGATAAAGATAAAATGTAACCACTTCCATATTTCCCTAGGAATGATCTTGGATTGAAGAAGTGTATGTTCATTTATGTGTGTATAGAGATTTAGATGTACACACATACTTTTAAATATGGGGAGAAATTGAGAGAGCTAGAGATAGGGATTAGACTTGCAATTTCACTGGTGTAGGGAACCTTTGGGGAGCTGGTCAGAACCTATCCTAGAGTGATGGTATAAAATCATAAAAAAGAGAAAGAGGTCTCTAAACTGTATGTAAGGATCTTTGCAGGCCATATATTGACTTGGAAAACCACATGTTTATATATGTGTACATATACATGTAAATATATACATACATACATATATACCTGCACAAATATATATGCATGTGTATACATGTATATATACATTTTATTAATATATCAAAATTAAAATCAGATTGAAATGACATATTTTTTCAAGTTCAGGCTACATATATCTGTATGTATCTATGTATATATATCTCAGATCCTCCATGCTTCAAGGCTAGCTTTCAATTCAAATAGAAACAGATCCCTAAAACCCACAAAAACAATTATTGTGTGTTGCATTTATATTTTGTTAAGCATTTCCTGCTTCTATTCCTTTTCCGTCTACTCTAGCTGTGAGATGATAACTCCATACTATGCTATGCTGATTTTAAAATATAAAATCCTACGTGGAAGGCAGATGAATTTAAGCTGAATGGGAGCTCCTTTCTGCTTCATGTATTTTAATCGATTTCTGATCTCATGAGTACTCCCTCTGGTGGTGGAGATAATAATACACATTTTTTTCCCTCCTGTTATGCTAAGTAATTCCTTTTCCTGTTCTTTAAATCTCCATTGAGTCTGTCTGACATGCTAGAGGCCTTGGTCTAGGTATCCTAACATTGCTTGGGTACTAGTGCTGCATGAAATCTATCCATCAATTATCTCTTACTCTTGAGATCTTTATATCTATCTCCAGTTTACCTTCTTTTCTGACTGATATATCTATATTTAAATCTATATCTGTATATATATACACACATATATATGTAAATCATATATACACACACACATCATATACACATATATACATTTTATACACATACATATGTATACACATATTATTATATATGCATATATATACACACATATATATATATATATGGTTTATAGGTAGATGTGATTGAGTGTATTTGATGATATTGTTTATTTCTACAACTTGTAACATCACTAGTAATAATTTGAAGCCCATTTTTACCTACCACTTCTACCTATTCCCCTTTGGGAATCTGCAATTTTGATTTTTCAGTGATTGTGAAATGATGTCATTTTTTGCCACATAGCATAACCTGTAGGATATTGGCATGAAAAATAGGAAATTTGTTTTGAGAGAGAAGTTTAGGATTATAGAAAACACTCCACAGTATCTCAAATATGTTTTTTTTCTTCTTATTCAATTCTGGGCCCAACTCATTATTCATTTTGTATTTCTGTTCAGTATATCTATGCTGGTGACCAATTCAGTGGGCTCTCCATTCAAGCACAAATCCATCTGGCATGCAGACATTCTTCAACTTGATTTTTCCATGTTAAACTGAAATCTTGAGTGCTTGTAAATATCATTTAGGAGTCTTCATAATTAATATTCCTGTGTTTAATGCACTTAGCACAATGTCATGTGCAAACAGGATCATTTAAAGGGTCTTTTCTTCTCTAGGAAATATTCCTTTATTTGAACTCTACACTGCTTATTAACCACTCTTGGAAGTGATGAACATCTGGCAAAGATACACTTGTCCTATTTTGGGCTTTATTTATTATTGATAATCATGCTAAATAAAGTTAACACTATTGCATTAAGAAATCTTATGTAGTTTTTGTGTCATGTGTGGAACAGAGGTGGTTGAAGAAGAGACTTGAAGGCTGAATTTTGCTTAACCAAGCCAAAAGTTATTTTTGGTCAATAAAAACCTCAGTGGAATTTTATATTCTTTGCACTTTTCAGTCAGATTTGTGACTCTAAAGATGGAGTTCTTTAGAATATTGTATCTTCTGTGAAAACAAGCCTATTTCTTCATATTTTATTATGGATTCCCATTGTAGAGAGATGTTATATTTTGTAAAGGTAAGAAAAGGGATGTGGAAATTAATAATTATTATTGTTGTCCCAGTGATATGTTTTTTATTACCAATTATTTGACCCTATTATTCATTACCTTTGCCTCTTTCATACATTTTGAGAATTAATTCCTTAATGTCCTTGAAATTCTGTCATCTATTACACGAACCTTCTCTGTCTGGTTCATTTGTTCTTCATGCTCTCATTGATGTCATTTATACTTCTTCAACTATCTTGGACTGGAAGGTTAGAGTCCAAATGCAGGACCTTCACTACCATTGATTAGAAATATTCATAGATATTTTTCATTTTTCCATCCTTCAAGTTTCATCTTTGTGTGCTTTTGGGATGAGCTGGCTTCACTGGGTCTCAAGCCAAGCTTTCTGCAAATTCATCATTCTTTCATTAAAAGAAACAAAACAAAACACGAATCTTATGATATAAAATTGTTAGGATAAATGTAACCTTAAATGTACAGCAAACTCAGTGAGTCAGTTGAGAGATATGGCAGCCAGAGAAATTGATACGATTTGGGGCTACAATAAATAGTGTGCAGGTGATAATTACATAAGGAGGTTGATAGCCCTATAATTTTTTTTTTTCTGATAGGACCATATTTCAGGTTTGAGTTTTATGTTTTAGGAATAGGATTGACAAGCTGAAGAACATCTAGATGAGAACACTCTAGTTAGTTAATGGTTTCAGGTTTCTCTTAGATTAAATGAAGGAATCGGGAAAGTTTATTCTAAAGAGAAGATTTAAGGATAACCTGATTGTTCTTGTCAAGAATTTGAAAGCCTCTTAACCCCAATTGCCTCAGCAAAAAAAAAAAAAAAAAAAAAAAAAAAAAGAAGAAGAAGAAGAATTTGAAAGACTATAAGAAAGATAAATCATTCTGCTTAGCCCTCAGAGAATACAGTTAGGAACAATGGATAAAAGTCGTGTGGAGGGGGAGAAGGGGCTAATTTAATTTTGAAATAATAAAAAAATACTTAACAACTAGAGAATTAGAAAAGTGGAATGTACTAACTTAGGAATTTGTAGCTTTGCCCCCCTCTCTGGAGGTATTTCAGCAGAGGCGCTAGCAACACTTCTGGTTTTTTTATGTTATTTTTAATGAGGCAACACTGTCCATAATCTAATGTCATCCTCCTCTCTCAGTTTTTACTAAATAGTTTATATTCTAATGGCATTTCTCTTGGCTGTCACAATTCTCTGTTTGGCAAAATCACATATTTATTGGCTGAAGCAATTTCTTGGTTCTTTTGCTTTCATTGTTGTAGCAATTGCCTTACATCATTTAAATTCTATAGAAACTGGTTATCAAGTCCATGTCTACTCCTTTATACATTCCATAATTTTGGGTGCAAATAACTTTAAGAAATAACTTGTGCTTTATTTTAGTTTTACTTTGTATCTTTTCATCCTTTCCCTCATAATTTGGTAGTGTTTTTGATGTTGATTCTGTGTGTCAATGGTCTTCCTTGAGAGAAGCAGCTGATGTGGAAATAATTCCAAAATGGATGACTAATTATTTCCTTATTATTGAAACAGTTATTTTCATTTTCATATAGCAGTACAAGATATAGCAAGTTTATTGCTTAATTCTCTACTTCAAGAAGTATGATGTGTAGGAATGAGGTTTAATTTTTTTGGTCAAAGTCCATATTTTTTACTCTCCTCCATTTCCCCTCTTTTGCACCAAAGTAATGCACAAATTAAGGTGTGTGTTAATGTAATTTGGTGAGTCTGATTGACACAATATTTATGTTGATTTAATGTGAAATATTTGATAAACTGCAAAAAAATTAGTAAAAGAAAAGTAGAAACACCTAGAGTAGATAGCTTTCTCAAGGAGTTTACTCTTGAAATGGAGAAGAAATATGGAATAGTAGTCATTGGGGGGTAATAAAGGGGACTTTTTTTTCTAAAGGAGAGACATGGCAGCTAGGTGACTCCGTGGATAGAGCACCAGCCTGGAAGTCAGGAGCTCTGAGTTCAAATTTAGCCTCAGATCCTTAACACTTCCAGCTGTGTGACCCTGGGCAAGTCACTTAATCTCAATTGCCTCAGCTAAATAAATAAATAAATATTTTTTAAAAAGGATATGAATCTGTTTTTAGGGAGTTGAGAAACAGCCAGCAGATACAGAGACATTCAAGATTAGTAAGGGTACCAACAGATGAATGATTATTTATTTAATGTCTAAAAACTATGATTCCAGTCATCTTCCAGACTCGTTTTCATCATTCTTGCACTATTGCAGCAGAAATTGGAAATGGCAATACAGGAATAAGGATAGTTTTTTTTTCCTGTTCTATGGGATGCCATGACCAAAGAATGAATTACTCAAAAATCAGTTTCTTAGTGATGTTTTTCTCTCCTTAATTAGATTGGTCCCCAGTCACAAACTTACCAGAGACCAAATCTGTAGATAAAACAGAGCCATATATGCTGCTTTGAGGACAAGGGTCATCTAATTTTTAGATGTCACAATTATACATCAAAACAAGTCTTTTGTGTTAGTATCGGTCCATTGGAGATGGAGTATAGAGTTCCATATAGTTGGGAAAAGGTCCCTAAATTTAATTCCCATTTCTGACATACTGGCTAGATGATCCCCAACAAGTCACTTAACCTCTCAGTCCCACAAGCAACTCTTTAAGACTAAAAATAGCTGAAGAGGAGCAAATCTGGATAGGAACAAATAATTCTTCACTGGGAGCTTTTTAAACTGATAATCTCATAGGTCTAGTAAAACAAAGAAAAAAACAAAAAAACACTTGCTAAATATTCCATATTTAGACATTTGGTTTTTGTCCTGCTCTAGTTTTTCTCTTTGCTTAGGATGAAAGTTCACCTAGTCAATTTCTGTTAATCATATTGAAAAATCATGGAACCATTACTTTTCTAGTACAAACACAGACCAGAAAATTATTCATAAGCATGTCACTATTAAACAAGTGCTATAGTCAGATTATCATTAATCTCAATTATATGAGCAATGATTACAGTACTCATTTTTGCTTTTTTCCCTGTAAGAAAAAATAACTGTAAATCTCTTGATTGTTGAATGTTAGAGTTTATAATAAATTAAACTCATCTTTTAGGTATTGAAAAGTCATATAGTCACATTCATTAGGTACCATTTATTTGGTGCTTGGAACTTGGGATACAAAGATGGTGAGGGGAGAAACTTGGAACAGTCCCTGCCCTCAAAAGACTTAAAATCTAAGGAAGGTATGCACATTTGATTGAACTTATGAATAGAAAACTTAAGGAGAATTATTTTTTGTTTGTTTTTTACTTTCAAAATCATTCAGATAAAGAACAAATAACAGACTTTTAGGAGAAATTGCATAGTATGTCATTTAGGGAAAAAGATCACAAAATTCATTTTGATAAATGATGCTGGTTCTAGAGAATAATTGTCTAATTTCTAAAAAGTGAAGACAGTTACATTATCAGATCAATAATGATACCTAGGGCAAGGACAAATCAGTTAATAGAAGCTGTTTAAGCTCTCAGAGATATGTGCATATGTTTACTAATGAATGAGGCTTTGTTTAAGCAATCTAGACAAAAACAAAAAGGCTACTTTTTTACGTAAAACAAAATCTATACAATGTCTGGTGTTTCAATAAATATTTACTTATATTTTCTCCACCTGTACAATTCCTTTCTTCAGTTTTTCACTTTACATAATTGAAGCAAACAGTTGGAACCTTTGTGATCCTAATACAGCCTGAAGAGAATTCATTCTCTCCTTCCCACCTCCCATCTATCCCCTCTCTTTGCTCTTCTCCTTTCATCCTCAGAATTAAACTTAAAAATATTGTTTGTCTTTGATATAAGATTGAAATTATTGGGCTATGGGAAAAGAGCTAGCATCAGAGCTAGGAAGATCTGGATTCAAATCTTCCCCAGTCAACCCTAAGTACTTTTGCTTCATACTGTGACTTGAAAAGAAAGTAGTAACCTACATTGGGGGAAGGATTTTTATCACCTGGGAGTTCCCTGTATAAATGAAATCACAGGTGTAGTCCTTTTCCCTAATTATTATAAGGATTAAAAGGTAAAAATACTTCACACAGTAGTTTCAGGTGTAATTCTAGTAAGTATGCCTGACTGCTGCAGTCTTTGGAAATTCTAATTAACCAGGGAAATGCAGGTGATGTTCATCTGCTTGATTATCTTGCTTTTCTGGAGGACCTGTTACAACCACTGATCTCAATCTGTCCTCTTCCACCTCCCTGCATTAGTCACATTTGCCACAGTTTAAACTCCCAAAGCAAGATTGCTTTATAATTTCCTCCCTCTCCATACTATAAAACAAAAATTGTAGTTATCAGTAGCATACCTGTGGAAGAAAAAGGAGAGATTAGATGAGCCAAGATTATATCCATAGATACATCTTTTAAGATATACCTATAGGAGCCAAGAGCTTAGTCAAAAGGCAATTGAACAATTAGGTAAAGATAATTGGTGCTGGAATAACACAAAAGGAGCAAGAAGATGCAAAAACAATTCCACCTGTTTCTTAGACCTTTGAAATATTCATTATTTTCTATAGCAGGAACCATATCTTCATAGTCTTCACAGTTGATTGAGAGATGAAAAGAAAACAAGATCCCACAGGGTTTGTTGTTTGATTATAAAATTCATTTGACTTACTAGAGCAAAACATAGCCTTAAGGGCTCTTCTTCTACAAGATATCTTCTTTTTAAGGTCATATGATGTTCCTCAACAGAGAAGTTTGTTCCATGATCCTCTGATTATAAAAATCAAGTGAAGCATAAGATGAGGATTTATACTTTGTCAGAAGTGTCTGGCCTTGTAATGGAGTTTGTCCTGCAGAATTGAGATTCTTCTTTTTGTAAATGGCATTGTGTTGATTGGATGAAGTCTCAGAACATTATTGAACCTCAGTAATGTGCTCACAACTTGTGTGTGTATGTGTCTAGTTGGATGGACTGCCTATCCACTGAAGTCATCCTTAAAAAATATAGACTAAGGCTGGACACTGAAATAATATGTAAACCTTAACAGAGAGAAGAGAGTAGTTTGGATTATACTTGGGAAACTATATGGTCCATTCAGTAATCCCAAACTGCTCCTCTAAGCCAGGGCTTCTTAAACTTTTTCTACTTATGACCCCTTTCTACCTGAAAAATTTTTATATGAGCTCAAAATATAGTTGTAGAAATCCAACACTTACTGATAATAAATCATAATTTCGTGATTCCCACATTCGATGATGAGACCTGTTATGGGATTATGTTCTACAATTTAAGAAGCTAGGCTTTAAACAATGCATCTTTTTTTTTTTAAACACCAGCAATATCTTGATATTCTATATGTATGCAAGTCATGGATATTTTAAAGACTCAAAACTGTAGGTTACCTAAATGGCAAGGGAGAGATAGAGAGTTAGCAAAAACAGACTTGCATGTAACTGACAAGGATATTGCAAAAGTAGTATAAAATATGTTATCTGTCACATGTATTATCAGAAAAGTGGTAATGTGTTGAGATGAGTACATGGATAGAAAGTACTGTACAGGTAACCATAAAGTATAATAAAGATTGGGAGGAAGGTCTTCAGCGCATTGAGTAGATCTTTTATGGAGGATTTTTGGGAGAACAAGGATAAAAAAAAAAAAAGTTTGCTTCATGAGTTATCTCCTTTGCTGATGAGTTCACCCTCACAAATAAAAGCTTGGATTCTTTGAAACAAAAATTTATAAGCAGAAAGAGAAAGAAGGAGCTAGAGCTACCTTTAAGACTTAGGATTTTAAGTTTTGACTAATTTAAAACTTTGTTTTTTTATTAAAGCCTATGTTTCTTTTTTTTTTCAGTACTTTTTTTTTAATTTTTTATTTAATAATTACTTTATATTACTTTATATTGACACTCGTTTCTGTTCCGATTTTTTTTCCCCCTCCCTCCTTCCACCCCCTCCCCTAGATGGCAAGCAGTCCTTTATATGTTGGATATGTTGCAGTATATCCTAGATACAATATATGTTTGCAGAACCGAACAGTTCTCTTGTTGCTTAGGGAGAATTGGATTCAGAAGGTATAAATAACCCGGGAAGAAAAACAAAAATGCAGATAGTTTACATTCGTTTCCCAGTGTTCTTTGTTTGGGTGTAGCTGCTTTTGTCCGTCATTTATCAATTGAAACTCAGGTCTCTTAAAGCCTATGTTTCAAGTGGACAAATAAATACTTGATTTAAAATATGTATTTATTAAATACCTGTTAAGTGTTTTGGAAAAGGGAATTATTTTACTTTTTAAAAAAAATCTATAGGTTGTTGAAGAAAATATCCATAATGTTTAAACTTGTAATTTTGATTAGAATAACATATATAATAAATACTTTTCCTTCTTTTTTGCCCAAAATTTATCTTGGAGGTTCAGCGTAATATAGTTGAAAAGACTGGGTATAAAAATCAACAAGTAGATATTTATTGAGCACTTATTATGGTAATGATACCTTGCTAGGCATTAGTCAAAATCTGGATTTTAATTCTCAATTTGCCATTAATCTTAAGATTTCCTCATTGGTTTCCTCTTTTGTAAAAGGAAAGAATGGATCAGAAAGTGATTTCTTCTAGCTCTAATCTTTTAAAATAATTTTTCCAACATGATAAATTTCTAATGATTCTCCTTTTTCTCCCAAATCTTATCTCAGAAGCCTCATTTGTAACACAAAAACATAGTTAAGCAAAACAAATTGACTATTGTTGACACTTGTCTTGTTCTATATCTCTCCAGTATATCAACTCTTCGTCAAGAAGGAGGGGAGAGCTTTGACCACCAGTCATCTGATAATAGAATTGGTTACTGCATAGATTTGTGTTTTGATTCCTTTTTTATGTTGTTGCATTAATTTTACATTTTTGATCACTTTTCTTTAGGTTCATATAAGTTTCTCTAAATTCTTGATATTCAATATTTCTTACAACAATAAGCTTATTAGATTCATACATACCTTACTTTCAGGTATTTCTGAAGTGATGAGCACTCACTATGATTCCACTTATTTTTCCAGCTCCTACATTCCTTCTACATATAGAAAGAAATTTGAGAGAAGAGGGGAAGAAATGATATGGAAAAAAAGAGAGAAGAGAAATGGGAAGGAGGAGAGAAAGTGTTGAGAAAGAGGGGAAGGAGAGAAAGAAAGGGAACTGGGGAGAATGAGATAAGAAGGGGAAATAGTTGTGTCTTGAATATTTGAATAAAACTGGATTTCTCTAGCACATTTAACTACCAAAATATTTATAGGCATATGTGAATGGGCTAAAAAAAATTCTTTCTCCTGAAGAGATGAAGTTTAGGTAGGGACATGACTGAAGTTGAATTAAGTCTCAAAAGTGAGGTGAATGGAGCCTTATTAACAGATACCTTGGAAAGACATATTTTTGCAAACTGAAGTTAATTTTAATATAAATAAGAGGAAGTATTATTTCATACAAACAGATAATAAACTTATGGAAGTTATTATTCCAAGGGCAATACCAGCAGAAAATAGAGATCAGTTCTAAAAGAGTTCATGAAGATCTGGAAAGACTTACATGAACTGATGCTAAGTGAAGTGATTAGAACGAAGAGAACATTATACACAGCAATAACAAAATCATAAGATGATCAATTCTGATGGATGTGGCTCTTTTCAATGAGGTGATTCAACTAATTCTAAATGATTTATGCTGAACAGAGCCATCTGCCCCCAGAGAAGGGGACTGTTGGGACTGAATGTGGATCACAAATCATATTTTCACTTTTTTTTTTTGTTGTTTGCTTGCTTTTTGTTTATCATTTATTTTCCTCTTTGATCTGATTTTTCTTGACTAGCATGATAAATATGGAAATATGTTCAATAGAATTGTACATTTAATATATATTGGGTTTTGTTTGCTGGGTAGAGGAGGGAGAAAAATTTGGAATACAAGGTTTTGCAAAAGTAAATCTATCTTTGCATATATTTTGGAAATAAAGAGTTATTATTTTTAAAAGTTCATACATCATCAGCACAAATAGTCATTGTATTGATCAGTTTCTTTTGCAATTTTTGTTTTTATAATGGTGGTGTCAGTTGATCAACATGCGTTTATTAAGCATTTACTAAGTGCCAGGCCCTATGCTAAAGGCTGGAAATATGATTACAAGCAAAAGGAACGGCATTTCTTGCCCTAAGAGTCTATATTTGAATAGAGAACAAAATGTCCAAAAGGAAGCACAGAAGGAGAAGATATGATGGAGACATGAGAAGTTCAGAGGACTACAGCCTGGAAGACTGATCTGATCATGCTCCTTAAATGGAGGATCTGAGAAGGGCTTTAGGTCAGAGATTTATTGACGAGGTGTGAGTTCCAGGGCTGAAGTGATATTCCAGAATGAACAAGGTCCTGGAGCATGATGATGATGATGTTCAGAGGAGGCAGGATTGTGGGAAATTTCATATGCATGTTTGTGTGCAGTATGCATGTATGTATACATTGCTATATGCTACATATTTTTCTATATACACACATAGGTATGTTAATGTATACATATGCACGTGTATATTTATATACACACATATGTTTGTGCACATATGTGTATGAATATGCATAGTCCTTTTCTTCACATTCATTTTTCACCAGTTTACCAAAGTCTTTAAAGTGTTTTTTTATATTGATGCTGTAGGATAAACTTTTATACTTCTGCTTCCTTTACTCTATTACTTTATATACATCTTAACATGCTTTTGAAAAAACATTTTTTCAGTTCAGAAGTAATAACAATTTGGAGCATACAAAATGAAATATATATATATATATATATGTATATATGTGTGTGTGTGTGTGTGTGTGTGTGTGTATCTGTATCTGTATCTATGTGTAGAGCACATATATATACCTGTAAATATATATTTATATATTTATTTACACACACACACACACACACACACACACACACACACATCCCCCAATCCTCATCTACAGCCATTGGAGGAATTTGTTTTGCTTGACTATGCACATTGTTTCCCATAAATTTTTGTTTTTCTTTTCCAAGGAATGGTATGAGGGGTGGGAGGAAAAGGATTTAAGTTAATAAAAAAAGACATTTGGGATACACAAATATGGAACAATGCATTTACCCCGCATATTATTAATTTTACTTATTTATTTTGTCACGTTAGACCTCTCACAAAGTGGAAATAACTTACAGATCTTTATAATGTAAAATCAACAGAATAAGACTTTTTCTTATATCAAGATTTAACTTTTTAATGAACTTCTGCTTTACATTTTTACTGTGCTTCTGTGTGCTTTAAGGTAGATTTTTTTTTTTTTTTGGTTTCAATATAGCAGAACATGAAATCATTAGTGAGTTGCAGTTGCATTTCTCTCTAAAACAAGTTAATTGCAAAACAAAGTATGTTATTTAGTTCATTCTTCCACAAATGCATAGGACTTCTGTATTTTTTTCTTTTTACTTCATCCAGAATCTTGACCAAGATGACAAAAAATTTAGAATGAAAACTATTCAAATGCAGAAAAGGCAGTAAGCCTTTTAAAAAAAAAAAGAGTTCATTGAAGTTTATGAATGACAGGAGTGCACGTTTTATTCCTTCATTTTACGTTCCAAAGATGGCATTTGCCTCACTTTTAAGATTGTCATGGCAACAATTCTATTTCATGGCCTTGGGGAATGATGTTGGACATAGACTACTTGATTGAAAGTCCCAGTATGACAAGGTCTTTTTCTTCATTTAAGTTGGCTATGGCTTGCCACTCTGTGAGATGGGGAGAAATTCTAAGGTTGTGGAAACTTTTTATGCTTTAGGCTTGTCAGATCAACAAGTGACACAGAGAAACATTGTATTTTAGCAGTTGTATCGCCCTTAAGTTGTCCTTTAGACTCTGTTTTCTTTGTTTATTGAGTAATATGCCAAGGGAGACTGAATCAAAAACCTTGGAAAAATGTCAAAATGGATAATATCTATTACTTCTTGCCAATCCAAATCTTCACTCTGCCCTTGAGGATGATTAACAGTATTGCTTCACACTAAATGGTACCCAGATCCCAGAAAATTTTCAAAAGCTTTACAAATTCAGTTAATTATAAATTTTAAAAAGTCAAACCTAAAACCAATTTTAGATTCACTTCTTTTCCCTTTATAAAAGATAGACATACTGGAACTCTTCTATTCTTAATTTCTCCTATAAATTTCTTCTATTAAAAAACAATGATGTGTTGGGATCCCATAATAATATGGATCTTTTACAATCTTTTACAATCTTGGTTAGAAGCCACAGATTATCTGTCCAATTTATATAGTCTTGCATAATTTCTCCCCTTTATTTTTTAGCCTGATTTGCCATGCCCTTATCCCTGGTCAAATGCTAAAATAATATAACTGAGATTATGCAGTTGGCTTACAAAACTGATAACTTTTCTTCCTTTTAATTGAATTTTAAGTTTAGAATAGAATTTTGAGGTTAAGGTAATTTTGGATATTAGGGAGAGGGTGATGAATTTAGAGCTGGGAGGGGGCCTTGGAGAGCATCAGGTTCAACTCCACCACTTTTTAAATGAGAAAATTGAGGCACAGATTTATCCTGGAGTCACATGGCTAATTAGTGTTTATTTTGTTGTTCAATCATTTTGTGACTCCATTTGGGGTTTTATTGGCAGAGATACTGGAGTAGTTGCCATTTCCTTCTCCAGCTTATTTTACAAATGAGGAAACTGAGGCAAACAGGATTAAGTGACTTGTCCAAGATCACATAGCTAGTAGGTATCTGATGTCAGTTTTGAATTCAGCAAGATGAGCTTTCCTGATTCTGCTCAGCACTCTATGCACTATGGTAACCGCCAACTGTCCCATTAGTTTTTATATTGGGATTTAAAGTCTAGATTTGGTCTAGTGCTCTGGCTTCTACATCATGCTGCTTCCTTTTGCAAATGAGGAAACAGAAGTTCAGAGGTATTAAATGATTTATCTAAATTCATGCAATGAGTAACAATTAGAGGCAAAAAGCACTTTTTGATTGTCCGATACCACAGATTTCTACTAAATCTGGCTTCCTTTCAAAGGAAAGAGATGACCATCCTTTGGTATATAGTATACTAGATTTCATGAATTCTGACCAACAACCTAGACAGATTTCAATTTGGGCTGGTTATTAAATAGAATTTCAGTGAGATAGAACCTCCATGGCTTCCATAATTGGATACAATTATTCTATGCAGAAAGCTTGCTGATTTGTCATTTGACTACTGCTACTGTTTTCTATCCTGATAGAATATGGGTAATCTTTCAGGACACTCAGATTAAATATGTCATTTATTTAATGCTAGTTTAGGTCATTTAACCCTGAGCCAGCATTTTTTAATGTGTGTAGTTTTTAAACATCTATAGCAAATTGTCCATACGTTCATTACTAATTCAGCTGATTAAGAGATTGACCTTACCATTGTGATTATTTTGCTTCTTCTACTTGGAAAGGAATTGAGTTTTTGTTTTAGTTAAGAAAAATCAAGAATTCTAAAAGTACAATAGTAGACTTTTTATCTGTACTATTTTTTTCTGGTAAAAAAAGTATACTTAATCATATGAACCTGAAGAAAAATGCCAAGCTAAAATGGTGGCAAAGTGGATAGAATGCTGAGCCTAGAGATATAAAGACCTAAACTCAAATCAGTTTAATGCTGGATGCTTACTGTGTGACCCTGAGCTAGTCACTTAATCTCTGATTGCCTTAATCCACTGGAGAAGGAAATGGCTAATCATTTTATGTCTTTGCCAAGAAAACCTCATGGACAATATGATATGTGGCGTTACAAAGAGTCAGAAATGATTGAATTTTAGAATGTTTAGAGGATTTGTAATTTTGTTAGTCTGGTGCTTCCTTCATTAGATAGGTTACTCTATGTAGACCTTAGTAGATGCTGAAAAAACTTTTGTATCTCAAAAATTTATTTCCCAATAGATATTCTGGACATTGACTTCTCTCTTGACATAGCTGGGCTGGCCCTCAGGTACCAGACATACTCCTTGGGCCATACTTGAAGACTTTTTGACTTTGGAGAGACTTTTGATTTTGTGCTATGTTGGCCTTTGAGATTAGAGGATTGGCTCATTTAAGAAACTAATCTTTAAACTAATATTGATTGAATATAGACTGAAGCATGCCATTTTTCACTTTTTTTCCCCCTAAGCCTTAATGTACAAAATGACTAATATGGAAATGTTTTCCATAATTGTAAAAACAAAGCAATTTATTAAGCATTTATTAAGCACTAATAATGTGTCAAGCAGTCTTTTTGGTGATAAGGATGGATTCAAGGTAGAAGGGAGACTCAGGGTCTTACTGGTTAGAAAATAGAGGAGAAAAACTTAGCAAGAGAAGCTAAATTATTATTCTTTCTTGTCTGAAATTCACAAATTATTTATTATGTTCATACTCTTTTGTGAATAATGAATATCTGACAATAAAAGAAATATTTACTGGTGTTGTGAAGGTAATATCTAGATAATAATTTAGACATAATGGGCTGGAAAATTAGTATGATTAGGAACAATTTTTATGACTCACATAAAGTCATACCAAAGTTTGCTTATATTTTGATTAATATGTGTATATTTAGTGGCATTCCTTGTATATTAAGCAGAATTAGTATGGTAGGAATAAAGCCTTGGCAAAAGAATGTCATCATCCAAGGGGACAAGATTTCATCCTTTGGGGGTAAACTTTCTCCCTTTGGTCCCTGAATATCATTTTGACTCTATCATTCATATCCATGGGCCATCACTCCCAGGATCCAGTCATCTTGTTGCTCCTAAATCAACATGTCTCTTCTCCCATTTGACTATAAACTCTTTGAGGGTAGAGATTATCCTTTGCCTCTTTTTAAAAATCCCCAATGCTTAGTATAGTGCCTGTCACATAGTAGTTGCTTACTAAATGTTTAATGATTGATTAATTCCCCCCAACTCTTATAGGGGTACAGTCAACACTCTCTTGGGTCCAAACTGATATGTCTCTCAGTGCCAACAAGTAAATTGTGTTTTATATTCCAACTACTTTTGACCTAGTTGAAAGAATCCTTAGTTGTATCTCTGGTGTGAAGGAAAGTTATCTATAATGTATAGTCATTTGCTGTTAGTTTAAGGCCAAAAAAGTTTAAAGTTGTTCACTTTACTTTTTACATTTTGATATTCTGAACAGGATACATTAAAAATGTTGTCCACACATTTCTTTTAATTGAATGGTTCTCTTTCAAAGTATTCTAATCAGCTTAGATTAAGAAGCTTAGCAAAAGAAAAATAGGGATGTGATGGCCTTTTTTTTTTTTTTATGTTCTTGACCATTAAAACCCTTGTCATTCCACTTGACTGGGGACAGGCGTATGAATCTTAATTGGTTTCTCTAGCAGTGAGTTGAGTGATAACTACTTAAGCAATTATAGTCCTACACATGGGCATTTTAAACATGTTAATTCATGGATAGCTGTCCTCAGGCAAAGAAATAGTCCTAGGTTTCTCAGGTCATATAGAAGTAGGAGGAAGTGCCTTTATTGTTTGCATTTCTTGTAAACTCTTCTCATTTTGTTAATGAGAATCATCATCATTCTCCAGCATCAAGCTAATAAAGGAGGCAAGGAACAAATTACCTCTAGAAATAAGAGAGCTGTTATCCATCAACTACTCCTATATATAAAATTAAGAAGCTTTAATATTGTCAGGCTTGGTTTTAGATCTATATTGACATTTGAGAGCAGGGAAGGTAGGATGAAAGACCTTCCTAGAAGCCCCATGTGGAAGTTTTTGAATGGAAGGAAATAGTGAAGCAAAAATACATATTCCCTTCTACATTGAATTTTGATGACAGTTTCCAACACTTTTTTGGTTACAAAGGTTTTATGCTAAATATGATTTCTCTTTTTCATTTGCACTCATATTTGCATGATGTTAACCACACAGGCTGACCTGGCAAAAGAAAATTGGAAAGTGTTATTGTACTGGGCTTATGGCACTAAACAGTAATCATTAAGACACTTGATTGGTGATATAAACATAGTTCATTATTTGGTGGGCAAGGAAAGCATTGGTCCTTATTATTTCTCAAGAGTCCATTTTTATTCCAGCAATCAAATTTAATCATTTGATTGGCACTAGATGGTATAGGAACTTTATGCATTGACTTTGCCTAGGAACTGTGATATGGTGTGAAAATTTAAGAAAAACTTCAGAGGAGATCTTTGTACTTTGACAATGAAATAAAGAGCTTTTGAACCTTGAACACAATGAAGACACATTTTCTGAGTATTTAACTGCAGCAATGTAATGGACAGGGACAATAGAAACAAATAGAAAATAGAAATCTTGTCATAAAGGATTTTAGGGGTAATGGTGTTAGGATGGGCTACACTTATGATTTCACTAGTACAGAGGAAATCCCATGGAGAAAATTAACTCTTGCCATGTAAATCTTCTCTTCTCTCACATCTAAGAGTTATATTGCCTGGAGTCTGGACAGTTTAAGTGACTGATCCAACATCACACAATATGTATCAGAGCTAAGACTTCAGAACTCAGTTCGAGCTGATGGTGAGACTGGTTCTTTATTTGTTAAGTCAACAGACTCTCATTTTTGATTTTATGAATGAATGCTTGAATGAAAAAGTGTTTATGGATTCCTTACTATATTCGAAACCCTCTCAAAGCTAGGTGCTAGGATGCAAAAACAAAAGCAAACACAATCCTTGCCTTGAAAGAGCTTCCTTATGTAATGAAGAATACCACATATTTGGGGGAGCATTGTAATGGAAAGAATGTTATATTAGGAGTCAAAAAACTTAGGGTTTCTTCATGGCTCAATCATTGATTTATCATGTGACTTAGAAAGTGACCTTATATCCTTAGGCCAGTGTCTTCATCTCATCTAAATTTTGTATGTCTTTCAGTATGTGCTTTGCAATTGAGTAGAAGCCTAATAAATGTTGAATTGTGCTGAATGGAGCACATGATTAAGGATTTGATAGCATTTAAATAAATGATTATAAAAAAATCACTTCCAAATCTGCTCATCCTGCTCAATGTTCTTGTATCACCACTAATTGCCCACATTAAGGGATTGACACAATGACTTACACTAGAAATCTTCCCGATTACTGTTTGGAAGAACCATTGGATGAGCAAGTGTGTTTTGGTTCCAAGAGATTGATACCTTTTCATTTAAACTTCCAGGGCATGTTATAATATGCTGACGAATGGTTATTTTGGCTCATTAGCTAGTCAGTTGACATAATGAGGGAATTTAAAAATTTATAGCCAAGGAGAATTTGGCTTAAATGCATAGGGTTATTCTATCTACCAGATGCTATTGACTTGAGTTTTAGTTTCCACTGAATGAAAAAATGAAGATGAGAATTTGTATCATTTTTATTAATTTATTTTACTCACCTTTAAATTTGGTTTATTTTAGCTTATTTTGTTTTTATTTAAGAATTTTCCTTTTGATAAAATATAATTAAGAATCGGAAAATAAATATTTGCTTGTAAATATCTCCATATTTTCTCTAAAACAAAGGCCCATATTTTGAATACCAATTAGTTATGGAATATGCCTGACTCCAAAAAATTAAAATAAGTATCACTTGGAGGGCAATGGAGGGAATGGGTAAGTGGCAACAGAAAACAGATCAGGAACTATGAAAAAGAATCAGAGTAAAGAATGTTAAAAAAAAGATTTTGAAAAATAAAGGTGGTTGATCATGAACAAGGTTTAAGCAATGGATAGAACATGTAGTATTCATTCTCACAATGCTAAGAGAAAGTAAGGAAGAGTACCTGGATGATGGGTGGATCCCCTTAGTAATTTATCAGAGGACACAAACAAGATTCACACAATCTGGGTAGTGATCTTGGAACATTTTAGTATTGATTGTATGCTGGAATAACGCCAGAGTATGGGATTTGGTAAGAAATAAACAAATACATGAAAATTTAACTTGGATTTTTATCCAACTTAAAAGGCTGTTTTTTTTACTAGAAATATTTCATAATCTATTTTATACAACATTATTGCAACAGATTTTTTTACTGAATTGTATTGTACTGTGCTTTATTATAAATAGTATTTACAAGAAATTATACAACAAAAATGGCCCGAGTAGTTGTAGAATGGTTAGTTCTGAGTATATTACTTTTAGGATTTTAATTACATGGCCATGAATGTTAAAGTCTTAGTTTGATATTCTTTTTAAATTTCCATTTTTGATGTATTGATTTTCGTTAATTTCTTCTTTTCTCCCTTCTCTTCCTTTTCCTCTACATTCTCCTCCTCCTCCTCCTCCTCTTCTTCCTTTCTTTTTTAAAATGATGTACTCCAGAGTATTTTTGGCCTTGGGCTATGTTTTTGACACCTCTGGACTAAAGCATACTAAATAACATTTTCTTTAGTTAGCTTTCCCTCATATCTGGAACATTCTCCCTTCTCAGTTCTGTGATCTTTTACAGGAAGTCTTTCCCAACTCCTCTGAATTCTTAATTCTGTTATTTCCTATTTACTTTGTAAATAATTTTTTTTTTGCTTATATTTGTTTGTATGTTGTCTCCCCCATTAGAATGTAAACTTTTTTTATTTAAAGACTCTTTTTAAAAAATCTCTCTTTGTATCCCCCCACTAAGCTTAGCATAGTGCCTGACACAGTAGGAACTTAATAAATGTTTATTGATTAATTGACTTAAAAATAAATAAATAGCTCTCTCTGAAGGAGAAGAGGGACAGAAAGATTCAAGTGACAGAAAAACAAAAGTTCACAGTAAAAAATCTATTTAAAAATGATCAACTTTTCATATGGCCACATTCAAATGTGAAGGGAATCACGCTAAATAAAAAACCACTAGGGACTACTGTTAGCTACTAGCGTGATCCCACTCAGCAATAAGTATTAGAACATTTCTCATGCTCACTCTGATGAACATTTCCCTGATCCCAGAGAGCACTGGGAAAATCCTCATCCTTCTGTGATTAGCATAGAGGAGGTGACCTCTATCCCTTATCTTTATTCTTTCCCCATGA
Source organism: Antechinus flavipes (assembly GCF_016432865.1). Lineage (NCBI taxonomy): Eukaryota > Metazoa > Chordata > Mammalia > Dasyuromorphia > Dasyuridae > Antechinus > Antechinus flavipes. Next base: position 49,169,604 of record NC_067402.1, on the reverse strand, counting down.
TAATACTGGCTTCATTATACTAAGGACATGATCTATGTGAATTGGTCTAATTAGTCTGGTCTGACCAAGGTTTCTACCCACAGGGAAACTTACCCTACACTCATTTGCTGTTTTTTAATTGACACTAATCAAGCAGCATAGGACACATTGTATCATATAGTCACTCACACAAATGTGGACTGTCTGTAGTTTTTAATTTGTGACCACAGAAACAAAAGTAATAAATCAGATATACGATTGTTACACAGACTGACTGACTGTAGCTCCTCTCCATTAAATGTAGGCAGTTCCTATCAGTCTACAGACGTGGCCCCAAACAAGGAGTTTAGGAATGAACACAATTTGAGTATTCATAGGCTCTATCTTCCAAACTTACTGCCTGTGGTCACTTCCGTGGGGAGCTAGCGAGTGCCTCCAGTATTGCAATGAGCAAATATGGCCCCATTTAATTTTCTGCTCATGGCCTCATGGCTTATATATACTTCTAAGCCAGAAGCTGATTCTTCTTTTGATCATAAACATTTCCCACACACACTGCCTTGCTGTTGATTAAGCTTTTTAGTTACTTAATGATAGATTTATATCTGGAACATTATGTAACTTTTTATCTAAACTCCTCATTTTATAAATAAGGAAACTGAGTTACAGAAAGGTAAATTTACTTGCTCAATGTCATATAAATGTTCAGTCCTCTGGTTTCATCTTTATGCACCTGGTTTATCACCTGAGATGTGGGTGCCAGAGGTATCCCATTTCCAAACAATTCAGCTGCATTCAGCAATTTGTAATCTCATTTGGGTGATTGTGTTGGCAAAGATCTTGGAGTAATTTACCATTTCCTTATCTAATTTTACAGATGAGGAAACTGAGACAATCAGGGTTATGATTTGTCCACTGTCACACAGCTAGTAAGTGTCTGAAACTGGGTTTGAACTCGGGAAGTTGAATCTTCCTAACCCCAGGCCATCACTCTATGCCTTGTGGAGCCATCCAGCTGCCTCTATATACTCACACCCACATTAAGGAATTGTAAGGTAAAATATGCCTTATAGAGAAATACTTCCAGACTTTAGGAATACAAGCACTACCTATAACAAAATGTGTCTATATTGACTAAAAAGGAGGAAAAAAAAATGTTTGTGAAATAGAGTTGAAGGGAATACAGAGGGAATAAGTAATAAACCCTTCTGGGCATAGGTATATATAATAGCTAACTAGCATTTGTATAGTACTTTAAGGTTTGCAAAACACTGTATGTATACACATATGCATACATAAATGTATGTATACACACACTAAACACATATACAAATGCATATGTATATGTATGCACACATATGCATACATATAGACACAATATAGGACAGGTATACATACACATTATATTTATATACACATTCACAGATAGACAATATATATGCATGAATGCACATATGCATCAATACACAAATTGTTTCATTTAATCCTTATAAAAGCTATGAGAGGTAAGTGGTATTATCCCCATTATACCAAGGCTAGATCACACAGAGTTTCAGGCAGAGATTTTTTAAAATGTCTCAGATTTCAAACTTGGGTCTTTCTGACTTCAGTTCCGGTATCCCCTGCATGCTATACTTTGCAGTTACACACATACACATATGTCCAGAATGTGTCACTCCTGCCTCTGACCCAGGTGATCAGTTTGTACCAATAGAGAGGTCTTCTCTACCAGAAGTTTCCCATAAGAGGGAAATTACACCCCCAGACATAGATGACCTTTGTTCCGGACCCATGATTTTACTAGTATGGGGAACTTCTGGTATAGAAACCCCTTCCAAATCACTGTAAATTTTTCCTTAAGGAATTAAAGACTGAGAAATTCATTGCTTGGTTTACTGCTATACAGCAAGTATGTGCCTATCCCAGGACTTGACTCTGAGGATATCCCTTTATCCACTGTGTCATCAGTTGACAAGCTTTTAGTAAACATTTACTATATACCTAGAACTATCATAAACATGGAAGATTTTTTAAAAAATATATAAAAATGAAACAATCCCTATTCTATTGGAAATCATATTTTTCTGGTGAAGATAGCTTGTTCATATAAGTATGTTTTTGAAATTAGATTCAAACATGAATACAAAGGGGTTTTAGGAAGGAATGGAGTGGAATCTAAGTATATCAAGAAAAGCCTTATATACCCAACAATACTTGATATGTGTCTTGGAGGAAACTATGGATTCAACAGTTTCTCTTTTCTTCCCTCTTTCCCTTCCCCCCCCCCCCGTCTCCTTCCTGTCATTCTTCCTTTTATTTTTTTCCTTCCTCTTCCCTTCACTCCTTCCCTTCCTTCATTCCCTTTCTCCCTTCTTTTCCTCCCTCCCTCTCTTCCCTTCCTTCCTTCCCTTCCCTCCTTTCTTTCCCTCCCTCCTTTCTTTCTTTCCCTCCCTTCCGTCCCTCTTTCCCCCTTCTTCCTTTCTTCTCTCCTTCCTTCTTCCCTTCCTTCCTCCTCCTTCCCTCCCTCCCTTCCTTTCTCTTCTTTTCCTCCCTCCCTCCCTCCTTCCCTTCCCTCCTTTCCTTTCCTTCCTTTTCCTCCTTTCCTTCCCTCCTTTCCTTTCCTTCCTTCTTTCCCTCCCTCCCTCCCTTCCCTTCCCTCCTTTCTTTTCCTTCCCTCCCTCCTTCCCTCTATCCCATCTTCCTCCCTTCCTTCCTTCTTCAGGAAGTAGTTTAATAAGAGAGAATAAAGGATATTAAATAGGAAAGTGCCGTCCAAACAGGGTCTTTTGTTGAAATTGTCTTATGGTCTAGGTATGTTTTTTTTTTTTTTGTTTTTTTTAAACTGTATAGTAGTGTCTTGCCGTACTACCCATGCAGGCATACAGAACAGAATTTTAGCTTGCCTTGTCCTTCTGTTAGAGAGTGTATTAACCTAAATAGCCACAGTCATTCAGCTTGACATCTTAGTGAGCAAAAGAAATTGTAGCAACAGAGAAAAGAAAAAGGCCAATCTCAGCTTTCCCTAGGTGGTTTCTATATGTGCAGGTAAAATGCATTGTGGACTATAAGTCCACAAATCATGAATGAGGGACACAATCATTTAATGAAGCAATTGTCCAAAAATTGTCCGAATGGAGGAGGTTGAAAATTTTAATAATATGTGAATTTTATTATCTTGGCCAGAACCTGAATCTGGGAATTGCAAGTTTTTCATAATTGACCACAAGGGGGAGAACTCTAATTCTCCATGCACACTTTTAATACCATGTGTAAAACCTGAAAGGAATGAGTAAGTTTGAATTTTGTAATATGCTGCTTTATTTCCCTTTCCTTATGGAAGACAGGCAGATCTTACTGATGAAAACAGACTTAACTATTTGAGTAGAAATGCTGGGAAGTTCTTGTGATTCCACGGAAATAAAAATTACATCTGTTATGTCATGTTCATGGAAGGATATTGATGTCATACCAGTGAAGACAACAGGATTTTTTGATTCAACAAGGTATCTTTTCCCCTTTCAAAGAAAATTAATATGTCATTTACAGAAAAAAACTAAAACACTTCTAAAACTTTCTTGAATGTGAGATAAAAATAAATCACTTCGACCTTCCTTGAATCAAATAAATGTTTTTCAATACCAAAATCAATTTTATTAAGTAGAAATTCCATATTTTTTGTTTGATTCCAATTTTTAATGATGACAATGAACATCAATAATATATATTCATAATGCTAAAAAGTTGGGCTTTTTTGGTTGTGGTTGTTGTTGTTGTTTTTTTTTTTTTTTTTTTTTGACTTGACCATTATTTGCTCTAGTACTTGGGTTCTGGTAACAGTCTTTATAGACATAATGTGCCTCTAAAATTTTTACATGAAACTTTCTGAATTTTAATATTTCTTGGTATTTCATTCTTATGTCATGTGAAATGCTAAATGAGGATCATACTCATAGAATGGAAAGAGAAATGGGAGATCATGTGGTCTGACCCTTTTGTTCTACAAACAATCTGAGAAATAGAAGAAAAGTTGCTTGTTCATGGCCATGGAGTACAAAGCAAAAGAGATGAGATTTGAACTCAAATTCTTATTCCAGAACTTGCTTACATTTGGCTATGCCACAATTATAGGGGCATTGATGACCTCACAGCTATAGAAAACTCTACCAATTAAAGTCAGAGTCTCCTCTGCAATGGTAAGAATTACCTGGGACACTGAGAGATTAAATGACTTGTCTTCATATGTTTCAGATGGAGGACTTGAACCCCAAATCTTGCTGAATAGGGAGCAAGTTCTCTGTTATGCTACACAATAGTATTAACATTAATACCAATAATATTATGGATTTGTATAGTTCTTTAGGCTCTACAAAAAGCTCTCGTGTTCCTCATCTGACCCTTACCAATACTCTCAAATTTGTTAATGGGGAAATGGGATGGAGAAAAGTTGAGACTTAGCAAGACTTATACAAGCAGTGAATTGCTGAGAAAGGTTTCAGAACCCCTGAATTGGAGGAAGGACCTCAGTGGTTACACAGTCCAATCTATATATGAAAGGAATCCCCACTATAGCATAACCAAATATAGAGTTTGCATAGCTTCTGCTTAAAGACCTCCAAGGAAGAGAAACTCATCTTTGAGATGGCCCATCTCATGTTTGGACTTGGAAGTGTTTCTTAACATCACTTTTGACTATTGTATAACCAGAACTTCAACCAAGGTTTTCTGACATGTCATTTTCTATTCTATTATACTGAAATAATTATATGACTGATTAAAAATTTACTTTAAGCATCCAAATGAAATCTGGCATAACACTTGTATTAGTTATATGTCTCTGAGCCAGTTATTTAACCTCTTTATGTCTCAATTTCTTCATCTGTAAAATGGAAATATAATAGTGCCAACTTCCCAGGGTGCTATGAGGAAAAATGAGATATCTTTAAAGCACTTTGTAAACCTCAAAGTTTTTTTTTTTTTAAACAGATGGTAGTTGTCATTCATTCTCATCCTATGTGATTGTCTATGTGATTTCCCCTTAATAAATTCTGTATAGAAAGTCTACAGGGTTATTTAGGACCCCATTTCTATATCTTAAATTTGTGGGTACCAGTATAACTTGTCTTTCCCCCTTGACTAATAAATTCTGTATAGAAACTCTACAAAGTGATTTATTATCCCATTTCTATGTCTTAATTTTCTTTGGATAACAGTATGAATTATCTAGAATCCCACTTCTATGTCTTAACTTTCTGTGGGTACCAGTATAAATTGTTATCCTACACAACCAGTCAAACTCCTTTTCCTGGATAACATCTTTTCTGCTCCACTCGATTATGGGTAATATGCTGCATGAGTTACATAATGGTATAGGAGTTAGAGTTGAATTGAGAGTTGATAAGGTCAAGTCTTAGGGGTCAAGAAGAATGGGATTCTAATGTTATCTGTGACAAATACTAGCAGTGTGACTCTGGATAAATTACTAAAATTAATGTCCCAGGAAAATATATAAACTTATTATGTTCCAAGGAAGTTTTTTCTCTGTAACAAGGCCAGAAGATCTCTATCCTGATAAAGTCCCAAGTCCAGACTTTTGCTCATCATTTCCTTTCTCATCTCCATCATCCTACAAGTAATAAATTATCAGCCTGATCCTCACTGTTGAGTCTATTATTGCAGTTGTCACAAACATGCTTCGAGTATTTTTCTACTCAATGAGTTTGAATGTCAGGATTTTCATTTATTTACAAAAGATCAATCAATATATCTATCTTTCTGTGCAATGAATACTAAACATGAAAGAATAGTACCAGTACTCTTTCTGAGTTCCACTGAAGATGTTGATGAAATAAAAGATGAGTTGTTACTCCTCTCCTTCATTGTATGTAGGACGTTGAGAAATATTCTGTCTTTATCTTGTTGATGTTCTCACAAAAGAGGTGGAAAGAAATCTCTGCATGATCCCTAGATACTCGCAAGACAGTAGGTTATGATATTGCAGAAAAGAAAAGTAAGTTTTTTTTTTATTAAAAAGAATCATTTTAACACAGAATAATAGAGAACTAAGGGCAGGTGAAGAAATTTAGATGCAAACTGGTAACTTTTCCTGAGATTTGGAAGTAAATTAAGCAACTAATGGGCAAAGAAATTATTTTAACTGATATAGATGTGTATTAAATAATTTTCACTTATTTGTAGTAAAATATTATTCTCAAGGATGATGAAACAAGATCAAAGAAAGTAAATTTTTTTCCATGGTTATTTACCTGAAAGTATCAATGTGGAGACTTGAAGCTCTAGGTATGCTGACCCCCAAGTATTAATGCTCAATGATGCCTTTCTACAGAAATTAGTGTCAAAGGAAAAATAATATGTTTCCATTAAGAACTAATTTTATCCAGCAAGCTATTCAGGTGCTTTTAGAGATAATCATTGAAGTTGACAAAAGTGCTGCTTTCATTAAAATTATATAAGCAGATCTGAGAAATATGATAAAATTTGCAAATAAATGTCAACCTTTGTTAAAGAAAAGTTCGGGTTTGAAAAGTGGTCAGGCAGAACCAATATTTGATTAATTGCTTCAAAAAGTAGTAAATGGAAGCTGGTAAACAATGACTAATTTCCATATTATTTGACTATGTCCAGTTAGAAATAACTTCAGCAAGAAACTAAATAACTAGCTGACAGCCTACCTTCTGGTAGCTTTCAATGAGCTATTGTGTCCCTTGGCTTTGCAATAAACCATTTATCTCATTACATTTCTAGATAAACATTCCCAAATAATGCTTATTTATGCAGTCTTGAGACTTATTTGCAAAGGTTATATGGTTGTGGTCTGAATGCAGGGAACTTAGTATGGATTTTTCACATTCAAGTCTCCATGGAAATTGGTGAAGAATTGTGATAGAAATGAAATGAGTACATAAAAGCAAGCTTCCCCCTCCCAACTCTTTGGTTGATGAATACAGAATATACTTATGTGAATCAATTTTGGGAATGTCAAGAAGGCAACAAACCTCATTAAAAAATTTAATTTCTCTTTTTAATTCAAGTTAATAAAAAGCAAGCAATGAATAAAAAAAAAATTGAGAAATTTCCTTTTCCTTCTTTATATCCTAAAATATAAGAGAAGATATTTTCTGAAATATTTTGACTAGGATAGAGAAAAGACACTCATTACTAAGTCTATAAAAATCAGATAAATAAAAGAATTATTTTCTCAATTATTTTATTTACGTCCCAGGGAAATTAGGATTTAATTAACAAACCAAGCAAAACAAATTTTAAAACATAGCTTGATTCTGTCTTCAAAGTTATACTCATTATTTTATCTATTTTTCCTTTCAAGATCCATTATCTTTAATCATAGTATATTTCTTCAAAAGACTTGTACTTTTTCTCTCATGTCTCAATTATTTTTGTCTTGGTTTCCTATCCTTGGCTTCCTGGTTTTTTCTTTCACACTTAAGATTTTCCTAACAAATGACAGCAAAATCCACATTTGTCCAGTTTTGCTCCAACAATGAATTTTTCCTTACATGATGAGTTATATAATTGTAGTATTGATAATTGACCATGTAGGCAGTATTTTATTTTATAGGTTGCATTTTGTGTACGATTAATCAGTTAAATAAAAATGTCTTCAGTTCATTAGATTTTGAGAGTGAATAGCTTTAGAAATGTTAATACAGAGGTTATTTAGACCACATCACATCTACTTTAAATAGGCTTTTTAAATTATTATTTTATTTTATTATTATTTTAAAAAATATTTTATTTTATTTTATAATAACTTTATATTGACAGAATCCATGCCAGGGTAATTTTTTTTTACAACATTATCCTTTGCACTCGCTTCTGTTCTGAATTTTTCCCCTCCCTCCCTCCAGCCCCTCCCCTAGATGGCAAGCAGTCCTATATATGTTAGATATGTTGCAGTATATCCTAGATACAATATATGTTTGCAGAACCGAACAGTTCTCTTGTTGCACAGGGAGAATTGGATTCAGAAGGTAAAAATAACCTGGGAAGAAAAACAAAAATGCAAATAGTTCACATTCGTTTCCCAGTGTTCTTTCTTTGGGTGTAGCTGCTTCTGTCCATCATTAAATAGGCTTTTGACAACAGAATCTTACTGACCTTGCTGACAAAGAAATTATCCTATCATTTTCTTGCTAATTAATCTGATTTTAGCGATCAATGATTGTTTTTCATGATCTTCTACCTTTCAATGATCATTTTCATAAATGATCAATTATTAAGCATCTTCTATGTGTAATAAATCAATTCATATTTATTAAAAGCTTAATAATAACAATCCATACTTACAATGAGCTTACATTCTAATAAGAGAGACAAAAATTACACACATCATATACTCATGTATAATGTATATATATATGTACATGCATATATGTAGACACAGATACATAGATGGGTGAATTGGTAAACATGGAGAAAATGGTACTTTGGCTTCATTTTAAGGAAGAGAGAGACTATGAGGTGGAAGGAAGGAAGGAGTACATAATAGATATGCAGGATGCAAAGATTTAGAAATGAGAGTTGGGATTTCTTCTGTGAAATATAGATATGGCTGGATCACAGAGTTCAGAAAGTAGTATCTAGTGAGATTAGAAGAATAGGTTGGGGTTAGGTTGTATAGTTTTGAAAGCTAAATAGAGAAATTTATATTCTTTTCTAGAAGCAACAGGAAATCACTGTGAGAGAGTTCATATGGTTGGATATATGCTTAAGAAAAAGTACTTGGGAAGCATTGTGTAGAACAAACAGGATGATGAATCTGACAAACAATTGGCTATTGCAATACTCTAGGTGAGAAATGATGAAAGCCAGAACAAATGTGTTTTTATTTGTATAGTTAGAGAGGTGATAGAAGAGAGGTGGCTTAAACTTAAAAATAGCAAGATCTGGCAACTATGATTGGCTATGTGAAATGAAGAACATACAAAGGAGACCAATATAATGACAAAAATACTCACCTAGAGTGATGTAAGGATGATGTTATTTCTATAGAAATAAGGATATGTGTGTAAGAAGCAAGGATTTTGGGGAAAGATGAGCACTATTTTTGAAGTGAGTTGTCTCCACAACATTGAGTTTGAAATGTCCAGGAGGTATTTGGTGGTAAAAGACTGAAACATGGTTAGAGACACTGGGAATTGGGTATATAAATTGGGGAGTCATTTACGCAGAGATGATAATTAACCCAATGAAATCTGATGAGGTTAAGATAAAGTAAAGGGAAGGTGAGAAAAAGAATATAGGACAGGACCATAAGGATTACCCATAGTAAGGGATATCATGTGGATGATCCAACAAAGAAGATTTAGTTTTAAAGGTTTTAAAGGTAGAATTACATTATTTCATTTTAGAAGTTTTAAAGGTCGAAGATGAACTGGAAGACTATGTTACAGAAACACAGAAAGGAAAGGGTATCTAGGTGCAGAGGATGGTCAGTAGAGTCAGCATCAAGTTGAAAAAGATTAGGACTGAGAAAAAAAACTATCAGATTTATAATTTAAGAAGTCACTGATAACCTTGAAAAAAAAGTTCAGGCAGTGAGTGTAGATACACTTCAAGTACTGTGGTTGAGAAAGAAAGAAGAGATAGAAGATGGTACCTCTTAAAGTATAGAAGAACTTAATGAATTTTTTTCCTATTACATTAAAAATAATTTTAAATATTTAAAAAAATGTATTGTCCTCATTCTGCACAGTTAGAATATTTTCTTCAGCTTTATTCAGCTGCCTTGTAAGAAGGAGGAGTGAAAGTGAGGGGTAAAAATAATAAACTAGCTTGGCTCTGTGAGAGATAAAATAAAGGGGAAAATGTCACCCCTATCATCAGAGTGTAACTACATATGTGGTATTCAAACCAATCAAAGCATGAAGAAATATGTAACCTGCTTTTGGAGCATTTCTTCACAATCATTTATTTCTAGGCTGATGATACTAAAAAGTGCGAGGGGTCCTTACTCTAGATCTCTTGACATTAGATGGATGATGAAAGATGACTAATGCTTTTCTTTCATTCTTCCTTACTCTTCCTACATGACTGTTTTGGGTACATCTTTTCCAGGTATATATCTCTGTTTTTTATATTGTACAATTCTTTCTTGGAAATGTAATGAACTGTGCTGACAGTTATTCTTTGAGTGACCTACAACTTTAAAAATGTTTTGTTGTTTTTTGTTTTTTTCTGTTACTATCATCAACAACAACAAAAAAGAATCTTACCTTGATACAAATTGTAATGGGCTGAGGCTTGAGTTGATGCACTGAGGTCCCAAGCACATGAGGCTAAATAGTAATTGGACCATACTCTATTAATATATAAGCTTGGAGAAAGAATGGCCCCCACCCACTCTTTGTGCAAGTCCTGATGTGTTGTATAGGAAATGACAATTTTGGTGGGTGGAGGCAGGGGAGTGGAAAAGCCCCACGTTGGGCGCCAAATGTAATGACCGCGTATTTAAAATCAGCCAGAGTCAGGAATTCAGGTTAAGGGAAAAATCTTCAATATTTATTGAAGTGAAGAAGTGATAAAGATTGCAATAGCAAATATAGGCAAGAAAGATTGTGATAGCAAATATAGGCAGTTGCGACAGGAAACCAGCTAAGAGAGAGCGACGCGAGCCGAGCCAACCATGGCAATCCCGAGCCAACCGTGGCAATGGCAATCCCAAAAGTCTCTCCTCCCCTTCCCTTTTCCACTCCCCTGCCTCCACCCACCAAAATCGTCATTTCCTATACAACACATCAGGACTTGCACAAAGAGTGGGTGGGGGCCATTCTTTCTCCAAGCTTATATATTAATAGAGTATGGTCCAATTACTATTTAGCCTCATGTGCTTGGGACCTCAGTGCATCAACTCAAGCCTCAGCCCATTATATCAAATAATTGTAACAAGGTAAGAAATGAACACAATGATCATACTATAAAAATATGCCTTTTACCACGTCTGTGGTGTACCCCTCTCTACAAAGAGGTGATAAAATTCACCAACAGTCTACTGAAGTAATGGTCACTGTATTGATAACAGTTCTGAAGTCTTTGTTTCATTTTCTTTTAAAAAATATTGTGTAAATTATTCTCCCAGTTCCTATGTCTTTAATTCTTCAAGAGCTGTACTATTTCATGATTCTCAGACTACTGTCATCATCCAAAGAATGTTTAAATTTTGAAAGCTAAACATCCTGGATCAGTTGTGCATCTGTTGAGTTATAGTGTCATTGATTTATTTTTTATATTTTATATCAACATTTAACATCAATAATACCAATTTAGTAGCTTTTGTTGTTGCTATTTCAATTATTTTCAAAAGCACCTCAGCGGTTTTTATGATATCTATTCTAAGTCCTCATGAGTATTCTAAGTTCTCATTTCTCCTTCATTTCTCATTCACTCTTCAATCAAAACAACAAACATCTTTAAATTTTTACTACATGTCAGACATTATATAAAATACTAAGGATACTAAAGGAGGCAGAGAGTACTTGACTTCAAGTTAATGTATTTTTTCCCTGGTTTTTCATTTTGATTACTACATTATTTCATTAAACTCTTTTTTTATTAGTTATAATTGTTGGCTTTAACTGATTTGGAAGAGGGGTTCTTTTTGTATTATAGATTCCTTTTGCAGGCTGTTGAAGCCTAAGATAACTTTCTCAGAATAATATTTTAAAATACATAAAATAAAATATGTAAGATTACAAAGAAAATTAATTATATTGAAATATAGCTAGAGACCTATTAACATCTATCTATGGACCCCTTCTGGGTCTGTGGACTCCTCATTAACAATCCTTGAAATTTAGAATATCCTATTACATTTCCAAATTATTGGATTCACTCAACAATTATCTTTATTAGACATTTAAGCTATTGGCATTTTTTGATGATTATGTAAATTTAAACTATAAAACCCATTGTATGCATAACTATTTGAGCATATTTCCAATAAAGTATTGCCAGATTGCCCTCCCAAGGAATTTCAAAAGTTTACAATACCCCCTATAATATAGGCTAAGTATCGTTGTTCCTTCACAACCTTACTCAACAAACATTAAATCTGACATAATCTAATTCTTGGGCAGTTTAAGTGATACAATGGTTAGAATATTAGGTCTAGAGTCAGAAAGATTAATCTTTGTGAGTTCAAATCTGTTCTCAAACTTCCTTGCTATGTCACCTTGGACATGTTCATTGATCCACTCTGTCTCAGGTTCTTTCTCTGTAAAATGATCTGGAAAAGGAAATGCCAAACACTTCCAGTATCTCTGTCACCAAGAGACCAAAACATCTGAACAATAACAATCTGTCTCATCTTTATTGTCTAAATCTGAGGCTGTGAATAAATGGAAAATTACTGATTTAACATATTTTGAAAAAAAATTTTTATAGCAATTATACAGGTAGTAAAAAAGGAAATAAATATAATTTTCTGTGTTGTATGAATTTATTTACTCATATCAGCAAACAAGTGACTCTTATAAATTATTATTCTATTTCAAATAATTAAAAATGCTCTGGTTATATTACTTTACTATGTCAATGTGAATAAAATGATCTAAAGAAATCCATCTTCATCCTAAAGAGGTACGGGGGCAGGCCACACAACTTCTGCATCTAGCGTCACATGAATAGGCTTGTCATACATTCTTAAAAACTCTGCTGGAGTCAAGAAGTCTTCATCTTTGCACAGATACTTTATGATTTCTTCAGGAAGCAGAAGTTCAGGCACAAGATTGTGAAGGTTGTCTCCTGGTCCTTTAGTGCCCACTTTAACATTCTTTAAAAGGTACATGCCCAGTTTGAGCACCAGAGTGATGCATTCTGTGATCACCTCTGTTTTAGATTGTGATTGTGTGATATCTTCCAGATACATCACTGGTACAGTGACCACAGAGGTGTACCATTGCATGAAGAGTCTCGTTGGAATGTTATGAGACATAACTAAAATTTTAAGATCTTGGAGAAAAAACTCATCTTTATTTTCTTCATGAGAAACATAGTCTTGAAGAATTCGGTAAAGTGTCCCAGTGGAACTTTCAAGGATGTGTAGAATGGTGGTAGGGTATATAAGGAAGATCCCAGTAACGTTTTCTCCCAGGTGAACCTTGAGTATACATTGATATAGCTGCTCATAGTATTCAGTAATCATTTTCTTATCCACTTCTCCTGATATCTTGCCTACAAGAAATAATCTGTGGAGGAGGAATTTTTTAAATTGTAGTCTTCGTTTCTCTTCCAGAATATGTAGGAAACTTTTTCGTGGAACTTGGGGAATTATTATTTTCTGCTCCTGTCGTCCTCCATGCTTTGCATGGGGATGTGTTGACCGTCGTCGGGGGTCGTCTTGAGGTGTTCCTAAAGAATCACTGTATTCCCATCGGCGTCCATGCTGTGGTCTTGGGTAGTTTTTCTTTTGAATATTCATCTCATCAGGTTACCTTCTCAGTTAGAACTCAAGTTTGTCACGGTCTGACAAAAAATAAGGAATCACAGAACTCCACGTTTTATCAAAATCATTACACGGTAAGAATTTTAACTGTAATGACAATTGATTACTTGATAAATGAGAGGAAACTAAAATAGATGTGATTTCTGTAAAAAGCCTTGCTCAGTCCTCTTCAATTTTAATGGCTTCCTTCTGTGATAACTCTCAATTTATCCTGCATATATCTTTCTTGCACCTAGGTTTTCTTTTTCTTCTTTGCCTTTCTTTGTATGCTAAGTGCTTAGAATAGTGCCTGGCACATAGTAGGCACTTAATACATGCTAGTTCATCAATACAAAGAATAATAGTTTGATAAACTATTCTACTCTGTATAGGAGTTCAGGAATAAGTTGAAGGGAAAAGTTATTGAAAGAATTAAAGAGCTGCAAACATGGCCACAATAAAGAGCAATATTAACTTGAGTTTTTTCCTTTTTCCTCTATAATCATCTTTCCTAGTTAAACTTTCAAAATTCTCTCAGAATTTGATATCAAATAAAGAAGAATGTGAGTTGTAGACTATATCTCAAAGAGATACCTTTGCAAATAGATGCTTTTCAGTAGACCTATCTTTGCTGATGATAGTATGCCCTCTGATGTCTGATTTTTAGTTTAGAACATTAAAAACTAAATTATATTACTGAATTCTTATTATGGAATGATAGAAAAATTCAGACACTAACTTTTGTTACTGGTCACTATCCCTGTAATTCCTGAAGTAATTAATTTCATCTATTTTTCCCTTTCTAAATACCTAGGGGTGTTTGTTACATCCTTATTTGTTCTTCTGAAAAAAAAAAAAAGACTTCCCATCTTCCCCTTGTTTATACTTTCATTTCTTGTCTTTGTTCTCATATACTTTCAGGCAGGCTTCTTCATTTCCTCTGTATATTTTTCTTAGATTCAACTTACCCTTCCACTAATCACCAACTGCCAACATTTCAAAGTATTGTTGGTTGATCTTAGATTCCATTCCAAATATAGATAGATCTTCAGTTGATCAGAAATTCTAGCTAGTTTTAAAGGGCTAGTACTGAAGTGACAGTATCAGTCTTTCCATGAATGTGTACACATGTGCACACAAATATACAAACATAGTTTCATGCTCAGTTGGATTAGGGAAGCAAGAATTTCTTTTCCTTGATGGTGGACTTTGGTAAAGTAGTTTTGAGGGCTTAAACATCATGATACGGTTTGTAATATTCTCTGTTTGTGATGGTACTGGGAAAGTTTTTGGTATCTCTTTATTGCAAAATGTTTTAAAACACAAAGGACAATTCAGTGCTTAAACCATTAAATGTTGTTGTCATTTGGTTAAGATAAATGAGTAGTGTATTTTTTTTCTAGGATAACTGCTCCTATTAAAAAATAAAACTATGATTTTTTTTGGTAATCCTTATAATGTATATGATTAATCTGCTAATGATTTTCTTAATATTGAGTTATCATTTCCAGTATGGCTATAATTTTGTCATTGTGTATTATTTTTTTGTATATATTTCTTTTTAGTTTTGTGAGAATTTAAAGTTTTTATTGCACTATTCATTATTGAAAATGACTTATGTGCTTTTTATCTTTTTTGAGTATCAAATGCATATTTTTTTTCACAAAGAGTTTTTGTGCAGAGTACTTTGTGTTTTGACAAATAGTTTTTGTAACAGGAGTTAACTATTTTTTAAATGTTTCATATGGCACTCTTTAATAAATCCATGCACTCCACAGTTGCTTTCTTTGAGAATTAATTTATGCTTTGCATTCTTCTTCTAAGATTAGGTAGCTTAAGATATCTATTGGGTTGTTTGGGAGTTGTATTGTTTTTTTAAGTTTCATTCATTTATTTTTTTGTAATGATCAGTTTTTCTTGGGAAAAATTGTAATTGCTGATGATTCTCTTTATTTCCTCTCTGTTGTGAATTTTTATTATTCATTTTTTATTTCTATAGTTTTACTTTCCCCTCCCATGATCAGATGGGCTGATGGTTTATCAATTTTGAAAGTCTTTGAAAAACAATTTTATTTCTAAATTCAATAGTTTTTTAATTTTTAATTTAATAGTCTATTTCTGAACTAATTTTCAAGATTTTTTATATCTGATGTTTAGGGTCACTAATTTGTTTTCTAGACTTTTAAATTGTATTCTCAGTTCACTGATGTTCTTTTGAAATTTTATGTTTTCTAAGACATTTAGAAAATTTTCTGAAAACTGCTTTAGTTAAGTTCCCCCAAATTTGGTCTACTTTTCTTTTTAATTGTTATTATTAAATCTAATATAATTGTTTATTATTTCTATGATATTTTCCTCAACTCACCCATTCAGAAAATCATCATGTAATCTCTTTTAGAATTGTCTTTTCCTCATATTTCACTTTTTTTGTTAATATTATTTTATGCTCTATAAAAATGTTTACCATATTTGTCATTTTACATTTTTTTGATGCCTTTATGCTTTGCCTCAGAAGCAGCTTTGGCAATAATACAATATGATGCTGAAAAATAAGATTCCTGTTCAGACTATGCAATTTTTTTCAACAAATTGTTCAATTCCAAAATTTTCTTTTCTTTAAGCTCTTTTTTGGGGGAATTATCCAGTTCTGAGATAGGATTACTAAAGTCTGCCAACTTATCTTTTGAATTAGTAGCTATGTAGTTTTTTTTTTTTAATTCACCTAGGTTTTATGAAATTAAGTATGTACAGCTAATATTTTCATTGTTTATGTTGTCTGTGAGCATAATATAAACTTCACATTTATCTTTTTGACATTATCAGTTTTTTATTATTGCCTCATCCAAGATCCTGATTACAATAACTTTTCCATTGTTAAAGACACTCCTAAAACATTTATTTTTCCTCTCGTTCTGACTACACATTTGTTTAAAATTGTTATTTATATGTCTTATATTATTAGTTTTTATTTTATTTCTGTTCCTTAGATGAACTCTGATCAAATACTTTAACCCAATTATTGTCAAAATTTCCTCTTTTGTATCTGGATTTTTTTAGTTTGATTTTTTTTTTTTGATTCCTGCTATCTAGGTTATTTACATTAAATTAAACAACAAGCATTTATTAATCATCTTCTATTGTGTGAAGCTTTGGGCCAAATCTTAAAAATACAAAGACAAGATGAAAAATAGCCCCTGTCCTGAAGATGCTCAAGTGGGAGATATAACATGTCAACAGATAAGTAATTTAGTCCATATTATATATATATATGTATGTATATATTATTATTATTATTATTATTATTATTATTATTATTATTATTATTATTATTATTATTATTATAACTTTTTATTGACAGAATCCATGCCTGGGTAATTTTTTTACGACATTATCCCTTGCACTCACTTCTGTTCTAACTTTTCCCCTCCCTCCCTTCACCCCCTTCCCCAGCTGGCAAGCAGTCCTATACATGTTAAATATGTCACAGTATATCCTAGATACATTATATGTGTGTGGAACCGAACAGTTCTCTTGTTGCACAGGAAGAATTCGATTCAGAAGGTAAAAATTACCTGGGAAGAAAAACAAAAATGCAAACAAAAATGCATTTCCCAGTGTTCTTTCTTTGGGTGTAGCTGCTTCTTCTGTCCATCCTTGATCAATTGAAACTGGGTTAGATCTCTTTGTCAAAGAAATCCACTTCCATTAGCATACATCCTCATACAGTATCATTGTTGAGGTGTATATCAATCTCCTGGTTCTGCTCATTTCACTCAGCATAAGTTCGTGTAAGTCTCTCCAAGCCTCTCTGTATTCATCCTGCTGGTCATTTCTTTCAGAACAATAATATTCCATAACATTCATATACTACGATTTACCCAACCATTCTCCAATTGATGGGCATCCATTCATTTTCCAGCTTCTAGCCACTACAAACAGGGCTGCCACAAACATTTTGGCACATACAGGTCCCTTTCCCTTCTTTAAGATTTCTTTGGGATATAAGCCCAGTAGAAACACTGCTGGATCAAAGGGTATGCACAGTTTGATAACTTTTTGAGCACAGTTCCAAATTGCTCTCCAGAATGGCTGGATATATTCACAATTCCACCAACAATGTATCAGTGTCCCTGTTTTCCCACATCCCCTCCAACATTCCGCATTATCTTTCCCTGTCATTCTAGCCAATCTGACAAGTGTATAGTGGTATCTCAGAATTGTCTTAATTTGCATTTCTCTGATTAATAATGACTTGGAGCATATTTTCATATGGCTAGAAATAGTTTCAATTTTTTCATCTGAGAATTGTCTGTTCATATCCTTTGACCATTTATCAATTGGAGAATGGTTTGATTTCTTATAAATTAGAGTCAATTTTTTACATATTTTGGAAATGAGGCCTTTATCAGAACCTTTAACTATAAAAATATTTTCCCAGTTTATTGCTTCCCTTCTAATCTTGTCTGCATTAGTTTTGTTTGTATAGAAACTTTTCAATTTGATATAATCAAAAATTTCTATTTTGTAATCAATAATAATCTCTAGTTCCTCTTTGGTCATAAATTCCTTCCTCTTCCACAGGTCTGAGAGGTAAACTATCCTATGCTCTTCCAATTTATTTATAATCTCATTCTTTATGCCTAGGTCATGAACCCATTTTGACCTTATCTTGGTATTCGGTGTTAAGTGTGGGTCAATGCCTAGTTTCTGCCATACTAATTTCCAATTTTCCCAACAATTTTTATCAAATAATGAGTTCTTATCCCCAAAATTGGCATCTTTGGGTTTGTCAAACACTAGATTATTAAAGTTATTAGCTGTTTTGTCCTTTGAACCTAACCTATTCTATTGATCAACTAGTCTATTTCTTAGCCAATACCAGATGGTTTTGGTAACTGCTGCTTTATAATATAATTTTAGATCAGGTACAGCTAGGCCACCTTCATTTGATTTTTTTTTTCATTAATTCCCTTGAAATTCTTGACCTTTTGTTTTTCCATATGAACTTTGTTATTTTTTCTAAGTCATCAAAATAGTTTTTTGGTAGTTTGATTGGTATAGCGCTAAATAAATAGATTAGTTTAAGTAGTATTGTCATCTTTGTTATATTTGCTTGCCCAATCCAAGAGCATTTAATATTTTTCCAATTGATTAGATCAGACTTAACCATATTATATTAATATCCTAACTTCCAGCAATGAGTTGAGGACCAATACTGAATGTCTTAAGAGAAATGTTAAGAATGTCCTCTCTCAGGTCTGGTAGATATGTTTAATGAAAACCGAGGATAGTGAGATATTTATCATGAATTTTAAAAGAGAAGCTGTTCTATTGTCATGGCGGAAGTTGGAGAACCTTTTTTTTTCCTGATCAGTTGTGTAGGAGACATTAAGGAAGGGACAGTAATTACGAACTAGGTTTCACTTGGGATGGTGTGTTCTTAAGAGATCCAGATTTTCATGTGTTTAAGCATATGGAGAAGTGAAGAAATGGAAGGGAAGTTCCCTAGAAGACCCTAGGGAAGGAGTTTATGCACAGTAAAAGGGGAAAAAAGAGAAGGGGATAAGCAAGAGTGAATGAGGTTTAAGAGAAGGGAACTTTTTGATATAAGATGGGAAATATCCCCAATCTGAAATATGGCTGAAGGAGAAGGGATAGGCAGGGAAGGGAACAGGCATTTGTATAGTGACTACCGCATGCCAGCACTGTGTTATGCACTTTACAAATATTATTTCATTTAATCTGGAAGCAGGCGCTTCCTTCTTTTAAGAGTTCTGTAATGATGAAAGGATAGGGAGCCTACTTATTTTCTCTAAAACTTTAGAAGAAAAGGGAGATTGTGTCAGGAATGTCAGACTATAACTGTCCATTGGTCTGATTACCAGTTCTTTCAGAGCTCATATTTTGTACCATGCCCTTTTCCTTATCACAAAATAGCAGAAGATACAAATTTGGAAGACAACACTGTATACAGAGCATGAACTGGCCTGAATCACTTCATTGTTGAAAACAGCTATCTCTATCACAATTGATCATCACGTATTCTTGTTGCTGGTGTATACAATTCTCTTGGTTCTGCTCACTTCATCTAACATAGTTCATGTAAGTCTCTCCATGCCTTTCTGAAATCATCCTGCTGATAATTTCTTGTAGAACAATAATATTCCATAACATTTATATACTATAACTTATTCAGCCATTCCCCAACTGATGGGTATCCACTAAGTTTCCAGTTCTTTGCCACCACAGAAAGGGTTGCTATAAACATTTTTGGCACATGTGGGTCCTTTTCCTTTTTTATGATCCTTTTGGGATACAGGACCAGTAGCAACACTTCTGGATCAAGAGGTATGCACAGTTTAATAGTCCTTAGAAACTCAGATTCTAATGGGGAAAACAACATTGTTTTATATATAAATATATGAAGAGTAGATGGGAAGCAATCTGAGAAAGGTATTACTAATTAGGAGAATCAAGAAAGGCAAGAAAGGTAGGTTTTGAGTCTTGAAAGCAGCAAAGCCAAGAATCAGAATTGAACATTCCACATGTGGGGGATAGAAAAAAAGGTACAGATTCAGGACATGTACTGTTATGTGAAAGGATTAACAGGTAGGCCATTATAGCTATATCAAAGAGTATAAAGAGAAGAGTTTCCTTTACATGTCAGGTGATTTTATATTTGATCCTAGAGATAATAGGGAGAGACTAGAATTTTGGGATGATATGGGAAAATCTAAACTTTAGAAAAATCTTTTTTCTTTTGCATTTGAGAGTTTGGAACAATCAGTGATCTTTCTAAATAAGTTATCAATTATTTTAAGGAAGAAACTCTTCCCAAATAGAGATGGAGAAGGAGATTTGAGGTTGCAATAATTCAGATAAAGGATTATGAAGATCTAGCAAAGATGGCAATTGTGCTAGTGGTAGAGAAGGAAACATATCTGAAGGTAGAAACAATATTTGACAATGGATTGTCTATATGGCACTTCATACAAAACCACTAACACTGTATAGCACTAACAATATGACACTGAGGAGATGACAAATTTCTTGGGGATGTGAGCCTTTGTGATTGGAAGATTGTCTCTTTGTTCTGTAGAGTTAAAGAGAGGAATAGAAGGTCATTTATTGTAAGACCCAGAAAAGAAGTGATAGAGGACAGAAAGGAAAATAAAGTAATCCCTGTAGACACAAGAACCTTTCTGTGCCATTCCTATTTTTTCAGGTCCTATCATTTTCTTTCTTTCCGAGGCCTTTGTCAGCTACTTTCAAGTTTCCTGACTGCTAAATTAAAAAAATGTTTGCTTCTGAATTTTGACTTCTGTGCCAGATTTGAAGGTCATTGCAGTTGTGTGGAAAGCCCCAGGTTTGAGTCAAGGAGATTCAATCATTTTAACAGAAAGTCTACACCTCAAACTACTCCCTTTTTCAAGACTGGTTATTATGACTAAAGCATAATAGAGGGTGGGGCTCATTATTATGTTCCCTCTATTCCAAGGCCTAGGAAAATAATGAATGACGTACCCATAGAAACAACCCAAGAGTAAGGGGAAATTTTGACAAATGGCTGAGTGATCATGTACAGTTCAGCTCCCTTTTGTCACCTCAAAGTCATAACCAAGGCAACATGAGACAAGGGTGCAACAAAGAAACAAGAAGGAAAGGAGCAAAATCCTAGTTGATAAAAATCATCTCTTAGAAAATTGGGGGGGAAAGCAAAAGAAGAAATGAGTAAGCTAAAGAAAAGGGAAAGCTTTAATGCATCCTATAAACATGCTACTATTAAGGAAAGTAATGAGTCTCCAGAAGTAAAAGTTCATCCAACACCATTTACCAAAAGATGCTCTGAATCAATTCTGAGCCCACCTCAATTAGCTTCTGACTTGCTATTCAGTCCAATAATTGAAATGAAAGAACAACTAATATGCATAAGAATGAATGTAAAAACATTGAAAGGAGAGCAGAAAAAGTTGAACACGAGACTTGGCAGTTTGGCACGATCAGTGGTTTTTTTGAACAAGTCATCAATTATTTTAAGGAAGAAACTCTCCCAAATAGAAAATCAGAATGTGCTAGATCAAATAGCAAAAGAAAATGAAGTTGACCAAAAAAATATACATGAAAAGCTTAGATTTCCTATAGAGGAAAAGAAGACACCTCAAAGACTGAATTATTTGAACACTATTGCTGCCTCAGATAAATATGAAAAATCAGATAAAATGAATGCAATATTTCAGGCAATCACACAAAAAAAATATCCCTGGAATATTGAATTCAGAGGGCACCTTGGATATCAATAGTATCCACAAGGCAACTTCAGAGAGAAACCCTACTATAACATCCTGAAAAATATAGTTGACAATCTCCAGAGCTTCAGTGAAAAAGGGAGTAGCAGACGTGAAGATACAAGTTACACATCAAAAGGAGTTAATTCAAGCTGTCCTTGATTACGCATTCATGACTGGAAATAAAAGGAAGACCTGAAAAACACTAAGAAAATCAAGGGAAATTGGTCATCGCTCCAGATTTGCCTTTCCAAGAAAATTGAAAATATTCTATGAGAAAAAGGTGGGAGAATTTAAACATAATTAACAGCTTCCCACCAAAGCAAAATTAAAAATAAATTTTAAAACTCAGTATTGTACTTCTGGATTTGTAAACTGACCAAAATCTGATGCATAACAGGGTAAGCAAGACCAAATTCAGGAATCAATGATGATTCAAAGTATTTTGTATGCTACAATGAATGAAAATATTTATAATGTCCTTCCTACTTTTTAAAACAGACACTGAAGAAACATTAAGTAGGTAAAATTTCATATAAGTAGAAAAGATGGAAAGTGGAAAGAATTATCATATTTGGAATTTAGGTCCTACAACTGAAGAATAGTGATGTGGGGATTGGGGAGTGGAAAGAATTATCATATTTAGAATTTAGGTTCTACAACTTTAGAATAGTGATGTGGGGATTGGGGTATAGTAGAGATAAGGTAGTTCCTAGACCATATCCCTATCTGCTGTTAAGTTAAAACTAAGAAAGTTTAGAAAATGTATCAATAGGCAGAATCCTGGAAGCTCTGTGATATGAGTAAGAGAGAAAAAAATTATATCTATTTATGAGACTAGATTTAGTTTGGTAGAAGTTACAGTACCTTATGCTGACAAAAACAAAATGATAATGTTGAAATGAAAGCAAAGCTTAATATAACTACAGATGTTAATTGAGGCTATCTTGTAAAGAACAAAGGATGTTGTGGGATGGATCAGAAAACATAACCAGTGATATGGAATGCACAAAGGACATATGTAGACTTAAAGTGAGGACCTAGAAGTGAATCTAAGAAATTATTAGTTCATTCATAATTTTGGATAAAATAGAAGTTCAAACCACATCAAAAAAGGCAAATGGGAAAATCATGTTCTTCTAAAAGCCCCACAAGTATTGAAACAGTATCGGTTTTATACATTTGTAAAAGAAATATCATAGCAAATACATACTTGAAAGACTAATGGAAATGTAAAATATTCCAAGACAGTAATATATTAATAGGAGGGGAATTTAATATTCTTCTTTTAGAACTTGACAAAATGCACAAAAGGATAAAAACAAGGAAATTATAGATTTAAACAGACTGTCAGTTATGATGAAAAAGAAACAAGACTTTAGAAAATATTTATTTTTCACAATCATCTAAGATATGTTTTAGAGCAAAATGAAGAAGGTGGTGCTATAGGCAGCATGCTATGTTCAAATTCTACTTAATTTAACACATGGATGGTGTGTCTATGCCCACACTATATTTCTTCATGTTTCTCACCTGGATGTGTACATTACCTATTTACTCTCTGGGCTGACTCCTCTGCTTCAAATGCTTTCACTTAAATCTAGATTAACAGAGAAGGGTACACTCAAATTGTCTCAGGGTCCTTAGAATAACTCTGTTGTAGAAGATATATGTACCTCTTGTTATTCACTATTGTGACTCAACCCATTTGCTACCATCTCTACCCCTGACCCAGTGTGCTGCCATTTACATAAATCAACCATCCATAATGATTACATTTTTAGATCTGAAACATAATCATATAATTAGCAACAAGTTGAGAGTCTAGTAACATCACTAGTACTTCCATGTTAAAGTAAATTCAGGAATAATAAATGTGTTAAAATTTATATATAAAACCCTGGGGAGAGAGTTACACTCTCTCTGATGAATACACTTAGTATGTGTGGGCAAAAATAGGCACACATAGAAATTTGACAGAGAAGCCCCAAAAGGAGGAAAACCCATGTGTTTTGTTTATATTTGGACAATAGTCTTGAATATTATTGGTCCATTTGGGAATATTTGTATAACACAAAGCTCCTCATTGGCTTGCTGATTGTCTGCTTGTTTTCTTTTATTCTCAGCTCAACAGAACCTCACTTCTCTCCCTGCCCCTCTCTCTTTCTCTTCTCTCTCTTTTTCTTCTCTTCTCTTCTCTCTCTCTCTCTCTCTTTCTCTCTCTCTCTCTCTCTCTCTCTCTCTCTCTCTCTCTCTCTCTCTTTCTCTCTCCTCTTTCCTCTTTCCTTTCTCCTCTCTTCCTCTGTATCTCTGTCTCTCTAGTAGATTTTAGAAAGATTTTTATTCATGTCTTTTGCTTTTATATCATCTTAATTTCTTTAAATAAAGAAGAAAAATAAGAAGGAAAAATTGTGTAAGAAAATTATCCAATACATCAGTTAAGACTATGCTCCATTTCCATAGTCGCAACTTCAAAGAAGGGAGGAAGGTACATTCTCACATCTCTTCTAAGTTGCCAAGCAAGCTTGGTCATTATGTTTGCCTTATGTTCAGCCACCTGTCTAGGTATTTTTAAAAGGAAAGACTTTTGCTTCAGGACTAAACACAACTTTAGAAACAACAGCTTTTTGGGAAAAGGGGGAGTAAATAAAGTTATGTTAAGCTACACTAGCTTTCGAGGGTTAATACACCATCTATCATTACCATGTCAAAGTAAGTCTTTACTCAATAGATTCATAGAATTGGATCTAAAATTCTCCTGAGAGGAGAATTGAAACAGTATCGGTTTTATACATTTGTAAAAGAAATATCATAGCAAATACATACTTGAAAGACTAATGGAAATGTAAAATATTCCAAGACAGTAATTTTTATTTACACATAAGAAAACTGAGTCCAAGAGAAATAAAGTGACTTGCTCAGAATCACATACCTTGATAAGTGACTGAGTCAGTTTCCTGACTCCAAAGCTAGTTTTCTCTCCATTGCACCACTTAGCACCTTTGTATGTTTGGAGCCAGCAAAATGAACTATAGGAAAGTATGAATCATTACTTCTAGACAAGCAGATTTTCCCCATTGTTTTCCCTGCAAATAAGATAGCATTACTTACCCTTCCCCTTTCTCTCTCCCTCTCTTCCTACCTTTCCCTACCCCTTCCCTCCCTCTCCTCTCTCTCTTGCTTAATAATAGTAATAACTTATTTTACCAGTTAGCTATTGTATCTCATGAATCTGTTTACTCTAAATTTCTTGTGTGAGGGTAATTTTATTGATAATATGTTTAAAATACATTAAAAACAAAATTTCTTTCACAACTTGACTAATATGGAAATATGTTTAAAATGATTGTACATGTTCAGCCATTCCTCAACTGATGGGCATCCACTCAGTTTTCAATTCTTTGCCACCAAAAAACAAAACAAAACAAAAAAACAAACCTGCCATAAACATTTTTGTACATGTGGGTTCTTTCCATTCTTTTGTAATCTCTTTTGGATACAGACCCAGTAATGACATTAGAGCCTCATCTGTAAGCGCACCACTGATTTACAAATTAACTTTGCAAACATCCTTAAGAGGAGGTTGAGTCACTCTTAATTTGGGTAGTAATTCAGTTTAAAGAAGAGAAACTAAAAGCTCAACAATCTGGTTATCTATGGTTACTATAGACCAGACCTAGATAGAGAAAGACAGATAGAGAAACAGCCACAGAAAGAGAGACGTATCTATATCTATATATCTATGTGTGTGTGTATATATATGTGTGTGTGTGTGTGTGTGTGTACACACATACACACATATCTACAAATACATCTAAAGCAGTATTAATATGGATAAATATCTCTATATAATATGGATATATCTCCATATATTGGAGATGTCTCCCTTGCTTGAATATACTCTTTTTTTTCTTATCTGTAAAATGGGAGTAAAGAAACCTATCTATAAGGTTTGAAGTGGGATATTGAGATAATGTGTATAACATCCTTTAAAATGGACACAGGTAAAAACAAAGTCTATGTAAAATAATGCAAAACAGTTTCTAGAGGGAGTTGGGGGGTGGGGTGGATCAAGACCTTGCTATGAAAGGTTCTAGAGCCAAACACAATGTGCAGAAAAGTCTGGTCTTTCACCCTAGAAAAAAATTGGGAACCACCTGAGCATTTAAAGTGCTTGAGCTGAGGATTGGAGAGGGGGCAGTATGGAAGCCAGAAGCTCAATTGGCAGGAGGTGATGGGGGGCTGAGCTAGGGATCTTAATTTCCCCACTTGAACACGGACACATCATGTTTTTCTGTTTGTTTTCTCAATTGCTTTTGTTGCCAAGAATTTGGATTCCCCTGGGTAGCTGGTTTGAAGCCTAGTTTTAGAATTTTTCATTGTGTTCTGTAAAAAATAAAAAAAAAAAAAACAAATCCTTGCAAACTTCAAATGCTTCAGCAAAAGTATAAAAGGAGTTTTGAAAAATACAAAATAACCACTGAGCTCCTAATTATGTTTATTTTCACTTTGTTACCAAGTCTATTTTCTGCCTCTTGGACAGACGGCATTGCTATAAGGAGATATGACTTCTTAACACACTTGGCATGTGCTCTGTCAGGTGACATTCACACACATTAATTTAATTTTGGATGGCTTTTTTTCCTTTTCCTTGATATATAGAGAAAATACTTTCTGCACATACTTATACACACAAATCAGCTCAGTATAATATCTTTATCATGTAAAAAATCCTTGATAAGATTGCTGAATTTTGAGACAGCTTTAAAATCCATCTTCCATGTGACTATTAGTTTCATTACTCTAGGCCTCAGTTTCCTGGTCTGTAACATAGGAAAAATAATATTTATCCTAATTTCTTCACAAGGTCAGTGTGGGGAAAACACTCTGTAAATGCAAAGTGCTAAAACTTAATATGCTATGTAAATAAGATTATGTACTATTCTAAAAATTCCAATTAGTGCATGTAAATAGTCCAGATTATATCTATGATGCTATGTAATATAATCAGTTGGTTAATAAGCATAGTTTTTTTCATTCTCCTGAGGTCTAGGAAGGTTAATTGGAAAAGATGGATTTTCTGTCCTCAAGGGGCTTATATTAGAGTAAGAAAGATAAGAATAATCCCTATTACACAGTAATAAGAGATTGCTGGAAGGAGCAAAGAAGATTATATATACATATATATATGTATGTATATATGTGTGTGTATATGTATATACATATATATTCATAATATCTTAGAAACTTTAAATATAAATGACAATATTTTTCTATAATTATAGAAGTAGAATGGTATAATTGGAGAAGGAAATGGCCATCCACTCCAGTTTTCTTTGTTAAGAAAATCTCCCCCAAATGGAGTCTCAGACTGAACAAGAACAGCAAATGGATTGTATAATGGAAAGAGTTGACTTTGTTATGGGATATGATTCAGATTCTCTCTGATATTTACTACCTGCATGATCTTTGGCAAGTCACTTAATAGCCCCTACTCTTTCCTAAATTTGTAAGAGTATTGAACTAGATGGCCTCGTGTCATTCTTTACTCTAGACATGCAAATCTGTGATTTATTATCTTCATGATTTCAAGGAAGTTATCCAATTTAGTTGTGCCTTGGTTTCCTCATATGTAAAATAAAGGGGTTGATCTAGAGATGATTTGCGAAGTCCCTTTCAAGTCTCTATTTCTTATATAATTATTATTGACTAACTTATGTGGATCAAACAATGAATGCTGAACTAGTTCAGAAAAGGATAAAGGGGGAGAATCACAGATATTTTATAGGATTTCAAATTGGAAACTACTTAGTCTAAATTATTCTAGGAAAGTATTTCTGCTATACCTTAAATGACAAAGGTTTGAGCTTTCAAATAGTGAAAAAGAAAAATCCAGCAGGAAGAATTTTGTTGTTGTGTTCTTCAGTCATGAATTTATGTCTAACTCCTTGTGATCCCATGGACCATAGTATCCATGGGGTTTTCTTGGCAAAGATACTGGAGGGGCCATTTCCTTCTTTTCTTATTATGACTAAAGCTTATTTCTCATTTGAATATCTTTGAGTTTCTAGGTCCTGGCTAAGTTGGCTAAACTTGCTTCTTTTTCAATATCATTGGGAGCAAGAAGAACAAATTTAAACTCTTGTATATGGCAGTTCTTTATTGATCAGCATAAAGTTCTCAATATCTTCATACCCTTTTTTGAAAGTCTCCTATTATTTAGGCTAAACCTTGCTAATTCCTTTGATGTTGGGGTATGTTTTTTTTTTTTTGATTAAAATGGTATAGAGTATAGGTAAAACAAAGATCCCTGAGAACCTCTGGAAACCAGGTTTTGATATAATGAATCAGTGAGGGCCAAAAGTCTTAGGGAAGCTTTCATGGAACTGTTAGGACTTAATTCAGACTTTGAAAGATGAATATCATTTGGTTAGGTTCAGTAAAGAGAAGAGGACATTCCAGATGTAGTGAACCAACATAAAAATAAACAGTAGGAATGAAGCCATTTTGGGAGGTCTTAGAAAGTCATGCACAAGAGTAGCAGGTAGCATGGGAGAAAGTAAAGGTTACTGGATTTGGAGTTAGAAAATCTAATTCATTTATTCTCATTTTGTTATTTATTTATTCTCATTGGATTGATTCTCATCAAATAAATCCATTTTATTATTCTCATTTTAGCTATCCTGCTTAATATCTAGGTGACGTTGACAAATTATAGTATCTCTCTGCATCAGTATCCCTATTGGAAAAATGAAGCAGTTAGGCTGGATAAACTTAATGGTCTCATCCAATGCTAAATTTATGTTTATGCAATCATACATTTTTGACTTGCTTATTGACCTGGTTTTTTAAAAAAGAAAGAGTCTCTCTGCATGTTTGAGCAAAAGAGCCTAGAATTTGGAATGTGAGGTAGGATCCTGTTATTATGGTCCAGGCATGAAGCAGTGATGGTGACTGGAAAGTGACTCTCAGATTGTTTTAAAATGACCTTGATTTTTTTTTTTAACAGTAGAAACAGTGCAGTTTTGCCACACTCTCAAGATTGTTGTCCTTGAAAACTACATCCTGATCTTTTCACATTCAGATTGTAAATGTACTATGTGGGAATGTCTACACGCCATATAATATTTAGTGTAAATATTTAAGCTTTTCTCTCCTTACATAAAATTGTATTAAGAGAAGGTATTTACCCAATTTATGAAATTTAGGACAAACCTCATGCTTTGAAATAAATCCTCAAATTAGGGAAGAAATTGGCTTGTGGGACATTTAAGTGCATATTTTCCCTAGCCTAATGATAATAAAAAGGAATATAGAATTGTGGAAAGGGAATTTGATCAGGAATTAAAAAAGATGTGTTCAAATCCTACCCCAGACACTTATTAACTGTATCTTGTAATGATAATGATGATAATAAATCAACAAACATTTTTAAACTTGGGGCTACAAAGAAATATATATTTTATGATTTGGGAAGTATTTTTATATATTATTGCATTTGAACATCAAGTCAATTAACTGCTCTGGATCTTAGTTTCATCATCTATAAAATGAAAGGGCTATATTCAGGGGTTTGTAATGTGCCTTCATTTTCTGAATCCTGGGAAATTGTGATGAGATTTTCTTTAGAGATTCTCATTTGAGGTTGTTTTTAAAAAATACTTTTTGATAACTAAATTTCAGTATAATTGATTTTCCTTTTAATCTTATGTATTTTGTTTTATACATTAACAAAACAGGAGTGCCTAGGCTCTACTGACCTGCCAAAAGGATCTCTAATATATTTTTTAAAATTTACTAACCTCCATTCTTAGTTATAGAAAGTATCAGTGTCAGTAACTAGAAGGAAAGTAAACTACACCAATGTTTTTCTGTTTCGAAAAAGAAAGGAAGGGAAATAGAATCCATACTACAAACTATTATCATTAGTAGTTCTGTTTTATCTAACTTTCTCATTGGAATTTTGGGATTATAGATTCTTGAGTTTATAAAGATAGGGAAAAAGTCCCTAATTTTCTTTGACCAAAGTGGGACTCCAGAGAATGAATTTAGTAAGAAAAAGGGTAGGGTCTCCTTGGACATCATAAAAACTTTAGTTCTTTTTTTCCCATAAAGATTTTTTTAATAATAGCTTTTTATTTTGAAAACATATTCAAAAAAGTTTTCAACATTTACCCTTGTGAAATCTTGTGTTCCGGTTTTCTCCCTCCCTCTGTCCCACTCACTCTCTCCCCTAGACAAGTAATCTAATATATGTTAAATATGAGCAATAATTCCATATATATTTCCACATTTACCATGCTGCACAAGAAAAATCAGATCCAAAAAGAAAAAAAAATGAGAAACAAAATAACAATAAAAAATAGTGAAAATACTATATTGTGATCCACACTCAGTCCCCACAGTCTTCCCTGTGTGCAGATGGGTCTCTTCATCACAAGATCATTGGAAATGGCTGGATTCACCTTGCTGTTGAAAAGAGCCACGTCCATCAGAATTGATCTTGTTGTTGCTGTGTACAATGATCTCCTGATCCTGCTCATTTCACTCAGCATTAGTTCATGAAAGTCTCTCCAGGGCTTTCTGAAATCATCCTCCTGATCACTTCTTATAGATCAATAATATTCCATAACATTCATGTACCATCACTTATTCAGCCACTCTCCTACTGATGGGCATCCACTCAGTTTCTAAGAACTTTAAAGTTTTAAAGATGAGTATATATGGTCCTCCAATACAATATATAATCCCAAATCTTTAAGGGGAACTAGAGAAACTTATCCTTATTCCATAAGGATAAGCTTGTCACTAAAAGAGATTAAGTCTTTTTATGAACTAGAATTCTAAACAAAATTCAGATAATATGGAATATTCTAATGGCTTTCTACTGCCTAAGTGATAAAGTGATAAATTTTTTTAGCCAGGCATTCAAGGTTCCTTATAAGCTTGTGCTGCTATTTCTTTCCAACTTTGATTCATATATATTTTCTTCCATGAATACTATTCTCCAGTCAAAGAAGAATGCTCTCTGTTCTCCCTCACTCCCCAAATACATTATTCATATACTTTTCTATCCTTGCAATTGCTTTCCTAATTTTTATCTTTGCCTCTTAATTTCCAGCTCATCCTATAAAACCCAACTGAACAACTCTTCCGGACTTTGTGCTTTTGGCGTAGTGCTTTATTTTGTATCTCACTATTTACTTCACAATAATATGGCTGCTATGTGCCAGGTACTGTACTAAGTGCTGGAGGGAAAAAAAAAATAATTGAATACCAAGTAAAACAATCCCTGTCCTCATGGAGATTAGTCTAGCCAAGGGAGATAATGTGTATCCCATGTTGTTTTTCTATCATTTCAATGATGTCCGACTTTTTTGATGCCATTTTGGGATTTCTTGGCAAAGATACTAGAGCGGTTTGCCATTTCCTTTTCCAGCTCATTTTACAGAGGAGGAACTAAGGTAAGCAGGGTTAAGTGTCTTGTCCAGGGCCACCCAGCTACTAAGTGTCTGAAGTTAGATTTTAACTCAGGAAGAGAAGTCTTCTTGATTCCTAGTTCAGTGTTCCCTTCCTGCCCCAACGTGTATATTATAAAAAAATACGTCCATGAAACAAAGTGAGAAGAGTGTGGTTATAGGAACTCATATTTAAGAGGATTAGGAAAGGTTTCAAACAAAAGCTTTGAAGGAAATTGGGATTAAAGGTGAATATATTTTTTTTTTATCTAATCCTCACCTTAAACTGAAAGTTCTAAGTAAGGGACTATTCTGTGACTGAAATTTGTTTATCTCTCTATGTCTAGTTCATTAATCTTCATAGACAGTGAGTGCTTAATAAACATTTGGTGAAAAAATTTGAATGATATATCAGTGGATTATTTAACTGTAATATGATTATATTTCATCCTCTCTGTCCTAACCAAATTATTCTATGTCCCCCCCTTCCCATAGATAAGTCTTTTGTTACTCCAGCCTTTGTCCCTTTAGGCTCAGATGTTCTGAACATTCCTGTCCTTCCCATCTCAATCCATTTTTTCCTATTGGATATTTACCCACCTTTAAAGATTCCCTCAAATTCTGCCTCTTCTAAGAAGCCATTTTCGATCCCAGCAGGCTTTTACCTCATTAGACCTTACATAAAACTGGGTTTGCGTTTCACCTGTTTACTTACCATCTATCATATCATAGCTATTTAGGAGTGTCTTAATTCCCTTCTTGCCTGTAAGCTATATGAGGGCATTGATGCATGTTTCAACCTTCCCCCCTCCAACAGTCTTGTTCTGTAGATAAGAAATCACCCACTCATGTCATTGTATACTTGTCTATTCTTCAAGAAAACATGTTCTGCTTTTTTCTATGAACCCTGAAGGAAGCTAGTATTAGTCACCTGTTGTCAGTAGTAGCAGTGCCTAGAAAGCTTGGGAGTTCCTATTACTAAATAATACATTAAGTGGTCCCATAGTTCCAAAGGAAGGCAGATCATGAAAATCTACAAAGTAAACCCCCAGTTACTAAGAATCTAAATAATCAGAATGCTTAAATAGCTGTTTTTCTTTCAGCAATCTTTTTCTTCACTAAAAAGAGAATAGTATTTAACTGATACATTTGAATAACAAATATATTTCAGATAATAATTAAAGATTTATTTCAAATAAGTTTAGAGGGATCCCTAATTTCTTAAACTTGCTACATATATTACTGATTATTTAATCATTTCAGTAGTTTCCAACTGTTTGTGATCCCATTTGGGGTTTTCTTGGTAAGGAAAGTGAATGATTTGCCATATGCTTCTTCAACTCATTTTACAGATGAGGAAACTGAGGCAAACAGGGTTAAGTGACTTGCCCAGGATCCTGCAACTACTAAGTATCTAAGGCCTGATTTAAGCATGAGACTTCTTGGCTTCAGGCCCAGCACATATATTTTGTACTACTTTTCTCCCCATCCATTTTCTATATAGTGATGGATGTTTAAAATGAGTATAAACTTTGAGAAGCAGAGTAGCATTTTCATTACATGTAGCTAGCCCTATAATCAGGTTCATGGTTTATCTCTGAGATATACTGGTTGTAGAACTATGGGCAAATGACTTAATCTTTCAGTGTTTCAGCCAAATCTTTAAGACTTTAAGTTATAAGTGGGTTGTTGGTCTGCCTCAGTGGTAGGAAGTTTCCAGGCCAGGAATTAGCTATACTAATGAAATCTTAAGTTTGAACTTTTCTCATTTCGTTCCTCTTTCATTCAATCAGTCAACAAGCAAGCAAACTTTGGCAGTACCAGAATCTGAAGTGCCTTCTGAATCCTCAAAAGAAAAATCCTATTTTTTTCCAGTGTAGTTTTAGGGTTTTTTGTTTGTTGGTTTGTTTTGTGAGGCAATTGGTGTTAAGTGACTTGTTGGTGTCACACAGTTAGGAAGTATTAAGTGTCCGAGGCTGTATTTGAACTCAGGTCCTCCTTCTTTAGGGCCTCTATCTGCTGCACCATCTAGCTGCCCCATTTTAGTTTTTAAATTGTCTTCTCACTCTTTGAAAATTGCTAATTCATATATAGCATATATACATACATATATATATATGTATATATATATATATATATAATCTTAATTATCCTCCTCCTGTTCCCAGTATATTGCTTTAATTTAAAAATATCACAACAAACTGTTATATTAATGATATTCTTGAATTTAGTTTTTATAATATCTGTAAGGTTTAATTTACTTGAAGGAAAAAAATGTATCATATGGTAATTTTAGAGGAGATTGTTCCCCATATGAGATAAGTTCACTAAGTAATTGGAAGACACCACTCTATTAAGATGAAATTCAATTAAATACATATCGAATATTGCTCTGTATGGGCTCAGAACTCTGTCTACACTTGCAGATACTAGCTGTTAAATTGAGCGGGAAGGAGCTTGCAGCCATTATCACTGACTGAAAAAGTCCCCGTTTCTTTTTGGAAATAAAGGAAACATATATGAATGTCTTATACCCTTCAATCCTTGACTCTGATCATCATGATGTTGATATGTTGTGACTTTGCACATGGACCTTGATTTGCCCTAAATCAGGAGTGTGTTGGAATTAATTCTAATGGGCTTTTGTGAATTTGATTGATTTAAATTTTCAGTATGAACATTTTGACCTCAGAAATGGGCAAATGCTACAACTTGAGACTTAATTTATTATTGTTTTGTTGATGGTCTGGATTTAAGACAGTGATGAAGAAAATGTTGCCATTTCAGGTTAAATTAAAAATTTATCATACAAACATTTTTTTCCTCTGAAAGTTTATTGCTAGACATTTGCCCGCATCCCACTTGGCTAATATCTTTTGACACTCATTGCTTCTATTTAGATTCTTGGCTAAGGTTAGAGAGCCCTCATTTTTCTTAATTAGTTGATGATATCTTTGAATTGTGGTTCAGTGATGACTCTTTGCCTTTTAACCCCTCTGGTTATTGGGTCCCTCTTTTCCTTCTTTGTACATGGCAGTCCCTTGGTAACCTCATGATGGAATGCTATTGGATTTTTTTATGTACAGATTTTAGTATGGCCTAAATCCTACTATGGTGAAATAAAACATTGGGTTAAATACTGTGGGAAATGCAAAATTATGAGATTTAGTCCTTAATATATTCTAGTTCTGTATGTGTGTATATATATAATCTGTGTATAGGCACACATACAAATACATGAGTTGAAAATACATATGTACACTTGTATGTGTATACAGGTGTGCACATACTATGCACATATATCTGCATGTTTAAACATTCACAGGCATATATAATATATACACTATATGTATATACATATATTTTCAGTTAAGATTTATGTGAATTTAGATAAATCAAATACAGATATAAGTAATACTTTGTTGTTGTTTGGTTTTTCTGATTATTTGTGATTTCATGTGGGGTTCTCTTGGCAGAGATACTAAAGTGGTTTGCCATTTCCTTCTCCAGTTCATTTTATAGATGAGAAAATTGAGACAAATAGGATTAAATGACTTTCCCAGAGTCACACACAAGTCATATATATCTGAGGCCAGATTTAAAATCAGGCCCTTAGGCCCAGAGCTCAATTCACTGAGTCACCTAGCTGCTCTAAATAACAATACAAATCGGTATTTAATCAAGCTCTTTATTAAGTGTTTCCTATAGAAAGTATAATAAAACTTTAAAGAAGAAAAATTGATGTAGGCTAGAGTAATTAGGCAGTATTTAGTGGAGATCTCAGGATAGTCGGAATCTTGGAGATCACTTAACTCAATTCTTTAATTTTGTAGATGAGGAAATAAGTGCTAGGGAGTCCTTGTGATTTACCAAGGTCACACAAAAAATATCAGAGACATGTTTGACATTCAGATCCCCTGAATACAAATGTGACTGTTAGGTATTTATTTACTTTTTTACTTGACGGTGTCATGAAAGGAACATAAAATTTGCATAGATGGTATAGGACACTGATATTATAGGAAGGGGAATTTCAATGAATCAAAGCAGAAGGGAGAGAATCAATATTTTTTGCTAAAGGGACAGTAAAGAGATGATCCTCATTGAAACCGAGAGTTATATTGTAAAGGGTTAGGAAATGAGGTTAAATGAGTTAGAAGAGGGTATATAATAGAGGTCATAGACAGTCACTTGTAATGGTTGAGATATCTTCTTGGCAATCGAGAGCCCTTGAAAATTTGTGAATAACATGAGAAAAATAATATTTCAGGAAAATTATCCTGATGAGAGAGAATGGAAAGGATTGGAATGGAGAAAAGTTAGAAAATGGAATGCTGGCTAAGAATTTCTTTGGTTCATGAATAAGGTGATAAGGTTCTGGGCCTGCAGGTGACAGCAAAACTGGAGAAGGGATTAATGTATGAAGCATTTTTAGAGACAGAGTGAGCAGCTGGTGAGAGAGGATAAACAATAGTGTAATTTTTGAAAAGAGGATAAGAAGAGTGAGCTTTGAAAAAAGGCCATCAGATTTGACAATTTGGAGATCACTGGCAACTGTCAAGAAGGCAATTTCACTTGAGAGAGGACTTAAAAATAAAGGTTGAGAACTAGAGAAATTGGAAGGATTGGTGATACTTTGACAAATAGGGAAGTTAGGAAGAGGAATTAATTGTGGGGGAAATCCTGTTAGAATAGTTATAATGGAGAGCACAATCCATCCATACCTAATATCTACCATGTCTAATGCCTACATTCCTTCTAAGAAAAGTGGTAGATGTGGGACAGTGTCTTACCTAAAATTATTCTAGAGGGTAGTTAGCTAAAGGTCATCTGTGGAATCCACTGGGTGATGTAGGCAAGGGAGTTAAGAAGTTAGAATGTTGGGAGAACGGTAAGGAATTTTGCAGCTGATTCAGGGACCTGGATTATAGTTAGATTACTAAAGAGCCAAGGGCGGTGAATGGAGGGAGTGAAGGAATGAGTAAAGGGAGTAATATGGTTGTATTCAGAGCTGTTTAGCTTCTGCAGCTGCTTCAGCTACCTGGATTGTAGTTAGATTACTAAAGAGACAAGGGCTGTAAATGGATGGAGTCAAGAAATTAGTAAAGGGAATAGTTTTCTTCAGTGCAAGCCCATGATTGACTATTATGGGAGTGGGGTAAGATGCAAATCATCTTCATACTCTCCAGCTGTTGATAACATAGCTTTTGGGTTTAAGGCATGTTCCCTTAAAGAGCTATGGCTGAAATGAAGGAGAGGGTTACATCAGAAATACTTAATTATGATTATAAGCTGTTAAGTTTTGAGAATGGTGTTATTAACGCATAGACTGAAAATAATTGAGGAAGGCTTGTTTTGTAAAGCAAAGCTGTGACATCTTTTAGATATAAAGAGTTTGTGGTGACAGAAAAATATCAAAGTAGAAATGTCTTATTGGAAACATTTCAGTATCAATAATACCCATTTCCAGGTGAAGTAAAGGAAGATTTTTGGCCGAGCCTGACTCATCTGCTCAAGAATATTCTAAATTAAAATAGGGATATCAATAGAAATGAGAATGAGAAAAAAGTTATTGGATTTTTTTTTCCTGAGGCAATTGGGGTTAAGTGACTTGCCCAGAGTCACACAGCCAGGACATGTTAAGTGTCTGAGAACTTTGATTTGAATTCAGGTCCTCCTGACTTCAGGACTGGTGCTTTATTCATTGCACCACCTAGCTACCTGGGTCATTGAATTTTTGAAAGAAGGAGAGCATTTTTGATGATTTTTAAAATTATGTTTTCAGTAAAAGTGTGAGTTGAACTTTTAAGAATTAAAGAAGATCACATGAAGAAATGGAAGCAAATTCTATTCTAGTTCCAAACTCTTTCATGAAGTAGTGTCAGTGAAAAGGAGAATAATAAGGCAGAAGCTGGTGAGGGAAATAGAGTAAGATAAGCAAACTTTTAAGTTGGAAAATCTTGTACATTTTTAAAAGCATTCCTAACAACCTTCTTTTAAGACAGAGGTTCTTAACCTTTACTTTTGCCATGGAAGTTATTTTTTAGCAGTCTGAGACCCATAGACCTCTTCTCAGAATAATCTTTTTAAATGAATAAAATAAAATAAATATGATTCCAGGGGAAACCAATTATAAAGAAATATAGTTCTCAAATTATTTTTAAAACCAAGTTCATGGTCCCTGGGTTAAGAATCTGTGCTCTAAATGATCACAGATATTTGTGATTTGAGCCACAATTCCTTGTATCACTCAAATTTTCCGTACTTCTAGAATTAGCTCATTTTTCTGACATTAACAATAGTCGACAAGTCAGTCTAGTTCAGTTATACAGCCTCATTGCTTTTATTGCATTGAATAATAATACTCTAAAAGCATATCCCCAATAAATAAACTTAACAAATTGTTTCCTGAATGTTGGATAGAACTCACATTTCTTTAGCACTTTAAAATATTTAAGATCACTTCTCTATTATTATCTTCCCTGTGATATGAGTCTCTTTATTCTTGCTTTTCCCCCCACAGATAAGGAGATGAGGTCTTGTAGGATTTAAGTGGGCTTAAGTATCCATAGTCACATGGGCAGTGTGTTTCAGTAGTGAAATATGCAGACTTGGCTTTCTCAACTTCCAAGCTGACACTTTTTCCTTATGCTAAAGCTATCAAGTATGTGTTCCACAATACCCCTGAATGCAGAAGAAACAAAATTCAAATGGAATTGAGAAATATTTAACAGAATAAATAAAATACAGTAGAATATGACTGATTACATTTTAAAACTAAGTCAATAAGGGGTCTATAAGATCTTGATGTATGGTTTAGTGCCCTCCTTTTTATTTTAGTTTGACCCCTCTTGTTATTTTGAAAAACTATGATGTTGAGAAAAAATGTACTTATATGTGCCTCTTCATATATATGTGTATGTTCATCTATATATCTTTACGTCAATATAAAGTTTATATGGTGATAGAAATGCAATTCACGATACTGCTAGGAACACTTCCCTGGGTTCAATATTAGGAAAACTATTAGCATAATTGACTATATCAATAGCCAAACTAACAAAAATCATATGCTTATCTCAAGAGATGCAGAAAAAGCATTTGATAAAATCCAACACTCATTTCTATTAAAAACACTAGAGAATATATGAAGAAATGGAGTTTTTTTTTTAAATGATCAGTAGCATCTATTTAAAATGATTAGCAAGCATCATATATAATGGGGACAAAGTAGAACCATTCCCAATAAGATCAGGGATGAAACAAGGTTGCCTACTATGACCATTACTATTCAATATTGTATTAGAAATACTAATTTTGGCAATAAGAGAAGAAAAAGAGATTAAAGGAATTAGAGTAAATAATGAGGAAATAAAATTATCACTCTTTACAGATGATATGATGATATACTTAGAGAACCCTAGAGAGTCAACTAAAAAACTAATAGAAACAATTCACAACTTTAGCAAAGTTGTAGGTTAAAAAATAAATCCACAGAAATCATTACATTATTACCAAAAAAATCCAACAGCAAAAAATAAAAGAGAAATTCTATTTAAAATAATTCAATAATATAAAATATTTGGGAGTCTACCTGTCAAGGCAAAGTCAGAAACTATATGAATACAACTACAAAACACTTTCCACACAAATAAAATCAGATCAATTCACTTGGAAAAATTTCAAGTGCTCATGGGTAGGCCATGAAAATATAATAAAAATGACAATACTACCCAAATTAATCTACTTATTTAGTGCCATACTAATCAAACTCCCAGGAAATTATTTTACAGATCTAGGAAAAATAATAACAAAGTTCATATGGAAGAACAAAAGATCAAGAATTTCATGGAAATTAATGAAAAAAAATGCAAGTTAAGGTGGCTAGCTATGCCAGACCTAAAACTATATTACAAAGCAGTAGTCTTCAAAACCATTTAGTACTGGCTAAGAAATTGAGTTTGATCAGTGAAATAGGTTAGGTTCACAGGA
Organism: Antechinus flavipes; assembly: GCF_016432865.1. Lineage (NCBI taxonomy): Eukaryota > Metazoa > Chordata > Mammalia > Dasyuromorphia > Dasyuridae > Antechinus > Antechinus flavipes. The sequence goes on along the minus strand of NC_067402.1, from coordinate 49,130,431 downwards.
CAAAATAGTGACTAATAATCTAGTAATTCTAGTAATCTAGTGTTTGACAAACTCAAAGATCCCATCTTTTGGGATAAGAACTCACTATTTTACAAACACTGCTGAGAAAATTGGAAATTAGTATGGCAGAAACTAATCATTGACTGACTCACACCTAACATAGTGTATTAAGATAAAGCAAAAATGAGTTCATGATTTAGACATAAAGAGTGATATGATAAGCAAATTAGAAGAACATAGGATAGTTTACCTCTCAGATGTGTGGAGGAAGAAGGAATTTGTGACTAAAAAAGTGCTGGAGTTCATTATTGAACACAAAATAGATAATTTTGATTATATTAACTTAAAAAGTTTTGGTACAAACAAAACTAAAGCAGACAACATTAGAAGGGAAGCCATAAACTAGGAAAATATTTTTATATTCAAGGGTTCTGATAAAGGCCTCATTTCTAAAATATATAGAGAATTGACTCAAATTTATAATAGTTCAAGCCATTCTTGAATTGATAAATGGTCAAAGGATCTGAACAGATGATTTTCAGATGAAGAAATTGAAACTATTTCTAGCCATATGAAAAGGGGCTCTAAATTACTATTGATCAGAGAAATGCAAGTTAAGACAACTCTGAGGTACCACTATACACCTATGAGATTGGCTAAGATGACAGGAAAAGATAATGATGAATGTTGGAGGGGATATGAGAAAAGTGGGACACTAGTACATTGTTTGTGGAATTGTGAACTGATTCAACCATTCTGGAACAATTTGGAACAATACCCAAAGAGTTGTCAAACTGTGCATATCCTTTGATCCAGCAATGTTTCTACTAGGATTATATCCCAAAGAGATCTTAAAGGAGGGAAAGGGACCCACATCTGCAAAAATGTTTGTGGGAACCCTTTTTGTAATGGCTAGAAACTGGAAACTGAGTGGATGCCCATTAGTTGGAGAATGGCTGAATAAGTTATGGTATAGGAATGTTATGGAATATTATTGTTCTGTAAGAAATGACCAGCAGGATGATTTCAGAAAAGCCTGGAGAAACAGAAACTGATACAAATGAAGTGCAAAGAAATCACCAGGAGATCATTATACATGGCAAAAACAAGATTACATGATGATCAGTTCTGATAGACATGGCTCTCTTCCACAATGAGATAATTCAGGCCAGTTCCAATGGTCGTGATGAAGAGAACCATCTGCACCCAGAGAGAGAGATTTGTAGGAATTGAGTGTGCACCACAACATAGTATTTTCACTCTTTTTGTTGTTGTTTGCTTGCATTTTATTTTCTTTCTCATTTTTTCCTTTTTGGTCTGATTTTTCTTGTGCAGCAAAATAATTGTATAAATATGTATGCATATATTGGATTTAACATATGATTTTACCATGTTTAAGTATATATTGGATTTCTTGCTATCTAGGGGAGGGGAAGAAAATTGGAATAAAGGTTTTGCAAGGGTTAATGTTGAAAAATTATCCATGCATATGTTTTGAAAATAACAAGGTTTAATAAAAATAAATTTAAAAAAAATTAAAGTCTTTTTACAAAATAAAAAAAAAATATCCCTTGTTCAACCCCCAAAGAAAATGACAACTTTTTCTTCCTGGAAGTAAATTCTCCTCATTTATCCTGTCAGATCATTGATGAGAAAATCATTAAGATACCCAGAGACATGTGAAGAAATAGGTCCTCACCCTTTCTTCCCCCAAACACATTAAAGCTTCAGATTTTGCTCAAATATAAACTTTCTTTTAGATAAAACAAATTATGACTTTGACATTTCTTATTATGATTGAATTTTGAGTAAAGAGGCATATGGACAGTAAGGCCTTCCCATTCCCCAAAAATCTTAACAAGAGAATCCAAATTATCTACATGTGAAAATCTTTATTGGGATTGTCTATTTCATTCATATTTATACCAGTTTAGCATCCCTTAAATTTAAACTTCTTTCATATCTCACCATATATTTCTTTATGATGTAAGCACAATGATTATCAGTAGAATCATTGATTGGAGGAATTGTATTGGAAACATTAATGAATAAAACCATATCAGCTTGGACTTTTAACATAGATGGCAATGTCAAAGTAGTCTTGGAGGTTAGCTATTTTGAGAATTTTCTAAGAATATGGATAGTGAAATATTGAGAGAAAAAACCTAAATACATCTATTGTTCAGAAGTTAACAAAATCATTGATTGAATAAATATTTGCTATATGCAAATGAAATATTGAGATGCAAAGTAGCCAGAATATAATTCTTGCCCACAAAGTGCTTACAGTCTAATAGGTAAAACAAGGCAATAGCATCTCAAAGTTAATGAAAGTAAAGTTGTCATTTTTTTAAACACCCAGTTTCATGAACCTATAAAATCAATGTACAGACACCCATGGTAGAAGAGAATAGAGTTTGGTTGGATTCTACCTAAGAATCCCTGGATCAGAGGTTCTTTTAAAAATATAAGCAAAAATAAAAATTATTGCTAGAATTTTGGCAAGAGAAAATGAAAAGCTTAGACTAGATGGAAACAGAGATAGACAGTAAAGGACACTTGAAAGAGACATTAATGGGGCTAGCAGCATGTCATATGTATAGGAACTTGATAAGAAATTAATACCCCTGAATCTTCAAGCACAAGGGAGAATAGCGATGCTTTTAAAATAATGAGAGGAATCAACAAAATAGATTTGAAGAGGAAGATGAATTCATATTTGAAAGATCTTTTACATTTGAAGTGGTGATAGTATAATTAGGTAGGGATGTTTGCTATCTGATGGAGAGTTGAAAAGGTAGACTTGAATCCAAGGAGAGTAGAGGGAATTAGAGATGGAAATACAAGATTCAATTGCAAAGAAGTTAAATTATTATTTTTACCTATTATTATTATTATTTTAAAAGAAATTTAGGATGATGATTCATCTATTGAGTACTTATGGTATTGGGGCTTGAGGAAAGAGAATGTTTGAAACCTCCAGTGTGGTAGAATATAATAGGATATCAATTACTGAGAGGTTAGATAAAACAGGCTAGAAAGAACAGAGGGTGCATGATACAGATTTGTAATGGGCCAATTGGCCATGGTTAGTGATTTCCTCCAGCAGTTTGGCAACGGGGGCAGATCAATTTAATGATTTGGTTTGAGAGCAAATATAACAGAAGGCTCCAACTAATGAGTTTGAAGATGGCAGCAATTAAATCATTAAAGAAGTTGATCATGGATTCACACTACACAAGGAGATAAATAAAGTTATAAAAGGAAGCTAAGTAGGACAATGGATAGACCATTTGAACCTGAGTTCAAATCCAGCTTCAGACTGTGAAGACCTAACTGTGTGACTCCAGGAAAGTCACTTTATCTATGGCTCATGGATCATTTTGATAAAAAGGTGATCCAGTGGAAAAGGAAATGGCAAACCATTTTAGTATCTTTTCTAAGAGAAATCTCATGGTCAAATGACCATGCAGTCACAAAGAATCGGATATAAGTGAATAACTGAACAAAAAGACTGGTAGAATAAAGAGAGGCTGAAGCAGCAAAGGTCAGTATGTAAAAAACAGGTTCCGGTATATTGAAAGAGGAGAGCAAGAAAAAAGAACTGGAAATTGTGATCAGAGGGCAGAATTTCAGAGAGGATATGGTTTTGGATGGGAAATATAAGACATGTCCATATAGGTCATTGAATGTCTATTAAACATCTTAAAATCAACATATCCAAAACGGACCCATTTTTCTCTCCTCAAGCCTCTGCACCCCTCACCCTTTTACTATAGCTCAGGGTTTTAAAATTTTTTCCACTTATGATTCCTTTTTTGCCAGAGAAACATTTACATGACCCCAAATATATAAAATATAGATATAAAGGTATATAAAATAGATATACAAATCAAACATTTACTAATAATACACCATAATTTTGCACCCCATCGTATTCAGTTACGAGATCCCATATGATGTCATGACCTACAGTTTAAGAAACTTTGCTCTATACAAAGCCTTCCAGACTCCTCTTCATTCTAGTGCCTTCTAATTAAGTAGGTATCGTTATCCCAATTTGACTAGGAAATGAATGAAGATGAAGTGACTCAAACAGCTAATTAATCAGTATTAATTAAATAGCTAATTAATTAATCAGTGATTGTCTGAGGCAGAATTTGAACACAGATTTTCCTGCCTGTGGGGTCAGCTCTGTATCCATTGCATATCTTGCCTTTTTCTTAACCAATCTGAGAGCTCAATTTCAGTTCCTTAGTTGAAGTGTTTCAGAAGGCAAGACCTTTGAAATTTCTAGAGAGAGGTCAACGGTGTAAGACTTGTTCCAGACTCATTCCTAGTTGTTAGAAATTTACCTCTAGTGATCTATTTGAGAGCAGGGTCATTCATAAATATTTTATAAGATCCTCTATGCCTTGTAAAAGGAGGGGAAAAAATTCTCCTTGGTCATTTTTTTTTGTTTTGTTTTATGATGTAGATATATAAAGTGAACATTTCCATTCTGATCCATGTTTGTCTGCTTCTTTTGCTTCTCAATTTCTTTGTGAGTTAAAAACACAAAATCAATGATCTTTTAGACTTAAAAGAGCCATCAATTTATTCTTCCCCCTCCCCTTATCTTGCTAGAATTTTGATCTTCAAGGAGAAAAATATCATTTTCTGTAGTTTCTGTTCATCAGAATTACAATACCATGTTCTCCCATCCTGTTTTTTTTTTTTTTTAACAACTCTTGGAAGCTATGATTGCTATTCTTTGTTTCACTTATTAATTTGTCTTAAGTGGTAGAATTTTGCTACCCTCTTTTAGAATTAGACCGTGTTTGGATAATAAAATATAAAGTTGGGCAATAAAAAAAGAGCAAGCTAAGTTTATGGCTTATGTGTTAAAATTAAATAGGAAGTGTTTTGTATACTAGGGAGATGGCAAAGTAAAATTAAGTCCCAATATAGAGTGCTGGAGTTAGATTAAATCTGTGATGCATTGTGGTGTGTGAGTGGGAAAGAATGATTTCTGCATATGTTTTATAACATCGTGTTGGAAATACTGTTGCTGCGGCAGCAGGATGGGGAATACAATCAGGGTGTCTGAAACCAGCGCCTATTTATCTTAAATTAATCATTTTCTGAGTAGGCAGATGATATCCTGGTGCTGGATGCCACTGCCTTTGTATTCGTGCTGTAGATAAAACTGGAGTTCTCTTGTGTTAGTGAGAGCTGTAAAATATAGGGGGATGCACAGTCTAAATCTTGGTGGAAAATTAACTGCTTTTTCTACCTGTTCTACATCCTGTAAGATCCTGAAGTTGGCTAATGATTGGGTTCAGGGTAAAAGCATCAGGACCACAGAGGTCACTTTGCTCTTCAGCCCTGAGGAAGGCAGTAAGGAAATGTTTCCTCCCAAATGAAGGAGAAACTCTCTTTTTCCTCCTCCTTTCTGAGCCTTTACAGAAGCTCATGGAAATTACAAGGGAGAGATGTACCCCTGAAGTCAGAACTCACCCTCCTATCTGCTCTGCAGAGTCTGTTTATTCTTAGAATCAGCTGCAGGCTTGGGGCAGTGACTGGCCATGGATGTCACCAGTCCCAGCCTTTGCTGGAGCTTTGTACCCAAATACATCCTTTTCTCCTCTTATGTCCAGGTTATAAGGTTTATATAGGGTTATAAGGAGTCCAGGGCTGATTGGTGAGAGGGAAGTGACAGTGTTATTATGAGACAGAGGGCAGCATGATGCAGGGGATTGGGAGTCAGTCTTGAGCAAGACAGAGTTACTAACCTGGAATCTGTGAATTATGTGTATGTAAAAATACAGACACATTCATCTGTATGTGTGTGTGTGTAATATAGATGCACATACATATTTATATATAATGTATACACATATATTTGTTCTACATAAATGTATATTTATATATGTGCATATGTATGCACAAACATGCATACATATACATAAATTTATTCTATACAAGTATATATTTATATATATAAATTTATTCCATACAAGTATATACACAGATATATACATATTTTTCTATAAAATTTCTATTCAGTATATCTGTGGCATCAGTATATTCTCTAGGTCTTGCTTTAAACAACTACTAGAAGCTGTGATTATTATTTCACTTATTAATTTGCCTTAAGTAGTAGAATTTTGCCATTTTCTTTTAGAGTTAGGTCACATTTGGATAATGAAATATGAAGTCTTGCCCTTAAAAAAATGAGCAAACTGAGTTTGTGGCTTATATATATGTATTTGCCATATTGTTATTATCTATGATATATGTCTCTGTGTCTATATATATGCACACTCAGATGCATATATGTACACGTATACACAGATGTGTGCATACATGTATCTTTATACAATTATTTGTACATATATATGTACATATATTTGTACATATTTTGCTGAGAGAGGGATTGTGTGTGTCCATACATACACACACAATCCCTCAACAAAATCCGGGATGAAATACAAAATTCTCTATTAGGTCTCAATAACCTAGCTGCCTCCCATCCATTACCTTTGCAGTTTTCTTATAATTTTTTTTCCATTGCTCTTCAACCCAGTGAAACTAGTCTCCTTGTTTTCCTGAGACAAATATACACACACATTCATAGATAATAGGTAATGATATTTTAATATAATTGTTTTCCTTTGTAATATTTAGTATTATCTTATACCTTTAAAAACATGAGTCTGAGAAGGGGTAGATAGATATCACCAGACTACTAAAGAGGTCCATTATATAAAAAGGTTAAGAAGCCCTCCTCTAATACTATAGGTTGCAAAGAATCTATTGACCTACATGGGTGGAAAGGCTTTCCTCACTTGGGAATTCATTATTCCAATGAAATCACACAGATATCACTATGCTTGAGAATCTGGCCTTTCTTTACTTCTTTTTGTATTCCCAGAGCTTAGACCAGTGCCTGGTACATAGTAGGCATCTAATACACCTTTATTGACTGACTTGATTATCCCATTCCTTGGTGTAGCAAACAGTATATTAGGTTTGAAGTGCGCTTGGGAGATAAAAATCCAGTTTCTGGCTCTTCCACCAACTTTCCATGTGGCTGACATTTATCAAACAATTTATAGAGTACTTTTGCTGTATTCTCATTATGAACCATATAATAATCTTGTGAAAAATATTCCCATTCTATAGATGAGAAAATTGAAGCTCATAATCTTATGGAGTTTAAATGAATCATGGTCACAGGATTAGTGTCATAAACCAAGATTTGAAATTAGTCCCTCTAGATTCAAAGCCTGATAATATATTAGTTAAGTAACATGGTAGATAAAGCTTTTGAGTTAGAATCAGGAACATCTCACTTCAAATCCTGCCTTGAATTATTACTAGCTTTGAGATCTTGGATAAATCACTTAACTTCTTTTAAAGCCAGTTTTCTCATTTGTGAAACAGGGATTAAGATAGCAGCCACCATCCAGAGTAGTTGTGAGAATTAAATAAGATAATATTTATAAAGTGCTTTGCAAATCAAAAGGTTTGCTATAAGTGGAGCTTTCTGTATTATTATTATTAGTAAGCTTTGTTTTTTCTCGATATTTCATCTGGTCATTTTTGCATAAGGAAACTTAGCTCTGGAAGCACTAATTGAGTCATCCAACATCACACATTTTTTCTGTGTTAGAACTAAAATTCGAACCTAGGATCTTTGATTCTTAACTCCAGAGTTCTTGTATTTAAGAAGACCAGGCTTCAGGTTCCTTCTCTTTAGAATGAAGAAGTTGGGGGAAGTGATTTCTAAAGTCATTTACACAACCCTAATATTTTATTTTAGTAGAATTCAAGCTCATTGTTTGCTTCGCTTCTTTTCGCTAGTTAGCAAGTAGAAACTAAGTTAAAGGAATGGGGAAAACACGAAGAGAAAAAGTATTATTTTCTTTTCCTCTCTCTTGCCTTCAGATATACAATGGTCTGATCAGGGGCAAAGTAGAATTACTGGACCATAAAATATTCATTGTAAGTATTGATACCTCAAAAAATTATAGCAAAGGCTATGGGGCTTGATTTATTTCTGACTTGATGGTCAAGACTCAGGAAATGAATTGAATAAGGGTTAATGAAATAGAATTAAACATCTTCAGATTTGGAAAAAATGATTGTTAAGCACTTATTTTCTGTTTCCATGTCTTCTGCCATATATGTCCATATGTGTGCTTTCTCCAGCATGCTGGAAATTCTGAGTATGTGGTACAAAAAAATCCCAGTTAGATAATAAACTCTTGTTCATTCATATTGCCCTGATCATTATGCATGGAGTCATTTTACCCCTAAGTGGGGATTTTCTCCATTTCATCTTTAACTTACCACATTTTGAGTGGACACCACATTACATAAGATTAAAAAGTCAGTGAGTGCTGCAGCAGAGAGCAAAAAGGGTAAACATGTAGGATACTTAAGAAATAGTTATGGTATATGATTGTTATGGAAAATTATTGTTCTATGAGAAATGAACAACAGGATGATTTCAGAAAGGCCTGGAGAGACTTACGTGAACTGATGCTGAGTGAAATGAGCAGGACTAGGAGATCATTATACATGGCAAGATTATATGATGATCCTGATGGACGTGGCCCTTTTCAACAATGAGATGTCTGCTGCCAGTTCCAATGGTCTTGTGATGGAGAGAGCCATCTGCACCCAGAGAGAGGTATTGTACATGGTAACAGCAAGACTACAAAATGATCAATTCTGATGGACGTGGCTCTTTTCAACAATGAGATGATTCAAACCAGTTCCAATTGTTCAGCAATGAAGAGAACCATCTACGCCCAGAGAGGAATGGGAACTGAGTGTGGAACACAACATAGCATCCTCACTCTTTTTGTCATTTGCTTGCATTTTATTTTTTGTCCTTTTTTCTTATGCAGCATAATAACTTATAAATATGTATGAATATATTGGATTTAACATATATTTCTACCATGTTTAACTTATATTGGGCTACCTGCCATCTAGGGGAAGGTATGGGGGAAAAGGGAAAAAATTAGGATACAGGGTTTTGCAAGGGCTAATGTTAAAGAATTGTCCATGCATGTGTTTTGAAAAATAGAAAGCTTTAATTTAAAAAAAAAAACTTTCCCTACTTGTTGATGGTCATTGTATAAAGAATTCCTGGAGAATAAAATCCTCCCTAGTAGGCAATAGTATAAACTGAAGACTTTGGGTTCCAAGAATAGAGAAAACCTAATCACAATTTTTTTACTCTACTTTGAAATAGATCTGATTAGAGATTTTAGCTCTATGGCTCCTTGGTATTATCTGAATTATTTTTATGGAGGATTGAGGAATCCAATTTACTTTTCCAGGTGTTAGATATCTAAACTCCTCTTTAATGGCAGAATCCAGTCCTCTTCTTTCCAATTTCACCTTCCTAATCCAAAATTATTTGCAAAAGGGAAATGAAAAAAACCAAAAGTAAAATTATAAGCTAATATTTCTAGGTAAATTTCATTTAGCTTTTTTTTTGAACTGTTCAACTCTTTTAGCAAAGCTACTAGAGTGGTTTGCTATTTTCTTTTTTATTTCTCCTCATTTTACAGATGAAGAAACTGAGGCAAACAGGGTTAAGTAACTTGTCAAGGGCCAGTTTTGAACCCAGGAAGAGGAGTCTTCCTGACTTCAGGCTTTCACTCTTATGCACTGTGATATCACCTAGTTTCTTTATTTTCACTTAAACATTTCTAAAACATTCTTATCTGTTATTCTGAGTGAATTGGCCTTGACCTGCAGTTCTTGTTCTAGATACTGTGAACTTGCATCTAACATTTTAACAAATACATTTCAATATGATTGGTTTCTTTTTTATTCCTATGCCTTTTCTGCACTTAAGAACATTCTGAGAAGGAAGGGATCCCTGACTCAAGGTTAAGAAGCTCTGCTGTAGATGAGATTTCTTCTATCTGTTAAATGCCATGTTCTATTTGATTCCATAAAATCTCCAATGTACTCCATCACTGTTTTTAGGAGCCTGATGTGAATTTTTGCAATCTCGACGATCAAGGAAATTCTCGAAATTTCCAACATAAATACTGACTGATGCCTCTAAATTCTGTTTCTTTTAATTCTATTGTGATACCTATATGTACTATCATGAAAAACCATGAAGGTTAATCCATCTTTCCTTAATTTTGTTTACATTCAATATTAAGAGTTGACTTTTATCCATATAATTCTTTTTAATTTAGAAAATACTTCACTGAATATGAATCTTTAAGCAACCCTTGGTTTTGAGGTTTCCCTTAAGGCACAATGGTGTATAGTGCTGGGCTTGAAGTCAGGAATATCTGATTTTTAAATCCAGCCTCAGACACTTACTAGCTGGGTGACCTTGGAAAAGTCCCATAATCTTGTTTGCCTCAGCTTCCTCATCTACAAGGTGAGCTGGAGAAGGAAATGCCAAACTATTCCAGCATCTCTGCCAAGAAAACCTCAAATGGAGTGGACATGACCGAACAACAAAAAAATTAAGATTTAATTTGGCTTCAACCATTTATAGAGAATACAGGGTATCTCAGAAAATCTTAACACAATATCAATATATTTAAAACTGCTCTAAGGTTTGGGATATGCTGTATAGTATGTATTATCTCATTTGAGCCTCACAGCCACATTGTGGTAAAGTGCTATAAATCCCATCATGAATTCAAAAATGGCACAACGAAGGCTAAAATGGTAAGCACCTTGCCAAGGTCACCCAACTAGCAAGTGTCAGATTTGAACTTATGTTTCTTATTTCCATATATAATAGTGCTTTCTTCACTGTGAGCCCTACATACCTTAGAAGGTCAGGTTTTTTAAAATTTTCTTTCACAGGATTATTTTTCAAACTTGTGTTACCTAGTGGCCAGGTATCTTTATGTCATACTTTAGAACTTAAACATAATTCAATAATAATTTCTTAGACGGAGGGGAGCAAAGGAGATGGTATTAAAAGGTACTAGCACCTGGGGGAGGAGAGTAGGAAAGACTCCATGCAGAGGGGGACACTTAAGCTGAACCTTAAAAGCCACTGGAAGTTCTAAGGAGTGGGGGACAGCTGGGGCAAAGTTCTGGAGATAGGAGGAGACTTGTTGTCATGGAGGGCCAAGAAGTGCACAAAGTCTTACGATATATAGTATGAATGGAAAGGTAGGTTTGAGTTTCTTTACAATGACTATCCATTTTCTCATAAGTTCAGAAAATCAATGAAAACACAATCTAGTGGCAGCCAGGTGGTATAGTGGATAGAGCGCCAGTCCTGAAGTCAGGAGGACCTGAGTTCAAATTTGATCTCAGACACTTAACACTTTCAGCTGTGTGACCTTGGGCAAGTCACTTAACCCCAATTGCCTCTGCAAAAAACAAAAAAAAAAAAAAAAAAAAAAAAGAAGAAGAAAAAGAAAAAGAAAAAAATTTAAAAGAAAACAAAATCTAGGAACTAAGTCCTGCTACCATATTAAAAATAATTTCTACTCAGATCATATTTGTAATTTAAAATCCATAAATTTTAAAATATTTAAAAACCATTTTTGAATCTGCTGAGCTCTGTTCTGTGATAAAAGGTTCTCTTCTAACATCCCAACAGCTTACTTATGGCAGTTTTAAAAGTCAATAAATATAAAAGGGTCACATTATCCTACAGTGATACAAGGTATAAGCAAGATCTTCAAGGAAAAAAAATATGAAAAAACATAAATTCCCATAATAACCATATCATAGTACTTAATAAATGCTCAATGACAAGAAATAGAACTTTATCATTTGGAGATAGAGACCCTGAATTCAAATATGAACTATAATACAAACTAACCATCTCCCTTGGGCACATTATTGATTCTTCATTCTCCAAGAGCACTAGTGACATCAGAAGGGTGACATCTTGACTTGTGAGTGAACTGGATTTAAATGAGGCAGAACTAAGCAGTCATCAGCCCCATTCTCTCCTCCAAAGTCAATGGAGCCCAGTGGAAACATATAATACTTACTATCTCTAAGGCCAAGTTTCTACTTTGATAAAATGATGGGTTTGGACTACATGAACTTCAAGACTCTTCCAGATCTAGACCTTTGAGTATATGGTTCTAAGGGATATCTTTTGATTTTCAAGTATTGATTTGCTTTTGTAAAATATTTCAGAATAATGCTCAGGATTATAAATTGAACTCTGGTTCATTGTTTCCTATACTTTTTGAGTATATAAAAATTTGTATTTAATTAATCACCATAGCCTCTCAATATCTAGTTATAGACGCTTAGAGTATTCTTATGTGACAGAGAATAAAATAGTTTAGTGTTGTGAGCTTTTTCTTCTCAAAACGCTGCCAGGTGATAAAAGTTCAGATCTTTTATTATTTCCAATATAGCCCGGTTAGCTTAGAGACCTATCTCTCTGCTTGGTTCCAAGAGCTCCCTCCGAATGTCACCAAATCCAAAGGTCTGGTCCTTCAGCCTCTGCCTCTGCTTTCTTCTGCCTCCAGCCAGCTCCAGTCTTCATGTCATTCCGGTGAAATCTCGACTTGTAGCGTCTTCACTCTCCAGCCTCTCCGACTGGCCCATTGGCCTATTTATGCTCCTTCCAGAGAGAGGGATTATGGGTAGTTCTACTTAGTACCTTGTTTCAGGTTCTGCCCAAAACATCTTCTTGTAAGATTAAATCAACTCTAATTACTTAGCAGTTAGTAAGGATTCCAACATCTCCCCCTTTCTTTTGTTTTAAAACATAGGGGGTTTCTGAGGGGGTACACATAAATCCATCAATATGGGCCAGAACTTTGTAACAGATATACATGGTATACATAAATCCATCAATATGGGAGGCATCATACATAATTTACATAAGTACATAGCAATATAACACAGGCTAGTAGTAATGTAACAACATGAATCAACCTGAAGATTTACACATGCCCATAAGTCCTAGAAACAGTCCAATAGGATTCCATTGTCCATTAGTTCACATGCCAGGAATCTAATAATTCCTGTAAGCTCTAAAGTACTGCAAAAAGTCTCATCAACAATTTTTCATCTCAGGGAACCCAATGATTCTTGCTGGTTTTTCAGGAACTGAAATAGTTTCATCTTGTGTTAGGAAATCATTGATTTCTGAAGATTTTAAGAGTCCTTTTGACAGCCTCATTGTCAGCCATTTGATTCTTTCTCCATCTGTGGAAATATAAGCAGATCCTCTTCCCCAAGCAGTTAATCTAATTCCCTTCTATTTACCAAATTTGGGATTTCTCCTCATCATCTGGTAATTACATTGGAGTTGTTTGCATTGGATATTGTCTTGTTGTCTTAAAAGGCCTGTATTCTTCCCAACTGTAATCCTGATTGCTTTTCTGTTGGTTGATGACATCAGAGTCCTGAATTTCTAAAGTCTTTCTGGGTGTAACCTCAGCTGCTATCATGCCCCATCTGTCCTTTGATTGATACTTTGGAGCTGGGCCTTGCCTCTCCTTCCTCTGGGTCAATATACATTTAGAGGCCCAGTGAAAGCCTCGGTTACATTTTGGACATGGGGTTTTGGGTTTTCTCTCACCCTGTCTTCTCATTGTGTCTCTGTATCTACAATGAGCTCTCAAATGGCCAACTTTTCCGCACTTAAAACATCGACGAGTTTCTCTAGAATTCCTCTGCCAAGAAAGACCTTGTCTTTCCATGTTCATCATAGTCTGGGCATAATAAGCATTTGTGCCCACTGTGGCACAGCGTCTTATGATTTCCTCTAAAGGAGCATCTTTGTCTAGCCCCCATATAATTCTTTTGCAAACCTCATTGGCATTTTCCTTAGCCAAATGTTTAGTCATTATTTCTGTTGCTGCATTGTCTCCAATGGTTCTTATTACAGCTGTTTGCAGACGTCCCACAAAATCTGCAAAAGGTTCATTGGGACCTTGCTCTATTTTTGTGAAAGCATTATTTCCATCTTTCTGTCCAGGGAGAGAATTCCAAGCTTTTATTGCAGCCTTAGAAATTTGCTCATAGACTGTTATGGGATAATAAATCTGTTCTGAACTCTCTGCATACTGACCTTCACCAGCTAGTTGGTCAAAAGTGATTTGTACAACAGCTCCTTTTTGCCTATTGCGTCCCAAATTAAAAGGAGTGTATTTTCTCTCTTTTTGACCTGAGGAGTTGAGCTCTTCAATCACAGGATATGCATTTATAAAATCAGATATATCTTCTCCTTCATTTTTTGCTTTAATTAATGCTTTTTCTAATCTTGTCAAATTCTGCTTTACAAGAGAAGCTGACTGTGTTTCTGTCTCTCTCCCTCCCCCTTCTTCTACCCATGAAGGGTTAATTGCGGGGGGAGGGTCATGAGATGTGGAATCACCTAATTCCTCCTTCTGTGAAGTATCATACTCAGAATTGTAATTAACTCCATTCTCATCTGATTTGTCCTCCTTTTCACCTAGTAAAGTTGGCACTTCCTCCTGTACTTTCCTTTTCATCATTCTATCACTTAAATAACTTCTTATAGCCAATTGTATTACATTATATGTATTAATTATTGAGTTAGGCCCATTTTTATCATAGAATTGACAAAGATCCTCTCCAACCAATTTCCATTCATTTAGATCTAATTCCTTATCAAGAGAGAAACAAGGACATATGTCCTTTACAGTTTGTAAAAGTTCAGTGATTTGCTGTAAACTTATAATTAAACCTTGGCTTTCCATAATTTTGACAATGCTCTCTAAACATTTTCCTTGAACAGAAACAGACTGTTTTCTAAATATCTGTCCCATCTTAGCTGAAATTCTACTTTAACTCTTCTAACAAAATTTCTTTGTTGCACTCACCCTAATTTCTGGGTTGAAGTTTTTTCCACTGGATCAGGATCAGAGGCTTTTCCACTTGAATCAGGATCGGAGCTTTTCCACTGAAATCCACTGAGGGGGTCTGTTTGCCCCACGTTGGGCGCCAAAATGTTGTGAGCTTTTTCTTCTCAAAACGCTGCCAGGTGATAAAAGTTCAGATCTTTTATTATTTCCAATATAGCCCGGTTAGCTTAGAGGCCTATCTCTCTGCTTGGTTCCAAGAGCTCCCTCCGAATGTCACCAAATCCAAAGGTCTGGTCCTTCAGCCTCTGCCTCTGCTTTCTTCTGCCTCCAGCCAGCTCCAGTCTTCATGTCATTCCGGTGAAATCTCGACTTGCAGCGTCTTCACTCTCTGAAGAACTCTCCGACTGGCCCATTGGCCTATTTATGCTCCTTCCAGAGAGAGGGATTATGGGTAGTTCTACTTAGTACCTTGTTTCAGGTTCTGCCCAAAACATCTTCTTGTAAGATTAGATCAACTCTAATTACTTAGCAGTTAGTAAGGATTCCAACAGTTTAGTTATTGTATTGTAGTAAAATATATCTCAAAATTCATATAACTATTAGCTTAATAAAATATTCAGTTATGCTATTGATGGCAATCATTTTAATTCAGTTGGAGTTTTTGATCATGCCCATTAAAGTCATTCTTAACTAATATGCCCCTGCTGTTTAGGGAAGGTTCATCTGATATTTCATTAAATGAAATGGTTAGACAACCTCTATTATGCTCACTGACATTTCTAGTAATTAATTCATATGATTTGCTTTAATCATTTTGCTCAGATAGAGATAGGCAGAAAAATAAAATAATTACTTATTTTTATAGGACTTCTATAAAACAAATTAAATTGGGTGTTACAGAATACTCAATTTATATCGAGAATATATTTTATATACTGAATTGCTCAGTTCAGCTGTCTACAGTGATGACATTTTCAGATCTCTTTGCTTTGGGCTTCACAATGATCAGGAAGAAGTATTTTAAAAGATCAGTCTAGTCAAAATTTTATCAATGTTTCCCCTGGTTTGGGTTTTTGTTTTAAAGATAATGATTGATGAGTGTTTATTACATGCATTCATGGACATTTAGAAATTCTTCTATTTCAGTCTATGAAAAAACTGAGTAAAATCTTCCATCTTGATACTCAAGCAAAAAAGAAAGAGTGATAGAAAATATGCAGGAAGAATGTTTCTGGGTATTATGAGATGAAAAACAATAAAAAATTCATAGACCATGAGTAACCTTAAACTTTTATGCCAGTCACTCACCAAGCATTTATTAAGTGCCAATTATATGTCAGATATTATGCTTACATGCTGGGGAGAAAAATACAAAATTTGAATAACTTTTTTCTTTTAATAATATTTTATTTTTCCAAATACATGCAAAGATAATTTTCAATACTCACCTTTGCAAAGCCTTGTGTTCCAAATTTTTCATTCCCCCCCTTCCAGCACCCTCCCCAAGACAGCAAACAATCCAACGTAGGTTAAACAATTACAATTCTTCTAACATTGAATTTTTTCAAGAAGAAAGTCAGGAAAAGTTTTTCACGAAATATACTGATTAACACACACACAAAATATATTGGAATTATATATTAAAAGATAAACTTATACTTGCCAAGTGGTGGTTATTTTGGAATCAGAGATCTAAATGTACTCAGATAATTGTCTGCTTTGGACAAAAATCCAAATCAAAATTAGAAAAGAATAAAAGATAAAAGATGAAATGTTGTAGAAGATTAGAACAGCTTCTATGTAATCTATTTTAACAACCTATTCTGAAATGTGGGAAATATAAATTATTGATTAATAATATTTCTTAGAAAAAATAATGAATATATATCTATATAAATCAATACAACTAGTGAGCAAAAGTCCCCCAAATTTTATATACTTATACACAATATAGTCACATATATATGCATATATATGCATATACACATGCATATATACATATATATATTTTAGCAAACTTTTAATCTTGTAAAGCAGAGAGAAGAGCAATCTAAAGTAATACATAATTCATATATGAGCTTATCTACAAAATGTTACACCAAAGTATATTAGAAGATTATAATATGCCTTCACACTAATCATAACAATTAGAAGGTATATAAAAAAACACAAATGAAAATTTAGCATGAGGCAGATAATCTCAAGATAATTTATCAATGAAAGTAGAAGAGGAACAAAAAGTTGCAAAAAAGAAACAGATTGATCAATGTTTCTATAGCCATCCTTTTTTATCTTTAGTGGTAGTTGGACCACCACAATAGAACTTCTCCATCTTGCTACCCAATGGAGTATATGAAGAAGTGATAAGAAATGAAGTTTATAATTCCAATTTGGATGAAATATCGAGACTAGTCTCAAAAAAAGTCACAGAAAGTACAAAGCTTTGTGGATTGACAGTGATGATTTGTGTGCAGAAAGTAACATCTCCATCAACTGTGATAGACTTTATTTTCCCAACAACGCAGTGATTCAAGGCAATTTCATTATACTTGGGATGGAAAATGCCATCCGTATCAGAGAGACTATGGAGACTAAACATGGATCAAAAAAATAGCATTTTCACCTTTTTTGTTTTTTTCTCCTTCTCATGATTTTCCCCCTTTTGGTCTGATTTTTCTTGTACGACATGACAAACATATAAATATGTTTAAAAGAATTACACATATTTAACTTGTCTTGGAGAGGGGGAGAAGTAATGGAGGAAGGGAGAAAAATTTGGAACACAGTCTTATAAAAATGAATTTTGAAAACTGTCTTTACTTGTATTTGGAAAAGTAAAATACTATTGAAAATAAAAAAGGAGCATCTCATTGAGGACTTATATAATCAGAAAAGGAAGGTGACTAGTCATATAAAAGAGAATAACAAATGACAGAAGACCAGCCCAGCTTTTGTACTGGTATAAAGAAATAAGGATAAGGTTTCCATATTATTGGGTAGATACTTTTTGGACTACTTATGGAAAGACTTGGGTAAGAAATGCAAAAAAAAAATAAGCTGTGAATTCTAAATATAGAAAGAGTTCTTAAATAGAGGAAAGAATATTCTTGTGAAGTATCCTAAGGGTCTCTCTTTGACTTTGTGCTGTTTAAGATTTTTATCAATAAGTTAAATAAATGCAAAGAAATACTTTAACCAAGTTTTCATGAAATCCAGGAGGTATAGCTAACACAAAGAATAACTGATTCTGAATATTAAGTGTTTTCACTAGGCTAGACTATTAGGCTAAATCTAAAATAAATTTTGTTGGAGGAAAAAAATAGAAAGTTTTAAATTTGAGTTCAACAAATCAAGTTCATATCACAAATGATGGAAAGATGACTAAATAGTAGTTCATCTGAAAAATAAAGACTAGTTTATATTAGTAAATTATAATCTCAATTATATTTCTGATATGGAGGCCAATAAAACTGAATGATTAACTCTGCTAACTTGGCATCTTTGTCACCTTAGGTAAGTGACAGCTTCTCTGGGCCTCAATTTCCTTATTTGTAAAATATAAGTTTATGACTAAATGCCCTTTGACATTCATTCCTGCTCTAAAAATCCTGTAGTTAGACATTTGTAACTCTCTTCCTGATCCTTTTAGAGGCATGAATGCCCAAATGAGAGAAACTGTTAAAAATGGTTGAATTTGAATTTTATTAATTATATTGAGGGCTTTCCATGCTTCTAATGGTTCAAGAAACTTGCAAAATAATGCTAACATTTGGATCCTATGGAAATGTATTTAGCCTGGTTCAGAGACAATATGAATTTATTGTTTTCTTATGGATGCTCCTATAAAAATGCTGTGAAAAATTAATCAGTTGCGGAATATAAAGAAAAGCAAGAGACAGTTCTTACTCTCAAGGAGCTCCTAGTCTAGTGGGAGAAACAACATTTAAACAACTATGTGCATGCAAGACATAAATAGACTAAATTGGGGATGTCTGATAGAGGGAAGGTATTAAAATTGAGGAAGCACAAGAAATACTAATTTTTTTATCACTAGGGAAAGGGATTAGATTGTGGTCCAGAAAACTCTTGATAAAATGAGCTAATAATAATATTATAATACAGATTCTGATCTATAATATAGGTTCTAATAATATAGATTTGTCTATTTTTCTTTCTATTTCTTTCCCCCTCCACAAATTTATAGTCTTAAAGAATTATTCGAGTCAGGGATATGCAAACTCTTGTGAAAGGTAGAAATTCAGTCCTCTCCTCTTTTTGTACACACTGGGCTACTCAGTTGTGTTTGACTTTTGGTGACCCCATTTGGGGTTTTCTTGGCAAAGATACTGGTGTAGTTTGCCCTATTCTTCTCCAGTTCATTTTATAAATTTACACACACACACACACACACACACACACACACAAAAACATTTTATAGATAAAGAAACTGGGGCAATCTAGGCTAAGTGCTTTGCCCAGGGTCACTACCTGGCTCCAGGCATTGTGCTACTTAGCTGCCATGAGTTAAGAATGATGTTGCCGTTTTTAAAATACAATAAAATTTTACTTAAACATTATTTAAAAAATATAAAAATCATTCGTAGTTGGATGTCAGTACCAAAACAAATGGCAAGCTAGATCAGGACCCAGATTGCATTTTGATGAATGTTGCCTTAAGGCAATAAGAGTTTATATAACTCTCCTGGGGTCCTACAACTTATATGTTTAAGGTAAAACTTGAATCCAAGTCTTCTTGACTTTGAAGCAAGCTTCTTACACTCCATTGATTCTCTTTGATTGCTAACCTAGTGGAAATCTTCAAATCCAATGATTTGGCATTAGATCAAGATTTAAGATTGTTGTGAGAGAGAAAAGACAAGTCTTTTGATATATCTTATATGTTCATGATATATCTTATAGAGGAACCATAGCCCGAGCATGAGCCCTAGAGCAGAAATAAAAATGGCCCATGGCCAGGTCTGGTCACAAAGCCTTTTTGGTTTGGGAGAGTATTTCTAAGTTTGTGTTCCATGGCATGGCCTTCAAGCATGCAGGCTCATCCCCAGATATATTGAGTACTCACAATAAGGTTTCAGTAAAGAATTCCACATCTTAAAAAAGAAACAACACACAAAAAAACTATTACCTTTGGGAACGGGTATTGGCTCAGCAGTTTTATGGGTGTGACATTTTTTGAAAGCCTTCTCTGAGCATTTCTACCTGGCTGCTTATGTTTTCTTATTGTCATTTAGAGAAATGCCATTGTAAGCATGAGAAGAGTTACTTTTCAGGTAAAGATTGCAGGAGATATTAATGGGGGGGGGAAGCTCACAGAGCTATGGAAATGTGACTCATTTTTACAGCCTTTGTTTTTTTATTTATTAATAATATGTCAGTTATCTCTAGCCTGCTGGGCTTTGAAGCATTGTTCCACAAGGGAAACCAAAAGCAGGGAAAATTTAAAGTTCAGAGAATGAGTTACCTTGAGTGTCAGTGCTGATTGTTATATAAAAAATTAGGTTATTTTTGTTTAAACTGAAGGGGTGTGTGTGTGTGTGTGTGTGTGTGTGTGTGTGTGTGTGTGTGTGAAGAAGCAGTCACTCCTTCCAAATCACTAATATTAGAACAAAATTTGCTTATGATAATATGGAAGTAATAGATAAGAATATAGTTTCTTCTGTGAGTTGTGATTATTGTGAATATTCTAGGCTGGGTAGCTTTGCCCTTGGACCCAATCGATCTGATTGGGTTGTCATTCAGATAATGGGATGATCAGATCTCAGTTGGGGTCTCAGATTTATGAGAGAGGCTATCTACTTAGAGCTGGAATGCTTCTTAGCTTTCATTGAGTTAAATTCCTTCAATTTATAAATACTGAAGTGAAGTCCAAGGTCATATAGTCAGTAAGTGACAGAATCAGAATATGAACTTAGGTTTTCTTTCAAATCCAGAGCTTTCCCCATCAAAACTCATCTCCGAATCCAGACACATTATCTTTGTAGCTGTGGATACATCATTTAATTTTTCTCTGCTCCTTATATAGTTCTCTAGGATGTATCTCTTAAATTTATAGAGAGATTGTGATTGATTTGGTAAAGGGAGCTTCAGCACTAGCATTCTCCTGCATTGAATAAAATAAATCATTTAAAACAGGATTTTCAACAAGATGGCTCCAAACTTTAGACAATGCTAAGTTTTGTAAAGTGTCTCTCCAATCCTGATATTAGATATATCCACCTAGATATGTCTGGTTCTGCTCTCTCTGCTGATCTGAGATCCAGATCTGCTGTAGCTGCCCTCCTTCCAGCTTCAATGGAGACAAGAAGGTCGGATTCAGGAGTGTACTCAGTCACTCAATCAGTAAACATTTATTAAGTACCTGTGGTTGCAAAAAGAGGCAAAAAACAGGCTCTATCCTCAAGAAACTGATGTTCTAATGGGGGATTATCACATGGAACATGAAATGACAGGGCAGGGAAAGTTGTTTAGAATATTAATGTTACATTTCTATGGAACTTTGATATCTATAAATTTATTTTTCCTAATAACGACCCTATAAGGTGAATGGTACACTATTAACTCTGTTTTATAGATGAGGAGACTGAGATTTATAGACTTTAAATGACACGCGCAGTTGAGAAGTCAGGAATTGCAGACGTAGCATTCAGGTTCAAGGCACTCTACTTCACTCTACTATAGTAGCTGTTGTTAAATTGATGACATACAAAAAATATAATGAACCCGGACAACTCCAAAAGATTCATGATAGAAAATACTGTCACTCAGAGAAAGAATTATGGAGACTAAAGCATACTATTTTCAATTTTTTTCATTCAAATTCAAAATTTCATTCAAAAATTACTTTGATTCTTCTTTAATAGATCCATGTTATCTATTTATAGATCTACCTAATACATATTAATTATGTTAATTGTATTTATAAGCCTTTTTCCCCCATGAATATTCAGAAATTAGCAATTATTTTCTCAAGTTATTTGTGTCAATTATGTAATGATGCTAACTGGAATCTCTGGCATGTTGACCACCTATGAGGTAAATTCCTACATGTTATCAAGGATGTAAAATATTGTACAAAGTAAAAGGTACCAGGGATGGAATCACCATTCCTGCAACATCATTAGTATCCTGAAATCAGAAAGGTAGAATAAGGTTCCTGGTCCTCTATCTCGCTCAATTTTGGGGAATCTGTACAAAATTTCCTTGATATGAGCAACTCCTAGTGAGAAAATCCTCTCCACCTGTGCAGGTTGGCACTTATTCTGCATCTTGGTTTTAGATGTTTCTTGGGGCCCTGAGAAAATGAGGGACTTGGTTATATTATCATACAATGAGCGTGTCTCAGGGGCAGGTCTTCTTCACTTTGAAGGCAGCCCTCCATCCACTCTGCCAAACTGCCTTTCCAGAGAATTTCTAATATTACCGTTCATTTATATTCACTTGAAAAGCTGTGTTCTGGCTGCATGACTTCACAATTAACTATTCATCTATAGTATTTCCTTTCCTAATTAACATTATCATGGTAGTCATTCCCTTGATTGGCATCCTGTTCACTTCTATTATGTGGTCTTTTACTAATGAGTATTTCCCATCTGGATGAATGTTCTCTAAATGGAATCTTTCTTGAAACAGGAATAATATCCCGTCACAATTTTTTCTTGTTAAACAAAAATGCTTTGTATTCTGTTTCTCATCAGAGTTCCATCATGTAATTATGTTACTTATGCACAAACATTAATACTATTGGGGAAGAATTTTTAAGCGTGATGGGGGTGGAGAGACACTGGGACAAGTATTGGATCTCATCAGATGCAACAATCCATAATGCTAAAACATTTGTCTGTCTATAGTTCACTAAATATTAGTTTTATTTTAGAATGAAATATCTTCTCAAGAATAGGAAACTAAAGGATCTTAATGAATGTCAGTAAATGATTCAGAATAAGAATTGATCAATGAGCATTTTTTTTAAAAGGAGGGATTTAATTACTAAAATCTCCCACCATTGGAAACTTTAACTATATTTCTAATTTCAAACAATCATTTATGAACAACAATATAGGTCACACCTATAAAATCTTTGAGTCAAAATATGGTCAGTTTAGGTTGTAAATATATTCAAAAGCTTCAAATGTGGATGATTTATTAATCAAATTAGATAAAATACTTAATGATAATCAGGGAATAGAGTAATTATTGAGATATTATTTTACTTGATAATCTTATACTACAGAAAGAGTCTATCACAGTGCCTTCATTTGGAAATTATATAGTATAGTAAACTTTCTGACATTTGACACTTTTCTTAGACCTCTGTCTTAACTGTACTTCCAAACTAAGAAATACAGAGAGAGTTGATATAATAAAATCCAAGGCATTGGCTTCCAGACCTATCCTAAAGTATTTTTGAATCACTAGACACTTCAAGTAAATTCAGGATAGTTTTCTTGTTATTAATTTCTATACTTTGATAGATCTGTGATTTAATCAATACAGGCTTTTCTTTTAGCAATGCAGATTGCAATGGATTCATGCCTATTGAACTTGTATGGCTTTTATTAGTGTTGTCCCATAAATCCTTCCCGGGGATCCAACTTAGCATGTTGAAGGTCTTTCTTTAAGATCTCTTAACTTATATGGATACCTATGAATCACATAAGTAGTTCATCAGTTATCCCCCACTCTCGCTGTGTGCTTGGCCAATATTTTCTACCTCCCCACCTCCATCATAAATCTTTCCAGTGACTTTCTTCATGCCATACTTGCTGTGTAATTCTTCATTTGTAATATTACAACCTGCTCACCCCATCGGGATCCTTTCCATTGCCCTTTGGGCAGCCATCAGCTTTAGTTTTTCAGAGACTAGGGTATTCCCTGACTTACAGCCAAACAGATTTTTAAGAGAATATTTAAAAATATATCTATGTGTGTGTGTGTGTGTGTGTGTGTGTGTGTGTATATTTCAGAGAAATACTTGAGATCATTTAAAAAATGCACAATTTCCAAAAATCATTCTAGTCTACTTTGCTCTTTCTTTTCAACTCTGATCCTACTTCATTCCCCATTTGCAGTGGATGCTCAAGTTGATCAAGGATTGACTCTATGATTAGTGTGTATGATTTTATGCCATAGTCTGGACAATGCATTTTCTTCATCTGCATGTTTTTCTTCTGTGGATATCCATCAATTATGGATGTTATTTAATGAGCCTGCCATGTTTCTGGGCTTGATGAATTGAATGCAATGCCATCTTCAAAAAGTAGAAAACATGGAGAATATCACCATATATAGGATTTTCCTAAATGTCATGGGCGTCTTCTATGAAGATGTTACTCTTATATTCCACGATGGGAGAAAATACCATTAATAAGCATTAACCGATGTCTTTTGCATGTTTTCCTTTTCTTCATGTAAAGCATTAGAAGAATGTTCAGATTATTTCTCTTGTGAGATCTTTTAGGCAGTCTCTTAGATGATTGCCATAAGAAGAATCTGCTTCTTGGAGGAGAACCAGCATTTTGCTTGACTATTTTTTTATTTGTTTTATTTAAATAATCAAGAATCTATGAACACAAAAGCTTTATAGCTTTTGCTCAGTTTTGTGATTGAAGCGATGTGGTTGACTATAATATATTGCTTATAGATACCCAGCTGTTCCTTCCTCACATCTCATCCAGGATACCCTATGTGCATGTGGATAATTTTGCACATCTTTGGGTGTAATTTTAATATTGAGTATTTTATCATATTTTAATTCTTGGAAAATATTAATCAGTCCATTCACAATAATTACTGAGTGCTTGCAGTATTTGTCTTTTGTGCTTCCTGTAGAAGATCATGTTAGAGTGTGTCTTTGAAGGAAATAATCCCTCCCAATTACTAGCACCAATCTCCCCAAAATTATCTTGTATTTATTTTGTGTATGTAAGTGCAGATTGTGTCCATTTTTGGCAAGAATATACTTTTTTGGAAGCAAGGATTGCTTCGTTTTTGTCTTGTACCCAGAATACTTAATACTGGACCTGGTACACAGTAGGTGCTTAGTAAATGAATATTGATTAGTTGGGCAAATTGTTCAGATCATCCTGAGGCAGGATTTCAGATTTTTCACTGTTTCATCTTCTTGGGATTCTCTTGAGTGACAGTGCTTTCTCACATTCTTACTAGGGTCGATCATAAAGTTGAATGACATCAGCCAAAACAGGTTGATTCAACATCTAGACCCAGACTTTACCTTTAGGAGGAAAGCTGATTCCTATGAAGGGAAAGCTGCCAACTTTTGTAGGACCATCAAGCCTCTATCACAATTATATCCCAAATCTATTATTAATACAACCTTGTAATATGGGTTTCAGCCTGGAGCAGACATTTACAAACAGGTCAAAAGCCCTAAAAACCTGGGGGTGGAAATGGGAATCCTGGGACTTTAATTACAGTTGCACGAATGCTAATATGGCAGTTAGATAATAATAGAGTGGCTTAACATCAATTAAAGAAGGTCAGTACAGAAGCTTCCTGCATATAATCTGCCCATTTAGGCAGTCAGCTAAGAAAATCAGCTGTTTGTGGAAACTGAGACTTTCAAACAACATGCTGTGTTCTCTAGCAGGGATAGTACAGAGATTTGTTGGGGCCTGCTGTTTCCCAAGAAAATATATCAGAAATAATTGCGCTGCCTTGCACAATAGTATAATTTCTAACCTAAATCTGTTGGGAAAACTTGCTTGGTACCTTTTCAAATTTTTATACAGTGTTAGCGTATTATTTTTTGAGCATCTTGCCACTTTAATTATGTAGATTTACCAGCAGAAATGCCAAAGAGAAATTCTTCACAACATTTTAAAGATCCATGGATGACCTGGTCTTTATGGTGGGGGACAAGTTTAGAATTTTTATGCCACCTTTGAAGAAATGACATGTTTCATGGTGCATAATGAAGATTTGTTTAACAAAGGGGGAATCATATAGAGTTTTTTTAAAAATTCTAGAAATCTCTAGCTATTTGGTGAATTGCTATTAGTTAGCTATTTGGTGAATTGCTGAATTAATAGCCAATGTGTAG
This sequence comes from Antechinus flavipes, assembly GCF_016432865.1. NCBI lineage: Eukaryota > Metazoa > Chordata > Mammalia > Dasyuromorphia > Dasyuridae > Antechinus > Antechinus flavipes. The sequence continues at coordinate 49,104,553 of NC_067402.1, read as the reverse complement.
TTATAGTGGAAAGATGTAGTAATTTAAGTAATACCCTGAACCTAGCTGATATGTTTCCTGATTTTTTTTTCTTTTCAATTAACTAGCATTACTTTTTGTCTATTACCTCTCTCCTTATGGAAAAATAAAAAGGGAACTCTTGTAGCAAATATGCATAGTCAATCAAAATAAATTGCTGCCTTGGGCATTAGCCATGTCCAAAAATGCTTCTCTCAATCTATATTTTGAATCCATTACCTCTCTGTTAGGAGGTAGGTAGCCTACTTTATCATCAGTACTCTACAATCATGCATTGTCAATTCATTCATCAGAATTCTTAAATCTTTCAGTTATTTGGCTTTATAATGTTATTATATATATATATTTTCAATTTATTCTTTTTTTGAATTCTTAGATTTTTATTCTTTTCAAGTAAAAATAATTTTAACATTTGTTTATAAAATGCTGAGTTCCAAAGTCTCTCCCTTTCATTGAAAAGGCAAGAAATTCCATATACATTATACATGTATAGTCATGCAAAACATATTTTCATATTAGTCATGTTGTGAAAGAAAAAAATAGACCAGAAAAACCCTTAAGAAAAAAATAAAATTAAAAAAATATGCTTCAATCTGTATTGAGATATTATCAATCTTACCCATATCCCTAAAAGAAATTGATTGTGTCTGAATACAGATTGAAGTATTCTCTCTCCCTCTCTCCTCTCCCTTTCCCTCTCTCCTTTTCTCTTCTTTTTTCCTTCTCTCCCTCCCTCCCTCCTTTCCTTCTTCCTTCCCTCTCTCTCCTTCCCTTTCTCTCCTCTCCTCTCCTTTCCTCTCTCTCTTTTCTCCACTTCTCTTCTCTCTCTTCTCTCTCTGTTTCTCTCTTTCTCTAACTTAATTTTTCTTGAGGATTTTTATTTTCATTAGTGTGGGAGATCTATGTTTGCTTTCACAGCTTGACTTTTATGGAAATGTTTTGCCTAACTTCACATGTGGTTTCTTAATTGTGGGTGGGGATATAGGAAAGAACCTAGAACTCAAAAATTAAAAAAAAAATGTAAAAAAAGTTTGTTTTGAATGTAACTGGAGAAAAATATTAAGTAACTAAAATTAAAAAAAAGAAAGAAAAAGATACTATCAGTTGTGTATCTGGGGATGGATACCATTTTTCAACCTAAGTCCTTCAGAGTTGTCTTGGATCACTGCATGGCTGAGAATAGCTAAGTCAGTCATAGCTAATTATTGTGCAATATTGCTGTTTCTGTGTACACAATACATTTTACTTGGCATCAGCTCGTGAAAGTCTTTGCAGATTTTTCTGAGAACATCCTGCTCATCATTTCTTATAGCATAATAGTATTCCATCACAACTACACAGCACAATTTATTCAGTCATTCCCTAATTGATGGGCATCCCCCAATTTTTGATTCCTTACCAACAGAACATAGTTGCCGTAAATATGTCCAACCATCTAATGCCTTTGCTCCTGTGTTTTTTATGTCTTTTTGGATACAGACCTAGTTAATGGCATTGCTAGGTCAAAAGGTATGCACAGTTCTATAGCCCTCTGGGCATAGCTCCAAATTGCTTTACAAAATGGCTGAATCAATTCAAATCTCTCCCAACAGTGCATTAATGTATAATTTTTTCCATATCCCCTCCACCATTTGTCATTTTCTTTTTCTGCCCTATTAGCCAATCTAGTAGTTATGAGGTAGAACCTCACAATTGTTTCAATTTGCATTCTTCCAATCAATGATGATTTAAAGCACCTTCTCTAAGGTTATGGTTAGCTTTAATTACTTCATCTGAAAACTGTTCGTATTTTTTGATCATCCATCAATTAGGGAATGGCTCCTAGTTTTATAAATTTGACTCGGTTCTCTATGTATTTGAGAAATGAGTTGTGTATCAGAGAAAAATCTCTTCAATTTTTTTTCACAATTACAATTGCTAACTATATTTCTCTCTATTTTATTCCACTCCAATCCATTGTTTGCTCTATTATTCTTATTCTTCTTTCATCCTTTCCTCCTCAAAAAATGTTTTAATTCTCACTACCACCTTCCCCAATCTTCCCTTCCTTCTGTTACTAGTACCTTCTCTTTCCCCATCCCCTCCTACTTTCCTATAGGATAAAATAGATATCTACGTCCAATTGAATGTGTATGTTATTCCCTCTTTGAGCCAGTTCTGATGGGATTAAGGTTCACTCCCTTGCTTCTACTTCCCTCATCTTTTCCTCCATAGTAATAGCTTTTTCTTGCTTCTTTTATGTGAGACAATTCACCCCCAGTCTACTCCTCCCAGTGCATTCCTCTTTCTTATCCCTTAATTTAATTTAAAATTTTGGGGCTATCATCTCATCATATTCAATTCACACCTATGCCTTTGTCTTTATTTATTACTAACTGCCCTAATAATAAGAAAATGTTTAACTCATAAACCATCATCTTTCCATGTTTGACTTTATTAAGTCCATTTTGGTTTCCTTTGTCTATTTACCTTTTGATGCTTCTTTTGAGTCTGGTATTTGTAAGTCAAAATTCCTGTTCAGCTCTGGTGTTTTCATGCTTGAAAATCCTTTATTTCATTGACAAGTCATTTCTCCCTCTTCCCTCAAAGAATTATATTAATTTTTCCTTTTTCCTGGGGAGGTTATTCTTGGTTTTAATCCTAACTTACTTGTCCTCTGGAATCTCTGCCTTCCATCCTTTAATGTAAAAGCTGCTAAATCTTGTGATATCCTGACTGTCCTTAAATTATTTCTTTCTGATTGCTTGTAATATTTTCTACTTGACCTAGAAATTTGGCTGTAATAGTAGTCCTGAGAGTTTTCATTTTGGTATTTCTATCAGGAGGTGATCAGCGGATTCTTTCAATTTCCATTTGACTTTTTGGTTTTAAAACAAAGAGAAGTTTTCCTTGATAATTTTTGAAAGATAATATATAGGCTCTTTTTTGATCATGATAGTCACACAGTCCAATGATTTTTAAATGATCTCTTGTAGATCTACTTTCCAGATCAATTGTTTTTCCAGAGAGATATTTTGTTAAAAATTCTTTGGTTTGTTTTATTGCTTCTTGATTTTTCATAAAGTCTTTAGTTTCCATTTGCTCAATTCTAATTTTTAAGGAATTATTTTCTTCAGTGAGCATTTGTATTTTCTTTTCCATTTGGCCAATTCCCCTTTTAAAGGAGTTTTCCTCCTTTTTTCTTTCCCATTTAATAGTTTTATTTTTTCCCAATTCCATGTAAAGATAATCTTCAACATTCATATTTATATAAGATTTTAAGTTCCAAAAATTTTCCCCTTCATTTTCCACTTCCTCCCTCCCAAAGATAGCAAGCAATCTGATATAGGTTAATAATGTACATTTAAAACACATATTAGTCATCTTGTGAAAGAAGAATCAGAACAAAAGGGAAAAAACAGAAATAACAACCAAAAAGTAAAAATAGTATTCTTTGTTCTGCATTCAGATTCTATAGTTCTTCCTTTGTATGTGGATAGCATTTTTATGAGGAATCTTTTGGAACTGTCTTAGATCATTGTATTGCTGATCATCACACAATATTGCTATTACTTTGTACAATGTCCTGATTCTGCTCACCTTACTCAGCATGAGTTCATATAAGTCTATCCAGCTTTTTCTGAAATGTGCCTGCTCATTATTTCTTATAATACAATACTATTCCATTACATTCATGTATTGCAATTTGTTCAGCCATTGTCCAATTGATGTCATCCCTTCACTTTCCAATTCTTTGTCACCACAGAAAAGAACCGCTATAAACATTTTTTGTATATGTGGGTCCTTCTTCCTTTTTATGATTTCTTTGGGATACAGACCTAGTAATGATATTGCTGGATCAAAGGCTATATATTGTTTGGTTGCCTTTTGGGTATGTTTCAAATTGCTCTCCAGAATGGTTGGATCAGTGTTTATAACTCCACCAATAGTACAATATTGTTCCAATTTTCCCATATCTTTTCCAACATTTATAATAATTCTTTTCTGTCACCTTGGCCAATTTGATATTTGTGAGATGGTAGCTCAGAGTTATTTTAATTTGATTTCTCTAATTAATAGTGATTTAGAGCATTTAAAAATATAGCTAGAGATCGCTTTAACTTCATCTGAAAACTGCCTGTTCTTTTTCTTTGACCATTTATCAATTGGGGAAGGGCTTGTATTCTTATAAATTTCAGTCAGTTCTCTATATATTTTAGAAATGAGGCTTTTATCAGAAACACTGCTTGTAATAATTGTTTTCCTACCCTTCTGCTACCCTTTGAATCTTGATTTCATTGATTTTATGAAAAAAAAAACTTTTACATTTAATGTAATCAAAATTAACCATTTTGCATTTTATAATGTCTTCTATATTCAGTTTGGTCATAAATTCTTCTCTTCTCCATAAGGATACAGCTACATTATTCCTTGCTCTTCTAATTTGCTTATGTCTATATCATGTGCCCATTTTGCCCTTATCTTGGTATAGACATTGGCCAATGCCTAGTTTCTATCCTGCTATTTTATAGTTTTTCTAACAGTTTTTGTCAAATAATGAGCTCTTATCCAAGAAAGTGGAGTATTTGGATTTATCAAAAAATGTAGTCTAGTCACTGACTATCCTGTCTTGTATGCTTAACTTTTCCAACTGATCTACCCCTCTTTTTCTTAACTAGCACTAAGATTTTTTTCTTCAGTGAATTTTTGTACTTCTTTTTCCATTTTCATTTTCTTTAGGTAGATGTGTGTGTGTGTTCTTTACCAAACTGTTGACTCTTTTTTCATGATTTTTTTTTTATCCCTCTCATTGCTCTTTCCAATATTTCTTCTATTTCTCTTATTGGATGTTCAAAATCCTATTTGAGTTCTTGCATGGCCTGAGACCAATTTATATTTTTCTTGGAGGCTTTGGAAGTAGGAGCTTTGATTGTGTTATTTTCCAAGTGTGCATTTTGATCTTTTTTGACATCATAGTAACTTTCTCTGAACAGAATTATTTTTCAGTTATTTGCTCATTTTCCCAGTCAATTTCTCTACTTTTAACTCTATTAACAAAATAAAGCTCTGCTTCAGGTAGAAGGTACACTGTCTCAAGTTTCAGGGGTTTTGTGTAGTTGTTTTCAAAGATAATTCTAGATACTTGTAAATTTTCAGTTTTTCCAAGGTGGTATGATCTAAAGAAAGGTGTGTTTATTACTCACCCAGTTTGTATTATGGCTTGTGAATGACCACAAACATTATTTTGTGCCCTGGAATTGTGAGGAGGGTCCCTGCTCTAGTGAGCTTCTCTTTGCCCTGGGACTACCACCCAAATCTATGACCCATATATATGTATGGGCAAAGCACCAGAATCTTGTCCCTAGTGCCAGTAAAGAGACCCCTGTAATCTCCTTCTGACCAGCTGTTCAAACCCTTACTGTTTGTGGGTTGTGAGCTCTGGAAGCCACAGCTGCCGCTGCAAATTCAATGACTTGGAAGATCTGCTCTCGGTTTGTGGGAGCTAAGGCTGTGCTGATCTGGACTGGGCTCCACTCTCACCCAGTCATGACAGACAGTTACACTGACCGTCCAACTTGTCTTTGGCTGGAAAATTATTTCATTCCATCCTTGTGTTGGTTCTGCTGTCCAAGAATTGTTTTACGTCATTATTTTAAGGTGTTTAGACGGGTTTGGGAAAAGCAGATGAGTTGCTGTCTTTATTTTCTGCCATCTTGATTTTGCCTCTCTGGACAATTTATTCTGCATTAGTTCATATATTTTTTTCTAGGTTTTTCTGAAACTATCCTTTTTTGCCATTAAAAAAATGGCACAAATCTATCCCCTAACATTTACATATAAATTTTTTTTTAGCCATTCTCCAAGTGATGAGCAGTTTTTCAAATTCTAATTTGTTGCTACTATAAAAAGAGATACCATAAACAACTTTGTTCATATGGGTATTTTTCTTTTTATTTGATATTTTTGGGGCAGATGTCGAATAGTCTTATAGTTGTGTCAAAAGATATGCATAATTCAGTGATTTTTTTGGTCATATGTCCAAATTGCGTATTTATAATGTTTGTATCCCTTCACAACTACATCAATATTAATGCACTAACATATTTGTTTTCCTATAGTCCTTCAAGTATTTGTCATCTTTCCCCTTTTAATGGATGTGAGGTGGAATCTCAGAATTGCTTTAATTTACATTTGTCAAATTATTGATGGTTTTCCAGGAAAATGTTGACTTGGGCTTGGACCTTACTAGAAGCAAGATCATGCAATTACTTCATGCTTATAAAATTCAGAAGCATTATACTTTCGAGAATTTGTGAAAAAAAAGATGGAAACAAACTGTTTTCAAGCATTTTAGAGTTATTCTGTCACAAATATTCAATTCACATGCCTATTACAAGTTATTCTTACCCAGTGTTCAAGGGAACTAGACAATACTATGTCAACCTCATTCAAACTAACACATATTAAAAAGATTCCTGGAAAGGCAATGGCATATGGCAAAGAAACAAATCTCTAGGGATGTAATTTCTGACTTTAAACCTATACTTAGAATATGTGTAGTGTTGAAAATAGTTGATTTTTTTTATGAGTTTTAATTTTGTTTTAAGATAAGATACCTGAGTTGAGAATATATAGTTGAGATATTTTAAGGCTAGATAGCATCACAACCAGAAATAACCTGTTACCCCATTTTCACTGCCTTTTCTTTTTCTCATTTTGATTTCTCATTTAATTTTTTCTTTTCCTCTTTGAGTCTCACTTTCATTTGCGTGGGTTTATGCAATGGCCGTAGGACTCTTTGTATATACTTTTAAAAAAGACAGCAGATGGTCTCCAGGGAACACATAAATCTGGCTAGAAAATTTAATTGTGTGCACTGGCTAGCCCTTCCATATTCTTTTGTGTTTTGCCATTTGAATAGGGCACTCTCCATCTAGAGGAAAACAAAAAGGGAAATCAAAAGAAAAGAACAGAAGAAAACATGTCTTGTTTTTCTCAGTAATAAAACATGTAAGATGCATTAAAACATTTTGCCAAGTTTTACTATTAATAATAATATCATTTACATAATATTTCAAAGTTGGCAAATTAGTTTTAAACATATTTCTCCTTTGATCGTCACAACAACTCTGTGAGGTACATGCTATTATTATCTCTATTTTACAGATGAGAAAATTGTAGTGGGAGAGTTTGTGATTTGCCCATAATCACATGGATTTAGTAATTCAGGTAGAATTGGAACTTGGATCTTCCTGACTGCTTTCTATATACTGTGATGTCTTCAGAGTATAAATGTCAGCTGTTAATAGTAATATTGTCAGAGTGAAAGATTACTGGATTTGCCCAATTATCAATAGTGGGAATAGATGGAGGGTGGGGGATGAGTTGGGAAGAGGAGGGAAAGGGTAGGAGGAAAATGAGACTTCTGTATCTTAACACAAATCAGCATAAAGGTGTAGACACAGTAACTAATATTTCCTTTTCCCCTTTGTCCCTTATTTTTTCATCTTCTACCTTTCCCTACTCTTAATGTGGCTGTTCCATCTTACAGTGTAGGGAACAGAACCAGATGATTCTAGATCATAGGTTCTTAACTTGGGTTCCATCAAATTTGTTGAAAAATGTCTTTTTGATTATTACTACATGACAATTAAATCTGTTTTCTTTGCAATCCTGTGTGTCTTATATTAAGTTCTTCTGAGAAGAGTTCCTTTGGCCTGCCAGGCTTACCAGGGATCTATGATATAGAAAAATTAGGAGTGCTGGTTGTATTGCATAGATTGCTGTGGGGCAATAAGTAAGGCATTACATATGAAAAGGTGTTCCAAATCACTTATTGATCAGAGAAATGCAAATTAAGACAACTCTGAGATACCACTACACACCTGTCAGATTGACTAAGATGACAGGAAAAAATAATGATGAATGTTGGAGGGGATGCGGGAAAACTGGGACACTAATGCATTGTTGGTGGAGTTGTGAATGAATCCAACCATTCTGGAGAGCAATCTGGAATTATGCCCCAAAAGTTATCAAACTGTACATACCCTTTGATCCAGCAGTGTTTCTATTGGGCTTATATCCCAAAGAAATCTTAAAGAAGGAAAAGAGACCTGTATGTGCAAGAATGTTTGTGGCGGCCCTATTTATAGTGACAAGAAACTGGAAACTGAGTGGATGCCCATTAATTGGAGAATGGCTGAATAAATTATGGTATATGCATGTTATGGAATATTATTGTTCTGTAAGAAATGACCAGCAGGATGATTTCAGAAAGGCCTGGAGAGACTTACATGAACTGATGCTGAGTGAAATGAGCAGAACTAGGAGATCAGTATACATGGCAACAACAAGACTATATGAAACTCAGTTCTGATGAACTTGGCTCTTTTTTAATAATGAGATGCTTCAAACCAGTTCCGCTTGTTCAGTGATGAAGAGAATCATCTACACCCAGATAGAGACTGTGGGGAGTAAGTGTGGACTACACAATAATATTCTCAATTCTTTCTATTTGTTTGCATTTTGTTTTCTTTCTCAGTTTTTTTTATTTTCCTTCTTGATCTGATTTTTCTTGTGCAACAAGATAAATGTATAAATATGTATACATATATTGGATTTAATGTGTATTTCAACATATTTAACATGTATTGGACTACCAGCCAACTAGTGGAGGGGGTAGAGGGGAGGAGGGGAAAATTTGGAACAAAAGGTTTTTCAAAAGTCAATGTTGAAAAATTACCCATGCATATGCTTTGTAAATAAAAAAGCTTTAATAAAAAAATAAGGCATTTGAAAAATGTGTGTGCGTGAACAATAAAAACTTTTTGAAAAAAGCATACACTTCTGATAAAACCTTGTGTATAACATTGGTCATTGGAATGGAGGTGGCAGGAAAAGATAGAGAGAGCCAGTAAAAAGATTATGATGTAGTGGAAAGAGTACAGAATTTGAAATCAAAGGTCCTGAGTTCAAATTTCATCTCTGTTGCTTGTAATGCATGAAACCTAGGGCAGATTTGTTCACCTCTATGAATATATTGGTCCTTTATAAAATGAGGGACATGGCTGAGTGACCTTGGCAGCTCTAAACTATGAAGCAATGCATTTAAATCCTCCTGAAACATGTCATCCACAATGAAAAAGAGGGGAAAAAATGAATGCATGATAAATCCTGAAAGAGATCTTAAAAGCATTGAGGTTGGTAGGAATAGAACTGGTGAATACTACTATCTAAAGATCTCAACTGGAAAAAAGGCAAATTTTAATTTAGCCCAGGATAAGTGAGTACCTCTGATTCTTTAGGATGTTTGAGTGATAAACTATTCAAATATCAGACATCCTAGGGGAAAGTTTTCTGCCAGAGGGAAGAGGGCAAATTGATGGTACGAGATTTCAGAAAGGTTGCAGATGTCAATGGCTTATATATGATAAGGTTACGGACAAGAAAAGACTTTCAAATGAGAATAGCTGTTCAGACAAAGGGACAAAGATTTGTGTAAATGGTGGCAAAAGGGTCAGCTCCACATGAGCAGCTTTCACTTTGGGTTTGGGAAATTGAGAAACCTTTCTTCATTGGGTTAAGGGTGAAGAGAACAATCAGGTTTTCTCTTCCTGGGTATCCTGAATAATGGGTATAATGAATCATGCATTCATAAGGTTGAAAGGTTTCTCTAACAGATATAGAAAAACAAAAACAGAACAAGTCTAAAGTTATTTTTTTCAAATGATGTCCATTGGGGAAATATCATACAAGTCCTTAGTAATCTAATCATGATTTTTAGCTTGTGCTTATATGAAAGGAACCCTTACTTTTGAGAAACTGATGTTTTATTCCAAAAGGGACATCTCTGGAAAACAGGGCTGAACACTTTAGAAAAGGACAGACTCCTCACTTGCTAGAATCCACTGCTTATATAAATGACCCACATTCTGAGAAAGAATGATACAAGAATAGGGCATGGGAATTTTACCACGGAAACAGTCACTATTCAATTAATGAACAAGTATTTGTTAATTACTAATTATTTCCAGATATAGTGCTATATACTAGGGACATAAATATTTTAAAATGAACTAATCTATATTCATAATGAATTTATACTTTCATGGGGGGGTGTATATGAGTGCACGCAAGTATGAATAAAAATACAGTCTGTCTCTTAAAAGTTAAATATAATTCACATATTATATTATATCATATGAATATGTTAAAATGTAGTTTAATGTGTTAAAGTTTAGTTTAAGTTTAGTGTAGCAGAATAATAGCATTTGGCAGGATTAGGAAAAGTTTCAACAGTAAGTAGGGATAAAATTAAGGACAGATAAGGAGGATGTGTTTAATTATAATCCCGAGAGCCTCTAGAAATTTTGAAAGAAGATTCTTTCTAATAACTTTCTAATAAATCCCTCAAGTTGAATGAATAAAGAATTTATCTTATGTTTACTGTAGACCAGTGTGCTAAACACTGGGAATACAAATACAAAATGATTCACTTGCCCACAAGGGGACTTAAATTCAAATGGAAAGGCAATTTATGTAGGAGAGTGGTGATCAGAGATGCCAGTTGTGGTCTTGGAAATGAAAAAAGATGGTAAGCAAACAGTAGAACAATCCATTGCCATTTCTTTCCAAAGAGAATGGTAGATTTGATTAAAATTCTCTAACGTGATATATAAATTATGGCATATGAGTTATGGCATAAGGATAAAGAATAAATGAAGATTTATATTATTAAATTATAATAAAGGCCAAGGTCTCCCATTTCATTTAGGGCAATCACCAGTTGTCTTGATCTATATCTTTCTGCTGGACCCAGTTAGCTCTGGAGGGGAAAGTAAAGCACATAACTTTTCACAACCTTCTCTCACATAAATCCAATTTACTTGCATGTCATAGTATCATCACCCTGATGTCATGGTCCTCTTTAAGAATGAAGGACAAACAACAACCTCTGTGAGTAAAATTGGCCCCACAAACTGGAATTGGTCAGTTGGAAGACTTCCCTCCCTTCCTCTCTTCCTTCTTTCCTTCCTTTTTCCCTCTTTCCCTCCCTCTCTCCTTCCTTTCCTTCTTCCTTCCCTCCTTTTCTTCTTCCTTTCCTACCTCTGTCCAATATGGTGTAATACCCTTACTTACAGATGCTCTTAAAAGCATTTTTCCTCTTTTGCACCTTTGAACCCTCCCAAAATATCTTGGGGTTTATTGGCTACTTTTCTTTCTTAAGGACCATGCCTTAAACCAAAACCAATATGATTCTAATTACCCACCCACAGATCCCAGGCCAAGCCCCATTAGGTCATTGTTTGAGTTCTGATTGACTCTGAATGTAAATAGCAATAATTTCTGTTTTAGCCAGAAACTCTGAGAGACTCCCACTCCCAGATACATTTATTTATTTAGATTTTTTTGGACTGGTGAAAGAGGAGATCCTTTGCCTCAATTGGTACCTAATCACCGAATGGATGTTGCCTCAAACTGAGATGGTTGTAGACCATTGCTTTAAAAGGCCAAGGTTTCCCATTACATCCAGGGTCATGTCTTCCCGATCTATATCTGGCCACTAAATCCAGAAGGCTCTGGAAGGGGAAAATGATACTGGTGATCTTGTACAGTCCTCCCACACTTAAATCCAACTCACTTGTATGTCAAGGCATTTCCTCCCTGTTGTCATGGTCCTCTTGGAGAAGGAAGGACAAACAGCAACAAAAGGAAATATAAGTGTGCAAAAAATAACAAAATGGATGGTTTTAGGGGAAGCAGAATAGTTTGCATAAACTGAAATAAGCAGACTCAGGAGAACAATTTCTATAACAATATTATAGACAAATAACAGTGAAAGACTTAACTATGGTGAATCCAATGACCAACAGGTAACCAATTCAAGATATGGAAAGAAAAATACATTCTTATGGTCAATTCCCATAAAAGATTTTTATTTTGGCTTGATTTTTCATGTTTTTTTAAAATTTGTTTAAAAGGGGAAGTAGGAGAGAAAGAAATAATTGAAAAAGTTTTTTTGTTTTTTTGGGTTTTTTTTTTTTTAAATAACAAGTCTCATATTGTTATAAATTTAAAGAACCTTGAAAAGTTTCTTAAATTTAACTTTGGAACTTTTTGTGTTATCTGTTACTTTTTGAAGGAGGTAATAGTCAATATTTAGCAAAAAGAGCATTCCAGTTGGGAAAAATGGTCAATAATGAGAAATGGGCCAATGTGGAAGACAATAGATAAATTTATGCAGCAAGTGATGTCATGGCAAACTTGAGAATTCATGAGCCAGGAGGCTGGAAGATTAATGAAAAAGTTAATAAGGATATTTAAATCTTAGGCATGGGAGTTGAGAGTTGATGCTATAGGATATAGAAAGCCATTTTGTGATTCTTATGTAGAAGAAAAATGTATGAAACTGGCTTTTGAGGGTCATTATTTTAGTAGCTGTGTTTTATGTGAATTGGGGCAAAGAGAGAATAAGTTATGAGATAGATAAGCCAGGAACCAATACTTAATTTACATTCAGAATAGCTAATCACTGATACTTTAAAAATGTTTCTTCATATACATGAAATATGGTATTAACTTCATTTACATTTTTCTCTTTGGCCTTTCGTCCTTGGGACCATCCTCAGCCATTTGAATTATTCTTCTTTGAACTTTGTCCAGATTTTTCTTATCTCACCTCATCCACAGACACCTAAAATGACCATAGTGGTCTGATAAAAGCTTGGCTAAAGCTGAGAAGAAAAGAAGGGTGTTGTCAATTCAACAGGATCCTTTTGAGGTTCTTTTGATCTTGTAGAAAAATGGTAGGGAGTAGGAAAAAAAATCCATGAGGTAAAATCAAAACATAAGTACTGAAAAATATCCCCCCACAAAAAGTTGAGTAGTTTGTGTGTTTGCATATTCATGGAAGAACTAAAAAGATAATATTTTGTAAAGTAGTCTTGATGCTTCATTCTTTTTTTTTTTTTTACAATCACCTTTAAACATTAAATATTTTGATTTCAATCTTTGACTCCTGAGAGAATTAGAAACTAGACTATCATTAATGAATTTGAGGCATTTTCTTCGGAATTATGTTTGGGAGTGTTTGATTTGCTCTTGGATGTCTCTGTTGCATAGACAGATGGAGAAGGAGATAATTAAAGGATTTTTTCTCGTGTCAAGCTCCGTGCTAAAGATGCAAATAAAAACAACTTAATTTTTGCTCGCAGGAAGCTTTCATTCTAACAGAAAAAGAAAACTTATAAGGGGGAATTGAAGGTGAGGTAGGGAAGTGATGAGAAGGTAGTAATGACATAACTTGAGATGTGCAGAAAGAAGGTGGGAGCCTGGAACCAAGAAAAAGAACAACTATCAACTATGGTGTTGGTCTAGGATTGTAGTTCCAATCTCATGGAGTGGAGATGATGGCCTGAATGGAGTCCAGATGGTGTGATTAGAGATGTTTGGGAACTGATGTGATACTACCATGGCAAAAGAAAATCTAAGATTATAAATCAGGAAGCTCAGAATAGAAAAGAGAACATTTTATTTAGAATTAGGAGACAAGGATTAATAATTACTTAGGTATGCCTTGGAAGTATAAAGACAAAAATAAAGTAGTTCTTACTTTCAGGAAACTTACATTCCATTGGAGGAAAATATCATATACATAAGTAAGTGAATATCATATATATGTCATATGTCTGTCTCCATGAGTGTATATGTATGTATCTATACACACATAATTTTCCCACAGTAGTACATCCTTTAATTAAAGATATTCATTGTTCAGATCTTGAAGAGGGACATAATTTAATCTTTAAAATTTATCTTTTCAATTTCTTTCATAGTAAATTTCATCATCATCATCATAAAAGCTAATATTTATGTAGCAAGTGCTATGTGGAATGCATTTTGCTAAGCACTTTGAAATATTATCTCATCTGATCCTCACAGCAACCCTGGAAATAGGTCCTATTATTATATTATATTATGTTGTTGTATTATATATTATTATATGTATAATATTATGTTATATATCATATAATATTACATCATATATTATTATGCTGTTATTATAAAGAAGGTTACACAAAGAGAAATTGAGCAGCTTGTTTAGAGTTACACAATTAAAAAGTATCTGAGACTGAATTCAAACAGATTTTCCTGGCTCCAGTGCCAGTGGTTTTTCCATAGTGTCACCTACCATTTTCGTATCTTTAAATTGAGTAAAAACATTTATCTTGGGGTGGGAGAGTATAAGACATGTGTTTGGAGATTCCTTCTGCAGCTAGAATGTTGAGTTTTTATCATACTGTGATCTCTTATCCTTTTATACAATGTCTTTTCTATAACTAAGTCTTGTATCAATTCTTATTATCAAAACTAAATCCAGTATATAGGTTCTCAAACTTTTTGGTTGGAAGTTATTTGTCACTTATAAAAAATGCGCTTCCATAGAACAGCATGACATGGTATGGCTCCTCCTTAATTCTAGTGTCTCTCCTTTGTTGATTATCCCTAGTGTATTCTGTATGTAGCTTTTTAGAGATTTGTTTTCCAATTGCCTCCTTCATGAGCCTATGAGCTCCTTGAAAGCAGAGGCTAGCTTTTGTCTTTCTTTGTATTCCCAGCACTTAGCACAGTTCCAGGCAGGCTTAATGAATATTTCCTGGCTGATGTTTTAGTGAGGTAGCAGAAACATAGCAAGTAATCGTTCAACAAGACTAGCATGATTTATGCAGAATATGGAAATGCATTTTTCTTGTGATTACTGTGCATATCACTATTGTGATAATTCTTTCACTCTTAGATCCCATAAATAAAATGTTAGTTTTAGTCCCAAAGTCAAGTTCACTCCTCCTTGTCCATCAATAGCTATGTTTAGGATGCTTAGGACTCTTACAATAAAGGCGGGAGGTTGTTTGGGAAAAGAGCAATGGAAGGGACAGTAGAGAAAGGTCAGTAGAGAGAGCGTATGTGCAGATTTTATTTGTGAGTGTAAAGAAAGGAAAGACATGTAGGGGAGATATATAACAAAAACTCTTAAAGATGAGAAAAGAATGGGAAATTTGATATTGAAGTCATAAAATTGAATGGATAAATTCAAAAGAGAATAATATGAAATTATAATTGAGATTACTTTAGGAACTCTTTTATAGATGAGAGAAAACAAATAGAAAATTACATTCTGGGAATGAGAAGAATGGAATAGGTGAAAATGTTTATAAATGAAGAGGAAACATGGCATAGCAGATGGGTGGGCTCTTGGACTCGGGATCAGCTCTAGATTCTGCTTTCCATGCTAGAATTCTTGCTGATAGCAATTTCATGTCAGTTATCAAGAAAGGGAGAATTGATTAAAAAATAGCTGGGTTTTTTCATTAGGAATGTTGTTCTCAGAGTCTGAAAATGATGGCAGGATGCTCTGACTCATGTTTAAGATTTCATTGTCTGCAGAATTGGTGCTTTTGAGATGTGGATGGCTCATATTCCATCATTTAAATTATCTCAGTGTTCCCACTGTGGGCTAATAACATGGTACCAAGACTGACTGCTTTTTGAACTTTTGAGAGCAGAAGAGGTAGAGAGGAACAGAAAGACTTGGGAGAGATTTGCTGTATTTCTGAGTCATGGAACATTATAGTCTCCAAAATATTGAAAATGAATATGATGGAAAGGGCAAAGCAGAGGGGTATGGGGGTGTGAATAGGCTGCAATACTTTACAAACAAGAAATTATGGAGGAAAATCTGTGGAAAATATGTCATGTGTAAAATAAATGAGTTGAAATCAGGAAAGGGCTTAATGGAAGAGTAGCGTCTGACCTGGCTATTGAAGAAAGGAGTTGATTTCAGTAGGCAGAAGTGTGGGAAGAGACAATTATAGGGTTTGTGAATAGTGTGTGCAGGAATGTGGAAGTGATATGATTAAATGTATTATAATTTTCAGTAGATTATATTAAAGCAGGCATGAATTAACTATAACAGAAAGAACACATGTAGGTTTTAGTTCTTAACATGTACCAAAAATATATTCACTGTTGAATATTTATTTGATACCTACTATGTGCTAGGTACTATAGTAAGCTTGAGGTTACAAAATAAAATACCAAATCTTGTATCTCGAGGATCTCAATGTTTTGTGGGATAGGTCATATGAAAACAAGTACAAAAAGACACAGGAAAATTTGGAGATGATTAATTATCACAGGGACTAGAACTTTCAGCTGAGGAAAAAAATTCTAGTCATATTGAATTGCCTAGTGTATATTTTAGAGATAGTATTTAAAGCCAGGTCTTACTTTCAATTTTTTACATTAGGGCTGCCCTTGCTGTATGGTATATTAGGATGATGACCTTTTGTTGAGGAAACTGATAATTTTTTGCCTCATGTTTAGTCATGTTGGCTAAAATATGATTTGGATAATGTTTTTTAAATACATGTTTTATTTATGATTTAATGGACCCCCATTATCATTTTTCAATCACTAACCCCCACCCCCAATTCCAAAATTGTCCCTTGGAACAAAGAAGCATGGTAAAAGAAAGGAATCTAGTATGTGGACTATGATTTTCAACCTCTTTGTTTTTCACCTTACAGTTCATCTTCCCTCAGCAAAGGGGAGAGAGATAATCTTCATTATCTCTCCTTTGAAGTCAAGATTTAATCATTTCACTAATTAGCATTTTGGCGTCTCTCTATTAATAATGTTTTCCTTTAAAATTTTTTGTGATCTTGGTATTACTTTTTTTTCTTTGCACAATCCATTATGTGTCACTTAGTACATCTTTTAAAGTTGCTCTGAATTCTTCATATTCATCCTTATGGAATAATGATATTTCATTTCTATTTTATATTACATATACATTTTCCATTCCACTTATATATAATATATTCAATCATTCTTCAATTAATGGGAATTTGATTCTAATTCTTTGATAGTACAAAAACTGAAGTATATTCAAATATAGAGTTTAAAAAAAAAGAATGGAAAATGAGACAAAGACACACATGTAAATAGTAAGAGAAAGTAATCTGGGGAAAGAGTAAGAAGGAGTTGTTAGATTTATGGTCTGTTGACATAGAAATCTCCATTTACAAATATTCTGACTCTGTCCATAGAGAGATTAAATGAATTCCAGAAATCTAGTTCTAGCTTCTTATCATTAGTTAAAATTTAATTAAAAGCAAAGGGGAAAAAAAGATTGCCTTTGTTTCTTTTTGGCCATTTTATGACATGGATGTATTCATATGTATATAGGGTAAATGACTTTTTTGTTTGTTTATTTTTACCATTAGGGTATTGACAATATGTCATGATGATTAGTGTGTATAAAAAGTGACACGGAAAATATTCAGGAAATACATGAGCAGAAAAAGAAATACATTGAGGCTCAGCTCTAGTGATACATTGACAACCATGAGATGCTAAAAGGTCCTAGGGGAAGCCCTCAAATATGTTGAATAGAAATTTTAGGTTGCATTTATTAGAGGACATAGATAATTATCACAGAAGATGAGAAGGAATGTGTGAGTTACACCTCTATTGTTAAAGGGAATATCTGCAAAAATGAAATTGCAGATTCATAGAAACATAAATTGGAAGAATGTATGTATCTATATTTGTACAATGCATTAATACACATATGTGTGCATATATACATATATAATATATGCATATAAATATATCTCAGCATGTATACATGCACTTATGCACACCTGGATAATTCCATTCCCTTTCTACTACCCTACCATTTCTTCTCCTTCCTATAAAAAGGAAGAACTAGCATTTTAATGAGAACATGTCTAAAAATATTTGTTAAAGTATTTTATTCAATTACACAAAATCTGAGATGGAGTCAAGATGGCAGAGTAAAGGCAAGAACTTGCCCAATTTCTTCCCCAAATGCACCAAATCCTTTTAAATAATGCCTCTAAACAAATTTTAGAGAGTCAGAACACACAAAAAAATGGAGTAGAACAATTTCCCAGCCAATGACAACTTAGAAGTTCAGGAGAAAAGGTTTATGGCATCTGGGTAGAAGTTCAGTAGACAGTCCTGGTACAGGTTACACCAGCACAGACCTATTGCTAATAAAGCAGGTAAGGGCATAGGGACCTTTGAATCAGCAGCAGCACTAATGGTTTCTAGACTTCTCGATCCAGAGACACCAAAGACGAGCTGGAAGGAAATATTTGTCAATGAATGCTTGTGGTCAGACCCCTAGAAGGCTCTCTGAAAACAGCTGTCTCTGAAGCTTGGGACAATGCAACATCCACCCTGAAAATGGAGCCCTAATTTAACAAAGAGTTAAAGGCCAACTAATAGGCTAGAAAAATAAGCAGACAACAGAAAAAGTTTCTGACCATAGAAAGTTACTGTGGTAACAAGTGTGTGTACATATTCAGAAGATGATAACAAAGTCAGAGGTGCTTTATCCAAAGCCTCCAAGAAAAATACGAATTAGGCTCAATCTATGGAAGAGCTCAAAAGGGATTTTGAAAATCAAGAGAGGATAAATTAGGAAAAGTATTGAAAGTGGTGCAAAAATAAAAATAAATCTAAGCAACCCCCCACCCTCAAAATGATTCCATTGCTAAGAATTTTACCAGACAAGCTTCTAAACATCAGGTTTGGCCATCTCTCCGCCTATCTGACTAATAAATTGTAAGCTTTTGTCTAAAAAAGATCTTTATCTTTACTTGCAGTCTTAAACAGGTTTTGAAAGGTAGTTTTTAAAAACCTATTTTATTTGAGAAAACCTGACATAACTGACTTTTGGTGTCCAGATGCAACAGAGTGAAATTCTATTTGGGGCAACTGAAAAAAAACAGTTAAAAGAATAAAAAAAATCAAGGAAGTTTAGTACCTCACTAATTTCATATCTGATAACTTGGAGTTTGGAGCTCCATGTACTTCCGGCTTATGGGTAGAATAACTAATTGGGCAGTGGATTTGAAGATAATATAGTTTAGACATGACAATTTACAAAATGTACAGAAATCTTCCTCCTTCCTAAACAAGAATAGTTTCCAGAATCATCCATTTGCTCACAAGATGCATATCAAGCAAATATGCATAGGCTATTTCCTCTTTTTAATTCCACTTTAGTGCAGAGACAGTAACATTAATGGGAAGGAGACAGGAGGAACTAGATTGAATTTGGACTGGAATAATCTGCCCATTTGCAAATGATACTTCTTTGAAAATGGCCATAAGAGGCATAATTGCCAATAGATCATGCTTACCTAAAACCAAGAATTAAAACAAAACAAAACAAACATAAAAAGCTTGGGTTTTTGGTACTGCAATGACTGATATTATTAAAGGCAATGTCAAAGTGCTTTTGAATTTTGGCAGTCATAATTTAAGAAGACAGTGATAATGAATGTGAACACGTCTTCCTCTCCACTGATGGCACTAAGAGTCAGTAGTATATTTGATTATTATATTGGAGATTTTACCTCCTGAGCCTTCTTTACTACAATCCTGTTGATGTGGACTATACTCCCTCTATATCTTCTCATCCCACGTGTCTTGTCCATTTCCCCCTCATAAACTAAAAACCTTCAGAAAGAATGCATCAATTTTCTTTATTTCTTTCATTTTAAAAAAATTTGTCGAAGTTATGAAGGTATCAATTAGGTTACCTGTCTTTCTTCTTAACTTCTCACTTTATAATTTGTCCATTTCCTTTTCCTATCTATTAATGAATCTTAAATCAAATCAAGTCAGAAAGTTTTTCTTATGTGCCTATTACTTAATATATACTATGATGATCTCTGCAGATACAAATAAAGGGGGGGATGCAAAATAAAAGAACTTCACACTCAGGGTAGACAACATGTAAACAATTATATACAAATAAGAAATAGACGATAAATTAGATAAAATCTTAGAGGATGGACACTAAAATTAAGAGGGATGGAAAAATCTTTTTTCAGAAGGTGGAATGTTAGTTGAGAGTTGAAAGAAGTGGGAGGCAGAGTTGAGGAAGGAGGATATTACAGACATGGAGGACAAACAAAGAATAGGGAGAAGGAGTTTAGTATCCTAGAAATATGAAGGAGACCAGTATCTTTAGATCACAGATTATATGGGCAGAAAAGTAAGGTGTAAGAAGACTGGAAAGTCAAAATGACCAACTTATGAATGATTTAAGACAATCTCGAAGAATTTATGATGAAAAATGTTACTGCAAATTATTTCTTCTTCCCTCCTTCCCTCCTTCCTTCTCTTCCTCCCTTTCTCCCTTCTTTCCTTCCTTATTATCTTCCCTCCTTCCTTCCTCCCTCTTTTTCTATGAGATTTCTTGAATAAAATAACCAGTATAAAAATGTTTAATATGATTGTAGATGTATAAGCTCTATCTTATTCCTTACCATCTCAGGAAAGGGGAAAAGGAGAGATGAAGGATTATAATTTGGAACTCAAAAGTTAAAAACAAAACCAACAAATGTCAAAATTTGTTTTTACATGCCATTGAGGAAAATAAAATATTACTTGAATAATGCTGAGGTGTTTAAATCTCTAATATAATACATATTAGTAGATATAAAATTTGAACCAAAGTTCTTTGCAGATGGAGTGGAGTATGTGTCTACTCAGTAAGAGGACCTAAAACCAAAAAAAGTTTGAGATATGCTACCCTAGAGTGCCAAGAATCCTTTCTGGAATTACTCACTTGCTAATCTGGTTATTTGGTATTTCTAGAGGGAAATTCTCTTCTATAGCTCACAAAAAAGAAATGAAGCAAAATTAAAATTCCAGGTAGTACATGTAAGATGTTTCTTGCCTAACATTTATGGTAGTATATTTATATACCTGTGTCTAAGATAGCATTATAATTATCATGCAGTATACTTTTTGCTTCTCAGAAAAAGAAAAAAACAATGAAATTTGAATATCAACAAGGATACTAAATATGAAACGAATGGAATAAAGATTGTTAAAGTACTTATTGTGAGGATTTATTCACAGGTGTGATTTTTGAGTCTGGAACTCTTTCAGTTTGTGAAAGTTTTCAGTGAGAATAATGCTCCCCTTTACTTTCCATCTCCCCAGCATTAGTGAGAAAAATGTCTACTTCAACATCATCCCCAATTTTTCGAAGTCAAAAAGCAACCAGCAAGGGGCAGCTAGGTAGCGCAGTAGATAGGTCCTCCTGACTTCAGGGATGGTGCTCTGAGTTCAAATCTGGCCTCAGACACTTAATACTTCCTAGCTGTGTGACCCAGGGTAAGTCATTTAACTCCGATTACCGCAGGGGGAAAAAAAAGCAACCAGCATTAAGCATGTATTATAATCTAGGCACAATGCTGAGAATTGGGAATACAAAGAATGAGTTGAGTATTTATATAATTAAATACTTATATTTATACACATGTATGGATCTATACACATGCACTTATACATGTGTTATACAAACACATGTACATAAAATATTTGTGTGTATATGTTGTATGATACTATATACACATGAATATTATATATACATGTACAATATATAAAGCCTATATATGTGCATACTATATTACACATATATAATTGTACACTCATAATTTATTAGTCATATAACATGTATAATATCATATGTTATAGATAATTATGCATATTATGTCATATAATGCTATCATAATGATATTCACATTATGAGGTCACATTGGCTCCTTTAATATTTAATAGTTTAAGGTATGAATCCTTGCCCCTCCTGAGTATATATAGAACAATACTAATGTAGTAAGTAATGTAGTAAATATAGTAATATAGTAAACTCAGTTACCAAGATGGTTGGGGAATAATGAATCAAATCCTCTGGTTAATAGAGATTAATCAAAACATCATACTATTATATGACATTTAAAAATAGAATAAATTTAAGTGTGTTTCAAGTGCCAATTTTCAAGGAGTTCAATTTAATCTTGATGATTCAGAAGGTATTTCAACACATTTTATTTTTCACTAATAGATTGTGCCATATAGAGCTGTCTCATGCATCTGAGAATTACTGTTCAAATACTGTCTCTGACAGTCCTTACCTAGATTATCTTGGATCAGTCATTTAATACTCTTGAGTCTTAATATTTATATATTTAAAATGAAAGGATTGGATTAGATGGTCCCAGTCTCTCTTCCTATTTCAACCCTGATATTACAAAACAATGTTAAGTACTCCAGCACTGAATTAAGAAGCAGGATGTGTTCAGGGACATCATATAAATCAATCTATTCTAAATATGTCTTAACCCCCAACCTATAGGTACTTAAACCCAATGAGAATGAATCGCTAAGCATTTTCCATCCCCAAACTTGCTACCTCCTAATCCAGGTATCCAAGGAAAGTCTGAATGTCCTGTTATTGAGAAGATAAGATTTTGGCAGTCTTAGGCAGGCACAAATACATAAAGAAGCTTATTATTTATAGTTTGTTAATTTTATAGACACTAATGTTGGTCCCTTAGTAAAATACTTCCTTTACTTTTACTTTATCCCTTTTTTACTGTATATGATGTGAGCAGAATGGAAGAGATTGTGAATATAGATATATTTTTTAAGATCACCACCTAGTAGCACAATCCTGTCTGTTGACTGTTCATCTGAATCATGGCAGGCTTTGATCACCAACTTTGATTGGTTGGTTTACTGTTATTGATGTCTACATGACCCTAAAAGACCTTCTTATTCTTGTTCTCTATTGATCTCTGATTCTGTACCACATATCTAAAAGCAGGCAAATATGGTGGGTCATTTAGGCGTACTTTTGAACTCAGGAGTAGAAAGTGATGAGCTAAATCTAGATATCAGGGGAGAAATAAAATAAACCTTTGAAATACTGGTTTGAAAAGATACAAAAGTCTCTTCAGATGTCAGTTCTTGCTAATAAAAATGTAAGTGTGCTTGTTTCTGTGTGTATGTGTATGTGCACTTGTGCACATTCCTTTAAATATTTAAGCCAAGTATACAAAAATAAGGTTTTAAAGGTAAATAACAAGAATAGTGGTCTGAAGGTACTACCTATCTCTAAATATTTGATGCTTTTTTTTCCTAATTTAATCCCTTCACATACAATTGAAGGACAGAAATGATGTGTTTCTCCTAGGTAGAATGCTGATAAGAATCTATATTAGCTAGGTACATGAAAAACAAATTGGTAGTACCTTCAATTTTTCCCTGTAGTTTATAATATATTTTTAAATAGAACAGGGCATATAAAGGAGAGAAATAGATTTCTGTTAAGTAAAAAATAAAATTTTAAAAGAAGTTAAATAGAATTGCTTATAGATACTGAATAAAAAAAAACAACTTAATTATGATCACAGTGATGGTAAGTGTCAGGACTCAACTTAGAGCTTCTTGAATCCAGAGCCTTTCTGAACCTATACTATCTCTCTGTATTGATGCAAGTATAACGACCAAGGATTATAAATGATTATCTGTGCTATAATATAAATTACAAAATATATCACTTGATTATCCTGATGAGGAGTTCCTAACATTTTTGTGCCATGGATTTCTTTGGCAATCTGGTGAAGGCTATGGGTCCCTTTTCAGAATTATATTTTTAAGTGCATAAAATAAAATACTTAAGATTACTAAAGAAACTGATTTTATTGACACAGTTGTCAAAATCTTTAAAAAAATAAGTCCTTAGAACAAATTAAAAACTCCTGTTACAAAGATAAAAAGGACAGGAACTGAACCTTTGATTATTTCTTTTGTCTAAGGAAATTTTAGGTGCAGAAATTATCTCCATCAATGCAGGTCAGCATTTTCTTTCCAATTTACAGATTTAGAGAACTCTCTAGAGCAGAGGTGTCAAATGCAGCATTAATAATTGGGAAATATTTAATAAAATAAAGAAAAATATAAAAACATGGATAAACTTGCATTTTAATACTGTCAATATATGGTCCACAGTCATTGCTTGGTAGGCACCATTTCTAGCTGAGTAGGACATTTCTAGCCAACAGCACTAAAAGATGGATTTGGAGTTGAAAAGAAATGGAATCTAATCCTGCCTGGTTGTGTGAACCTAGACAAGTCACTTATGCTTTGAATACCCCAGAAAACTACTGAGGATTCATTACTAAGTTATAAAAAAAGTTGTAATTGAAATATGTAGAAGGACTTTCTGCACTGGGAGCTTCCCATAGGGGCTGAATCACAAGTGTCATCACAAAGTTGTTTTTGTTTTTCAGTCTTGTCTGATTTTTTGTGGACCCCATTTAAGGTTTTATTGGCAAAGATACTGCAGTGATTTGCCATTTCCTTCTTCAGCTCAATTTACAGATGGGGAAACTGAGGCAAACAAATGACTTGCTCAGGGTCACATTTGTCTTAAGCTGAATTTGAATTTCTGGCTCAACACTCTCTACTGATTATCACATAGTTGCATAACTGTATTACCTAGTCATTTCTGTGTGGTTTAAAGGAAATCTGAATTAAATTCTGAATTATCCCACAAGAATGTTCTTTTTTGTAACCTCTTAACCTAAAATTAATTCAACTATGAATGAAATATCTGAATGAATAAAAGCATTCTTTAAGCACCAACTCTTTGCAAGCACAAACACTGTACAAAGTGCTGATACAAAGGAAAAAGTAAGACAGTTCTTGTTGTTGAATCATGTTCATTCTAATGTTAGAGGAAGTACATAATGAAAAATTTTATCGACCAGTTAGATGGAAGAGTCCCATGATTTCAGGATTCAGTAGCAAAACAAATGGTAAGGCTCCTTCTTTAGTGTCATTAAACTATGAACTCTTTCTTGAGGAAGAACTTTTCTTTGTATACCCAGTATGTGTAACATATAGTAGGAATTTAATAAACGCTTATTGACTTCATGGTTATTGTTAATTTATTTCTCTATTGTTAGAAAAAAAGTTTCCAAAATCCCCTAATAAATGTCTTTGAGCTTTCATTTATACATAAGCATGTCTTTAAGTTCTTTTTATCATAGTAGTAAAACTCTGACAGCACTAAAATCATTTTAAATAATTGTATCTCCATTTCTTACAAAGATCAATTTCACCTGTACCTAGGGTAAGCTATGATTTACAATGTCTAAAAGTCATAAGCCTTTCCTGTGGAGAGAGAACATTACCTCTTCAATTTTAATATTTCTTTAATATCCTCTACCTAACTAGGTGGCAGGAGAACAGGTTACCAGTTACAAATGTGCATTCTCGGTGAGTTGGCTTTTTCATTCTTTCCATTAATGTTCAGTCTTGTTCTCTTGTTAGGTGACTTGAGATGAAAAAAAAAATACCTCTCAGATGCTACATAAAGAGAATTTCAAATTGGCAATACTGGTTTTGTGAATCAGGGAATTTTGCACATGGGTGATTTTTCTCCCTAGCTTTAGTACCATAAAGATGCTAAAAATGACAAAAGCTAGATGGTTGCTCAGCATACTAGAACTTCAAATATGAGAAAAGCAATGTCCCAGAGCCATCAAAGCAGGGACCAAGTTTCACAGAAATATTATCTAGGTCATGTTTTTGCAATTTCTTTCATTCATTTGTAAATGTGAGAGAGTGGCAACCAAATTTCTACATCAAAATGTAAACTTGAAGCCATTGTAGTGAATATAATGAACTTTGAACATTCCATTTATTTGGTATCTTTAGTCAACAGTAGGAAAAATTGCTGAAAAACAGTAAAGAAGGATAAGCTTTTATTTGTAGGAAAAAATAATGCAAAGATGGTACTATGAGGGACATGTTCATTATATGCATATATAACTGGGAATCAGACCCCAGGCCCTGGTAATGATGTCATTTAAAGTTATATTTATTAGATACTTAATTTTTTGATAGAAATTTGAAGGGTTCCACGTCCAAAGCCTGACTTCTCCAGTGGCTCCCCTAGTGATATGCCATAATGCTTCCCACCTGCTGGCTGTGAGCCTTCTCCAATGGTGTCACTGCAAAGCTGGACAGCAAGCATTTCCATCAGCCTTTTAACAGCCAGAATGGTCTCTGAAAGTTAATTGCAATAACTGGTTACTTGGGTTGTAGGCAGAGTTAAAAATAGCCTCAAGATGACAGATTGGCCTTTCTGGCAGAAGGAACTCAACTCTGGCATTTGGGGAAATTTCACTGCAAGCAGAGGTTGCAATGGGGATGCATTGAGAGCATGACTGTAATGTTAATTAATTATTTGATTCATCCAGCAAGTAATGAAGGAATAAGTGAGTTTAGGGGGAGGGTACCACTAGGAAGCCCTTTGGAGCTGTGTCCAGAAACATTTGGAATTTCACTACTTTAATTGTTTTTGTTTTGGACAGAAAATGTTATTTCATTGGCATTGGCCTGTAGAGTATTCCTGGTGAGAACGCTTCCTTTACCAAATCAGATTACTTACTGCTGTGCAACTGAGAGTCTGAGTTATTACCCACCATTACAATGCAAACTAAAATGAGACTTTTTTTCAGGGCAGTTAATCCAGTTCACATTTCACATGAACCCTCCAAAATCTCCACACAAGTAATATTTGTGATTATGTGAAAACAGTTAAGAGTAAAGGAAACATTACAGAAAGTTGATGGTATAATTATAGGGTTTTCCTACTGACAAAAGAGTTAGATAATTAGTACAACTATGTCTTGAATGATTTATCAATTTATAACGTCTGGACTTAGAATGGGGAGGACTGGAATATTCAAATATCAAGTACTCTTGACTCTGGGTAAGTTCTTTAGCTTCTATAACATGAAGTGTGTGTGTGTGTGTGTGTGTGTGTGTGTGTGTGTGTGTGATAGAACCTTTAAATAGTCTGATTATTTCTATGAATACTTTTAGAATAAATTTTACAAATCATAATGGAAGGAAATGCTATACTTCAGTTGGAGGTAAGTGAAAATAAAGATACATTTTTCCCCATTTAAATTCTGAGTTGGGGGATAGGAAAAGTCCATAGTTTTTAGTTAAGACAATTTTCTAGGACTCATCTTTCAAGTTATAGAAAGGTTGCAATCCCACAACAGGACTTCTACCATGTTTTCTTATATCTTCGTGATCTGAACAGTACTAACAAGAAAAAAAAAACTGACAAAATTTCTTTATTGAAATCTCTAGTGAAATGCCAAAGAAGAGAGCAGAAAGAAAATATCCATTAGAATGATTTAAAACAAAAAATGGGAATTCTTACAAATTTAACAGGGGAAAAAGAAGATATAAGAGAGAAAATAGGCTATTTAATAAATGAAGAGGAACATGAAATTAATGATAAATTTAAATTACTTGGATAATGAGCTAATTTCCTAAACATAGCCATAACAGAAAAATAAAGACAAAGTTGATTTAACCAATTGGGAATTAATGAAATTTTTATGGAAATGACTGTAGCCTAAGAGTAAAGGAGTACAAACTAGCTTCTACCTCAGCATGTGGCCTGAACTGCTCTTGTCCAGGCTACCAGTACGTGGTCTTTGAGTCATCTGTTCTCTCCCTTACTTCTAGGATCCAAATCATTTGCCAAGTCCTATATATTCTACTGTCATCTCTTTTACATTCATCTTCTTCTCTCTACTCACTTGTTGATTACCCAAGATCTAGTCTTTATCCACTTCATTGTAGACTGTTGCAATAGACTCTTCATTGAGTCCACTTTTTTCCCCTCCATCCCTGTTTCCTGATTCCAATCAATCCTGCCCACAGTTGCCAAAATGATATATTTTTTTAAAATTTTATTTTATTTAATAATAACTTTGTATTGACAGAATCCATGCCAGGATAATTTTTTTTTACAACATTATCCCTTGCACTCGCTTATGTTTCGTTTTTTCCCCTCCCTCCCTCCACCCCCCCCCCAAGATGGCAAGCAGTCCAAAATGATATTTTTAAGGCTTGGGACTAACCATGCTTTTCCTCCATTGAAAAAGCCTTAGTGGCTCCTTTTTGCTCTTGGGAAGCAATCTGCTTTGGCTTTTATAGACTTAAACAATCAAAATCCCACTTAGGCTTCCATGATTCTCTCCTTTATATACTTTATTGTCCAGCAAAACTTTCCCTTCTTCCCTATCTCTATAACTTTGCACTCCCTGATACTCACACCTACAATGCAACCAACTTCTTTTAGCCTCAGCCTTGTAATATCCCTAGTGTTCTTCCAAGTTTAGCCCAAGTTTTACCAATCTGGATTATCCTAATTTCCTCAGTTATTGTACCTTCCTTCATAGCAATTCATTCATACCTTCATGCATACACACATATATAATAACATATAAGTAAATATATATGGATGTGTATATATAAGTAAATATATATGTATGTGTATATATAAGTAAATATATACATATGTATATGTGTATGAGTGTATGGTGTATTTACTTATGTTTTTCTATCACTCTCCTTGCTTTCTCGAAAACTTAAAGGAAGGGATTTTCTTTTTTTGCCCTTGGATCCATAGCAGCTAGCAAAGTACCAGATAATGGATAGCACTTACTCAATGCTTGATGGTCCTAATCATACATGACAACTACCGAGTTCTTGACCTGGATTTCTAAAATACACATACATCACCTTGACAAGGCTCCTTTGGGACCCACTGGGAGTTTGAATGCCCATCTTCCAGAATTTTTCAGTATACTCCCTGCTGCCATTGTCCTAGCAGGATTTTGGTAATTTATAATAATCCACCATGCAGTTAGACTGCAACCAAACCAGAATGGTTCTATGAAAGGACAATATAGAGAGTAAAACTAGCATGAAAGGCTCTGTTTAAATCAAAGGCAATTATTGGAAGCTAGTTCAAATGTGACCTAGGATATTTACTTGCTGTATGACTTTGGACAAGTCATTTTAACTTTGTCTGCCTCAGTTTCCTCACCTATAAATGGGGATAATAAGAATACCCACCTCTCAGAATTGTTGTGAGGATCAAATGAGGTAAAATTTGTAAATATTGTAAAATGCTTAGCATAGCACGGGGCTATACAATTGTTAGACATTATTATCATTAGTAGCATTAGAGACACATTTATCTCTTTAATAAACAGAAGATAAGGAAGAGTTAAAGTGTGTTATATTTTGTAGTATCAATTAATATCTCAAGGATCTGTGATTTTATGGCTGCGGCTCCTCCCTCCATTCAGAATGTTCTCATCTTTTTTCAGTGAATAGTCTCTGACATCATATGTGGTCAAAAGGGTTTGTTCTCTTTTTCACCCTAGGATAAAACTAAGCTTCTCTGAAATTACTGAGGCTGACTCTTGTATAACAGATATCTTATTTATCAATGGCCATGAGCTTGGAACCTTTCCATTTGGTAGTAAATGCCAGAGATTGTACTTGTTGAATAGCATGTAGTCAGAAGCCTCAGGTTATCTCCAAACCACAATGAAGCATCAGGATGAGATATAAGTGGAAGTCTTTAGGAGATATAGTAAAACTTGTGAATTTATCCAACTGCTTTGGAGAATATTCTGGGAATTCTGCCTAAAGAGTTATAAAACTGTGTGTGCCTTTTGCCCTTGCAATACAAGTATATGTTTCCCATGATGATTAAGGAGAAAGCATATACATTCTAAAATATGTATAGGAGCTTTCTTTGCAATATCAAAGAACTAGAGATTGAAGGTAAGCCCATCAGTTGGACAATGGCCAAACAAGTTGTCATATAAGATTGTGATGGAAGAAATGAGCAGGTTAATTTTAGGAAAAATGCATTAAATAACTAAGTGAAACGAGCAGAGCCAAGAGGATGTTAAATACAATAACTACAATACAGTTCAACTAATTATAAATGACTAAGTTGTTCTGAATATTACAAATATTTAAATCAATAAAAAGAACCTGTGAAGGAACATGGCTGTCCACTTCCAGAGGAAGAACTATGTGCACTATATGGTTTCACATATATATCTATGTCAAATATTGACCTCTAGTGTGAGGTTGGAAGAGATGGAGGGAAATACCTTAGAACTTTAAAATATAACAATAAAAGTGAAATATAGTGATATGCTTAGTTACTTTTTGGTACCAGAATGTTGTACTGGTGCCTTTTGCTTTTAAATCATAGTTAATTCTGTAATTACCCAACCATTCTGATAAAAGTAAAACAATAATGTAAAAAATTACCTAATACAAAAACAACATCTTGGTAGGATTTTGCCTCTCTGATTGCTCTGAAGGAGATAGTTGGAGGAGGATAGTTTTCAAGACAGTACCTATTTAAGTGCTTATTATTGCGCTTAATATGGGTAGCTAGGTGATGTAATAAATAGAATGATGGACCTGGAGTCAGGAAGACTCTTATTTCTAAGTTGAAATCTGGCCTCAGATTCTTACTAGCTGCATGACCCTGAGCAAGTAACTTAATCCTGTTTGTCTCAGGACAAAATTTTGTAAAATGAGTTGGAGAAGGAAATAGCAAATCATTCTAGTATCTTTGCCAAGGAAATACCAAATGGAATCATGATGAATCAGACAATACGGAAAAAAACAAAACAACCAAGCCAAAAAAAAAAAAAAAAAAAGACTGAATGATACTGTACAAAAAATACTGTGTTTACAAAGAAGAAAAGGAAAGTCCCTGCCCTAATGGAGTTTACAATCTAATTGGGAAAGCCAGTACATAATAAAGCTGAAAAGGGTCCCAGAGAAAGTGCCCAGCCTACGGGCATGATGGTGATGAAGTGGGATAAAAAGAATGAAGTTAATGAGAAATGAAGAGTTAGCTGGCCATTTAAGCCTTCTTTATATGGAAACTTTGGGAGGAGATACTTGTTCCAGCACGCCAATCAGAGGGCAGAAGCTACTGTGGTTTCTGATTAAGTGAGAGTACCAATGCTGAATCACAGAAAGATTGCTTTCCCTGGAAGAATATGCTTCATTATCTGGTCTCCCCAGACTACCAGCCCTATTCCTAGGCCAGCCTAGGATTTGAGGGGATAAATCATCATAAAAAACTGCAGACTCTTTAAGGATATGTCTTGCAATTCTCTAATTATTCTGTATATACCTAGTGCCTAATCTAAAACAACAACAACCACACAGTTGAATAAATGCTTGTTTTTGCTGTAATATAAAGAGACTGAATTACTCAGGGTCCACCCCCAGTTAAAATTTTGACAGCAGCACAAACTGATCTGTAAGGAGAGATGAAAGTTACCATCATTAAATATTGAAAAAAGAGAAATGGTAGATGACAAGAGAAGCACATCAAGAATAGATAGCTAATAGGAGGAAAAAAGTATAGACAGAAAGCATCAAAATGAGATGTAACTTGGAATCATTGCCTGAAGCATGCAATTGATTATTTGAGGTAAATTTGGGAAATAGTTATGGCTAAACAGGAACAAAAGGACTAAGGCTGCTTTGAGTGGCTCAAGGTATTGATTGAGCATAAAGTGGAAAGTAACATTCCCTCTATCTCTTGTTTTAGCTTGACAGAAGAAGCGTGAGATCAATATTGGGTCACTCATTAATAAAACTAGAAAAATTGGAGGGGTACTTAGTGAAGAGCACCAAAATTGTTAAAGGGGAGAAAGATCAATTGAAAAAGGAGAATGGGAACTGAATCTTTAGCTCTTGGCCAATAATGATAAGTCAGAGATCTGCTGCTCCTTTCATTTAAGAAAAAAATGTACGATGAAAGAAGTCTTATGATACCTATGATAGTATGTGTGAAATGAACATGCTCTTAATTTAGAATACATAATTATTCTTATAAAATATCCATGACTATTTTGCATGAACTTAATTATATTTGGTTCATAATATTCTAACTTATTTTACTTCACCTTTCTGCTTTGATTTATTATCAACCAACTGACCTTTGTTAAATACTATGTATACTTACTTTATTTAAGTGACCAATGAGATACAAGGATGCAGCATCTGTCCTTATGAAGTTTTATAATTCTCTAAGGTCTTAGGGAACATCCCCAAATATCTATAGTACCAAGTAGAATATAAGAAGTGCTTCTAAGAGCTAAGATTAAGGTCCTTCATAGGAGGAAGACATCATTTCTTAATGATGGAATCAAGAAAGTCTTCGTGAAAGGTGGGATTTGAGTTGACCTCCAAGGTTTGACAGAATATTAAGAGTTAGAGATGGATGAAAGCATGTCAGTCTAGTCATTTTAGCTATATAAAGATAAGAAAGTTAGGGACATGTTCAGTGATGATCAATAGTTCAGTTTCAATTCAAGTAAATCCAATAAAGGTATTGACTTAGAAAACCACAAATTAACATTATCTGTGGTGTGTTATATTTTTTTATTTTGCTAAACATTTCCCAATTATCTTTTAATTTGTTCTGGACTGAAAGTTGGCTATGTGAAATCCCTGGTGTAGTGGATAAAGGGCTCCTTGGAGCCAAGATGATTGGGTTCAAAATATGTTTCTAACACAAACTGGTTCTGTGTCCTTGCTCAAAAGACTCATCTTAATCCTCGGGGCAAATTTCTAAAACTATGAAATCGTTAGATTGCAAGCTCATTGAGATCAAGATCTGCCTTTCACCTCTTTGTGTGTCCCCCAAATTTTAGTACAATGGCATAAATGTTTATTGACTGACTGACAGAATTTAAGAGGAGGTAGTGATCTGGATCAGTAGGAGGAATATTCTTACCAGTGGGTTTTCTATAAAAATGAAATCACATTACCCCTCTCCTCCCCCCTCCTTTTTTTTTTTTATACTATATACCATTCACTGTGATAGATGCTGAGAATATAATGAGATAGAGGACATAGTCCTGCCTTGGTGTTTGTAATCTACTAAGGTAAAACAGCATGTCTATCAACATGTACAAAATATAGAAGCGTTCATTTTGGTGAATGAATTACTCTTAGAAAAGGAGAAGGTTTAAGAAAAGCTTTATTCAGAAGATGACTTGTATGGAGAGGTCAGTTTAACAGGAAAATAGAATAAAGGAAGCAAAATGAATATGAAACCAGTTTTAATAAGGAGGAAACTGGATTACGATGGGCTCTAAATGTCAAATTTAAACAAAAGCATAGAATATGTGAGGAAGATGATAATCTACATATTTTGGCCTTATTATTTTGTATTACAATCATTAATGCATTATAATTCACACCTTGTGTGATATCATTAAGACAATCAACTGTGAAGGAAATTGGAAGATGGGTTGCAATCTGAGCTAGCACTTGAGACCAAGAAGCATTTTACTCTCAAGAAATGTCAGTTTATTTAACTCAATGCAAAAAGTATTTTTGAAGTGTCTATTGTGAGCACAGCTGTAATTATATCATTGTTCCAATGCAACTCTCACCTTTTGACATTGTTACACAATAGTGCCTGCAGAATATGTACATATAGAATATACAGAATAGTATCAAGTTCCTGATTTAGGAAGTATGAATTGAGAAACTAGTTTGAACTCTAAAAATAAATGACCTTGAACGTAGCATAAAGAGTCTGGCCTTTAATAGGAAATGGAACACTTGAAGGTTTGTGGGCCCTGAAGGGATGTCATAAGAGATGAATTAGGACTGTTACAACCTTCAACTTGTTAATTGAGTGGATTTTAATTGAGAGAAATGATTTGGTTTCTGAGGGAGAATGCAACTTGCATTGAGCCTGGAAATATAGAAATTTCCCACAAAGAAGACAACTCTAGTTGAAAGTTTTTCATTAAAACAAACATTTAGGCTAGTCAAATTAATGAAATCTTGATCAGGTTAGAGAAGCACAACACATTTCAGTGCTGTAACTGACATATGCATATTTTGTTTTTATTTTTCTATATATCCCCTTTATCATGGAAGCTATTAAATTTTGTGGGATTCTGACTGGCTCCATGATATTTGAATTGTTCCTTTCTGGCTTCTTGAAATATATTTTTTCTTTTTTCCCTGGGAACTCAGGAATTGGATTATAATATTCCTGTGAGTTTTCATTTTGGGATCTCTCTCAGAGATGATTAGTGGATTCTTTCCATTTCTACTTTATCCTTTGGATTGAATGACTCAGGGAAGTTTTCTTGGATAATTTCTTGAAATATGATGTTTAAGCTTTTTTGTTTGATCAGGATTTAAAAATAATCCAATAAGTTTTAGGTAATTTCTCCTTGATATATTTTCCAGGTCAGTTTTTATGATATATCACCTTTTTTTTTTCTATTTTTCATAATTTTGATTTTATATTATTCTGATGTCCTCTGGAATCATTAATTTCCACTTGAAAAATTCTATTTTTAAGGAATTATTTTTTTCAGTGAACTTTCATACCTTTTACCATTTGGATAATTCTGCTTTTTAAAGAGTTCTTTTCTTCAGTGAATTTTTGTTCTTTTTTTTTAAAACCTTTCTTCAATGGCTTTTTGTACTTTAAAGACCCTCAACTCCTTTTTTTTTTAATTATCATAGCTTTTTATTTACAAGATATATGCATGGGTAATTTTTCAGCATTGACAATTGAAAAACCTTTTGTTCCAATTTTTTCCCTCCTTCTTCCCACCCCCTCCCCAGATGGCAGGTAGAACAATACATGTTAAATATGTTAAAGTATGTGTTAAATATAACATATGTGTACATATCCATAGTTATTTTGCTGCACAAGAAGAATTGGACTTTGAAATAATGTACAATTAACCTGTGAAGGAAATAAAAAATGCAGGCAGACAAAAACAGAGGGATTGGAAATGCTATGTAGTGAAAACCCCCAACTCTTAACAGTCTTTTAAAAATAATTTTCTTGCATCATTCTCATTTCTTTACCCAAATTTTCCTTCATTATTCTGATTTTTTTTCTTAACTCTTCCAGGAATTCTTTTTTGGCTTATGTCCACTTGTGATTTTTCTTTGGAGGTTTGGTTGTAACTATTTTTATACTATTTTCTTTTACATTTATATCTTTGTCTTTCCTGCCCCCATAGTAGCATTTCATGGTCATGTTCTTTTTTGTTGTTTACCCATTCCCTAATCTTTTTTTTTTTACTTTGAACTTTATGTTAAAGTTTGCCTCTGATTTCCTGGGAGTGAAAAAGTACTGCCCCAAGCTTCTGACTCTTATGCTGTTGTTTTCTGAGCTACTTCTAAGCTTTTCTAAGTTTTTAGTGCTTTAAAAATAATATAATTTGTTGAGAAGTGTTATCATTACTCTCCTTATCTGTATTTTGGGCTTTCCTCATGAAGGGTGCCAGTGTCCTTCAACTGCAATTGTTGATGTTTCTCTATGCCATGGGACTGTGACCAGAGCTGTTGCCTCTTTGTGACCAATCACAGACATTCTCCTTTGCCCTGGAACTGGCTTCTTTCCATTTTGGAAGTGGGACCCAGAATTGCTTGTGGTCCATAGAGTTACCAATCAGCACCAGGTGTGCAGGTGTGCCAGCAAAAGATTCCCTATGATTTTTCTGACTAGTTGTCTGATCTTCTTATCATCTCTGGGCTGTGATCTCTTGAAGTTGCTGCTGCTGCTGTCTCTAAGCTGTATTGCTGGTTCTTTCACAGAATGTACTAGTTGACATCCATCCCTGTATCACAGATCTATCCTTTAGATTTCCTAAGTTATCTTAGGGGAGAAAATATCTCACTGTGAATTTTTGTTAAATCAGCCCCTCCTAAATTTTATTTAAGCAGTTATTTTGAGAGAAATATTGGAAAAGTTCATCTGAATGGCTGCATTTAAAATACCATCCTTAGGTCCTTCAGCAAAGATCTGATTTTACTTCAGAATCTTATTAGGTGGGAAAGTCACATAATCTCCCTATGCGTCTGTTTCCTCATCTATAACATAGAGATATACACATATTTATAAATCTTAAAAATGCTATCTAGATGTTAGCTATTATCAGTACTTAACATAAGGCTGAGATGTTAAATGAGCTTAATAAATATATGATTTAGAGCAGGGAAGAACCTGCAGTCATTTGGTAAAATCTCTTCATTTTCCAAATGATGAGACTGAGCTTGAGACAAGTAAATTTATTGGTTGAGGTCAAACAGATCATAAATAATATTGTCAAACCTTGACTTAGGTGAGAACTCTATCATAGTTCTAGTATTGTTGTATTCTATTATTAATTAACTCATCTATTATTAACTTTTCATGTGCTTATTTCTTGTCCTTCCAACTAGATTCTAAGGTATTGAGATCAGAGACCATATTTTATATTTTATGTCTTCCAGAATGCCAAATATGTTAATGTGAGCTTTCTCAAAATGTGATAAATACTAATTAAATGAATTTTATTGCAAACAGATTGACATACTATTGTTTTATATAATCCACAGATTCAAGTATGGTATTCATAGACAAGCCTACTTTTGAATTAGTAAGATCCATAATCAAAATTCTCTCTGATACCTATTAGTTCCAGTACCCCATGGACAAGTATTAGTTCCAGCACTCCATGGACAAGTTAAGCTCTGAGAATCTTGAACAGCTCTCCAAAATAAATTACAGATGAATTATCACTGTATCTGCAGAGGAATTTTTCATCCTAATGAATTCACGGGTCTAATTACTCCAATTCCACCAAAAAAAAAAAAAAAAAAAAAGGAACCAGAAAATGAATATAGGAATATCTGGACCAGAGGTGGATTTGGAAAAATTTTTTATAATAAACATTTTGTTATAATGAAGATTTTCAAATGTACTTTGAAATAGATGAAAATTGAATTCTGTATTAAAAAACATATTTGAATGGTTTTTCTAGATGTTAATGGCTGTACTTTCTTAGCTGATCTCACAGGAGAAAGTTATTTTAGCAGAGTAGGGAGGTGTCAAATACAATAGAGCCTGAAGTATGTAGAGTGGATATAGAAGCACCTCAGAGACAGGATTTGTGTTTGAGGCTTGCTTCTGAAACCATTTGACTTGCGTGTCATGGAAGGTCACTTGTCAACTTTATAGGGCTTTGTCCTACGAGGAGTTTGTGTTTTACTTTAGAAGCAATAGGGAACTAATGATGATTTTTGACTTGAGAACTGATACACTCAGATCTATGTTTTAGAAATATTAACTTGATAATGAGGAAGTCCAGATTTGCAGATTATTGGTGCTTTACTGTGTAAAGCTACATCGGGGGAGATGTCTCTGATGAAAACTATTACAATTATAGAAATTACAGCTAGAAGATTAAAATTTGCTAGAATAACATGAGGGAATCTAGATAGAAACTTTTTATGAGTTGTCAATCAAACCAAAGGGAACACATTTTTTAAGGTAAAAATTTGTGAACTGAAGTTGGAACAACATGGTTAATAATGAAGTTATTGTTTTGCATTTTTAAAGGGACAGAAAAACGTAATTTCTTTGTACTGGTTGACTTTTTGTTTCTTAAAGTAGAAGAATGGTCAGCCAGTACCATTTTAATTGAAAAACTATCAGTCACTTAGATCAACAGTGGAATAGCATCAGAGAGTCATGAGGCTATTGGGCTGAGAATTTTAGATTCATCATAGTCTTGTGAGGAATAACCTCAGGCAGCCACTTAGGATTTCTGTACTTTAGTTTCTCACATAAAATGGAGATGATTGTACTCAATCATTATACTCAATTGTATTCAAATTGTACAATTATACAAATTGTACTCAGAAAGATATTGTGAAAATAAAATGTGGTATGTAATTAAAATATATCACAGTACAAAAGAGGATATTTTATAAAACTTATTAGGAAGCTTAAAATAGTATGCAAAATGAAAACCACTTATTCAAACAAAATTATGGCTAATGTTTTAGGGTAAAATTTATAAGTTAAGAAATTATTTTGTAAATCACCTTTTCCTGTTAAAATGCTTTGGGATAAACAGTAAAATACTGGGATCATCTGAAGAAATCTGGAAACAATAAGTTTCCCTTTGCAGGAGAGTGCAAGGACTAGTGCCTATTTTTCTCGTTTTTGTTCTTCATCTCTAGGGAACATCTTCTGCTTTCTAAAGGAAATTGAACCAGAAGACATTGGGCAGTGTACCAAAAGGTGAAACTCATGGAATTTTGGGAAATGTTGTTTAAAATGATTTATGGAATAATGCCCTTTTTATGACACTATACTGCTGGGTAGGGCATAAGCTTCTAGAGTTTTCAAGTAGTTGTTTTTATATTTGTTTTTAGTTCTGAAGTAATCTAAAACAAGATAAATTATCTTACAGGAGTTTGCTTGGTAACTCCTTTCCAAAGGTAGTATTTTTCCTTCTGAACTTGTTAGAGATATTGATCCTTTATTGAGGCTAATATCATCCTTCAGGGAAGCCAAGAGATATAAAGTACTTTATGATGTAAGAAATAAAGTTGTACATGGAAGATAACAGCAGCGATAGCAAAACCCAAGAAATATGAAAGAACAAATCAAATGGAGAAGGTTGATTATCGCATTAAAAGGAGATAATTGATGGTTTTAAAAAATTGTGTTCTGTATACTGAAATAATTAATATTTGCTATTATATTCTGTATTGAGAATTATACTTTTTTTTGATTCTGGAATTTAAAAAAAAAAAGCTTTTGGGAGGAAGAATTTTTTTTTTGGAATTCCCTAGTACTATTGGGATGTTTCCTGGAAGAGGTCACTATCTTCCCAGATATAGAGGGTCACATTTTTCAAAAAAGGCATTTTTTTGTGATGTTAGCTTTTTTTTTTTTACAAGATAAATACAACAATATATTTATAAATATAGTTGTGATAAACAAAATGGAAAACATTGTACTCTAAGTTAGAGAATTGCATACATAGGTACCTAAATTCAGGCTTTTCTTTTTAAAAAAATGAATAATATTTATTAGGCATCTAGATGGTAGAGTGAGTAGAGAGCAGGGTCTGGAGTGAGGAAGGTTTATCTTTATAAGTTCAAATCTGGTACTTACTAGTTATATCACCTTGAGAAAATGATTTAACCATATTAGACTCAGTTTTCTTATCTGTAAAATGAACTAGAGAAGGAGAAGGAAAACAATTCCAGTGTCTTTGTTCAGAAAATCCCAAGTAAGGTCATAAAGAATCAAACACAACTGAAATAATTAAACACGTTTCTTCCCAACATTATCATGTGAGTTCAATAATTAACGAAGGGAATATAATTTTCAAATTCTCCAATAAAAGGGCTGGAAGCAGTTTCAAAAAATCTCTAACCCAGCCTATATGATTTTAAGTGGTTAGATGTATTAAGCCACCAGTGACATCATCTCTAATCACTCTCAATTCTTATAACTTTACTCACACTATTTCCATCCATATAATCATATTTTCCTCTGTTTTCTGAACTCTGTTACACCTTTAACAGTGAGCAACCCAAACAATCTTATCTTTAAAGGGTCCAATCAATACAGAAAAGACAGAAAGATGGACTTTGAATATAGATGTAGATAACAACTATGTATGTATTTTTATATTTATATCTATATCTAAATCATATATATATTCTGATTGCATTTGCTTCATTACAGATCACAAGTCTTTAGAGCTAACGTCAAGTAATAATAGGTTGTCTCACTGAATTAGTGATAGAAGGATGTGTCTGGGTAGAAGTCTGGGGTATAATTTTAAATCTGGGAAATGAAAGTTATTTATTTTCTTCCCATTTTGCAGTAAGTTCTTTCCTGAGTTTCTTGACTTATATAGTAGATGAAAATATAAATGGTTTCTTTATGAAAAATGCTTTATACTGACCTTTGAAAAATTCTCCACATAATTGGTGATAGAATGCTGTTTTGATGATTAAAAAGATGCATATTCTGAACATTGAACTGTTACCCATAGAGGCTAAGCACGTGTAGTAATTAAATAAGATATATCAAGAATACCAGATAGGAATTTGAAATACTGCTCTTTTCATTTCTTTCATCCCCTTTATCATACAAAATATGAGGTCTCTTGAGAACATTTTTTAATAATGATCAGAATTACATAAACCTTTCACATCTTATTATGGAAAAAAAATTTTCCTCAGAATGTGGACACCAAACATCCATTGAGTGAAAATCCTGTGGACATAAACTTTTTATTATTTTTATTAGCTTTAGCTAGTTTATCTTTCCTTCCTAGGGAGCTGCTCCCAATAATTTGTCCTTAATGGTTTTCCACTCTGGGCTCCAGAATGCATGGCCACTCCAAATCTTCCTGTCAACAAATGCCAGGAACACATCAATTCAGTACAGGAACCAGAAAGAATGCTTATCACTAGGATGGCAGCATTAACTTTCCACTCACTGCTCTTTGGTAATTCTTTGGGGAAATTTGTTTATATATTAAGGGAAGAATTTTCTGAATGACTGGAATTTTATCATGAAAGTAAAGATCATGAAAGCACACATACTCTGTTTAGGGAATAGTTGTGTTTGAATATATAGGAATTCTTATATATAAGACAATTTAAATTTAGAGCCAATTTAGAGGGAGAGAAGGCCCATTTTTCAGAAAGAATGAACAATCTCCACCTTGTAAAATGAAGGAAGGGATGAGTGTGACACAAAAGAAGATGTATTGGGGATACAATCCAGAGTATAATGGCTTAGAGATTGAGATGGTAAGGCTGTTGTTACAGCTCTAAATATGCATCTAGTTTTCCTATACATTTTTTTTTGGGGGGAGAGGATAAAATCCTTCAGTTTTTGCAGCATGAATATTTAAATGTTGTCATTGACTATATTTGACTTACATTTAACCATTCATTCTTTTTCGTGTTTTCATTAAAGCTGCCATTTAAAAAAAATTACCAATTTGACTTTGGGATTTCACTTGTTCCACCAAAGTTTGGTAGAAATAGAGAATTCTGAAAATAACTCAGCCCTTCAATATATATTTTCTTATAAGATAATTAAACTTTATAGAGTTGAATATTCAGCAGCCCATCCCTTTTCTGGAATGTATACAAATGCAGAAGGAGGAAAAGAAAATGAATGTATAGTGTAAGATCTCAGGAATGGCTTTTATAATCAGCGATTTTTTCTATCTGTGTCTGTTCTGTCTTTCTACACACATACACGTATATACTTCTATGTGTTTTTTAAAAAGGAAAATTAGAATTTTAATTTATACCTTTTTCTGTGAATGATTTTTCAAGAGAAATTCTAATGAGTTTTGCATGCTAAATTCTTAAAGTCATGATGTATCAATCTATTATTTATACCTCTCTAACTTCATAATGAAATGGGTGTTTAATCCCAACACATTATAAGGAGCAAAGAATGATATCCTGTTGCTTGTAGTGGACCCTCAGATAACTGCCTCTATTGAATTTCCAAGTCAAAATTTTCCAGGAAATAAATAAACACAGGAGAAAGTTTTTTAAAAAGAGAAATGCTTAAATGAAAGAAGTATTTATATTTACAAAAATATTTATAGCGGTTACTTTAGTGGTGGTAAAGAATTGGAAATTGAGAGGGTGTCTATCAATTGAGGAATGGCTGAACAAATTGTGGTATATGATTGTGATGGATTATTATTGTGCTATAAGAAATAATAATCAGGATGCTCTCAAAAGCATAGAAAAACTTACATGAACGTATGCAAAGTGAAATGAGCAGGAGCAGGAGAACATTGTACCTAGTACATAACAGAAATATTGTGCAATGATCAACTGTGAATGATTAAATTATTATCAGCAAGACAGTGACACAAGACAATTTTCAAAGGACTTGAGATGGAAAATATTATCTACCTCCAGAAAAGGAACCAATAGAGTTTGAATGCATATTGTCAGATATTTTTTAAACTTTCTTTATTTTTCTTTATTTTTTTTGTTTGTTTTGTGATGGAAATATTTTTGCATGACACATGCATGGCACATTGCTTATCTTCTCGATCCAGAGGGAAAAGAGGAAGACAGACTGTGAGGGAAAGAATTTGGAAATAAGAGGGATTTTTTAAGTGTTTAAAGTGTTTTATATAATTAGAGGGAAATAAAATATTAAATAAAAAGAGAAGGCTAAACTTTTAAGAATGAAATTTTCATTATTTAATGGATATTTGTTTTATAGTAATTAAACAAGTACTATATTGGATAGTAAGAATTTAATAATAAATTATCTAATAATTCTAATTAGATTATCTCTATTTTTCTTATCTTTATGATAATTTTATCTAGACAATGTTTTCAAATAAGTGAGGCTTTGATTTTAACCTTAAAGTAAAATTGAAAGTGGAAATCTGCATATTAGTTTGGTCAAAAATATTTAATTTGTGGATGATTAAAGACCCAGTGTTCGGGGAAGTTTTATAATGTGCCTTTCAGCCAAAAACATTACTTGCTTTTTAAAAAGTAGCCTGAACACATCATTTTATTAATTGTTGAAATCAATACTGATTTTTTCAACAAATTGAATGTCAAAGGTATGAAGCTTGACAGTATTTTCAATCTATAAGCACATTGTTTCTTAAAACTATACTGAATAATATATTTTTTAAATTTAATACACATGAAATATATTTTATAATATAAATGAATAATGTTAGATAATTAATAATATCAACTATGTACTATGAGATATGAAGAATGAAATCTTTGTCATGATTATTTAATTATTGCTTAGATTTTCTTGGAATTGAGAAGAATGTGTTAAAATCCTTTGTTCTGACTATGCAAAGCTATTCTCATTATCATTTATAGCATCATGGGGAGTTGTTATTGATCCCAGACTCATGTGTTAGATAGTATACAGAGCAACTAGTACTTAAAATAAAATGTAAGCTATTCGTTATTCTTTCCTATTGAGAATTGAAAATATATATATAAACTTACATCAGGCCAGTTTCCTATTTAGGTAATCCTGTTTGATTTTTTAAGTAAT
Organism: Antechinus flavipes; assembly: GCF_016432865.1. Classification (NCBI taxonomy): domain Eukaryota; kingdom Metazoa; phylum Chordata; class Mammalia; order Dasyuromorphia; family Dasyuridae; genus Antechinus; species Antechinus flavipes. The sequence goes on along the minus strand of NC_067402.1, from coordinate 49,061,868 downwards.
TACAGAAAAATCTTTAGAGGATGTGAAGCCATGTTTTTTTTTTTGTTTTTTTTTTCTTGGCAATACTGACTGCAATAACTTTTTTTAAGCTACTTTATCCAAAAGTTCCATTTGCATTAAAAAAGGTGATTGAATTTTTATTAACTGAATTCAGCATGTATTTTTTTTTCATCAGCGATTTGAGATAATTGTTGTTTTGATCAACTAATCAATCAACAGGAATTTAAACTCCTACTATGTGTGGGGAGATGCATGTAAAAAGAATAAAATTATACCAAATTAGTTGTATCTGTAGAAATTATCCAGTTCCTGAGAACATGAACTAAATTATTATCTGATTAATAATCTTATAATCAAAAGATTACCACAAAATTGGCATTCCGATTTTCAATACCAAAACAATCTCAAAATCAGGAAGGCCTGGGTTAATTTCTGCATATGACTCTTACCAGCAATTCACTTAACTTCTCAAAGTCTCTTTTTTCTCTTCTTTCTCTTCTAAGATAAAGTTACCTGAAATTAACATTTAAGTTTCGTACCTAAAATTGCAATATAGTCTTTGGTATTCTGCCATATTATGATATCTATATATTTATACATACATATATATATGTGTATATATATATGTAAATTATATAATACTCTATAATATATTTTCAATATTATATATATAACATTAAATCATTAACCTTTGCAGGGGTCCTCAAACTACAGCCTGTGGGCCAGATGCAGCAGCTGAGAACGATTATTCCCCCTCACCCCGGGCTATGAAGATTTTTATTTAAAGGCCCCCAAAACAAAGTTTTTGTTTTTACTATAGTCCGGCCCTCCAACAGTCTGAGGGACAGTAAACTGGCCCCCTATTTTAAAAGTTTGAGAACCCCTGTTAGAGTATCAGTCATCAAGCACAAAATTTAAAATTCTTCAAAAAGATTTTTTTAAAGGCAATCAATTTATCTTTCTATGCTAGGTAATCTTGGTGAGCCAAAGGGGGGAAAAAAGACAACAACTATTTCTATATTTATGTCATATAGAAAAAGATTTTAATTTTATGTGCCCATCTACATATGTTATATATATTTAAATGATACCTGAAAATTTTAATAGTATCTCAAAGTTCTAAAGGACCCCAGATACCTGCAGTTAACCAGAACCTGAACAAGAATGCTTTCCACATAATCCATCAAGAAGTACTTCTTAAGTCATTTACTATACATCAAGCATGTGCTAGGGGCTGAGAATACCAATCTAGTGAATAAAACAATCCCTTTGGGCAAGGAACTTCCATTCTAACATTCCCAATAACTCATTATCAAGGCTCCTTTTGAAAACATGTAGTGAAGGAAAACCCATTAGCAGTCCATTTCAGCTTGATATAGTTCTAATTATTAGGGTTTTTTTTTTTTAATTAAATGAGGGTAAATCTCTCTTTGCAGCTGTTTTATCTGTAGCCAAGAAGAGTAAATCCAATACCTCCTCTACATAGTGACTCTTCAAGTACTTGAAGATAACTATTCTATCCATCTTCCCTAAGACAGTGGTCCATGAGATTTTCTTGGAAAAGATACTAGAATAATTTGTTATTTCCTTCTCCAGTAGTAAGCAGAAGTTAAGTGTCTCGCCTTAGGATAAATAGTTAGGAAATTTATGAAGCTAGATTTGAATTCTAGTCTTCCTGACTCCAAACCCAATGCCCTATTGTACCACCTAGCTATTCTTTTTTTTGTAAAATACACAACTTTAATTCTTTTAATTGATGTTTGCATCATATCTTCTCACTGAATTAAATTTACATTTACAAATATATTTCCATTCTGTCCAATCAAATATCCCTAATTGTGTTATGGAAGTGAGTGAATTCTCTAATGTCATTTTGGTGGATTTTAAGCCCTGGTGGATATTTAGCTAATCCTATGCTTTTTGGCTCTTCCCATTAAAAAGTAAAATATTAATTGTCATTTATAAGCTAGTATGAAGAGTCAGCATAAGTATGGATATAATTGTTTATATGAGCTAGAAGAGCTTTGGCTGAATAACAGAAAATAGACTCTTTTTTTAGTACTAAAATGCCCACACACTCACAAAGTCTCTCTAAAGAACATGGGGATCAATTGAAACATGGGAGACACTAGCACAGGACTGTTTAGAATGGTATGCCTACATTAAAGAAAGTACTGCTAAGAACAAAGAAGAATTTCAGTAGGTCAAAAGAAATGTGAGATACACTAATTTAGGGCCATCTCTACTCTAAAAGTTTTTGCAGACTATTTGTGTCTGACTTGTGGTAGAGTGTACCATGATCATATTGGTCTAATCGGTCACAATCATACACATTGTACCTTGAGTCTGACATAATCATGCCATTTTGGTCCTCATCAAGAATGAAGATCATATCCAGCAGTGTTTCTACTGGGCTTATACCCCAAAGAGATACTAAAAAAAGGGAAAGGGACCTGTATGTGCCAAAATGTTTGTAGCAGCCCTGTTTGTAGTGGCTAGAAACTGGAAAATGAATGGATGCCCATCAATTGGAGAATGGCTGGGTAAATTGTGGTATATGAATGTTATGGAATATTATTGCTCTGTAAGGAATGACCAGCAGAATGAATACAGAGAGTCTTGGAGAGACCTACATGGACTGATGCTAAGTGAGATGAGCAGAACCAGGAGATCATTATACACTTCGACAACGATATTGTATGAGGACATATTCTGATGGAAGTTGATTTCTATGACAAAGAGACCTAACTGAGTTTCAATGGATAAATGATGGACAGAAACAGCTACACCCAAAGAAGGAACACTGGGAAACGAATGTGAACTATTTGCATTTTTGATTTTCTTCCCGAGTTATTTTTACCTTCTGAATCCAATTCTCCCTGTGCAACAGGAGAACTGTTCGGTTCTGCAAATATGTATTGTATCTAGGATATACTGCAACATATTTAACATATATAGGACTGCTTGCCATCTTGGGGGGTGGTGGAGGGAGGGAGGGTAAAAATCGGAACAGAAACGAGTGCAAGGGATAATGTTGTAAAAAAATTACCCTGGCATGGATTCTGTCAATACAAAGTTATTATTAAATAATAATAAAAAAAAGATAAATACTGAAAAAAAAGAATGAAGATCATAGTCACATAATAAGTTGGAGTTGAGTGAATTGAATTACAAAAAGGTCCTATTTATTACTTATTTGGCAAATTAATTAATTGAAGTATTTTTTTAACTTTAATTGATTTGGATATGAAATTTGAGAATATAAAATGAATGTTTTTTTCAAAAATCACTTTTGAGAGAAAAATAAACAAAGGTTTACTCTGCAAAATAAGTTGATTTTCAGTGTGGAGATACCACAGTAAATATTCAGAAACATGCACCAAAGTTCTGTTAAAGAATGATAAAATCACAGGGTTTGAAGGGACCTCAAGACCATCTTGTCCCCTAAGAATCTAAATAGGGATCTTATATATAAAGAACCAAAATGTCTAGATGATTCTGTTTGAAGCCGTCTGGTGATTAAAAACACATTACCTTATTATTCATTACTTTCTAGATGGCTCTAATGGCTAGGACAATTTCTCTTAAGTCAAAAGTTAAAATTCACAGCTTGGAAACTTCTGCCCTCTTCATCTACTTCTGTTCTCATGTGTGAGCAAAACAAACCTGATCCCTATTCTCCATGATAGCTCTTCAAATTGCAGAAAATAATGATTTTCTATTTTATGTATCTTTACTTTTCTAAGCTCAGTGTCCCCAGTTTCTTCAGCAGATATTTATATAGAAAGATTGGAAGTGCCCTCACCCTCCTGGTTTCTCCCTCTGGAAAACTCGTGATTATCAATATCTTTCCAATAAAGTAATATCTAGAACTCAGCACAGTGTCCATATAGGATATCTCATGTAGTTCTTGACTATAGGCTGATAATTGTACTATGAGCTATCATTTATATTGCTTTTTAAGAAAGGAAAAGGATCAAAAAGAAAGCCAATGATATTGAAGTGCAGTTAGCAAAATACTTAACATGCTCCCAGATTTCAGGTCCTGTTTTTACATTTATTATCTCATTTAGTAGTCTTGATATTTTAACAAGTAGATTCTATTATTATCCCCATACTATAGATAAGGAAATTGAGGAGATGGCCTGTTACTTGCCAAGGGTTATATAGCTAGTAAACATCTGCACCTGGATTTGAATTTTTCTTTCTGATTCCAAGTCCAGTGCTGTCCATTGCACCACCTAGCTGCTTACTTCTCTTGGTAGCTCATTGGTCAGATGATGGATATGACCAACCTTTATACATAGAATGTGTTATATGATGTGGGCAGCTCTCCAATTGTGTGGTGCTCTGGTTGGCGGTTGATTCAGTTCAGTTTAATAGGGGTTTACAAAACAAATTGTGCTTGAATTTATGAGAAAATATTGATTTAAAAGCCATCACACAAATTTTGATTTTTATAGAGGTGATTGTTAGAGGGGAAAGAAGTCACAAAAGCTTAGTTTTCATATTTACAAAGGCATACCACGCAAATATTGCACTGTCTTGTTATTAGAGATAAGAGTTTATTAAATACATCCAAAATTATCTTCATTTTCATTCTTTCCTTTGCTGTAGCAATTCTAAAGGCAAAAATTATATCTGTATCTGCCTTATTGTGTGATGATAGACAATTGTTGCATTGTTCCTAAGGCACTTATTTATGTATATCTTGGCTTAAATAATATAATTCTTCTCTGGGCAACTTCAGCAAATGTTTATTAAGTAGCTATTGTATTGAACAGTATGCTAAGCATAGCGGATACAGAAACAAAAAATAACAATCTACCCTCAAGGTGTTTATGTTCTGTTATGGTCAGAGAAATCAAGGGGAGTGTGTTAATTTATATAATTATTTTTAAAAAAGTTATTGAAAGATTGGAAAGATGGGAGTTGGAATGCAAATTAGAAAAAAATTTAGGCTTCACTTTGCTTCCTAACTATCTTGTCTATGGACAAAAGTCCATAATAAGTGATCACTTTATCACTTTAAATATCTTCCTTCATTTTTTCATTTTCAATTTTATTTATTAAATATTTTCCCCAGTTACATTCAAAACAATTCTTTCATTTGTTTTTAAGGTTTTTGGGTTCTTGGTTCTCTCCCTTCTCCCCAGTCACAATTAAGAAACCACATGTAAAATTATGTAAAATATTTCCATAAGTCAAATTGTGAAAGAAAATATCAATCTCCCACCCTAATGAAAATAAAAACTCTCAAGAAAAACTAGTGATAGAAGTGATAAAAGTAGAGAATTTTTTTTAAAGTTCCACTGATGTATTCTCTTTCTACAGTAAAAAACATTTGCAGATCACTCTCACTTTGTAAATATTTTCTTGTAGTTAAGTAAAATTAGCATACAGGGACTTCATCTGAAATTGTATGTAACATTCTACATCTGTAACATCCCCATCTCTATTTTTCAAAATTGAAAAAAAAAACTTTTTTCTCCTTCCCACCCCCACCCTATTGGGAAAAAATTGTAACAAATATGCATACTCAAACAAACTAAAGTAAAAAATTTTTCTGCCTCTCCTTGACAGTGGACTTTCCATCTCCAGGAAAATCTAACAATGTTTATGAAGAACATTTCAAAATTAAGAAAAGCAATGACAACAACTATATAGTGTTCTGTTTTTCAGGTTCATTTCAGGGATTACTTCTCGCTTTCTAAGTACCTTCCATTGAATCACAGGATTATAGAGTTGTATAGAGACATAAAAAGCATTTTTCCAAGCTGTATCTAACAAGAATACCACATAATTTGTCATTTAGCCTTCCTTTGAAGTCTTCAAGGGTGGGAGAATCCCATAGCTCCCCAAACAACCTGCTATAAATTTGAATAGTTTTATCATTAGGACATTTTCTTTCACATCAAGGTTACATATGTTTTTAAAGCAAATTTTTACTTTCTCTTTGAGACTGGTCATTGATATTAAATTCTCTCGTTTTATTAAATTCTCTCAATTTATATCTCATAAAGGGCATATTGGAGGATGGAAGTATCAGTAGCAAAGCACTGTTGAGGAGGGATAGGGTGAAAGGAGAGAGAATAAGTAGGAAGAAACACAATTAGCAATAGTAATTGTAAAAAATTTCAAAGCAAATTTCTCTGATGTAATATTATTCTTCTCTTGAAAATGATGTGCAGGAAACTATCAGAAAAAAAAAATCTGAAAATTTCTCCATGGACAAAGTGAAATATGCTGTATACAAAGCAAAGGCAATGTTCTGGAATGACCAGCTGTAAATTACATTGTTATTCTCAATAGTACACTCATCCCCAACTACTCTGAAGGACTTAAGATGAAAAATCCTATTCATACCTAGAGAAGAAACTAATTGAATCCTTATAAAGATCAAAATATTTCTATTTCTCTCTCCATTTCTCTCTTTAGAGATTTCAAGTTAGTTTTTCTTGAGGGTTTTTATTTTAATTAGGGTGGGAGATTGATATTTTCTTTTACAATTTGACTTATGGAAATATTTTACATAACTTTACATGTGGTTTCTTAATTGTGAATGGGGAGAAGGGAGAGAACTGAGAACTCAAAAACCTTAAAAACAAATGAAAGAATTGTTTTGAATATAACTGGGGAAATATTTAATAAATAAAATTGAAAATGAAAAAATGAAGATATTTTAAAAAAGAAAAAAATTATATCTCAGTTATATTTTGGGGAAGAGAGGAACCAATTAGGAAAATAAATATTCTGGAAACTACATTAGTAGATTAGATTGACTCAATAATATAATTCAGATATTTTGTTTACTTTTGAAAATATTATGATTTGGGATGTTATATAGAGAAATTGTTATAGAGACTCTAGAATTTAGGAAACCACATTGACCACTTCATCCACGTTTGTGTTTGGTTCATATAGCAATAGTTTTTATTCAAAATAAATTGAAGAAGGTAGTCCTTGATGTGGTAAAACTCTAATGAAGCATGGTGTTTCTTTTATGCAACTAACAAGTATTTCTTCCCTTAATAAAAATATTATTTCAAAATGAAATGTGTATGGAAAAGCAATTCACATAGCTATAGAAGAAAATGATTTTTACTCAACCATTATCTAATTTTATATAATAGAAGATGCTTTTAGATTGCAAATTATATCAGTATTTTTCCTACTAAAATGAATATTATTATAGAAAAATAGTACATTTGGATTTTTTTTTAAATAACAACCCATCTAAAGTAGAAGCTGACTAAATGAATAGGAATTCAAGCTTTTGAAATATTTACAAGGATATTTTTAAGTCCATAAAATTTGGAGATTGTAAGTCTAATTTTAAAAAATACGACTTTAGAAATATGTATATTGGCACAACTGTTTATTAACTCAAAGTTGTTAATGCCCATAAAATGAACTTCCTCTACTCTGCGAACAAATTTATTTTGTATTTTAGATTTAATAGTAATCCATTTGATTTTTCATTACCTGAGGTTTCCTATCTTGCATGCTCGCTTCCTCCCTTTCTTTCTCCTACTCTTCCTTTTCTCCTTCCTTCCTTTATTTTCCTTTTTTTACTATCATCACATATCCATTCCTCCCCTCACAACATTCCCTCTTCCTTCAATAAAAAGCTTTCAGTGTATCAAATTTTAGTCAAAGAAAACAAATTTATGTGGTGGTTATATCTGAAAATATATCTCATTCTGTACCTACCATTCATCACCTTTCTACTGATGGGGGAAAGCATGCATTACTAGTAATATTCCAGAATCTTGATCAGTCATTGCATTGATCTAAATAATTAGCTCTTTTAAAAGTATTGGCTTTTAAAATGTAGTCATTGTATAGACTGTTCTCCAGGTTCTGCTCACTTCATTCCATATCAGTTCATACAATTATTATCAAGTTTATTAGAAACCTTTTCTAATTTCTTACTGTGAACTGATATTTCATTACTTTCATATGCCATAATTTATTCAACTATTTCTAACCTTATGGGTTCACATTTTATTTCCAGTTCTTTGTTAAAATAAACAGAACTCCATAGATATGTTTGAATATATAAATCCTTCTACTATTTAAAAAATCTCTTTGGGAAATAGATATATAATTTCAATAGTGTCTTACAGGATCAAATGGCATCTACTTTTGGGGGTGTAATTCCAACTTGGATGGTCATTTTATTTCAAAGGTCTATCAATAATATGCATAAGCCAGCTTTTCTCACATAGTGCCTCTAATTTTTTAGTCATCTTTGCCAATATGCTTAGTAAGAGGTTTAACTTCAGAGTTGTTGAAATGGAATTTATTTCATTACTGGTGATATTGAGCATTTTTTCCATGCAACTGCTGATAGTTTGTCATTCTTTTCTTGAAAAAATATTTTTTCTTATTCTTTCACAAATTGTTTTTAATAGAATGTCTTCCTCTCCTCCCCACATTCATGTCAACCCCTTGTATATTCTGAACATCAGCCTTTTATCAGTATAATTTCTACAAAAAATGTTTCCAGTCAACTGTTTCCCTGCTAATTCTGACTTTATTGATTATTTTATGCTAAAGTTTAGAAATTCTATCTGACCAATATTGCTTTTTTTTTTTCTGGTAGTCCTTTTTATCTCTTATTTGGTCAAGAACTCTTCCTCTATCCATAATTGTGAAATATATTTCCTTCCCTCCCCTACTAATTTGTATATAATGTGACTTTTTGTATGTAGGTTGTTATGCACTTGGAGATTATTTTAGTATATTGTTTTTAATATATCCCAGACTGCTTTTCAATTCTCCTGACAGTTTTAGTCAAATAGTAAGTCCTTACCCCAAAAGTTGATGTCCTTGAATTTATTGAACACTGGGCCATTATGTTCATTGCCTTATAGATCCTGTGTGCCTAATGTGTTACATTGATGAACTCTTCAATATTTAAACTAGCACCAAATTGTTTGGATAATTACAGTTTTATTGCATGTTATATAAAAGATAGTAGAATAAGATCCTTCTTTCTTCCCATATTTTTTTTCATTATTTCCTTGAGATTTTTGACCTTTTGTACCTCCACATGAATTGTTATTATTTTTTCTAGTTCTGCAAAGCCTTCTTTTGGTAGTTTCATAGAGCATACAATCTGTAAATAAATGTAGTATTTATGTTTCCCAACCACAAACAATTAATTCTTGTCTATTTGTCTTTTTTATAATTATGAAGTCTGCTTGGCTTTATGTAATTTCTTTTTTATATTTCTGAAGACTACTTCTATTTATATAATTTCTATGTCTTTGTAAGATATACTCTCAAATATTTTGTATATCCTGTAGCTATTTAAATGGGCTTTTTTCTTAGGTCCTCCTGCTGGGATTCAATTGGTAATATAAAGACAGACTGAGGTTTTTTGTTTGTTTATTTTATTTCCTGATACTTCATTACATTCTAGGTAGGAGGACAAATCTGTATATTATACTATCTGGACATCCTTGTGAGTTAATGCTTTGCAATTGTTTTTTTACTTTGCTATTCTAAGTGTTTATAACATTATATATTCCCATTTATAGGACATTTTAAAGTTTGTAAAACTCTTTGCATAAATTAACCCCTATTTCTTAAATTAATCATGATAAGTGCTAATATTATTGTCATTTTATATGAGGAAACTGAGGATCAGGGAGGTCTTGACTTGCTTAGCTAAAAATTGCCTGAGGCAAGATTTGAAGTGAATTCTTTGTTAGTCTTAGTTCAATTCCCTATTTACTATGCCATTGTTGACTTCACAAGGTTGTCCAATATTGTTTTTAACTTAGAATATATTGTATTACATATTAATTGATGGGATACAGTGGAAAAACCACTAGATTTTGATTCAAAAACATAAATTTTTTTTTTTATGAAAAATGAACTTTCCCAGTTAGAATTTGGGCAACATACTTAACAGATCCTCTGTTCCACAGTTTCATCTGCAAGATAAATGAGAATTGGATTAGTTGATATCTAAATTGGTATCACTTCTAGTTCTATGTATATGTTCTATATTTATGATTCTGTGGTGACTTCCTATGTGGAAATAGACTGAAAAGTAGATTTCATTTTCTTCTTGTTGAGATTTTTCATTAGCTGTTGCATCCCTGGGTATTTAATTCAGGTTCTTCTTTAAGCATAGTCTTCAAAGAAGAGTCTCTACACTGAAAGTAGACCTCAAATGAGGGAATGTAGGCTTCAATTCAATATAACAAACATCTATTAAAATTTATTAAGGAAAACCCACTGACCAAAAAAAAATATTTTTAAAGTGCATAACTTTTTCCATTAATAGATTTTTTAAAAAACATGGTCTCTGTCCTAGCTTCTTCCAAAACTTACTTCAGATGCAATTTTCTATGTTTTCTGAGCTCTCCAGGTTCTGGTGGTATTCCTGTTTCCCTTCCCAAATGATCTTGTGCTAATTTGATATATACTTTTAGTTTTTAATGTGCATTCAAAGCCTCTCTTGCCAATAATGGAATGCACATATATTTAAATCAGAATTATTTAAGTTTTGTCTTTCTATCCTTAACTTCTAGAAAATGATACTTGTAGCTTAGTATACACTAAATACTCAGTAAATACTTAGTAAATACTTAGTAAACTCAGTGCTCTTATTTATGTGTTGGAAGTTTATGAACTATTTTGTATCTGATTTTTATGTTTTGCTAAGGTAAAAATGAACATAGTAATTTTAAAAATCAAAATATATGAGTTTCACCATTTTCTCCTTTTTATTTACTATTTTATTTTTCTATAATTATATGTAAAACATTTTAACACTAATTTTTTTTTCCATTTTTTTATTTTTGAAAAAAAATTCTTTACAACATTATCCCTTGCACTCACTACTATTCCGATTTTTTCCCTCCCTCACTCCACTCCCTCCCCCGGATGGCAAGCAAATACTAATTTTTGATACTTTGTTTTAATCCATTCTTATTTACCATATCTATTCTGTTTTTTAAAAAACATTTTTGTTTTAAATTTATTTTTATTTTTTGTATGATCTTCAATACAGGTATATTTCTGGGATTTTGTGACATTGATTTATATAGTGACTGATTTTTTGTAATAAATTCACAGATAGTTTTTCACATTCACCTTTGCAAAACATCGTTGCACATTTTTCTCCCTTCTTCTGTCTTCCCTTTCCCCAATATAGATTAAACTTGTACAAGTTTTCTAAACATATTTCCACATTTTATTGTGATGCACAAGAAAAATAAGATTGAAAGAAAAAAATGAGAGGAAAAAAGCAAATAACAACAGAAAAGGTGAAAAGTCTATATTATGATCCACATTCAATCCCCATAGTCCTCTCTCTGGATGCAGATGACTCTCTCCATCACAAGTCTATTGCAATTGGCCTGAATTAGCTCATTGTTGAAGGGTCTTTCATAGTTGATCATCACATAATTTTGTTGTTGCTGTGTATAAAAAAAATGTTCTCTTGGTTCTACTTACTTCACTTAACAGAAGTTCATGTAAGTCTCTACAGGCCTTTCTGAAGTGATCCTACTGATCATTTCTTATAGAACAATATTATTCTATTACCTTCATATAGCATAACTTATTCAGCTATTCCCCAGATAATGGGCTTCTACACAGTATCTAGTTTCTTGCTATTACAAAAAAGAGTTGCTACAACTATTTAGCACATGTAGATCATTTTCCCTTTTTTATGAATGATCTTTTTAGGATATAGACCCAGTAAAGACACTGCTGGATCAAAGAATATATACAGTTTGTTAGCCTTTTGGGAATAGTTTCAAATTGCTTTTCAGAATGATTGGGTTAGTTCACAACTCCACCAAAATGTTTTAGTATAAGAGTTTTCTCACATCTCTTCTAACATCTATCATTATTTTTTCCCATAATTTTAGCCAAAATGGGAGGTATGAAATGATGTCTTAATTTGAATTTCTCTATTCAATAGTTTACACTCATTTTAAATCTGAATCCAATTTCTCTTCCTGACTTCTTCCCAACTCTCTCCCATTGAGAAGGCAAGCAATTTGCTATAGGTTATACATGTGTACTTGTGCAAAAATATTTCCATAATCATTGTGTTGTGAAATAAAACATACCAAAAAAACCTCTCAAAAAACGTAAGGCATAAAAGTGTGCTTCAATCTATATTCAGACATCAATCAGTTCTTTCTCTGGGGATGGATAGCATTTTTATCATAATTCCTTCAAAGTTTTATTGGATCATTGTATTGCTGAGAATAGCTAAGTTATTCACAGTTGATCATCCTAAATATTGCCATTACTTTGTACATAGAACATTTTATTTTGCCTGAGCTCATGGAAATTTGTCCAAGTTTTTCTGAGAGTATTCTGCTCATCAATTCTAATAGCACTATAGTATTTTATCATAATAATGAACCATAATTTGTTCAGCTATTCCCCAATTGACTAGTATCCCCTCAATATCTAATTCTTTGCCATCAAAAAAGAGATGCTCTAAATATTTCCATAATATAATCTATATTTCCTTTTCTTCTGTGTTTTTTTATCTTTTTTTTTGGATACAGACCTAGTAGCGGTATTACTAAGTCAAATGATTTGATAGTGCTTTGAGCATAGTTGCAAATTGCTTTACAGAATGGATGAATCAGGTCACAATTCTAGTAACATCTTGTTTTTTTTCTCACAATTGTTTTAACAGTTGCCATTTTCATTTTTTGTCCTATTAGCCAATCATATAGGGATGGGGTAGTATTTCAGAATTATTTCAACTCACCTTTCTTCAGTTAATAGTGATTTAGAACACCTTCTCATATTGTTATAGATAGCTTTGATTACTTCATCTGAAAACTATCCCCATCTTTTAATCATTTAGCAATTGGCATATAATATTTATTTTTACAAATTTGATTCATTTTTCTTGAAAAAAGAAGCTTATTATTACAGAAACTTGGTTCAAATTTTTCCCAGTTACTATTACTAACTATATTTCTTTCTGTCCTATTTCCTGCCTGCTTCCTCTCTTTGATTTTCTCTCTCTTTTCATGCTGTCCCTCCTCAGAAATATTTTGCTTCTGATTATCCATTCTCCAATTTTCCCTTCCTTCTATCACAACCCCATTCTCTTATTTCTTTTCCCTCCTATTTTCTGTAGGGTAAAGTAGATTTCTATACACAATTGAGTGTATTATATTATTCCCCCTTTGAGCCAATTCTAATGAGAATAAAGTTTACTCACTTTTTTCCTTCCTTTTTGCTGTAAAAGCTTTTATTTGCTTCTTTTATGGGAGATAATTTACCTCATTCTATCTTTCCCTTTCCCTCTTCTCTAGTATATTCCTTTATTAAAATTAATACAAGGAATTTTATTTTTAGATTTTATTCCTTATTATTCAACTATCTCTGTCCTTTGTGTACACACACATACACACACACACACACACACACACACACACACACACACACTTTTTCTTACTGCCCTATTAATTAATAGTCATTAATTAAAAATCATTATGAGTTACAGGTATCATCTTCACATAAAAATGTTTAACCTTATTAAGTCCCTTACAATTTCGCTTTCCTCTTTACTTTTTTATGCTTTGAAGTTTGTATTTAAAAGTCAAACATTCTATTCAGCCCTTCAATTCTGGTCTTTTCATTAAGAATTCAATAAAAAAAGAGAAAGAAATGAAAGGAACTAGAATAGGGAAGGAAGAATAAAACTATCATGCAGATGATATGATGATATACTTAGTGAATCCTAAAAAATCATCCAAAAACCTACTGGAAACAATTAACAGCTTTAGCAAAGTTGCAGGATATAAAATAAACCACACAAATCATCAGCATTTCTATATATTACTGAAAAAGGCCAGTAATAAATGATAGAAAGAGAAATTCCATTTAAAATAACTATAAACAAAATAAAATATTTGGGTGACTAACTGCCAAAACCCCAAGAATTATATGAACACAATTACAAAACACTTCTCACACAAATAAGATCAGATCTAAACAGTGAGAAATATATCAATTGTTCATGGCTAGGTCAAGCCTAATATGATATGACAATTCTGTATAAATTGGTCTACTTACTCACAGCCAAATCAATCAAACTGCCAAAAATTGTTTTATGGGGCTAGAAAAAATAATAACAAAATTCATCTGGAATAACTAAAAGTCAAGAATATCAAGGGAAACAACTAAAAAATATAAAGTATGGTGGCTTACCAGTGCCAAACCTAAAGCTATATTATAAAACAACCATCATCAGAACCATTTGATACTAGATAATAAGTAGAGTGGTGGATCACTGAAATGGGGGAGAGACACACAATACAATAATCAAGGCTTATAGTCAGCTAGTATTTGATTAACCTCCCCCCCCAATTCCAGCTTCTGCAATAAAACCTCATTATTTGACAAAATTTCTGGGAAAACTGGAAAATGATATCTTAGAAACTCAGCATAGATTTACATCTCATATTCTATACCAAAATAAGGTCAAAATGAGTGCATGATTTCTGCATTTATGGTACCATAAATAAATTAAATAAATTAGGAGATCAAGGGATAACTTACCTATCAGATCTTTGGAGAAGGGAGGAATTTATAACCAAAGAAGAACTAGAGAACATTATGAAAGGCAAAATGAACAATTTTGATTAGATTACATTAAAAAGTTTTTGCACAAACAAAATCAACAGAAACAAGATTAAAAGGGAAATACAAAGTTGGGAAAAATCATTACAGCCAATGTTTCTGATAAAAGTCTCATTTCTAAAGTATATAAAGAACTGTGTCAAATTTATATGAATATAAGTCATTCTCCAATTGATAAATGGTCAAAGGATATGAACAGATAATTTTCAGATGAAAAAATTAAAGCCATCTCTAGTCATATGAAAAAATTCTCTCACTATTGATTGGAGAAATTCAAATTAAAACAACTCTGAGGTACCACTTTACACATCTCAGATTGGCTAAAATGACACGAAAAGATAATGATAAAAATTGGAGGGAATGTGGAAAAACTGGAACACTAATGCATTGTTGGTGGTGTGAAACAATCCAACCATTCTGGAGGGCAATCTGGAATTATGCCCAATATTTTCTCCTTGATCTAGAACTATGGAATTTTACTTTAATATTCCTACTTTTTGTTTTGGGATCACATTTGGGAAGTGATTTGATAGATAATTTGAATTTCTATTTTACCCTATGGTTGTGGAATAGCAGGGCAGTGTTGTTTGATAATTTCTTGAAAGTTGATGTGTAGGCTCCTTTTTAATCATTCTTTCACATAGTCCAATAATATTTAAATGATTCTCCTAGATGTATTTTTCAGGTCAGTATTTCACATTGTCTTACATTCTTTTGGCTTTGCTTTATTGTTTTTATATTTCTCAGAAAGTCTATTTTAAGGAATTAATTTCTTCAGTGAGCTTTTATACTAACTCTCCCATTTGGCTAAATCTATTTTTAAGATTTTTTTTTCTTGAACAAATGTTTGTACCTTTTCCCATTTGAACAATTCTGTTGTTCAACATATTGTTTTTCTCTTTGGATTTTTATGCCTCTTTACCATTTGCCTAGTCTATTTTTAAGGTATGATTCTTTAATATTTTGGCGTGTCTTTTTTACTAAGCTGTTGACTCATTTTTCATGATTTTCTTGTATCACTCTCATTGCTCTTCTCACTTTTTCTTCTAGCTATCTTTCCTGATTTTCAAAATCCTTTTTGAAGTCTTCCATTGTTTGAGGCCATTTCATATTTTTCTTGGCATCTTTGGAAATTGGAGCTTTAACTTTGTTACCTTCTTCTGTTGGAATCCTTACTAACTGCTAACTAATTAGAGTTGATCTAATCTTACAAGAAGATGTTTTGGGTAGAACCTGAAACAAGGTACTAAGTAGAACTAATTAATACAAGGCTTGTGTTCACACCTTTACTCATTGGAGTTCAATGAGTTCACACCTCCCTTGAAGCTTTTTGGGCCAGAGAGCACTATGGGAGAAAACCCACAATCCCTCTCTTGAGCATAAATAGAGCTTCAATGGGCCAGTCGAGGAAGTTCTTCAGAGTGAAGAAGCTACAAGTCGGGATTTCAGCAGAATTACGCCAGAAGCCCTCTCTTCAAGGCAAGACAGATTCAACTTGGTACTGGCTCTGGAGGCTGAAGAAAGCAGAGGCAGAAGCAAAGGACAAAGTGGCAAGAGCTCTTGGAACCAAGCAGAGAGATAGGCCTCTAAGCTAACCGGGCTATTTTGGAGATAATAAAAGATCTGAACTTTTATCACCTGGCTGCGTTTTGGGAAAAAGCTCACCACATTCTTCTGTGTGTGTGTATGTTTTGATTTCCTTGTCATCACAGTAACTTTTAATGGTCAGAGTTTTTCTGTTGTTAACTCATTTTCCTAGTCTCTTTCTTGACCTTTTTTCTCTTTGTTAAAATAGGGCTCTGCTTCCAGGAGTTTTGTGCAGAGTTTTCAGAGATATTTCTAGCAACCTTTATATTTTCAATAATTCCAGGTCAATATGATGTAAGGGAAGGTGTTCTGTCTGTGAACAATAACAAGTACTCTTTTTGATTTGGTATTTTGAGAAAAGCAATCACTCTACTGTGGCCTAGAGTCTTAGCGTTCCTCCTTTCTTCGGGACTGCTACCCAGAACCCATGTCTGAGTATGGGCAAAGCCACTGAGTTCTGCTTCCGTGCTAGCAAAGAGACCTCTGTAATCTCCTTCTGGCCAGATGCTCGATCTCTTATCTTCTGTGGGCTGCAAAAGCTCCAGAAGCAGCCAAGCTGCCTCTTTTAGTTTGCTGGTGCTGAATCTATGCTGATGGATGCATGTGCTGGACTGTGATCCATCCTCACTTTAGTAAGATAGACTTTTCCTAAGTTGATTTTCTAAATTGTCTTTGGCTACAAAGTTATTTTACCCTATCTTTTTCTAGGTTCTGTTGCTCGTATTTTATGGTATTATTGAAAGGTGTCCAGAACTCATCAAAGTCACTGCCTTATCTCTGTCATCTTAGCTTGCCCTTCCCATGCCATGATTGGTAGAATATTGGGCATCGGGCCAGGAAGATCTGGATTCAAATCCAGACTCTGATCCATATTATTTGTGTGAGTGTGGACAAGTCATAGTCACCTCTTAGCTCCTGTAGCTCCCTGAAATTATATACTATGGAAGAATTGTTGATCTATATCCATGGAGATAGTATTCACAACAACTGCTCTTTGAACCTATGAAATCATAAGTCCTAGATCAAAGAACTTATTGTGAAATGTCAGTTATATGGACAAAAAGAATAGTTCTAGAAAGACATATATGAACTGATGCTGAATGAAATGAGCAAAACCAAATAAGCATTGTAACCAGTAACTACAAGATAATATGATGATTGACTGTGATGGACTTGTCTCTTCTCAACAATGTGATGATTCAGTGATTCCAATAGTTTTGGGGATGGAAAATGGCAATTATATCCAGAAAGAGAATTATGGAGACTGAATGTGAATTGAAGCATACTATATTCATTTTTACTTTGGTTTCTTTCTTGAGTTTTTTCCCTTTGAGTATTTTTTTAGTACAACATGACAGATATGAAAATATATTTAAAAGGATTGTACATATTTAAGCTATATCAGATTGCTTGCTGTCTTGGAGAGGGGAGGAGGTAAAGAAGAGAGAGAAAATTTGGAACACAGAGTCTTACAAAATTTAATGTTGAAAATTATCTTTACATATATTAGGAAACAAATAAAATACTTTTGAGAAAAAAGAAGGGCAGTATTAAAATTATTATATTATATTTAATAGATGATAGAGATTAATAGTGTCATGTGTAGTTTTCTTTTTTTCACTTCTTTTATGAAATGCTCCTTTTTGTCAAATTTATAATAAAAAACAAAGGATTTTTGTTAACCTCAAAACACAGTTGATTCAGAAAGTTATAGATTTTCTCCACTTTTGTGATTTGGTTTTGGTATAGGAAACTCAATTACAATTTTATTCTGCTGGGTTTCTTGTCTTTGGACAATGTATTTTAAAAGGAATGCAGACATCACATTATCAAAATTATTGTTACAATTTGACTTGATAACTTAATTCTGTGTATGTTTCTGTAAAAATCATTTTTCTAGTCTATAAATTTTCATAAAATGAGAGAAAAAGGTAAAATGCTAGTGTACATATAGTACTTTTTCAGGTTTACAAAATAAATCATACATTATAAATATGGGAGAAACATGCACATGATAAGTCACTCAAATTTTTAGAATAAAAAATAAGAATGTGATGAATCTCAGATTTTAAAACATCTCTAAATAAAAACTAATAAACATTTTAAAAGAAAAGATTAATGGAATACTTTGTGGTTTCTAGTATATTTTTTTTTTGATAAATAACCAGATGTAAACATTCTTAAAAGTTCATTTCAGAACAATAAGATCAGACTGAAAACCTGCTTTCAGTCTAGAGATGAATCCTTTATCTTTGATCTGTTTGGTCTGTTGATCTGAGTTAGTTGAAGAGGGAACAAACACAAATACAGTTTGGCTGCAATTGATGTGTTATACTTGACACATTAGGGAATAAACTGAGTAGAGCCTGCCAGCGAAGTTATTGCTTCATTAAAATTGTTAATAAAAAGAATTTATGGGAAACAGAAACTAGAATCTTCAAAGAAAATGGATCTTGATCAATATGATGTTTTTTTTCTTTTATAGTGTTTTATTTTTCCAAATACATGCACAGATAGCTTTCAACATTCACTTTTGCAAAACTTTGTGTGAGGTATTTTCTTCCCTCTTCCCCCCCTCCCCAATTTAGGCAGCAAGTATGCAATTATTCTAAACATATTTCCATATTATTCATGGTGCACAAGAAAAATCAGATCAAAGGAGGAAAAAACAGAGAGAAAAAAACAACAACAAAAAAAGCAAACATAACAACAAGAAGTAAAAATACTGTACTTTGATGCATATTCAGTCTCTATCGTTCTCTCTCTGGATGCAGATGGCACTTTCCATCACAAATCTTTTGGAACTGCCTTAAAAAGATCCAAGTTCATCACAGTTTACATTATCAGTTTCTTAAAAAATAAAATAAAACAAAAACAAAATTTGAAATAAAATCAAGATTGAACTTGGCTTCCAAATGAAGGTTAGCACTAATGCATGTGAATTTATTATTTTTTCCAATTTAAAAGATTAATCTTCATTATTAGCATTTCTTCCAATTTTTAGCATTTTATTTTCAAAATATATGCATAGTTTTCAGCAAACACCCTTGCCAAAACTTCTGCTTAGATTTTTTTCTTCCTCCCTTCCCTTTCATCCCCTCCACTAGAATGCAATATAGGTTAAACATGTACAATTTTTAAAAGCATATTTCCACATTTATCATGCTGCAAAAAAAAAAAAAAATCAGGCCAAAAAGGAAAAAATGAGAAAGAAAACAAAAGGCAAGCAAAAAAAAAAAAAAACAATTAAAAAGGTGAAAATACTGTATTGTGATCTATATTCAGTCTCCACACTCCTCTTTCTGGGTGCAGATGGCTTTCTTCATCACAAGTCTGTTGGAAATGGCCTGAAACACCAAATTGTTGAAAAGAGCCAAGTCCTTAACAGTTCATCATCTCATGATCTCGTTGTTGCTATGTACAATGTTATCTTGGTTCTACTCACTTTGCTTAGCATCAGTTTATGAAGGTCTCCCCAATAGTATACAGGATGAATCATCCTGATGATCTCATAGAACAATAATATTCTATAACATTCATATACTAAAACATATTCAGTCATTCTCCAACTAATGGACATCCGTTCTGTTTCTAGTTTCTTGCCACTACAAAAAGGGCGCCATAAACATTTTTGCACAGGTCCAGTAGAGACACTGCTGGATCAAAAGGTATGCACAGTTTGATAGTCCTTTGGGCATAATTCCATATTACTCTCCAGAATGCTCTCCTTTTGCTTTCCTAATCAGGTCACAAATCTACCAACAGTGTATGTCCCAGTTTTCCCTCATCCCCTGCAACATTTATTATTATCTTTTCCTGTCATCTTGGCCAATCTGAGAGGTATGCAGTGGGACTTTAGAGATGTTTTATTTTGCATTTCTCTAATCACATGACTCTTCTCTAATTTCACATGACTAGAAATGGTTTTAATTTCTTCATCTGAAAATTGTTAATATCCTTTGATGATTTTTCAATAGGAAAATAGCTTGATTCTTATAAATTTGAGTCAGTTCTCTATATATTTTAGAAATGAGACCTTTAACAGTATCCTTGGATGGAAAATATTTTCCCACTGTTTCCCTTCTAATCTTGTCTGCATTGGTTTTGCTCGTACAAAAGCTTTTAAACTTTATATAATCAAAATGATCTATTTTGCATTTCATAATTCACTCCAGTTTTTCTTTGGCTGCAAATTCCTTTCTTCTCCCACTGATCTGAGAGGTAGACTATCCTTGGTTTTTATAATTTGCTTATAGTATCACTCTTCATGTCTAAATCAGGAACTCATTTCCATCTTATCTTGGTGTATAAGATGGTGGGTGTTGGTCAGTGCCTAGTTTCTGCAACACTATTTTCCAATTTTCCCAGCAATTTTTGTCAAATAGTGAGTTCTTATCCCAGAAGCTGGAGTCTTTGGGTTTATCAAGCACTAGATTACTATAGTTATTGACTATTGTTTTATGAACTTACCTATTCCACTGATGAACTTTTCTATTTCTTGGCCAGTACAAAATGGTTTTGATGACTGCTGCTTTATAGTATAGTTTTCCCTTGAAATTGTTGACTTTTGTTCTTCCAGATGAACTTAATTTTTTTCTAGTTCTGTAAAGCAATTTCTTGGCAGTTTGATTGCTATGGTACTGAATAAGTACATTAATTTAAGTAGAATTGTCATTTTTATTATATAAGCTTGGCCTATCCATTAGTACTTGCTATTTTTCTAATTGTTTAGATCTGACTTTATTTGTGTGGAAAGTGTTTTTGTAATTTTGGTATTATAGTTCCTGACTAGCTAGAGTTCCAAATATTTTATATTATCTACAATTAGATGAAATTTCTTTTTGTATCTCTTGCTGATGGATTTTGTTAGTAACATATAAAAATACTGATGATTTATGTGGATTTATTTTGTATATTACAACTTTGCTAAAGTTGTGAATTGTTTCTAGTACTTTTTTCATTGATTCTCTAGGATTCTCTAAGTGTACTATCATATCATCTTCATAGAGTGATAATTTTGTGTCCTCATTTCCTATTCTAATTCCTTTCATTTATTTTTCTTCTCTTATTACTAAAGTTAGCATTTCTAATACACTATTGAATAGTAATTGTGATAATGGGCAACTTGGTTTCACTCCTGATCTTATTGGAAATGGTTTTAGTTTATCCCCATTATATATGATACTTACTGATGGTTTTCTTAAATAGCTGATTAATATTCAATTTCATCTTCCAAAATGGGACCATTTAGATAATTTATTTCCTCCTCTGTTAATCTGGGAAATCTATATTTTTGTAAGTATTCATCCATTTCATTTAGATTATCAGATTTATTGGCAAACATTTGGGCAAAATAGTTTTGAATTATTGCTCTGATTTCCTCTTCATTGGTGGAAAGTTCACCTTTTTCATTTTTGATACTAACAATTTGATTTTCTTTTTTCCTTTTTTTCTAATGAAATTAACTTAAAATTTATCTATTTTGTTTATTTTTTCATAAACCAACTCTTTTGTTTATTAGTTCTATAGCTTTCTTACTTTCAATTTTATTAATCTTCCTTTTTGTTTAATTGGGAATTTTTGATTTGTTCTTTTTCTAAATTTTTTTAGTTGTATGCACAATTCATTGATCTTCTCTTTCTCAATTTTATTGAAGTAAGCATCTACAGATATAACATTTCTCTTAAGAACTGCTTTGGTTACATCCCATAAATTTTGGCATATTGTTTTATTATTGTCATTCTCTTGGATGAAATTATCACTTGAACCTGTGATTTATTGTTTCACCCATTCTTTCTTTAAAATTAGATTATTTAATTTCCATTTAATTTTTGTATCATTTTCTCTGACCCTTTTATTGTGTCATAATCTGAAAAAAGATGCATTTACTTTTTCTGTTTTTCTTCATTTGATTTTGAGGTCCTTATGCCCTAATACATGATTAATTTTTGTGTAATTTCCATGTACTGCTGAGAAAACATATATTCCTTTCTGTCTCTGTTCAGTTTTCTTCAAAAGTCTATCATACTTAATTCATCTAAAATTCTATTTACCTCTTTAAACTTCGTATTTATATTTTGGTTTGATTTATCTAGTTCTTATAGAGTAAGGTTGAGATCACCCAATAGTATAGTTTTGCTGTCTATTTCTTCTTGTAGCTCTTAACTTCTCCTCTAGGTATTTGGATGCTATACCACTCAGTACATATGTGTTTAGTATTAATATTACTTCATTATCTATGGTACCCTTTAACAAGATAGTTGATCTTCTTATCTCTCTTAATTAGATTTATTTTTGCTTTTGCCTGATATGCAATCAACCCCCTGCTTTTTTTTTTACTTTAGCTGAAGCATAATAGATTCTACTCCAGCCTTTTATCTTTCCTCTGGATGTATCATTCTGCTCTACCTGTAGTTCTTATAAACATCATATTATAGAATTCTGGCTTTCAATCCAGTCTGCTACTTATTTCCATTTTATGGGAGTGGTCATCCCATTCACATTCAGAGATATAGTTACTGACACTATATTTTTCTACATCTTATTTTTCCCAAGTTATATTTTCTTTTCCCTTTCTCTGCTCTTCCTTTTACTTCTGACAACTACCTCCTCAATCACTCTCCCGTTATGTAGCTCCTCCACCCTCCCCTTCTATTTCTGTTTTCTTTTCTCTTCTTTCCTTTCCTCTATTTCTACTTTCCTATACAGTGAGACACATTTCTCGATCAAACAAAATATGCCTGATATTCTATCTTTGAGTCAGATTTGATGAGATTAAGGTTCTCACAATGCTCATCCTCCTCTCTTCTTCAATTGTAATAGGATTTTTTTTTTTTGCCTCTTTAGGTGATGTAATTTACTCTACTTTACATCTCCTTTCCTCTTTTTCTAGTATAATCCCTTTTCTACTGCACAATGAAGTCAAATTATAGCTACACCCTATAAATACCCCTAACAAAGATACAGTTCTCAAGAATTAAACATATCATCTTCCCATATGCTTCTCTTGAATTCCATATTTGAAGGTCAGATTTTCTGTTCATCAAAAACATGTGAAATTTCCCTACATCATTGAATGTTGATCTTTTTTTCTTGAAAAATAATGCTTAATTTTGCTGGTTCGTTGATTCTTGACTACAGTCTAAGTTCCTTTTCCCTCTGGAATATCATATTCAAGGCCCTTCAGTCCTTTAAGTGAAAGCTACTAGGTCCTGTGTAACCCTGATTGTGGCTTCTGAATATTTGAATTGTTTCTTTCTGACTGCTTGCAGTATTTTCTCTTTATTCTGAAAATTCTGAAATTTAGCTATGATATTCCTTGGAGTTTTCATTTTGGTATCAATGAATTCTTTCAATGTTTCTTTATTCTCTGTTTCTAAGATATCAGGGCAGTTTTGCTTGATGATTTCTTGAAAGTTCTTTTCTAGGTTCTTTTATTTTTCATCAAATTTTTCTACCAGTACAATAGTTCTTAGATTGTTTCTCCTGGACCTATTTTCAAGGTCAGTTGTATTCTGATGAGGTATTTTATGTTCTCCTGTATTGTTTCATTTTTTAAAATTTTGTTTAACTGATTCTTGATGTATCACTGAGTCATTCACTTCCATTTATTAAATTCTAATTTTTAGTGAATTATTTTCTTCAGTTAGTTTTTTTTTTTACCTCCACTTACATTTGGCCAATTGAACTTTTAATTGTTTCGTTTTGTTGTTTTGTTACTGGATTTTTTCCCCATTTCATCAATTCTATTTTTTTAGGAAGTTGTTCTCTTTTTCCATTTCACAAATTCTGTTTTTCAAGGATTTGTTTTCTTTTTTCTATTTTGCCAAAATCTATTTTTTTAGAGTTGTATTCTTTTTCTATTTTTATGGAATTTTCTTCAGATAAGTTCTATCTTTCCTTCTCCAAATTTCTCCTGCAAAGCTCTCATTTCCTTTCCCCTTTTTTTTCTTTTCTCTTTTAAGATTTTTTTTGTATTCTGCCAAGAGAGCCTTTTGAGTTGGAGACCAACTCATATCAGCCTTTGAGGCTTCATCTAGAGACTTTGTGCCTTTAGTGTCCTCAGGGTTTAGGTCTGTTTTTCCCTGTCTCCATAAAAGCTATCTGTGGTCAGAGCTCTTTTTCCTTTTATTGCTCATTTTTTAAAGGCTGAGATCTGCTCTTAGGGAAAAGAGATTGCCCCAAGCTTCATCTACAGGTGACAGTGGCTTCCTGCTGCCCAGAGGCTGGGGTTGCAGTCTTCCGTCCTATGCTGGGTGGTTGTGGCCAATTCCAACTTGTAATTCTGGGGTTCAAGGGGCTCACTATTTGTCTTCTGTAGTTGTGTTGGAGATCTCACAGCAAGTCTGCTGATCCACTGGCTTCTGAACCAGGACAGAATAGCCAATGCTGCTGTATTTTGGCTAAGTCCCTCAACAGATTACCCTGACCCTGGAGGTCTCTTCACCTTGGGTCCCTGCAATGGGCCTACACTAGGCTGCTTCCCTGTTGCCCAATTGAGACAGACCTTTCCTGAAATTATTCCAAAATACCTTTTGCTGGAAAATTTGTTATACTCCAAGTATTTGTAGTTTCTGTCATTCCAAAACTTTCAGTGGTTTGATGTGCTGATCTGAAGGAAATTAGCAAGAGCTCAGGCAAAGACCTGTCTACTCTCTACCACCTTGGATCTGTCCCCATGTGAATTTTATTATAATAGAAATTAACATAAATTTCAGGATCAGTTAAGAATGTTATCCAATAAATTATAATTGATTCAAACAATTTCTTATTTTATAGTGGTATATCTTTTAATAACTAGGTTAAAACAGTCATTCACAGTAAATCTAGTAAATGTCCAGTCAGTATCCTTTGAGAGTGAAAAGAAGGGTAAAGAAGGCTTCCAAAATTTAATTATGTCATTTTTGGATTGGATGAACTCTGAGCTTTCTACTAACTCTAAGATTCTCTGATTCCAAGTAGTGGTAACTTAAGGAAATTAATATTTCTATCTTTATCAATGAAGATCATTGCTTTGTCTTTCATACAATGTAATCTCCTTGATACCAGCATCTGAACATTTTTGTTCTTTGTATCATGCACCTAGCACAATGTCTACATAATTTGTGGTGATGACTTTTTATAAATGGTGGTTTATTGATAAAGAAGTAAAATTTATAAATGGTTCATGAAACCATTTTAGTCAAAGGCTTCAAGTATATTTTTTCATTACCAATTATTATTATTGTTGTTGTTGTTGTTGTTTTATCTGACGTATCAGCAGACAACAAAAAGTAGTATGTGAATTTCGTTTCCTGGACCTAAGTTCCTTATGTTGGTTGCTAATGGAAAATGAAAGTTCTTTTTGCTGTTAGAGGCAAAAAAATTAAAGAACCAAGATAGTCCAACATATTCTGGAGCGGTAGAAATAGCAAATGTTCACAAATCTTCAGAACAAAAAAGTTTTAAGTGTAGTTCACACTTAAATAATTATTATTTGTTTGTCTTTATTTTGGTTTTCAATAGCTAAATAATTAATTATTACACCTCTTGGTGATGAACTTCTCTGTACTTATCTGGGCTTAATTATCTGAATATGGTCAATTTTTGATAGAGACTACATACATACAAATCCTTTCTAATATGACAAATTCAGAACCTGAAGTCCATTGCCTAGAGACTCTTAGAGTTATTTGATATCTAATCAGTGTATGAAAGAGAAATGGATGGTTGGCAAATATCCACACTGATATAAATTAAGAGCTCCATCAAATTAAGTGTTGCAAAATATTTTCCTGTAACCATTTGAGGTAGCTAATACAAGTATAACATCCCATTTTATAGATGGAGAAACTGAGACTGTGAGTAGTAATCTGATATTTTTGCTACAAAATAAGATTTACTACAAAGCAGATATAGTATTTGAACCCAGATTTGACTTCATATCTCTCATTCCTTCCACTATGCTACCTGACTTCATTGACCCAGAGATTTGATTAAGTGCTAGCTATACCTCTGTAATTACTGTATAGGCAAGTCACTTCAATCACTTCACTCAACAAAAATTTATTTTAAGTACCAATTATGGTGGCTATCATAGCACCTGCATATATAAAAATGAAACTGTAGATACTCCCTCCTTTGAGCTTTAGTTTCTAGCTCCATTAAAATTAAAGATTTCAATAGAATAGATTGAAGATGTGGAAAGTTCTTATTCATCTGTCCTTTGAAAAACAGTGCAATTGCAAATACTGTCATTTTGGCTAATTTATACATTACATTATTAATAAAGGATTTTGCACTAGACATTGATTTTCTTTATCATAATTGAAAGCTTAAAAGCTCTATGTGTGGAAATTAAAGTTTATGATGTTACTGGTAAGAAGAATGAAGATAGTCTTTTAAAATTAGTTTCAATATTTTTTATATTAGAAAATATTTTTAGAATGATATATTCTTAGAATTAGATGGGACTTTAAAAGCATATTTCAACTATTGACTGGGACAGATATCACAGACATAACATTCACTCAAATGAATGAGTGAACAAAGGAATGAAAAAAATTATTAAGGTATGACCATATGCTGTATTTTATTACAAAGAAGACAATCCCTGCCCTCAAGGAGCTTACATTCTTGTAATAAAATGAACTATAGGAGAAAGTTAAATGGAGAGAGGAATATTTTGGATAGAAAAGTCAAAGGGAATAGTGATTGGAGTCCTAGGAAATATTTAACATGTCCTTTCCAAGAATGATGATGTTGATTTGATTACTGTTCTGAGCTAAAATTTGAAAGGGGATAAGTGTTATGCACACTGTGAAATGGCAGCAAGATATTTAGTTAAGTGGGAGACCTGAGACAAGGAAAAGTAAGATGAATACTCTGTCTTTACAATCTAAGAGCACAAATGTGGAAATCACTGTTCTATGAAAAGATGAGAGTAAGTTACAATCATTTAGCAATGGATAGGAAATAATTCTCTAGCTCTTGCTTAAAGACATAAGGCATTAAGATAATTTTATTTTCATTTACTGATGATGAATATAGTATGTTTATATGATTCTTTTGAAGAGTGTGCAAAACACTTGATATCTATTATCTCATTTCATCTATTCAACCCTACAAGTTAGAGACAACTACTATCCTTGTTTTATAGATGAAAAATCTGAAACTTACAGAAGAAAAAAAAAGGGAATGTGGGCCACACAGGTATAAGATCCCAACCCATGTTTTCCTGATTTTATGTCTATTCCCCCCCCCCACTTCCCCATGCTTTCCTCTGTTGTAATTTTAAAGGATCAAATAATCCAAAACATTATGTTAAAATTAGCTGATGTATTTTATGAGAAGTAAATGAGAGACTAAAGAATCCCTTGTACTGGATTGATACTTAATAAAGACTGTTGAATTACAATGAAATAAAATAGGAAGTACAGCTATCATTTAGATATGTATACATATATTCTAATCAGGCTTTGAAAATGTGACTTTAGTTTGTACCTTTATATTATGTATCCATGCCTATTAGAGTATAATTGCCTAAAAACCCCACAAAAATAGATTTTATGAAAAATGTTTTATCATTGCACATAGAAATGGAGTGGTTTCAAGAACAAGGTAGAGTCTGGACTTTTATATTGTTTGGGGAATATAGGAACTTCTCCATTGAACTTTTTGTGAGCAGCATGAATTTATTATAATTATAAAAGAAATGAACTTGAAAAATAGCACATCCAGTCACCAATGTTATTTTCCCCCACCCTGATTTTCATGTTCCATTTATAAAAGTTCCTCTTGATATTCTTGGAGAAAAAATGAATAGAGATGTTTTCTAAACTCACTAGACCTATGAGATAGCTGGAGAAGGGCTTGATTGTCAGGCAGAGAATATAATTATATATGGTCCTTTGACTAAATGCAAAAGGGCTTTGAACAGATCTTCCTAGAAATTTGACATAATCTATAATTATTCAGTATTAATACCTAACATTCTAAATAGAAATAAAGTTGTAGATTATTCAAGTTTATTTAAGAGACCAAGTTTCAAGCAGTAAGTAATGTTATAGAAGATCTGACAAAGCTCAGGGGATGTGCAGAGGTGAATAAAATGAGCTCTAATAAGGAAAGAAGCAAAACAGTTCATTTGTTCAGAAAGCATCTGCAACTGAATTCATGCACTGTTCATCCCTAGAGAAAATTTTACAGGTGATGGGAGAGTACAGTGAGGTTACAGATTGGGTTACTCACATAATAAACAGACAAGAATAATATTAGTTTTGAAACAATATTCTGAAAGAGATTTATCCCTGACAAAAGTAACATGCTAATTTAACTATAAAATAAAATGAAAGCTATTAAATGATATTGACCAATAGTTGACAGTGGCATTGGAGTGTGTATTTGTTGTAGCTACAGATTGAAAGGGGCTAATGTCAACCGGGAAAAACAATTAGGATTTTTAATTAATTGAGGGCCTGCTTATACATCTATTGTCAGGGTTAATCATTATCTAGTCTGAATGAATCTAGTTAGTTACATTAAAGCTTCATTAAAGCCATCAATTCTCATGAGTAAATGAAATTGTTTAAATTTTACAACTTTTTATCATTCACACCTTCTACTTCACTTTGCTCCCACTTCTACCCTATTAGGCCATATTCTTATTCTTTAAGATGATCACAGTTAACTATTTGAGGTGTTTCCTTTGCTTCCGATACCTCCCTGCTCCGAGGGATCAAAGAATATTGGATTCAAATTCTCAACCATTTACTTTCTGTGTGATATTGGACAAGTTAACAATACTTGATATATTGAGGGATGATTTCATTGGTATAAGGAGTCTCCAGGATAGAAATTCCTTCTGCCAATTTTTGTTGGCAACTCCGTGACTTGTAATCTTAGAGAAATACTTGAAACTCTGGGTAGCTGTGCAACTTGTCCACAAGTACATATCTACTATGTACAGAGGCAAGATTTAAGGTCCTATTTTCTGACTCCAATGCTGCTTTATGTCCTTAGTCTCCACCCTATTATTTGATGCATAAATGTTGAACTCCCTAGATCCCTTTACTATTTGGCCCCAACTTGCCTTTGTATAATCTTATTTTTCTTCCCTTTTATACACCCATATTCTACTTGTGGCTTTAGTTGATCCCTCACTTGCCTTCCTTGTTGTTGTTGACTCATGCACTGTTCTATTCACCCACAGTGACTTTCTTCTTTAATTCTTTCTACCTGGTTTCCTTTAATTTTTCTAATTTAAATGCTATTTCATTCATGTATTGTCATATTCTTTCTTGTATTTCAGTTATTTATATACTTGTTTACTGGATAATATATTTAATATGAGTAGATATTGTTTTATTCTTTTTTGTATCTTCTACAATGCCCTACAGATATGAATATCCAATCATTTTGTTGAATGAATGAATCCTTTTACATCAAAGATCAAGGCTTCTTTAATGCTTTCATAAGATCTAAGGCAAAGGGTTTTACTTAAAAGAATATATTTGCCTGAATGAGTAGAATGGAATTTACTAACACGTACTATAGGCTAAGCTCTGTATGCTAAGCTCTAAGCTCTAAGCTCATGTAAAAATACATGTGGAAAAGGTAGAAAGTCCATGTTTCAAATGAGAAAAGTCTGTCTCAAGGAACTGTGTGGCACAGTGAACAAGATATTGGACTTGGAAAAAAGATTTGACTTCAAAGCCATCCTCAGACCCTTCAGTAGTATAACCATGAACAAGTCATTTAACCCCTTTGTGCCTTAGTCACTTCAACTGAAATGAAGAAAGTAGTGAATAAGGAACATTGGAAATCAGAAAGGATTGTTGGAACCTAGGAATTCAAACTCATCCTTAAGTCTTTTGGTTGCTTCTTGATCAAAAGGGGCTTTGTGACAGCTAGAACCTTCCTTTTAAGGTTAGCTTTGATATAGTCTGTATTAAAATCTTGTCTCTCATATTTGAATGCAGTTTCCTTTAGGGCAGGAACTGTCTTTGCCTTTATTTGTGCCCTCAATAATTACTACAGGGGCTAGCAAATAAGAGCTTAACAAATATTTCTTTTTTATTGGGAATAAATAAAACCAATATTTTATGCTTTTTGGTTTTATTTATTTAAGCATTTATTTAATAATTTTCTCCAGTTACATTCAAAATAATTTTTTTTTACATTTGTTTTTAAGATTTTTGAGTTCTAGGTTCTTTCCCTTATCCCCACCAACAAGTAAGAAACCACATGTGAAGTTATGCAAAGAATTTCCATAAAAGTCAAGTTGTGAAAGAAAACATAGATCTTCCACCCTAATGAAAATAAAAACCCTCAAGGAAAATTAAGTTAAAAATAAAGACAGAGAAACATAGAATGTTTCAATCTATATAACTAACAGACTCAAATCAGTTCCTTCTCTAGGTATGGATAGGATTTTTATCATAAGTCCTTCAGAGTAGATGTGGATGATTATAATACTGAAAACAACAAAGTCATTTAAAGCTGGTCATGGTGGAACATTGTTATTACTTTGTATACAGTATAATTTACTTTGCTCATAGAGAACTTTTTTGTTTTGTTTCTGAGAGCATTCTGCTCATCATTTTTCAGAGAACAATAGTATTCCATCAGGTAAACTTGCTTCAATTTTTTTTTACAATTATTATTGCTAATTGTGTTTCCCCTTATTAATTCTCTCTCTCCTTTCACATTGTCCCTCCTCAAATTGTTTCACTACTGACCACTCCATCCCCCAATATGCCCTCTCCTCTATCACCCTCCCACCCCTTCTCATATCCCATTCCCCTCCTATTTTCTTACAGGATAACATAGGTTTCTGTACCATTATTGATATGTATATTGTTTCCTATTTGAGAAAATTCTGATAAGAGTAAGGTTTCCTCACTTGCCTTTTCCTTTCTTTCTTTCCCTCTACTGTAAAAGCTTTTTCTTGTCTCTTTTTTATGGCAGATAATTTGCCGCATTCTGCTTCTCCTTTTTCCTTTCTCCCAGAACATTCCTCTCTCACCCCTTAATTTCATCATTTTTTTAAAAAAAGATAATATCCCTTCATATTCAACTCACACCCATCCTCTCTGTCTATATATACTTCTTCTAACTGCCATAATAATGAAAGCATTCTAATGAGTTATATGTATCATTCTTCCATGAAAGAATATAAACAGATAAATCTTATTAATAAGTCCCTTATGATATCACTTTCCTGATAACTTCCTTAAGCTTCTCCAGAGTCCTGAATTTGAAAATCAGATTTTCCATTCAATTCTGGTTTTTTCGTCACAAATGCTTGAAAATCCTCTGTTTCGTTAAATGAACACCTTTTCCTGTGACAGATTATACTCAGTTTTGCTGAGTAGGTTTTTCTAGGCTGAATCTTAGCTCTATTCTTCTATGGAATATCATATTCCAAGACCTCCAGTCCTTTAATGTAGAAGCTGCTAAATCTTGTGCTATCCTGACTGTGGCTCCACTATACTTGAATTGTTTCTTTCTGGAAGCTTGTGATATTTTTTTCCTTGATCTGGGTGTTCTGGAATTTGGCTGCAATATTTCTAGGAGTTTTCATTTTGGGATCTATTTTAGGAGGTGATTGGTAGATTCTTTCAGTTTCTATTTTACCCTCTGATTCTAGAATATCAAGAGAATTTTCCTTGATAATATCTTGAAAGATGCTTCCAGGCTCTTTTTTTGATCATGACTTTCAGATGGATCAATGATTTTAAAATCATCTGTCCTAGATCTATTTTCCAGGTCAGGTGTTTTTTCAGTGGGATACTTTACATTTTTTTCTATTTTCTCATTTTTGATTTTTCTTTATGGTATCTTGATTTCTCATAAGGTCAATAATTTCCATTTGCTCACTTCTATTTTGTAAGGAATTATTTTGCTAAGTGAGCTTTTGTGTCTCCTTTCCCAATTGGCCAATTTTGCTTTTTAAAGCATTTTTCTCTTCATT
The DNA here is from genome assembly GCF_016432865.1 of Antechinus flavipes. NCBI lineage: Eukaryota > Metazoa > Chordata > Mammalia > Dasyuromorphia > Dasyuridae > Antechinus > Antechinus flavipes. Next base: position 49,029,683 of record NC_067402.1, on the reverse strand, counting down.
AGTTTTCTGTATTTCCTTTTGTCTCTCTTTCAATTCTTTTCCTAATTTTCTCCTATCTATTTTACTTGATTTTCAAAGTCCCTTTTTAGCTCTTCCATAGCCTGAGCCCAATTCATATTTTTCTTGGAGGCTTTGGATGTAGGAGTTTTAACTCTTTGTTAAAGTAGGACTCTGTTTCCAGGGTAAAGAAACAGGGTAGCCCCTACTTTCAGGGGGTTTGTGCTGCTGTGTCAGAAATCCATCTGGGAATATGACCACAAGCATTCTTTTTTGCCCTGTAGCTGTTAGTTGTGTCCCTGACCCACTTTAACTGTAAGATCTAGTGAGATGGCCAGGGCTCTGCTGAGGGGGCCTGTGCTGGGATTGCACACCAGACTCCCACCCTATTGCCACAGACCCTCTTCACTGACCTTCTGGGGTCTCCCTGTGTCCCCTAGTTGAGAAATCCAGAAGTCTCCAGCATTGCTGCTAATTCACAGGTCCTGCCTAGCTGATGCTGGGGTCTGGACCAGAATTGGGGCTGGGGCTGTGCTGGGATTGCCTCCTAGAATCTGTTTTCACAAATCTTTTTTTTCTGACCTTCCAGGTCTTCTTTGATGTCTCTGGGATAAGACATCTGGAAGCCACCAGTACTGATTCACAGGTCAGGCCCAGGCCCGAGTAGGGCTGGATTTGGGCCTGCACCAATGAGTTCTGCCCTGAAATTCTCACCTTGTGTGTCACAGACCTTTTCTGCTGAGCTTCTAAGTTGCCTTTGACTGGAAAATGCCCTACTGTGTCACTTTGGGTGTTTGTTTGCTTTTGCTGAGGCAAGTGCAGTCAAGTGACATGTTCAGGATCACACAGTTAGAAATGTAGATGTTATTAATAACACCTGTTTTACAGATGAGCAAACTGAGGCAAAGGTTGAATGACTTGTCAAGAGTTGCACAACTGTCAAATGTCTGGAGCTAAATTTGCACTTATTTCTTCCTACATTTAGGTCCAGCATTCTATCTAGCTCGCTAGCTGTCCAAACCTCCCCCCCCACTGAACCCCCTAGTGCTTTATCAGACTAACTACTGTGTTCCTATACTTGACCCATCTTGTATTTGTGGAGGCGACTTTTTGAACCAAAGTGCTAGACTTTATATTTATCTTTATTAAATTTTATCTTATTCGGTTTGTTCCAGTTTCCATTTTCTAGAATTTTGGATTTCAGTTCTGTTAATCAACATTCTATTTCAGGGTTGTGTCATCTGCAAATTCAATAAGCATTCCATCTATGTTTTTATCCAGGTCATTGAGAGGCAGCACAAAGCCAAACATTGATCTTCTGGGACCCTGTACTTGAAGTACCAATAGCAAATTCATTTTGGAGATTGAAATAAGGAAACTCTTTTAGGATGTAAAATTATTTAACTGCTGTCACTTAAGGTGAAAGGGAGGGGGACAATTTCAAACCTTGCCAAGAGTATGCAGATGCTTTGTTCCAGCCTTGGAAAATATCATTTGAAGGAAATGTTATTTGCATGCATTGGAAAGATTATTGCTATATTATTTATCATGCAGTTTCTTCCAAAGCAATGGTGAAGTCTGATAAAGTCTGCTTTATAATTTTCAATGATAAAGGGAATGTATTTTTTTTCATTAGCATTTTGACAAATGTAAAATCATGTCAAAAATAAACAAGGGTTTCTTAAAGAAGTTATTTTTTAAAAAAAAACCTTAGTATTCAAGCTAGGAGTAATTCAGAACATATCAAAGCGATTTATTTTCAAACCTATTTAAAGGTGAAGTTTGAGTAATTTAACAACTTTTCTTACAAACATTTAATTCATTTTCCCAAAATCTCATTTTATTTTCTGCTAGGTTAAAAAAAATCAGCAATAGTAACATATGATGAGCAAATCAAGATATCTTAAAAACCATATTTAAATGTAAATGAATCAGAAATATAGAGATTGCATTTCTCTCGCTTTTTCAAAGGCTGTGAAATCTAAGTGACAAAGTATTTGACAAAATCATTTTAGGATGTTTGTAAAAGACAGAGTCCTTGAGAAAAAAATCTGGTTGAAAAATTAGCTTATCCTTTAGTCCAGGGCATCCAGGTTAAAAACCTCTTACCAACCACTTCAGTCTGCTATCTCTATTAAATAGTAACATTAGTGGGAACTAATTCTAAAACTTTATTGTTTTTCATCCTTCATTTTTGAAGAATATTGATGATGAAAAAAATACCAGAATATTTTAATAAGTGTCCAATGTGTTCACCTGTGGTAAATTAGTCCAATATGAATTTGGAAGGTACAGGGACAGATTGTGCACACATAGTCCATCAGAACATTTAGAGTGGTAACTCTGGACTTATGCAGCCTATTTTCCTTTGTTTCTTTATGATTTTTGGATGGGAAATGGATACAACATAAAAATAAAGAAAGATATCTGGGGTAGGGGAACAAAGGAGATTGAGTATTACATCTTTTTTGAGTTAAGAAAGGTAATAGTAAAACAAGATGAACAAGATAAATAGTAAAAAATATAGATATAAACCATCAGTAAAAGAAAACTCAAGATAACAGTTGAGAGGTGAAGTAGGGAGTGCCTAAAATCAAATTTAATTTAAACAAAGCAGAAATGGAATACTAATTTTAAAAGATGTTGATACACAAAAAACAAACAGATTTATGTGATTTTAAAGAAAAAAGGCACAATACTAACCATGATAAACCTAAATGTAAATAGATTAAATTTCCCTATAAAATTAAAGAGCCTAAAGGAAAAACTAAAACAGCAAAAAACAATGCTTTATCTGAAAATGCATTTAAAATATAGAGTCAAATTTAGGTGAATTTAAGTGAATCTAAGTAGCTCTCATGTAATCTTAACATATACAAAGTAAAAATTTTAGGAATTGGAGAAGAACTCAAAAACAAGAAAACTATAGAACTGACCAGTTAGAATTATCAAGAAATAAGAAATAAATATAAAATGTTAAAATAAAAAGCATTGATTGAGGTAGTTTTAGAGTAGATGGAAATTATCAGAGATTGTTCATCAAAATTATATGCTGGCAAAATCTAAAACTCAAAGTAAAAATTAGATAAATATATGCAAAAGTACAAAATACACGAATAAATAATAGCATTCACATAAAGGGTAGTTAAAGAAAAATAAATTGTCACAGCAAGAACAATAACTCTGGTTATTACATATTTATATTAATTATATCAAGTATTTAAAGAGCAATTAATAGCAATGCTATAACATCATAATAAAAGGCTAAAATGCAACTGGATTCTGTACATATAAAAGACAAATATGGTTCTAACATGCGAAGTTGGGAAAAATAAAACTAAGACCAATTTCACTATTGAATAATGCCCAATTTTAAAATAAATTTGCTAGAAATGGACCACAGAAGTATTTCTTGAATATAATATACTATGACCAGATTAATTGAAGGATGTTTTAATATTATGAAAATAGTAGATTTAATCATATAAGCAATAAAAATAACAATGCAAAATTACTTAAATAAATGTAAAAAAATCCTTCAATACTATTACAAATCCTTCAGTAACATAAAAATAAAATGATTTGTCTTTAAAAACATAAAACTTGTCATTGAAAGTCAACATTTAAAGTAAGCATCATGTAAATTTACAACCAAAAACTAGCATGTCTATTACATTGTCCCTTCTCTGAATATTATCTGACAAAATAGTCAAAATCCTAGCCATAATAATAGGAAAAATTAAAGCTATAATCATAGAAAAAAAGACAATAAAATTATTATTTACTGCTGACACAATGTTGTACTTGCCAGAAAATTAGTGAAGAAACAAAGTGACATAATTAATAGTTTTAGCAAAAATTGTTATGTAAAATGCCTATCCATAAATTCATCAACATTTCTGAATAATTTAAACAAAATTTAGTTGAATGAGAGTTGAGAGGGTGAGTCCAGAGCCTCAACTATACTGAGAGAAAATTATAAGAACAAATTCTTTTCAAATGTTACAAAATGCAATTCATATAATAGTCATATAGACTGACTGTACGCCAATCATTTCAGAAATAAAGCAAAAAAAATAATTGGGGAGTTACTAACTACTCCTAGTTGGGACTGGCAATGTAATAAAAAATAATTATACTACCCAAATTTATTTTCAGATTCAGACATATAAATATCAAATTATGATATAGATAGTTTATTGAACTAGATTTAAAATTGCATGATTCATTTGGAGGAAGAAAGATCTGGAACTCAAAGGCATGATAAGAAAGAAAGTGTGAATGAAGACCAAGCATAACCAGAGCTTTATAAATCAATAGAAAAGAAAATTATTTGGTATCTGTTGAAATATAGAGATGAGAACATTACTACAGCAAACTAGTGAAGTGAGAAACTTAAGCAATCAAAAAGCTAGGAAAAGGAATGACTTTTTGAGAACTGCTGGTAAAATGGGTATAAAACCTGAGGCTGTTAACACAGAAAAATAAATATCTTTCAGAGGGCTTGTGAATAATTTTTTAATGCTGTATTTTAAAGTGATTGGTTCCCTTTGACAAAACTATATATTTTAGATCAGATCTTTAAAAACATTATTCTGAAGAGTCCAAAGCCTTCATTGAACTGTAAAATTGGTTTATGACACAATAAAGTCAAGAAACTAATGCTGTATATAGCAATAAAATAAAAAAAAATTATGCAAACTCAACATAAAGAGTCACCATACTAGAAAAAATGAGAAAATGGAGGTTTTCTAAGAACTTGACTTGCCTCTTCTCCCAAACCCATTTCTTTTCTGAACTCCCCTATTTCCATTTAGGGCATTGTTATCTTTCAATTAATTTAGGTGCCATTCTCAGCTTCTCATACTTAACTCACATATCCAATTAACTACTAAATCATGTAATTGCTAACAAAGCTCACCATAATCCACCATAAACCAAAAATATGTCTAACTTTATTACGTATTATACCTCTGCATATAATCCATGGCATAGTCAAAATAATCTTAAGACTTTTTCATCTGTAGGTTTTTGCCTCCCATATCCATCCTTTGAAACACTGACTATCCTTCATGGTTTGAAATGCTCCTTATGTTCTTTTCTTAGAATCTTTAGTTTCCTTGAAGACAAATTTAAAAGATACTTTCTAAAAGATCTTCTGAACCTCCAGATAGTGATTTCCCCTCCAAATTATAGTATATCTGTTTTGTGTACTCTTTCCCCCTCTTCCCTCTTCTTCTCTTCTCCCCCACCCCCAATCTCTCTTTGTGTGTCTGCCTCTATCTCAGTCTGTCTCTCTGACTCTCTGTCTTTTGTCTTCTTTATTTATAAAGCTTTTTATTTTCAAAATATATGCATAAATGATTTTCAACATTCATCCTTAGAAGAACTTGTGTTCCACACTTTTTCTTCCTTCTTGCCCCATCCCCTCCCCTAGACAGCAAATAATCTGATATATGTTAAACATGTACAATTCTTCTATACATATTTCCACAATTAATGTGCTGCACAAAAAAATCAGATCAAAAGAAAAAAATGTGAAAGAAAACAAAGAGCAAGCAAACAACAAAAAAGGTGAAAATACTGTGTTGTCCATCCACACTTAATCCCCACAGTGTTCTATGCATGCAGTTGACTCTCTCCATCACCAGTCTATTGGAATTGGCCTGAATCACCCCACTGTTGTAAAGAGCAAACTCTGTAATGTTCTTGTTGGTTTTCTGGAGGTCTTGGAGTAGCCTTGGTTTCAGTTTAGTAATCATCCCAAGAACTGCCAGGTGTTAAAGTCCAAATTCTTTATTATCTCCTTGCTTGGGGCTGGGCAGCTTTCTGGAGAGCCTTTCAGACTGGCCTTGGTCTCAGTGGGGAAAGTGCAGGAGACCAGCCACCACAGTGGTGTGAGATGAAGTGAATGAATCTGGCTCTGCCCCTGGCTGAGTTTGTCCCAGTTTATATGCTCTACATTGAGTATAAACCAATCCCATCACTAGGAAACCATTATTTGTTGTAAGATTAAATCAATCATGCTGAACTAGAGAACTATTAAGCACCATGCTAAACTAAATAACCATTGCCTTACCAATTCCACTGACTTAACATCTTGTAAGAATCCTTGTTTTAAGTACAAGAGTTCTGGCCCATAACACAAGTCCACATCACAGTTGATCATCATATAATCTTGTTGTTACTGTATATAATGATCTCCTGGTTCTACTCACTTTACTCAGCATCTCCAGGCCTTTCTGAAATCATCCTGCTGATTGTTTCTTAGAGAACAATAATATTCCATAACATTCATGTACCATAACTTATTCAGCCATTCTTCAATTGATGGGCATCCATTCAGTTTCCAGTTCCTTGCCACTACAAAAAAGGCTGCCACATTTTTTGCACATGTAGGTCCTTTTTCCTTTTTTATGATCTCTTTGGGATATAAGCTCAGTTCTCATTCTTACCTAATAGGGACTATTTTATTCTTGCATTTTTGAGATTTGAGTAGTTCTTGACTCACAGTTAGATATTTAATAAAAGCTTGTTGATTGAGAGAAGGTACATTTCACAATTTTAGCTGGGATGAGAATTTGCCAAATAGGCATTAGAGGTCAGAGAAGGAAAAATGGATAATTTCAGTTAAATACAGTTCAAAAACTTTTGTATGAATAAAATCAATAATGTTAGAACAAGTAGAGAAACTATGAAGAGATAAAATATTAGAGATGAAAGATTGCTATTCAAGCTATGTAATAAGTGAAGTAAACATATGTCACCAAGGTCTATTCTCCCATAGACATGTCATCAATAGACATAACAAATGGTTTCTTAAGAAAAGAATTTCAAAATTACCCTGGCATGGGTTGTGTCAATAAAAAGTTATTTTTAAAAAAGAATTGAAAGGGAAAAAAAGAAAAGAATTTTAAATTATACATGAATATTTGGAAATTTTTAATTCTACTAAGAAGAAAAAATGAAAAATAAAACAATTCTTAGGTTTCAATGATATCTTGCAAATAAGGAAAGATTATAAAAAGAGAAAACAATCAATATTAGAGAAAAGAGAGATATGTTAATACTGTGTTTGGGGCTATAAATTTATTCAGCCATTCTGTCTATTGATTTGGAGTCATGCAAAAATGAGAATTGAACTGCTTATTCTCTTTGATCCATTTATCACATTGCTAGACATAGATCTCAAGGAGACAAAATATAGAACTGAAAGGTCTATATGTTCCAAATGATTTATACTGGCTTATTACCATGAATAACGAGAGGAATGGTAGAAAGAACTATGGGAAATCAGTATAATAGAATACAATGGGCAATAAAAATTATGGCTATGAAGATTTCAGGAAATACGAGAAGGTATATATGATTTAATATGGAATGAGATAAACAGAACCAAATGAATAATAGAGAAAATGACTAAAATTGTGTTAAAATTAAGATAATTATAAAAAAAGAATATGAACCTTGAGCAAGAAGTAAAAAAAAAAAATTGAAGGTCCTATTAAAAAATCCTGAAAACCAGCTAAAACACTCTGTCTTGCTAATAGAGTGGATAATAAACAGAATATTCTAATTCCCATCAGATGTTGTTATTCTATCAAATGTTTTTTCATAGTGGTTTTAATTTCTTACAAAAGAATTCTTTATCTTAAGGGGAGGATATTCTTATAAATCACTGTACTGAAATGACAGAAAACATCTATAAAAATGTATAGGACATAAAATTCAGATATTTTGCAGTTTGTATTTTGTTGGGAAAGGCTAGTTTTGTATGTTTATAAGCATATACAAAAATATGCAAAGGAATGTTTTTGATGGGGTAGATGCATTGGGAGCAGTAGTAAAGTATTGTAGTTCAGCAGCTCAAAAATAATAGATAATAACATTTATATACACTTGGAGTTTTGTTTACTGCTTTAGAAAGGTCATTTTATCCTCACAACAACTCTGGGTTTATATTAATATCTCCATTTCACTGATAAATAAAACTGAGACAGATGGACAGTGTTGTATTTCAGGCAAGAGTTGAACTCAATTCTCCCTGCCTGGAACTCTTGGAAGACTCTACCAAATTATTGTGGAATTGTGATCTCCATTGTTGGAAGAACTATATACATCAACAAAATCTCAAACTATTGCCATGTTTAAAATGGTAGTTTCTCAGTAACAACTTGTCTCCATTTGAGCATATAACATACTATCATTCAGATTTTTCCATAGATGTATTTAGATGGATGGAATTTCAGTATATATTTAAAACTGTTCTTTCCAAAGTTATGAATGATCTATTCATTGCTGAATTTGATAGTCTTTTCTCCATAAGCAGTTTTCTAGACTAAAAAATTCTTAAACTTTATTATTAACCAGCCGAACAATCGCCTTGTTCCTAGAGCATGCAAATAGATATATTTGAGAAGAGACCAACTTATGACAGAAGGCAAAGTCTCTAGAGGTTTTGAATCTACAGAAAATGATGAAAATATTCTCTGAATTCATACAGTTCTCAGAACATGTGTTTTCTCTGTATGTGTGTGTGTGTGTATATGTGTATCATCTCTTTCAATCTATATCTGTAGCACCTGGCATTGAAATTAATAATGGTAGAAAAGATGAATGTGATTTTGATAGCTTTGTTGTGGGATTGTGATCTCCATTATTGGAGGATCTGTATACATCAACAAAATCTCAAACTAATGCCATGTTTAAAATGGTAGTTTCTTATAAAAAAGAATATGAACTCTGAGCAAGAAGTAAAAAAAAAATTGAAGGTCCTATTTTTTTCTATTCATTCCAATTGATAATGCAAAGAAATCATTAAAAAAAACAAATTGTTTTCTCTTTTGTAGTTATTTTTCATTTATTTTCTCTATTTTTTTCCTCTGAATAGCTAAACTTAGAATAATATGTTCAATTGGAGGGAGGAAGTATTTCTTCTTTTTATTTTTCGTATTTATATAAAATTTATAAAAATATTGCATTTGTATAAAGATTATTCATTATAGGTTTATTATTTGGGGGCTAAGACCAGAAATAGAATGATATTGTTTTATATTGTTTTCATTGATACCAAAGATAAAGGCATTGGGAATCTTGCAATAAATGCTTTCTTTTCACCTTCTTATATTCCTTTGACAAGTGAAGGAGTATGGATATAAGTAGTTATATATAACATCAGAGAAAAATTATTGTGTCTGTTGGTTTTTTTAATTGGGTTTTTGTTCTTCTTGTTGGTGGTAGGTTTTTTTGTTACTGTTGTTGTTTGTTTGTTTTGTTTGCTGTGTTACAAAGGAGAATGTTCTTAGGAAAGAGAGAAGCCAAAAGAAGGGAAATATCTGGAAATTACTTTGATGTACAAGCAGATTATACCAATATACTTTACTTTTTTTAAAAAAGAAAGAAAAACCCTCTTTTCCTTTTTTTAAAAAATGTTTTATTTTCATTCATGTTTTTTGTCTTCACATTCATTATTTTCCCTTCTGATTATATCTCTTCTCCTCCTACCTAATGAACAATCCCATCTCAAAAAAAAAAAAAAGAATAAGAAAAAGAAAAAGAAAAGAAAAAAATTTCCACAAAACCCAGCAAAAGAACAACAATGTCTGATATTATATGTATACATATAATTGCCTACCTCTGCAAAGCATAAATGGGATGGGTGGGTGGGTGCATTTTTGCAATTCTTTTCCAGAGCCAGGTTTCTCCATTATAATTACAAAACATGATGCATATTTGTTTCATTGCTGTTCTTTTCATATACATTGTTGTGGCTATTCTATATAATTTTTTTTCTGGTTCGTTTCAGCATTTCCTCCCATGATGCAAATGGGGGGGTGGGTTTGTGGTTTTAAGAAACATATTTGCCTTTTGAGAATAAATCTGAAACTGTTTTCTTTCTTTTTTCTTTTTATGTATCACTCAATAAAGCATCCTTTACCAAGTGTTTTACTTATTTTTTTTAATTGCTTAGTCTAAGCTAAAATCCAATTTTTGTTGGTTTAGTGTATGTGATATGGTGGGAAAAGGGCTTGAATTTATCTTCTGCATATAACATTTACTAGTTGTGTGATCATAGACAATTCATTCAAGTGCTCTGTGCTTCAGTTTTCTCATCTGTAAATTTGGTTGATAATGTCTTAGCCTCTTCTTTGTAGTCCTTTTAGTCACATTAAAATATATATGTTATATATATATACATGCATATTATATATACATATATATAATATACACACACAGAGAGAGACAGAAAGACAGTGATAGGGACAGAGAAAGAGCACAATTTGTACCTTTTCAACTAGCTCTCATTAGCCAATGACATGACCATTTCACTATTTAGATTAAGCAGTGAATATAATAAAAGATTAATTTATTCATTTACCACTGTTTTGATTTCTACATATAAAATTTATTTTTGACTTGACTGTTTTTGCATAATCTTCTGATGATACTATATGACTTTGAATAATAGAACATCATGATGTCTGAAGAATTACAATAACCATTAAACCAAAGGAAAATAGAAAAATTTATGACAATCATGAGCAGATTAAGTAGTGCTTTATTTTTGTTTTTGTCCTAAATGTGATTTTTTCTCAGTATTGAAATCTCTCAGTATATTTATGATCCTGGGGAGTTGCCTGGAAGTCTGGACTTGTCGAAGATTACAATGCTGTAGTGTCTAAAATATATGATGGTTCCCTCTGGGAGCAGATTTCTTGGGGAGGTTTTCTGGAGGCAGCCTTAGTTTCAGTTCATATCCATAATCACCCCAAATGCAGCCAGAGATTAAAGTACAGTCTTTTATTGTCTCTTCCAAAATAGTCCGGTTAATTTTCTTAGAGGTTTAGCTTCTACCTTGGTTCCAAGAGTTCTTGCAGCTTGTCCTTTGTTGCCTCCAGCTCCCTCTGCTTCTACTCCTCCCAAGCCTTTGTTCTGCCTGACTGCAATCTCTAGCTTGTCAATCTCCTGAACTGACTGACTGACTGAAGCTCTAAGAGCTTCTTATATATGACCTCTTAAAGGTGTGAACCCAAAGGTTGACTCCTCCTCTGAGAGAGTGGGATTGTGGGATTCTGACTTGTGAATCTCCCGAATTTGTGAACTCCAACGTGTGAGCCAATGTGTGAACTCTCAAAGGTGTGAGCTCTAATGTGTGAATTATCCTAAAGGTGTAAATCCTAAACATACAAGCATTGTTTCCATCAACTCTAATGAGTTAACACCTTGTTTCAATTTCTGGCCCATAACACAATGCCATTATGGGTCAGTGGCTGCTTGAGGATTTATGTTCTGTACTATAGGATTGGCTTTTTATTGAAAAGATGCCTAAGCTTTTTTGGTTACATGAACCCCTTTAACAATCTGGTTAGGTTTATGGACACCTACTGAGATATTAAAAAAAATTGTATCAAAGAAAATACCTAGTGTTACAAAGGAATCAATTTATATTAAAATCAAATTATATTAAAATTTATATTAAAAGACAATTTTCAAAGTATATTAAACGTGATAGGATCCCAAGTTAAAAATACTTTATTCATCTACTCCATTGTTTGGTCTCATCTACAATTTTAAGCATCAGATTTTATAGTGAAATTAAAACACTGATTAAAATATGTAGGACCAGAAAACAAAAGTCTGCCTGCATATAATGAGTCCTCAAAACATTAGGTCATTCTGAGTATTATCTAGATATTTCCAAGATACTAAAAAAAGTAGGAGAAAAGCCCCTAGTAGGTGGGGTTGATACTTTATGGGAAAGTATGGGAAAACATTGAGATGGAGTTTGTAGGGATGAGATGTGGAAAGACTGGACTCTGCATTAGTGAAAGAAGTATCCACTCACGAAATCATACCTCTTAGAAAGTATTAGAGTCTTACACTGAAGTGACTGAAGCAAAATGCAGAGATAGCCTTGTAAATTAAGAGTTTGTGACAAACAATTTTGATAAAACTCTTTGGTTAGTCAGTCAGTTAATAACATTTTTGAAGGTTTACTGATACTAATTGATAGTCCTTTGGGTATAGTTACAAATTGCTTTCCAGAATGGTTGGATCCGTTCACAGTTCCACCAACAATGTATTAGTGTCCAACTTTCCCACATCCCATCTAACGTTTATCATTATCTTTTCCTGTCATCTTAGCCAATCTGAGTAAATTTTTTTCTATAATTTATATATTATTATTACTTCTAACTTCTGTGACCAAATTGAATAAAGCCAATTTCTATTCCTTAGTACACAACCCTTTAGATTTTTTTGAGAGGCAAATGAAGTTAAGTGACTTGCCTAGGATCACACAGCTAAGAAGTATTAAGCTAGTAAGTGTAATCTAAGTGTTAAGTAAATGTTAAGATTTGAACTCAGGTCCTTCTGATTCCAGAGTCAATGCTCTAGTCACTACCATCTAACTGTCCCACTGAAGGTGTATTGAGAAATTGGGGGAGTACAACAGAGGTGATCTCAGTCCTCCTATATAAAGTGCTTAGAAAGCTTATCTTTTTCCTGAAATTTTAAAATTTAAGGACCCAAGAATAATATTCAGTGATCTTCAGGGTATAATGCACAGCCTCTGCCTCTGTTCTCCTGTTTCTAAATCTCTCCTTCTTAAAGCCATTTGATGTGGTAGAAACACACTGGAAATATGTAAAAGTAGAGGTTGTTTCTGGCTTATGTTTCCAGGATGTTACCTTTTCTGATACTTTTGTTGCTGTGCAATATAACTCTTCTGGAAAACATAATTCATGTGTGCATTTTATAAATGGGAGAAAATAATAAATACTGCATCTTTGATTTCGCAGATGACTGAAAACAATGATCTTAAATTTTGGCAAGCATATCTTTTATTGTCTGATTGAATAAGGGTGAAATTGTGTTTTAAATTCAAGAGACTATGAAAACTTCCCTATTTGTTCATTTTTCCATCCATCATATACAAGTATTAAATATCTTGAAAAATCCAGGGGAAATTTTCAAGTTTCCTACTGATCTGAGCAGCTTTCTCCCATCTCCTTTGGGTACTGATTTGCTCATAGTATCATCCAGAAAGTTACTTTTAAAAAGAAAAATGACCATTTGAATGCCTTAGAAAAGGGGGAATCATTTCTAATTGTTGAGGATAGAATAAAAGAAATCTAAATATCTTTTTGCTTTTTTATCTCTCTGTTAGTATGGATATTAAAATCAGCACTTTCTAATTATTGTTACATCCCATTTTTAATGAAAATATAATCTCTGTAAAAAAAGATATAATTGAAATATAATAAATATCTCAACTATACAAGATAAATTCCAATTTATCAAGAAATGTTGAATAAGATATTCTTCCCAAGTGAATTTCTGATGAATTAAATCACTTTTTGGTTATCTTAAGTGAATCTTCTAGCGTGTGATATATAAAAGATGTCCCCAAAAGCTTGGTGCAGTTTTGATCTATTGCAGTGCGCAAAGCCACTAAGACTTTTGGGATAACCTGCATATACATATGTATATTTGTATTTGTTCACATATACTATATATGTAGATGACCAGTTTTTATGTCATAATATAATAAAAACACATTTAATATCACAACTCTAGTAAACAAAAAGCAGTCTTCTTTGGATGATCTAAATAGCAGTTGAGAATATTGCTTTAACTTGGAGTCATCATTGCGAATATTGTTTATTGTTATATAGCAATATAGAAATGGTGGGAGTTTGGCAACAGAAACTGTCCTGACTTTTCTAGGAAAAGAATCCATCTATAGCTTCCTTTATCTTTCTATTAGTGATACACATCTGTTTTCCCAGAAGGAGAGTCAATCAATATGGGATTGGAATTTTGGGGAGTGCTGTTAGGTGATACAATGGATAGAGTGCTGGACCTGTAAACTAAAATTGGGCCTTGGACATGTATTAACTGGATGATTCTAGGCAAGTTACATAACCCTGTTTGCCTAAGTTTCCCCATCTGTAAAATAAGTCAGAAAACGAAATGACATACCAGTACAGTATCTTTGACAATCCCAAATGGGGTTATGAAGAGTTGGACATGACTGGGTAAGAACAATAACGTTTGTGTATTTAATTCTTATTCTTCATACAAAATGCTATGTCAGAAGAATATACAGACTGTCCCTCAATGTTAAATGATCATCTTTATTTGAGAATGTTTCTCTGTTTTGTGCTTTCCATTTCTCCATATCAAGCTCCATAGTTTTCTGTGGAGTACTCTAACACTGTAGTTATCTCACATTTTGTAAATATCACAGGGCTTTCATTCATCTGTTGAATTCAAGTTACTTTAATTCAGAAGATTTTATGTTTCAAAGACTCAGAGTCTGCTTGATTGCCTCGTTAATGTCCTTATTCCCTGGCAATCAATTTACTTTGATTGATATTTGTCATGTGACCTAGTAAGTTCCCTTCATTTGAGTTTCCATTTGCATTTTTCTCCTCTTTATTTCCTCTGCAATCAATTTGGCCCTGATCGCTATTTACTTCCTGACCTGTTGAGAGAGCAGGTTTGCTTAATGGGACTAATTACCTGCCATGTGTCAATATGTGGCTTTTGTTCTACTGGCACATTTGATGGGGTTGTCTTTAGGTGGCTTCATGTGGATAACTGCCTACTTAATCCATCGGCACGTGATAGCACCTCCCCAATCATGCTGTCTTTAGGTTCCCATGGTGGAGAAGAAATTTATATATTGACAAGAGGTTTGCTTTATCGCAAGAACACCACAGTGACTGGTAAGAGGAAGAAAAAAAAAATCTTAAACCAGATAAAAAGTAGAGGAGAGAATCTACTGAGTTGGTAGAAATAGATAAAGCACAAATACAGCCCAAGGCTATCTCAGCATAGAGAAGATTTAACCTGAACATCAAGTTTATCTCTCACCAATGTGGATTTTTTTTTCTTCCTAAAACTAGGTCACTAAAGACATTCTCTGTTTCGGAAAGTAATTTCCATCACTGGCAATAAACTGGGTAATCGCTTCCAAATTTCTGAGTTTGTGGCATGTGCCCCTAAGTTCAGAATGTTTGGAGATGAAGAGAAAATGCGTGTCTTTAAAACATTGTACTTTTAATAACTCTCAGAGGTATTTGAGAGAATGTTTCCCTGTCTCTTAGATGAGATAAATGCTATGTTTATCCCATTGAACTGTCACATTTCATTGTAATACATGTTTAAGCATGGAGACAACTCCTGACAATAACCAGGAAAGATGGAAATGCAGTTTTCCAAAAACAGCATTTATAATAAATATTTCTGAAAATTATTATTGCAGTTGAATAAAAAACAACAAAAAAAGATGAACAGGTATTTTTAGTCTCAGCCTCCAATAGCTCAGAACACATGCTGTGGCCTGCATTGCAGCACAGAAAATTCAACTCATAATAATAAAAATTAACATTTATAGAGTGCTTTAAAATTTAAAAAAAAAAAAACTTTGTTAGCTCATTTAAGCTCACAATTGTATAAAATAAATACTGGAGTTGGTTTTGTCCCATTTGAGAAATAATATAATGGGACTATAACTTACAGATGAAAAGATTGAGGATCATAAAGATTAAGAGACTTTCTTGTGGTCACTCACATTATAAATGACAAAGGTAATATTAAAATCCAGGTCTTTTTGACTGCAAGACAAGAATGCTGTGTATGAAACTATAATGACTCTCATTTATGTATCATTGTATATATTCATGTATCCTTGCAGTTGGTTCCATCAGTGTGGTTCCCCCCACAGCCTGCCTGCAGTATAGATCTCCCCTCTGACAGATATAATCCAGATGTGATTGAATGGTGAGAGTCATTTCATCAACTCTGAGAGCTCTGTGTCTTGCCATGTGGAAATTTTATCAAGAACTCAGCTGTTGTGGTTGTGAAATTAAAAATGTTCATACAGTAAGCCTTTCTTGAATTTTTATTGTGCATACATTAGTTTCTACAGGGATTAGATGAAGAAGAGAAAAGACAGCATCTGACTTCTGAGTTATTGTTCTTTGTGAGTTATTGGGAATGTTACTGAAGTTGCCTTAGACCTAGTTTCCCCATCTGTAAAAGGAGGTTCTTGGATTAAATGGTCTATGAGGTTCATTTCAAGTCCTGGGATTGCTAGACTTATTTAGACTTTGCTTTTGTAAAATTCAATGCCTATCTGACCTATTATTACAAAGAAAAAAGTTCAAAAATGAACACCAAAACTTACAAATTTTGAAGGAATGTGGAATAATGGAATATTTGGTATGGGAGTGATATTGACCAATAAATGAGAGGTTTTATGCACTAGCTTTGTGTCAAGTACTATACCAGAACTTCAGTATACAAAGAAAAGAAAAAAAAAGTATCTGCCCTCAAGGAGCTTATTTATATCTCTATTATCTTCAAATGCTCTCTTGTTTCTCAGGATTTGTCATTTAAAACTTCCCAGATGGGATAAATTTAATCTATGTCTAATAGGAATTAATGGAAATAGATTGGAGTGGAGTAGAAATTCCCAACTCAGGACTTTGCATACCCCAGGGAATCTTGTGATTCTTGTGACATTTTCCTTGAAATTAATAAATCTATTTCTTAAGTGCATGTGCACTGGAAACTCTAGATTTTTATTTCCTTAGGGGTTACAAGATTGTTGAATTAAAGGTCACAGGGTGTGGAGACCTAAACAGGAGAGGAATCCCTAACACAGTGAAAATGATGGAAGGGAAATGGGGAAAATCCACCATAATAAAAGGATAATAAGTGAGAATAAGCCAGACATGAATGGGAAAAATGAGAATGGGTTCTTATAAACATAGGGAAGCTATTTTTAGAAATATCAAGAGATGAGGTTAGATGCCTGTAAAGATGTGATGATTGACCACCAGCTTGAATATAATTTCCTCCTAAAGGCAATAAACAGATAGACACCAAAGATTTTTGTGGGAGAAAGTGACATGCTAAATTTTCCATCAGCTTCATTTTGTACTCATAGAGTTAGTTGAATGCTCTTCTGTTTTTCAAAATCTGTCTCAAATCCTTTCTCTTCCATAAAACTTTTCTCATCCTCCTAAGCCTGAGTGTCTTCCTTCTGAGTTTATCAACAGTTCATTATGCATGTACTTTATTTGTACTTAGCTGTTTATCATCCTTGAGAATAAAGAGGTTTTTTTTTTTGCTGTTTTTCCCCTCCTATCTCTAGCATTTAGTATAATTCCTGGAACATAGCAGGCATTAATTTTTCTTGATTTGACTCTCCAGGGAAGGAGGAAGGAAATAAGCATTTACATAATATTTACAATGGGCTGGGAACTGTGCCAAGTCCTTTATAAATATTATTTAATTTGATTCTCTCAACCTCTTGGTGAAATAAACATTGCTGTTATTCCATTTTACAGATATGGAAACTGAGGCAAACAGAGTTATACACCTAGTAAATGTCTGAGGCAGGATATGAATTTAGGTCTTCCTAATTCCAAACCTAAAATTCTATTCATGACAGTTCAGTCCTCTTTTTCCAGAGAAAACTAAGCTAGTTCATTCAAGGGAGATGCAACAGCAAATAGTCACACTAGTGTGAGGGATGTAGAAGACCCTTACCCAAAATGACTACTCAGAGATCCCTCAGTAGAAGGCAGAAAAGTTGTTTATTGAAAAACCTCCGGAGGATGAGCCGTCCCATCGCAAGATAAGCTCGCGGTAGGAGGCTAAAGAAGTAGTAAAGATACATAGCTTTATACAAGAAATTACATCACAAGTAAGAGAGCATTGAAAGGGAGGGGGAGGCATCTAATTGGTTGTTGCTATTTGGGGAGATTGGAATGGAAGGTTTCTGTTTCCCTGAAATCTCCTGATTTCTGGGAAACAAAGTCAGGCCTTCAGGCTTAATCAAGCAGACAGTGGTCCAGCTAATAGACTAAATATTGATAAATGTCAAATACCAATAAATGTCATCAGTTCAGGTTAAGTAAATATGTTTCTAGCTGGCCAAGGCTCAAGTAGATATGAGCCTGCACATATACAGGTCATAGGGGAAACACAGAAATAATAAAATACAGAAAAAGAATTCATACATTCCTGTAAGTTCTTCACCTTTTCTATTCCCCACACTAGCAAATAACATTTGGTTTTTCAATGGAATTATACTCCATAATAATTTTCATAGTTTTATATAGTAAAGTTGATTTTTTGCCCTTGGTCACAAAAGTATTATTTTGTCTTTTAAAAATTAAATTTATTTAGTTTTTATTTCCCCGAGTTACATGTAAAAATTATTTTTACATTCACTTTTAAAACTTTGCCAATTTATCTTCTTCCCTTGAGGAAGTATATTGAAAAAGCAAGTGATTTGATATAGGTTATACATGTGTAATCATGCCCAGTATTTCCAAAGTAGTCATGTTATGAGAGAAAAAAAACAAACAAACTGAAAAACCACAAGAAAAAAAAATTTAAAGTATGCTTCAATCTGTATCCAGATACCATCAATTCTTTCTCTGGAAATTCTCTGGGAATAATTATCATTATTTTTCATGATAAATAATAAATCATTCAGAGTTGTCTTGGATCATTTTATTAAAGATAATAAAGTCATTAACAACTGATTATTTTATAATATCACTGTTATGTACAATACATTTCACATTGTGTCAACTCATGTAAGTCTTTCCAGCTTTTTCTGAAAGCATCCTGCTCATCATTTCTTATAGCATAGTAATATTATATCAGTCATATATCACAATTTGTTCAGCCATTCTCCAGTTGATGGGCATCCCCTCAATTTCCAATTCTTTGGCCCCAGAAAAGGATCCTGAGCAAGCCCTTCACCCTGTTTGTTAAAAAAAAATGAGCTGAAAGAGGAAATGGCACACCACTTCAGTATCTCTGCAATATTTCTGTACAGATATGTCCTTTTCCTTTTTTGTTTTAAAACTCTTTTCTGATATAGACCTAGTAGTGATATTATTAGATCAAAGAGTATGTATAGTTTTACACCCCTTTAGATACAGTTTCAAATTGCTCTATAGAATGCTGGAATCAAGTCACAATTCCACCAACAAAACCATGTCTCATTCCCCTCCCACATCTTCTATAACAATTGTCATTTTCATTTTCTTTCCTACTAGCCAACTTAATAGGTATGAAGATGTACCTCAGTTTTGTTTTAATTTGCATTTCTCTAATTAAGGAGTTAGAACATTTTTTTCATATTGTTATAGTTAGTTAATTGCTTTATCTGAAAACTGTTCATATCTTTTAATCATTTATCAGTTATAGAATTACTCTTATTTTTTTGTAAATATAACTCAATTATCTATGTGTTTAAGAAATTATGCATTTATCAGAGAAATGCGCTTCATTTTTCCAGTTACTATAGTTAACTATATTTCTATATTTCTCAAAACTCCATTCCCTCCATTTTTTTCCTATTTTCTCTCTGGTTTTATCCTGTTTCCTTTCAAAAGTGTTTTGCTTCTGATGATCCCTTTCCTGAATCTGTCCTCTCCTGTATCACCCCTTCTGTTTTTCCTATGCCCTTCTGCTCTTCTTTCTTGTTGGATAAAGATTACTATACCCAATTGTGTTATTCCATATTTGAGCCACTTCTGAAGACAGTAAGATCCACTACTTCTAAACCTTATCTTCACTCTCTTCCTCTGAACTGTAAAAACTTTACCTCTTTTTTGACAGTTTTTCTCATTCTATCTCCCCCTTTCTTTTCTCTTAGTATATTTTTCTTTCATAATGCCTTAATTTTATTTTTAGATATCATCCCTTCATATTCAACTTATACTCAAGCCTTCTGTCTATTTATTCTCCTTCCAATTGATGAGAAGTTCTTGTGAGTTACAAGTATAATTTACCTATATAAGAATGTAATATGATGTAATAATTTTAACCTTATTAAGTCCCTTATGTTTTCCCTTTTCTGTTTACCTTTTTATGCTTGAGGCTTATGTTTGCAAGTTGAATGTTATATTCAACATTGACCTTTTCATCAAGAATGCCTGAAAGTCCTCTGTTTCACTAAATACCAATATTCATTTTTGCTGGGGAAGTTATTCTTGGTTGTAATCCTATCTCCTTTGCTCCCCAGAATATTATATTCCAAGCCCTGTGATCCTTTAATATTGATGCTTTTAGATATTGTGTTATCCTGACTGTGGTTCAATGAAACTTGAATTGGTTCATTCTGGCAGCTTCCAATATTTTCTCTTTGACCTGGAAGTTCTGCAATTTGGCAATAATATTCCTGGGACTTTTTATTTGGGAATCTTTTTCAGGAGTAATTGGTAGATTCTTTTGATTTCTATTTGATTCTGGTTCTAAAATACTAGAGCAAATGTTTTTGATAATTTCTTAAAAGATGATGTCTAGATTTTTCTTTTGATCATGGCTTTCAGGTAGTCTGTTAATTTTTAAATCAGCTCTCTTGTATCTAATCTCCAGGTAAATTTTTTTTAATCAATAAAATTATCTTTTTTGTTATTTTGATTTTGTTTCATTGTTTCTTGATTTCCCATAAAGTTATTAGCTTTCATGTCCTCAATTCTAACTGTTAAGGAATTCTTTTATTCAGTGATCTTCTCTACCTCCTTTTATTTGATCAAATTTACTTTTTAAGGAGTTTTTATTTTTTCTTCAGTGAATTTTTGTGTCACTCTATTTGGCCACTTCCGCTTTTTAAAGACATTCTTCTCCTCATTGACTTTGGGTGACACTTTTACAATTTGGTCTAGTCTTATTTTTAAATATTATTTTATTTAGGTATATGTGTGTCCTTTACCTAGCTGTTGAATTTATGATTTTCTTGTTTCACTCTCATTGCTCTTGCAAATTTTTCCTCTGCCTTTCTTATTTGATTTTCAGAATCCTTCTTCTGCTCTTCTATGACTCAAGACCAATTCGTATTTTTGGGGAACTCATGGATGTAGGAACTTTGACTTTGTCATTTTCTTATAAATGTATGTTTTGATTTTCCTTGTCACCATAGTAACATTTATGCCAGAATCTTTTTTTTTTCCCATTGTTTGTTTATTTCCCCAGCCTTTGGCTTTTAATTCTTTGTTAAAAAGTATTCTGCTTCCAGTGTGGAGGGTTCACTGTACCAAGCTTCAGGTTTTTTGGCAGTCTTTGTTTCATAGATATTTCTAAATCCCTGTATATTTTCCATTTTTCCAAGGTGGTATGATCTAAGATGAGGTGTTTACTATTATCCTGGCTTATTCTCTTGGCTTTGAGTGACCACAAGCACTTTATTATGACCTGGAATTGTGAGGAGGGTCCCCAGTGTACTGTGGTTGCAAGCTCTGTTGTGCTAATGCTCCTCACTCTGGGACTGCTCATTTGGCCTGTGGCCTGGATCAGAGTATGGGCAAAGCAACAGAGCCCTGTCTCTGCTGACTGGTCTCCTTCTTACCAGTTGTTCAGTCTCCTTTTCATCTGTGGGCTGAATGCTCCACAAGCTGCATGGATGATTCAGGGGCTCTCAAGACCTGCTCCCGATTCACTGTGACCAGGCCTGTGCTGTGGTGTCCTATGTTCCACTCTCAGCTCAGCGTGACAGAGTTCCCTGTAGACTTTATAAGTTGTCTTCAGCATCTACAGTTAGCATCTATAATCAGCATCTACAATATTACTATGGCTTCCTGTCCCCCTCTTTATTTTTAACATTTTTATTATTGAGAATTTGTGACCAGTGGAGTAGAAATCATGTTTCACTTTGTTTGAAATGGGCACAGTCTCTCATAGTGGATTGAATACTGGACCTGAAGTTCTGAACCCACATCTAACACTAATCATATGGGAAACATCAGGATATCACTGAAAGAATGTTGGATTTTGAGTCAAGTTGATCTTAGTTCTAATTTTAGGTTTTACACCTATTACTTGTCTTATCTTAAGCAATTAACTTAATCTCTGAACTTGAATACTATAAAATGAAAGGACTGAACTAGGTGGACCTCCTGTCTGGTGTAACATTTATAATATATGCTGTTAAGTCACTTAACCTTTAGAATATTGTTAAATTCCCAATTCAGTCTTCCTCCCACTGAAATAGCCATACATCCTTCATACAACCCCATATTAATACAATAGCAGTACTTAGCATCAATTATTGATTCTACAATTAATAAATTTTCCTAAACAAAGTTGCAAAGTCAGGTGCAGAATTGATCTCAACATGTATCACAATCAAACACAAAGATGATAGGGCAACTAAATGGAGAGAGCACCAACCCCGGAGTTAGAAGGACCTGAGTTCAAATATGGCTTCAGATACTTAACACTTCCTAGCTGTGTGATCCTGGGCAAGTCATTCAAGCTCAATTTCCTCATCAGAAAAAGAAAGAAGGAAGGAAGGAAGTAATGAAAGAAGGAAGGAAGGAAGGAAAGAAGGAGGAAAGGAAGAAAGGAAGGTGACTATGGCGCCATTTTTTCCCCAAAAGAGATCACTCTTCACCAATCTTTGAACATCTTTCACCTTTACACTTAATCCATCATTTTG
The DNA here is from genome assembly GCF_016432865.1 of Antechinus flavipes. NCBI lineage: Eukaryota > Metazoa > Chordata > Mammalia > Dasyuromorphia > Dasyuridae > Antechinus > Antechinus flavipes. The sequence continues at coordinate 49,007,212 of NC_067402.1, read as the reverse complement.
TTAATGATTTTGAATCATTAAAGTCTATGAAGTCAAAAGTTGCTAATTTCCTAAATCTTGAGCTATGCAAATATTGATATATAGAATCATATTGGTAACTAATTTTTCAATTATATGGGCCTTTATAAAATCTTAATAATAAAAATGTCAAGCAAAAATTAGTTTCATAAATTTCTCATTAATTTCATTTAAGTGCAAAAAATTAACTCTCTCTTTCATTGTTTTGATAAAGTTGCAGTAGTAACCTTAGAAGGAATTATAGAAAAATTATCTAATTACAAAAAAGTTGCACATTTTTTAAAGAGAGACACAAAAAGATTAAGTGTATTTTGGAATGACTGCTACAAGTTTCAATATTCATATGGGTTATTTACCATTTTGCTTGTCATTTTCTCTTTGATGGCTGAATAGATTATTGATGAAAGTGACAGGACCAAAAAAATTGCATAATAGAACTTAGGTTATGTGTTTGGATAATTAAATGCTTTTGAGAACAAACTTTCAGTTTAGTAACATAATATTTTTATAATAATTTTATAATGTTTTTAACTGAATAGTGTTATGTATTTATGTATTATATATATTTATTTAATGAAATTTATTTTTATCAGATAGATGTTATGCTTACCATGAAAGTAGTTCATTCATATTCAGATAGATACAAGATACAGTAACTACATACAAAATTGTAAATTTTAGAATATGAAAAGTGGAATGACTCCTGACCATCATATATTTTGTTAAGAACTAAAATTATTTCGATTATGGTTATAGTACATTATATCTTTTTTCTTGTTTGTTTTTGAGACTAAATCTTTCTATCTGATTCAGGCTAGAAAATGCAGTATTCCCTACTGCTGACTGGCAGGGAAACTTTGAGCTCTTCCTTTTCTAGTTTGGTCTAGTTTGTTCCTTCTTAGTGAGACTATTGCTCCTTTCCATGAAGCTTATTATATTGCCACTAGAGGTAGTACAGAAAAATCATAATCTTTAGCTCACCTTAACTTCAGGATTCCTGAGCTTAAGTATTCTATTGACCTCAGTCTCCCCAAGAAGTAAGGATTACATATTGATGCTACCATACATGGCCACAGACTATATTTCAGTATAGAATTAGATTTTTTTAAAGTGTTGACTTGGCAAACTAGTCAATTATTGTTAAAAGGAAGAATCAAGACATCTATCCATTCAACCTGTCACTCTTGATTTTATAAATGCATGAGAGGAATCTTGGTGGTACAGTAGATGGAGTCCTGGGCCTGGAGTTAAGAAAAATTGAGTTTTCAAACTGTTTGATGTGGTTTCTTCATCTGTAAAATAGGATTAATATGAGGATAATACTAGCGTCTACTCTTAGGTTTATTACAAGGATCTCATGAGATAAGATTTATAGCACATAGTATGTGCTTTATAAATATTAGCCATTAGCTATTTCAATTATATTATCAGGAGACCAGACCTGACAAAACAAATTCTATTATCTGTACAGATGCTACAAAAGGACCAGAATCAAATCACTGAAACCTTTTGATATTTTACAATGAACCGTTATTTAGCTATCTTACCAATTTTGTACTTGTGCAGTTGATGTATTTATAACTCATTTATAGGACTTTAAAAAATCCTTTAAAAAGACCATTAAATATATCTTATTTTCTTTGTGCCATTCTGTCAGAAAGTTTTTAAAATTTTCATTAGATTATTCAACACATAATCTTTCTCTCTTCTCCTTTGTGGATTTACAAATTTGACAACCATGTGTAATGTCTTCATAGGCTATTAATTTACCATGTTGACAGGATCAGAATCAAGGACAAAGAACCCTGGGGAATCCCATTAAATACTTTTCTTTGTATTGCTATCCCAGTAGTTACTTGGTCATTGGATCAGTTCTAAATTCACCTAACTGCACTCTCCTTCCCATGAAAGACTGAAATCTGAAAAAGAGAGGCAGTATTTTGAAATAGCTCCAAGCTTGCAGAAGAAATGTGATAGGATGGCAGATCAGGTTTAAATTAATAGTAATAGCTATCATTAACATGGCAGATCAAGATTTGGAGAGTATTTTAAGTGTCATCTATATCATTTGATTCTCTCATCAATAATATGAGGAAATTATTATTTCCTTCATTGTATTATCTCTTTTCAACAGATGAGGAAACAGAATTTTGAGAGAGGTTAAATAATTTGACCAGACACACACAATTGGTAAGTTTCAGGAGCAGAATTCAAACTCAAATTATTTTGACTTCATGTCTAGAATTTTGTCATTTTAAAGAAAAATAATCTAACAATCAGAACTGCTCATTCACAGAAGGGTTACTTCAAAATATTAGCCTTCTGTCCTTGGAAATATTCAAGCCAGAGACACAATAATACCTTCAGTCATAGTAGTATCATACTCTTGTGGCCCTCACTTTGGTACTTTTGCTCAATTCCTTTATATCATTATTGATTAGTGGATACTAACCATATTTTATTTTTGTTGACATTTATGTTATTTGCAATGACTATGTCAAGCAGGGAAGCTGCATACTTAGTTAACCATTAGTTGAATTGTTTGTTCCAAAAGAATTCCAAAGGGAACTCATATTCATATATATTTTATTTTGGCATTTATACTAGGTACATATGCTGATTCTACTAGCTTCTATCTGACTTCCACAAGGACGCCACAATTCAAACATTCTGTATTTGCAGCAATTCTAGTGTTCCTTTTTAGAAGCAAGAAAACAATTTGGGGGAGGTATGTCTATAAATTAGTTATTTTTAAACTTTGTAGATTTGGACATTCAAACAATTAGAAAAATAAGAAGGTACTTAGATTTAGCTTGGCAACTTTTACCCAGATAGTTCTTATAATATCACATCATTGTTTGGCAGTATGGGTTATATCACCCGTGAAGGTGTCTCTGTAATTAAGAATAGCTAATCATTTTGTCTTTTTGGGCTATCAGTGCTGGTACCTGAAACCTGAGTGCACAGGATGCATATTTCAAGCACAGAGAAAGTGCTATTTTTAAAAAAGCCTCTTTAAAGATATGCTAAATGAACTTAGACAAAAACTCTGGACAGAAATTCTACTTCACATCCAGCCAGCAAATAATGAGCACACATTAAGACCAAATTACATATGTTTGAATTTAATGGCTGAGGCAGCTGTGCTTTTACAAAATGGAAGGAACCCTAATGGAAGGAAATGTCCCATGTATCCAGCAAATTGTGCTATGGATTTATTGAAAAGTAATTAAATTTCAAAATTTCATTTTTTGGAGAGTTCTACTTTTGCATGTCTTGTCACATGAAGAAATTATATCCTTAAATATTAACTGAAGGAAAGGGGTGAAAATAATTTTTTTCAGTAGTAGCACTCAGTAATGAAACATTGGAACATTCATAAACAGAGCAGAAGGTTGAGAGTGCCAAGAGGAGAGAGAGAGAGAGATTTACGTATTCACATATTTACGTAAAAGCAGGGTGGTATTGCAGTGTAGTAGAATGAATATAGTCTTTGGTTTGGGATGAGCTGGATTCAGATTCCATCTCTGTCCCTTCTTACCTGTGTAGTAATGAACTGTTTAATTATTTAACAAATCCTAAAATTTTATCAGATATAAACATACATTATAGAGGAGTGATAACGTGATAACTATTATTTTCAGCAGTATTGTGGCCAAAGCATCAAATATAGGTACATGTACCCTATAACACAATAGTGGGAATTAATATAGATAAGAGAAATAATCACTTTCTTAAGGTATCTACTGGTCCAGCTCTAAAAGTGTACTTATCTATTACTGTTTATTAAGATTATTTGTGTTTGTGACTTATCTTCCCCCAGACTATAAACCTTGAGGGGCAATGTCTATGTCTTAGGGTATTTGAGCTTTGTATTTCTCTGAACATCTAAGATATTTTTCTGTATCCCATGGTCAATTAATAAATGTTTGTTGACTGACTGACTCAAAATAGTTTGACTAGCTTAAGTTTTTTTTGTATATGTGTTTGAGATTTTGTGTTGAACTTAAAGGCTTTCCAAAGTGTTGACAAAAAATGATTCCATGAGGTACAATGAGCCAAAAAGCTGTTTTTTTAAAAAAACAAATGTAAAAACCAAAGCCAAGAATCTATTCATTGGTGGAATAGATGAGCTACTCAGACTCCAAATGGTTTCTTGGACTTGTCATCTCATTAAGCTGGCATGAAATATGGCTGGACTTTCAACAGTAGATGTAACAGTACAGCCTTATATCATTTAAATTCTCCTGAAGATAGGATAAAGATATGGCAAGTGGGATGGAGACAGTTTAACTTTCTCTGTAAATTTGATTAATTTAACCATATACATCAAGGTCAACATCCTGGGTTTAAAATCACAAATCAATACCAGTTCTGTTTAATTATTTTCTATATCATCTAGGAGAAATCACAATACCTTCCCGGGCTTCCTTTTCCCCAGCTGTAAAGTGATGAACTTGTGCTATGTGATTCTAAAAACTCTTCATATTGGATTTAACACATATTTTTACCATCTTTAAAATGTATTGGATAACTTACCATCTAGGAGAGGGGAAGGAGGGGAAAACTGGATTTTGTAAGGGTTAATGTTGGATAATAGTGGACTTATTGTCCAGAGCATAAATCTAATTGAGTATTTGCTGGAGATGCTGTTTTCAGAAACATCTGGATGGTATTTATCCTTGCTTGGAGAAATCAGTGAAAATCAAGAGTCAATGTGGTTCCAAGCATACTAACTCTGAAACTGAAGTTTTTAATCTGGACATTCCTTTAGTCATTTCATGAAGTCTGTGGATTCTTTTGTCAAATAATATTGTTAAAAGTGTTAAATGTTAAATAAAATTAAATCACTTAGGACTATAAAGGAATTTGATAATTACAACGGCTTAAAGCTCATATAATCTAGGTTAATAGCCTCAATTCTAAGAGGAAGTGGGTTAAAATTCTCTGCTTATTGTCTGTGTGACCTTGGAGAAGTCACTTAACATTTCTAGACCTCTATTTTCTCAACTATAACATGAGGGGGTTTGGCTGAGATTACTTTTGAGGTCCATTCCACCTCTAAATCTCATTTTCTGTAAAACTATCATAGAAACTGATAAAGATGGTGGCAAAGGTAATTGCAGCTATGAGCTAACTGGTAATATTCTAACACAATCAGAGATTGATTTTTTTTTTTTAGGATAAGTGATTATATTGACACCAGAATGTTCTACTTTCAAAGCATAATTTGTCCTATTTAGTGTGGCTTTCCAGACAGAAGTCCAATCCTATTCTTATATTGGCAGAAAATTCCCACCTGACTTTCTAATTTATTTGACCAGTAGTACATTAGAAAGATCCCCCTCCTTTTAGTATTTACTATCTGTATAAACTCAGGCAAGTTATGTGGCCTCCCTGATGTCATCTTCAGAGGGTCTTTCCTGCACCAATTCCATGATCTTACTCTCTCAACTGCTTTATCCATAAAAGGACAATTGTAATATTTGATACCATCTTTTAAGTGAATTATTAAAACTCACATATACGTTCTTATGATGCACAAAGAATCAACAGAATCAGAGAAAGGTGATAATTATATTATTAATATAAATACATTGTTGAAAAGTGGTAGATAACACAGGCTATGCAAAATTCGATGTTGAAAAATTATCCATGCATATGTTTTGAAAATAAAAAGCTTCCAAAAAAAGATAAGTGATAACCTTGCTGGTTGTGATATTGGTAAAATTGCTTATAGACTTCAGTTCACTTTTTAAAAATTTCTCCATGAAGAGAAAAATGTGAGTGACTTGGAAGAAATCCAGAGGCAATAAAGATTGGAACAGCTGGGAATATACAGCTATTCAAAGTAATGACTAAGAGGGGATTGGAAATTGTTCTTATTATTTTAAAGAGAAAGCACCAATTAGAGAAAGGAATTATTAGCCTGAGATTTATCCAGAATAATAGTAGGAAGTAACAATGAGGAAGATGTAGGAAATGTTTCTGATAAAAGTTTCTATGAAACTTCAGCACTAAAGAAGAAAAATAACTTATGGAAAGATAACAGAATTTTTCTTCATTTAAGACACTTTAAAACTCAGCTGGATAAACTTCCCAAAGTCTTCCTATATCTCTATAGGAAGGACCAGATAAGCAACTGGAGCTTCCTTTTTTCGAGTTTCACTGTTCTATAAATATTTTCAGAGAAAGAAACATAAAAATCGGCTAACAATTTGAACAGAAAGGAAAATGATAGAATACAAAAATAATAGAATTATCTTGGCATCTCAAAGTTGGAAAGGACCTTTGAGGTCATCTAGTTCAGCTTCTGAGAATTGCTTTTCTTTTGGTAAGATCTAGATTGGAAAAAAAGAAAACATTTTTGTCTTGACATTTTTGTTCAGTTGCAATATGATTAGGTGCTTTTGGATTTCTCATGCTGTGAAGTCAGAATTCAGTTTCTCTGCTGATTCATTCGTGTGACGGCTGTTGTACTAAATTTGACAGTGTCTCTATTGTGTTGTCTGGTACTAAACTGAGTTAAGAAATAAGGGTATCTTTTTTCACTAGGGTTACACTTGGAATTTTGAGCAGGCATCTAAAATGGATATGTCAGAACAATGTTAATTAAGTGATTAAGTAATTAAAATTAAATTCAGGTTTAAAAAAATCTGACTAAAAATGTCAGCAAGTACTAGTGACAGCTTTATAATGAACTCAATACTCAAGAGATGATGTCAACAGTAGTAATAATAACTTTTATAAGCAACTTACTATATGCTAGACACTATATTTAATACTTTATGATTATGTCACTTAATCCAATGTAATCAATAACAGTTAGAGAGACAATGTTGTGGAATAAGACGAGAGCTGACCATTAAGTCTAAGAAAGAACATTTCAGTCCTCCTTGTGACGAAGATTACCTGGGGGATCTTGTGCCCAAGACATGGAACCTCTCAGTCTCTCCCCAACCTCATAACTAGATGAAATTTCTTTGATTAGGTAGGAGTTGCCTAGATTTATGATAAATCACAGCGCTAGGCCAAAAATAATAAAATGGTCAACTTCGATTTTCATGTTTTTTATAGAGTTCATTTCTGACATATATAGGTTTGTACAGTAAGGCGAGATTTGTCTATGAGTTGCCTGTAAATTTAAGAGAGTAACAAAGCATAAATAAACTTAGAATGGAAGAAGCGTGTTTATAGAAAGGATTATACTGGGGTGTATGTATGTATGTATATGTGTGTGTGTGTGTGTGTGTGTGTGTGTGTGTGTGTGTGTATGTGTGTAAATAATCAGTTCAACAGGACCAAGAAGATTATGTGATGATCAATTCTGATGGACATGACTCTTTTCAAAATGAGAGGAGTTAGGCCAGTTGCAATGATCTTAACATAATATTTTCATCTTTTTTTGCTGTGGCTTGCCTTTTGTTTTCTTTCTCATTTTCCCCCTTTTTGATTTGATTTTTCTTGTGCAGCATGATAAATGTGGAAATATGTTTAGAAGAATTATACATATTTAACATATATTAGATTGCTTGCTGTCTGGGGAAAGAAGTATGGAAAGAAAGAGAGAAAAATTTGGAACACAAGTTTTTGTAAGGGTGAATGTTGAAAAGTATCTTTGCATATATTTTGGAAATAAAAAGCAATTATTTCAAAAAATAAAATAATCAGGACAGAAGCTGACCTTAAAATTGATAGTGTATTGTTTCATTAAATTTAATACAATTCAGAAAATATTTATCAAGCACTTATTTTATACAAGACTCTGGGGATATTAATGTAAAATAACCTACATCTATCTTCATGCATCTTATAGTGTATTGGGGATAGGAGAGGTAGATCTAGCAAAAATTATAAGTAACAATAGTAAGAAATAGGTATGTCGATTAAAGGAAAAAGCCAGGATATGTGTTCTCAGACCCTGGAGGAAAGCAGTTTGTTTTAGGGAGGTTTAACTGTGTAAATAATTTGAAGGAAGTCCTAAAGCAAATTTGTGCTATTCTCTGTCTCTGATATCTTCCCATCTTGTTCAGTTTTTATGTAGACATATGTTCCTATACAGTAACAAATTTGAAGTCAGAAGACCCCAGTTCAAATCTCATCTCAAGAAACTTATAAGCTGTGTAACTAGGCAAAGGATGTACCTTCTCTCATCTCTTTCCTTTGCTTTCTCCCTCCCCTCTTCCTTCACTCCTTCCCTTCATCTCTTCTTCCATCCTTCCCTCCTTTCCATCCTTTTTTCCTTTCCTTCTTTCTTTCTTCATGATTTTCCTTCTGAAGGACAGAGCTTATTCTTAAAATTCTTATGCTTAACAACTTTTACAATGTTTCCAACTTACAAAGAGAAATCTGATTGGTTTTTATGCTATACATATGTGTTTTAGGAGAATGGAGCTAATTTTTCAAGAATTATTTTAGTCCATACAGAAAATAGGGGAAGTCTGGCACCTCTCTTTATCCCCATACGGTGACTGAGTTAAAACACTTTTGTCACCTCTTCTCCTTGGCTTGTGGTCACAGAGATGCAGCTGTCATTTTGACATTGATGCTATGATCCATAGACATGGTGACAATTATACATTTCTAAGCGTCAAAAATGAAAAGTTTTTCCTTGGTATAATAAGTCTGATTAGCAACTCAACTCCCAAGCTATTTGTAATTCTAAAAGTCAATCTTGTACCTCCTACAGCCTAACCATTACCCAGATCACTAGAGAAGAAAAATGGTTGCATTTATTTGTATTCTGATGTGTTAAGTGCAGTAACCTACTTGAAGTGAAGGCATCACCTTCAAAGAAGTTCAAAAGAGAAAAACACATCTAAAGACATCAAGTTTTCCATGTTATGATTTGGTCTTTGATGTAGAAAATGGGAACATTAAAAAAAAAAGTCTGTTCAGTCAGGGTAAGGAGGTAATATTGGCTTTCATCAATAAGATGAAACTATTACAATTTTTGGTTTTAAAATAACATAATTCAATAGTAGAGAAAGCTGGGGCCTCAGAGATTATGTGCTTCTTCTACCAAAATAGACTGAAATATCTAAGTCTCAGTAGGCTCTTTGATGTATCTCTGTGGCCAGAGATATTTACCACCTTCCAGTGGCGTATATATTCACACTTATATAAATGAATCCTTAGACAACTTCTTGAAATAGCTCTTAGTCAAAAGCTATACAACTTGGTAGCACCTGCTAAATTATTGTCTTTGGTGGTGTAATGTTAACTATCCTAGAACTTTTTGCACATAATGGTGAATGATCCATGGTGAATAAAGGACTCAACTTGTCTGACTTTTGTTTTCTTAACTGTAAAATGTAGACAAGAGTATAATGGATATAAAGTACTTTGAAAACATTAAAATATATATTAGTTATTATTCTGAAAAAGTGGAATTAAGTTAGATTTGAGTAATTTTCAATTAGAATTGATGTAATTAAAATAAGTACATTTGGAACTTTGAGATAGAAAATTACTAATAAGTAGCTCAAACTGTCAATATCTCTTACCTAATATCCTTTAATATGATTAGTAAGTTTTTGCTTTACCAACATTTTTATGGGCTGGGTCTGACTTGGGAAAATTCTTTGACATATTGTGTTTGATATTGAAACAGAATAAACATTTGTAAGTCATTTATCAATTAACAAAAGAGAATAAACTAGTAATAACAGGAGAAGGATCTTCAATATGGATAATATCTGGGGACTCCTGATTCAATTTAGCTCAGTAAAACTTTCGATTTCCCCAGTATGTTCCTCCAATTCTTGTTGTTTGTACTTAGTTCTCAAACAGGATCTTGTCATCAGGTTATTGAAAAGAGCCATATCCATTAGAATCGATCATATAATCTTGTTGCTATGTACAATAATCTGGTTCTGCTCATTTCACTTGGCATCAGTTCATATAAGTCCCTCTAGGCCTTTCTAAAATCATCCTGCTAATCGTTTCTTATAGAACAATAATATTCCATAAAATTCATACACCATAATTTATTCAGCCATTCTCCACTCAGTTTCCAGTTCCTTGCCAGTACAAAAAGGGCCACCACAAATATTTTTGTACATGGGGGTCCCTTTCCCTCTTTTATGATCTCTTTGAGATACAAGCCTAGTAGAAACACTACTGGATCAAAGGGTATATGCATATGCTTTGAAAATAAAAAGCTTTAAAAAAAAAGAAAGGGCACCTTTTATCTAGAGCCTCAGGACACTTTGCCAAATAAAGTAATCTAAAAATGTTCTTTCAAAGAAAATCTTTAGGGTAGTTCTTGTAAACAATTTAGGTTTAGAAGTGACAGTGTATGGAGGCAGACTATGGATGGAAAGACCAGAGAGGAAAAAGTAGGGTATCTATTATAACCATCATCTTTTGACACAAATCAACTTTGTCTTGGACTTCATGGATATTTTGGAAGACTATTTTCTGTTTGAACCATCCAGAATCTTGTCCTGTTGGATCCCATAATAACAGAAGAGAAAAAAAGGTTGAGATTTATTTAGCTCTGGTCATATATATGTATATATGTATATATAATATATATGTATATGTGAATACATATATTTGTACATATATATGAAGAGGCCATCAAAATGCAAGAAGGAAGTCCTGAAGAAGCCAATTTTTGCCAAAGAAATTTCTTCTTCCTGGGTTTGACCTCTTTGTCTATATGCAGAATGCTTTAAACATGTTTCCTATGTTCCTATGTTCCACTACTTTCATAGTGGAAGGGAATGCTCTCCCCCCACCCCCTTCTAACTGTCCTCCTCTGCTAATTAAGCTGTCCTCCCTGCTGAAGTGAAGGGCATCAGATGAAATTGGTCTGCAGGTTATAGTTCTGACAGCTAAGGAAAAAATTGACCCGGGAAATGAAGGAGGCAGTTTTGTAAGAAGCTTTCAAGTGATCATCAAACGTTTGTGGAAAAAATAAATGAGGCTAAAAATCCAAAGCAGCAGTTTCATTTTTTTTGAAGTCTGAATTTCAAATCGTAGATGAGTGTAAACAATTATGGTTTGTCTCATCTTTTGTTTTCCCTTTTATTAGTGTGGATGAAGAACTGACTGTTGATTGAAATATAGATATTAAATATTTTCCCTTTGTTCCACATAGCTATCAACCTATGTTAACATATTTGTATTGTTTCATCTGTTACAAAACAATTTCAGTGATGCATATGTGGAAGAAAAATGCATGCTATTTTATAAATTAGATAACAAATGTATAAAACTTGTAAATTGCTAGATTCAGAATTATTATTCCCATATATATTATGTAAGTTGATGGATAATATATCATTATGAGATATGTTACCCAGGATTGTTTTGATTTTATATAGTTTTTTCAAATATGACAGTAAATAAAAGACATCCCCCATGATTCTCCTGATGAAGCATCCTTTATATATTGACAGTATATCACCAATAAGGGAAATATGGTTCACCAAATTTATTTAATACTTTAAGGGTTAAAAATTGCTTTCCTCACAAAGCCTAAATGAGGTAGATGTGATATTATCTACATTTTACAAACAAGACAACCGAGGTCTATAAAGATTAAGGGACTTGTCTAGTCACATGGTTAATAAGTAATAGAAATGACATTGAAACCAGTATTTCCAGAATCCATTCCAGTGTTCTTTCCTCCTTCACTGTGGTGACTCGTACTAACTCAGGAAATCACAAAAAAACATTAAATGATCTTCATAAGTCATATTTATCTAGTGTGTTGGTTTTTCATTCAAAGTATCCTGATGCTTCATATTTAATGTTGAAATGGAATGATATAATCATAGATGATCTAATAGTTCATGGAAAGAGCTTTATGTAGCCATGGCATAACAAGGAAACTCAGCAAGATCTAAGCATTGGTGTAGACTTACTGTCATTTGTCCCATTGAGAAATCTTATTGGTCCCTGGGATACATTAGATATGGTAACTTAAAAATCAGTGAAAACTCTTGTAAGGTTGAGAAGTACTGATTCTTTGTGGTTTGGCACTTTATATCCTAGACTAGATATCAAATAAATTATGAGGTATAATTGTCCCACTGAGAACCATTGGATTAAAACATAATTGGGAGATATTTAACAAAATAAATAAAAATACAATAAACATAAATAAAATTAATATGGTTTTCTAAGTCAATATGCCTTCTCCTGTCATTGTTGCTGAATTGTCCAGCTGTGTGTGACTCTTTGCAACTGTGGATAATAGCATCCATCTTGTCTGAAGGATAATCTTGTATCACTAAATTAATAATAGATAGCCCCGCACAAATGATGATGGTGTAACTCTCCCTCTAATGTGGTACTGCATCTGGAAGGTGTGTAGTGAATAGATTTTGTGATTGTGATGAGCAGTATCTCAAGGAATCTCGTGTTAAAATGTGTTCAAATACAGGAAAATCTTTCCATTCTAGAATCAGCAAAACGATTGCTTGTTCCTACTTCTGTGATTGTCCAGAAGTGTCCTTTTGTGCTATGAGCATTTTGTGATTTCTGATCATGAGTACTCCTATGGGTCCTATCTATATAGTAGGATTGAAAATGTTTGCTGAAGAGAATTAGAATAAAAATATATTTTTCATTTTAAATTTCTGAGTATCTTTCCTCTTCTAGCCCTTCTAGAGAATCACTCTTTATAACAAAGAATTAAAAAAAAAGGTATATACTGTATACCACACACACAATTTCATAGTATCAATTTCAATTTCTATTGCTTTTATTCTCTTTATATTATCTTGATCATTTTGATTTGATACTCTGGTACTTAATATTAAATCTCTCTTTACTTCTCTGCATTTTTCATATTCATTATTTCTTATGGTATAGTATTATTCTATTATTTTCATGTACCAGTGAATTGAATTTTAAAAGAGAAAGATAAGAGTATAACTTGTAAAAAGATAAAGATGTGAAGGATCTAAACACTGCATTTCAGAATTTTGAGAAAACCAGGGATTCATAATCAAGGAACTTGCTTTTTCTATTGGCTAAACAGTTTCAGCTACCCCAAACCAACCTGTGCATAATAGAAAATACTGAAAATAAACTATTATTCAATTAACTTCAAGAAGAAAAACAGCATAAATCAAACTCCCTGTTTTGCACAGCAATCAATAGGGGGAAATGTAAGCTTCTTTATCATCAACTAATTCAAATTTAATCAATGATATGATTCTTGCCATCCAGATGACAGGTACTTTTTAACATCCAGTTCTTTGATAAACTTTATTGAGTGAGCTCAATTCATTCAGCAGTAACACATGTTTTAAAAAATAAGGTCAGATACTTACTTAAAAGTACAACCACTAGAAAAGTAGGAAGTAATTTACCAAATAGTCTGACAAATTATCTCTACCAAAGTTTCTGCCAATTTTTTATGAAAGAAAAATAGACTTCATCATAATGTTTCTTCTTTTTGCCATTTACTTAACTTCATTCTTCCTGAGTGGTTAATGTCAAAAAAGGAAAGGGGGAATCATTATATAATGTTGAGGACTATGCAGATGTTTGTTTCAAGGGATGAACAAATCTCAATTCCTTTCCCATTTATTTACCTATTGATGTGAATACCACTTCAGTACTATGTATAGCTTTTTCTTTATTCTTTGAACTTTTTTTTATGTGGGCCAATTGGTACAAACTGCCCAATTTGAAATAGTCTGAAACAATTTTGCAATGGGTTTCAAAATATATAGCTCTCTACAATTTTATTTTATATTACACAAAGTTCCTTATGTACAAGTGCATTCCTCCCAAGTCATTCATGCAGAATTTACTTCCTCATCATTGCTTTGTAAGAATTCCTAGCTTTTTTCAAAGAGAACTTGGAGATCACTTTATCACTGAGGTCCTTCCTTGATCCCCTTTTCCTTCTGTTCCCTCCCTCCAACCCTCATGAGGGTCCACCATTCTGGGAACTCCTGTGTCAGTATTTCCCATGTAGCACAACCAATGTCAAAATTCTTAGGAGCCCTTGAAAATGTCTTAGCACCTCTTTTTCTGACCACCTTATGAGCACTTGCCCTGTGTGAGTTCTTCACAAAATAGTCTTTTTTTGGCAAGCGTACATTTGACGCTCAAACAATGTGGCCAGCCCAACAGAGTTGCGCTCTCTGCAGTACAATTTGAATATTTGGCAGTTTGGTTCAATAAAGTACCTTAGTAGCTTGTATCTTATCTGGCCAAGTGATCTTCAGAGTTTTCCTAAAATGATTCAAATGGAAGCGATTCACTTTTCCTGATGTGGTCCTGGTGGATTGCACAGGTTACACAGGTGTACAACAACGAAGTCATCACAAGTGCTCTGTAGTCCTCCAGTCTGGTAGTCAGTCTAATACCTCTCCTCTCCTACACTTTCCTTTAGAGCATCCCAAACACTGAGTTAATTCTACCAGTGTGTGTGGGGAGTCAGACTTCATTATCTCTATGTACACACCTGGAAAGCTCTGTTTTGCTCAGAAAGCAAATGTGAGCTAGATGCACAAATTTAGAGAATCCACCCCAAATATTCATAGAGATTATTATTTCCTGTGGTAGAGCATTCCAAGCTTGTATTTGTCTGATTAGCCATAGTCAGACACACTGTAACTTGATTCTAACATAGGGATATCATGATGATCTTCTTGGAGAATGGACAACAATCCCCATTACTATATCCCTTCCATTATGAGTAGTTTGTCATTCATATATAATTTTATATTTACTGAGTTCTGTGCAGATTGTATTCTTGAACTGAATTGAAAGAGAACATAAACTCTCAGAGGGCAGGGACCTTTAAAATTTTTCCTCTTTCTAGCTCATTTTGCAAATCAGTGTTGACTTCAGTTGAATTCACAGTCTCTCTCACATTAATTTGGAGACTGATAAAAGAGGGCCTGCCAATCATAGGGACAAAATTATAGTTCCTTGAAGCATTATTATTCCAATTGGCTCAGTCATTGTTTACCCATTTTTATTTACCATCGTCAATGTGAAAGAAGGAATCAAAACAAAACAAAACATTTATTAATCACTCAATCAGTTAACAAGTATTAAATACCCATTATATGCCAAATACTATGATAGGTTCTGTTGAACAAAGAATAGCATAATCTCTATTCTCAGTGAGTTTAGCTTTTAATGGGAGAGACTGCAGTGCATATTAAAATATATACAGCATAAATATTAAATGAATGCATGCATATATACATATATAGTATTCAGAATAATTAAATACAAAGTGGATTAGGAGGAAGGGCACTAAGAAGTTGGGGGGAATCAGAGAAAATTTCATGCAGAAAATGGTGTTTGAGCTTTCTTTTAAAAAAGAGCTTCCATGAGGTGGAAGTAGGGACAGATTACTTTCCACACATGGATAACAGCAATTACAAAGACATAGAGATGGGAAATGGAACTTTTGGTTGGATGGAAATACAGGATGGAGTCTGATAATGAAAGGAAGCTGAATAGATAGATTAGGGTCAGATCTTCAGGGGCTTCAGAGACTATGTCTTATCCTAGATGGAATAGGAAGCCATTTGATTTTATTAAGTAGTTGAGTCACATGGCCAAATCTGTTTTAGGGAAAATTGCTTTGTCAGCAAGTGCATAGAATGGCCTGGATTCATGATTTTTAAGCAGGAGGCCAAGTGAGAGGTTGTTGCAGGAATTTGGACAAGAGGTTACAGTGGACTGCCTGATGTTGTGGCGTGGTGTGAAGAGCAGAAGTCAGAAGTGGGGGAAAAAAATAAGAAATCACATAGTTTTTGTGGGGAGTGAGATGAAGAACCAATTAGAGAAGAATAAAATGCTACCTTGCTGTAGTGAGGACTCAGTGGAGGATGTACACATGAAAAAAATCACATTTTTTAAACACTTAAACATGCAGTGTGCTAAACTGTGGTTATAGAAAGCGAAGTCCTTCTGATCCTCAAATCGTTTGCAATCTAAAAAGAGAAACAATCCCCACGGGACCTCTGTGGCTGAGAACAGTGTTTTACACTGGAAGTCACAAGTTAAACAAGAGGGAAGTCATTTGACATGCCCTTCCCAGAGGCCAAGGAATTAATCAATAAACATTATCAGTTGACTTCGATGTGCTGGTTTTATACTAAGCATCGGGGATAAAAAATGAGGCAAATGATAGGCTCTGCCCTCCAAGAACTTAAATAAGAATAAGGTTAATTTGGTGGTAATAGGTCCAAGGTCAACTGTAGGGAGGAAAATACCCAAAGGGAAGAAATATGCTTTCATTGCCACAAAGCTGAATAGCTCCTCTCCAGCATGATTTCTGGAGTTCACAGAATGGCAGGGAAAACACTGAAATGAGTGCACCTTGAAATATATATTGAATTTATCCACTAAGGCTAAAAGTTTCATGTTCATACATATATGCACATGTGTGTATGCATATATATAGATATAAATACACACAAACACACATATAAATATACATATATGTATGGAATGCTGTGTACCAGCCCTACATATAGACACACTATACATGCATTATATTAAACATAAATGAGCATATTTGTAATTATATATGTATACACATATGTATTTGTACACACATGCATAAACACAGTGCTTATATGGATATTCATACAGTTTTATATATATATATATTGTGTTTACAATACGTATACACATATATATGTGTACACACAAATTATGCTTATTTACATACATATGTATGCAAATAATTTTTCCCCATGTGCAAAAACTACCACATGCTAGGGTTTTTCTTGCCAAATTTGTTGTTACATTAAAGAAATTAATGTTTTGGTTTGCCAAAAAATGGCTGCATGTGGATAATCATTTCTCTTGGTTTGGAGGAAGAATCTTATAATTGGTATGGCGGTGCAGAAGTTTTAAAGTTTTTTCTTTATCCATTCTTGGAAAAGGAGAGTGCTGTATATTGTTTAATAACTGTCCATCACTTGCATAGATGGTGAGTTTCTGCCATCAAGATACAATAATTTCTGATATAGGAGATGGGTGTCTGGCTTGATTGTGTGTTTAAAAACATATTTTGGAGGTTTTAGAGCTGATTCCTTTTCAGTGGTGGCTCTTTCTGCTTTACCTGGCCAATGCCTCTCTTACCAGAATCTTACTTGTCCTGATTTATGAGATAAAGGGAACACAATATTGGAAATCAAAAGGCTTGGAGGCTAGTCCACTTTCTTGCTATTAACTAGGTGTATGAACCTGGTGGAGTCAAAGGGCAGGTTGATAAAATGCTTTCAAAGCTTTTGTCTCTTTTATTTACTTCCCATGCAATTTTGGGCAGATCACTTAATCTCTTTTGTATCCTCAATTTCCTCAGATTTATTTCCTAGACTATTTCCCAAATCCCTTCCATTTCTATGCCATAACCACTGTTCTCTGTTTCCACCATAAACCTTATTGTAGCTGCCCCTGGAGTCTTTACTTTTTAACTTGTTGCTGGATCAGAAGGAATTTCTTCCCATCAGCAGGGTAGTGAAGAGAAGGAGAAAGGAGACTAGATCTACAATAGAGGAAAGTTGACAGAAGTAATGGGGAAAATAATCTTATTAGTAATATACCTTATGGGATAAATGGCTGGAACTCTAACCACCATTTATCACACAGTTTCTATGGGAAAAATGTGTACTTACTTTCAAACAACTGACTCTAAAATGAACTCTTGCAACACAACCCATTTGTGGCTTGGAAAATGCCCATGCTTTTTTATATCAGCCTCTGCCTATACTTTTGACAGGGGCAATGGAGTGAAAGTACATGACTTGCCCATTGTAGTATTTTTCAGAGCTCTAAATAAATAAGGGGGACCATGATGGTGGAGAATAATGTCAAAATTTTCTCTCTCTTAGCCCTTACTCACAAATTAAAAAGTACAGGTTCTGAGATTGTAAGACATACTTTGGTTCCCACTCTTTTCAATAGCAATAAACCAATGACAATGGCCTTAGCTATATTAGAGAGCCCCTTTTTGTAGTACTTTCCATGGAATGACTATTTCTTTCTGTAAGACTACTATACATTTATTTCTAAGATAATAATAAAGTACAAACTAAGGTCTGATTTATTCCAGCATACAAACAAAAAAAATAAAAATAAGAAGCAATTGCTTCTTTTTATTAGATAATACTTTATTACAAAAGTAATTCTCAAAAGAGTAAAATTTTTTCTATGAGTTTGGAGACAGGGAAGAGTTCCTTCTCTTTCTAGGCCCCCCCCCCCCTTTTTTTTTTTTTTTTTTGACTTTTAAACTTCACCCTGCTTCTGCTACTTGTTTTATTCAGTGCTCCTTTACTTTCTTATCCTTAGTATTCCTTCCAACTCTCTTGAACGTTGCTGGGCCTCTATGCATGTTTCAGGAATTCTTTGATGACACCCACCAGATGTTTTTTCCTCAGTCTTCATCCATTCATTTGATGGAAGCTTCGTCTCAACTCTTCACTTAATCGAAACCATGAATTTCAGATTTTGCTTGAATCTTTTTTTATGAATGATTTTCCACTTCCCACCTGGCCTTCCCAATCCAATCACAATTTACAAGGTAATTGTTGTATGTAAGGTATTGTCTTTAGGGGCAAAGATACAAAAGAGAAAATTTAAAAAAACAGTTTTTGCCTTCACGGAATTTTCCTTCTTCCTGGGAACTCTCTTTAGGCTCCTGTGCTAGAGCCCTGTCCCTAGATCTGGCTTTGGTCCCATGTGTATATACATGTCCTATGTCCAGCTCTGAGAATATACCTTCTTTGAATATTTGGAAGCAGCTTCTGCCCTGGTTATGACAGCAAATCCTGTAAAAATTGTACAGACACAAAAAAAATCTCTGATTTATAATATAACATGATACACACTGAACCAAGTGAAGGTATTTTTAGCTACCAGCTGTGCAAGCAATAAGTAAAGGACTTTGGGGAGCTAAAAATGTTTGGGATGTGTCAAGTGGGAGCTGGCAAATACCCTAGGGTGAGAAAAGCTCCAGATCGGCTACATCTGGACCACATTTTAAGGGATGCTATTTTTAGGTTATGCTTTGATACCACTGGTGATCTACAGGTATTTCCCAGAAAAGGAGAAGGAAGGGTTTGCTAGAACAAGTTGATTCTAAAAGTCTAATCTTTCTCTAAAGCTTTTTTCCCCTCAAATGGAGACTAGCATCTTCTAAGTAGTTTAATTTGTGAACCACAGCTTAGCCTCAGTTTGCCTGGAGGATAAATATGGGGGTCCACATATGAATCTGGAAATGTGCTTCAGAATTCAGCTTTTCCTTCATTTGGTTTCCCATGGAGCTTCCTCCTTCTCCTTGATATCAAGATAGGATTACTTATTGGCTTTTCTTTATAAAACGTTAAGATCTGGCTGCTTCTAAGTGGTCAGTTTCTAGCTGATGGACATTTTATACCTCAAACTAGGGACATCCTATTCCCAGACTAAGTAATTGAATAGATGCTCAAACAACTTAAACAGGAAAAAAAAATCAAATATTAACTCCTTAGTCTGCTTGTTGCTAATCAATTCTGTTTCTAATTCTCTTTAAAAAGAAGTATGTGTATACTTGTTTATACATACATATATCTGTATAGGGGAATTTAGGTGATTCAGTGAATAGAGAGCCAGCCTTGGGCTCAGGAAGAATCATGTTTCTAAGTTCAAATCTGGTGTCAGAAACCTAACTATGACCCTGAGCAAGTCACTGAACCCTATTTGCCTCATTTTTTTCATTTATAAAATGAGTTGGAGAAGGAAATGGCAAATCACTCTATACTAATCTTTGCCATAAAAAACTTCAAATGGAGTCACAAAGAGTTGGATGTGACTGATAACAATTGAACGATAACAAAATATATTATGTATGTGTGTACACACATACATATATTTATTTTTGCAATTATAAGGGCTCCTTCCCTATGCTTATTGGACAGCAACAACAAATAATTAAATATAAATCCTTATAACAAATATATGTTATATTTTTAATTAATTGCTTTATTTTTATGGTTATGCAGTGTATTCGACTTTTAAATACAGATTTCTTCATGAATAATATTGGGAAAGAAAAATCAATAACAAAAGGGAAAAAACATGAGAGAAAAAAAGACAAAATAGTGACAATAGATAGCGTGTGTTGATTTACATTCAATTTTCACAGTTCTTTTTCTGGATATAGATGGCATTTTGTATCATAGAATTTATGGGATTGTCTTGGTTTACTGAACTGCTGAGAAAAAACAAGCTTTCATAGTTGACCATCACACATTCTTGCTATTACTGTGTAAAATGTATTCTTGGTTCTACTTGTTTCTCTCAACATCAGTTCATGTAAATCTTTCCAGGCCTGTTTATCATTTTTAATAGGAAAAAATATTTTCCATTACTTTTACATACCATAACTTATTCAGCCATTCCCTAGATGATGGAATCCAGTCCCATTTGGGGATTCCAATTCTTTGCCATCACAAAAAGAATTGCTACAAACATTTTTCCACATGTAAGTCCTTTTCCCTCTTTTATGATTTCTTTGAGATATAGTCCCAGTAGTATTATTTCTGGAAAAAAAAATGGTATAAAAAATTTGATAGCCCTATGGGCATAGTTCCATATTGCTCACTGGAACAGTTGGATCATTTCTCAACTATATCAACAATGTATTAGTGTCCTCATTTTCCTACATCTCCTCCAATTTTGGTCATTTTTTTTTTTCTGTCATCTTATCCAGTCTGAGGTGGTACCTCAGATTTATTTTAATTTGCATTTCTCCAATCAATAATGATTTAGAGCATTTTTTCATATGACTATATTTGGCTTTAATTTCATCACCTAAAAATTGTCTGTCCATATCTCTTGACCATTTATCAGTTGGGAAATAACTTGTATTATATATGTTTGAGACAGTTCTTTATATATTTTAGAAATGAGGCTTTATCAGAAATACTGTCTGTAAAAAAATTTTTTCCCAGACTTATACTTCCCTTTTAATCTTATTTGTGTTGATTTTGTTTGTGCAAACCCTTTTTAATTTAATATATCAAAGTTTGTTCTCCAAAGATCTAATAGGTAAATTATCCCTTGCTCTCTTAATTTGCATATGGTATCGCTTTTTATACCTAGATCATATATCTATTTTGACCTTATTTTCGTATGGGGTGTGACATGTAGGTCTATGCTGAATTTCTGACTCATTATTTTCCATTTCTCCCAGCATTTTTTGTGAAATAATGAGTTCTTAACCAGAAGCTGGAGTTTGGGGATTTATCAAATACTAGATTACTATAGTCATTAATTATTGTATCATGTGTATCTAACTTATTTCAATGATCCACCACTCTATTTTTTTAGCCAGTACCAAATGGTTTTGATGACTGCTGCTTAATAATAGTTTTAGGTCTGGTACTGCTAGGCTATGATCCTTTGTATTTTTTTCTTCATTAATTCCCTTGATATTCTTTCCCTTTTGTTCTTACAGATGAATTTTGTTATTATTTTTTCTAGTTCTAGAAAATATTTTTGGTAGTTTGATTGGTATGGTATAAGTAGACCAATTTAGGTAGAATTGTCATTTTAAAAATTTTATTTCATCCTCCCTATGAGCAATTAATATTAGACTTCAAGAAAGGGCAGTCTCACTGAGATGAAAGTGGTGTTTAGCTCTTCTCAGACAGAATCTGGGAAAGTCAGAGACAGGATCTTAATTAAACACAGCAGATCAGCAACTGGGATCCTTGGTCCTGGCTCAATAGTGAAGCAGACCAGTGGGACAACCTCCAGTCAGAAAGCAAATTCTAGGAAATTCTGTTTCTTCAGGAGACAAAATATATTATCAAGCAAAATGCATTCCCACACTGTCCATATCCAAACAATGTATACCTTGTTTTATGTTTTAAGGCAATCACATCTCTGGCAAGAGATGATACAGCATTCATCAAAGTTCTTTAGTCTTTCAGTGTTGTTTTTCTCTAAAATGTTATAATTGTAGGACTTGTTTTCCAAGTTTGGTTCATTTCATTCTACATAATTTTATATAGCATTCTTTCTATTTCCTGCTCAACTATCATAATTACTCAGATTACAATGATTCTTTTTAGCATCATTATGTCTGGTTTCTACCTTTGTTCCAAATAAAATTTGAGCTGGGGCAGCATTTTTTCACTATGTAGGCTTATTCTGGCCCAAGGTCAATAACACCACAGAAAATTCTTAACCAAATTTAAGAACTTTGGAGGAAAATCATTATTGCTTTTCTCCTGTGTTTCTAGTAAGCTCTGAAAACTAAGAGAAAAGCTAATAGACTAAGGCCTTTAAACTATGCATTTAACTGAGGTCTGTTAATTAATAGACATTTAGTGCCAGTTGAAAACTTGGAGGTGATCATTTGAAAAATTGATGCTTCTCACCTTCATCTTCCACAAGTGCCTTGAGTCACAAAACTTTTGCTGACTGTTCCATCTCACATCCTTACCTTGTGACATAAGGGCTTTAAAAATCATTGATTTCCTGGGCAAAGACATTTAATTTTCAGAACTGAAAATATTTTGAGTTTTCTCCCCCTTCCTTCTCTCCATTTTAATGTAATTGCGCAGGTAATTTGTTCTCTGTGTCTTAGTTTCTTTACCTATGAAACAAGGGATTTGAGTAAATTAGTGTATTTTACTCCCAGTCTATTTTAGACATACAAATTCTTATGGACCAATCTCAGCTTGTTTAGCAGCTTATGGAGTAGAATCTCAGGGCTAGGGAGAAAAAGGAGGAATAATAAAATTTCTGGACAGGAAGAGGAAATTATTTATCAATGTAACTTATTGTAAGACATAAAGAATTTTGATTAAAAAAGATTGAGCCAACTGATGATAATTTTTCTTGGACTAATAATTGGAAAAAAAACAAATTTGAAGGCTATGCATTCCCTTGCAGATGTAGAAATTTTTCTGATATTATAAATTCTCAGAAGAGATTTTATTAATCTCTTCTTGATATGACCCGCTTTGATGTTCACTTAGAGTTAGAAAGTTTTGCTGAGATTTTAATTTCTTTATTTTATATCATTTCCTTTTATATCACTGTCATTTTCCAGCATATCCTTTTCCCTATCTAGAGAGCCATCTTTTATAGCAAAGAATTAAAGCTCTCTCTCTGTGTATGTGTGTATTTTGAGGAAGGTCAGCAAAACTAATCAGAACATGAACCATATCAAAGAATATATGCAATGTTCTGAGAACATAAATGCTATTGATTTTTCAACAAACATGCTTCCTGAAATAATTTATAGTTTGAAACAAAGAACAAAACATTAGAAGATTGGGTTGATAAAGATCATGTACTCAAAGGTGGAAGCTATCTTAAATGCAATCTGATCTAGCCTCCTCATTTTAAAGAAGTGGAAACTGAGATCCAGAATAATTAAGTGATTTATCCAATTGAGGTCTCTCTCAATATGTGTGTGTGTGTGTATTTATATACACATACATATATATTATATATAACATATTCCATATTTAATATATTCAAATATAATTTATGTATATATATTCCCTATAAAATAATGCATTACTCTATATTGTAAGGAAATGTGTTTGAGATATTCTTTGTAATTTATCATATTTATTTCAGGAAAAATTATTTCTTGGTCTCAGAACCAGGAAAACATATAGCTCCAAAGTAGACTATAACTTTTTGATGACTAGGAATTTTTCAGTTGGAAATAATACCAGCTATCATTTCTATGGGCTTTTGTAAAGAGACTTTGCATTAGATGCATTAGACATGGATAGCGTTTTTAAGTTAAATTCAGTGAAGCTTGGAGTGTACATATAATGGTTTTTTTCAAAGTATGAATTTCTTTCACTTGTTATTCTTTACAGGATTTCTTGGGCAACTCAGTAAACCTAGTGTCTGAGATTCAGTATCCACTGGGGGATGAATTCAGTTTGTAATAAAATTGAGCAATGTCTTAAATTTTTCAGATTTTTTTTCTCCTGTCATACCACAAAGAACACAAGTTCTTAGATTACTTTGGAAAAGTTCTCCTGGAAAAGAAGCTTGATTGGATTGTCTTCTTGGGAAGCAGTGAAACAATTAAGTGATCTGAAGATAATTGAACAGTTATATTATGATCTGTAATGTCTTCTACTTGAAATGTATGTATGTCCCAATGTCTGACTTCATTAAGGTAGATAGTTAAATCTTTGACAGTGTTAAAAATGACTGAACTTGTTCATCTCTAAGATAGATGGATAGTTGGGGAGAAATATACCTTTAAAAATCAGGACTACTTTCTTTCTAGCTGAAATGGCATTTAGATATAAATCTAAGCTTATGACTCCCAGAAAATACCCCTGACTATACTTGAAACAGCCTTCAAATTATTTCTTGTGAATTATCTTTATGATGCATGCATTGAACTTCCATTAACACTAATGAGAATTATTGCATGTGTATGCATGGATGATAGGTAACTTTATTTTATGGTGGGCTGAGGCGGAGAGGGAGAGGTAAATGCCCTGGATTTCATGACCTTTTATGGAATATTCACTAGAGCATTCAACATGAAAGGCACAAAGTTGTCACCTGACCTCTCAGCATTACAGAAAGGTCCCTGCATTCACCATATGTGCATAATATTACACACCTAACAATAAGGCTTTCGGTTGATTAAATAACATAATATTGTACATTCTAGTAACATATTGTAGGTTTTTTTTAATCTCAGCAAGGCAATGACATTGATTTGGAGACATATCAATAACCACTTCTACCCAATGCCAGTCACTTCTTTTATTTTTGATCACTAATTTAGGAATTCAACAATTACTAATTTAAGAGATTCTATGTCATCTGTTAGTTTTGTCACTGGATTGAGTGTTTTATTGGCACACTTTGCCTCAGCAAATCAGTTCTATTATCCTCCATAGTGAGAAATACATGTAGAGTATAAATCATGCTTGTGCAGGATGTTTCCTTGCCTTTGGGGTTTACTTTTCTGGAAAAAAGAATCCTTTCATCCAGAATGAAAAAAACCGAGAAATAAAGACTGAGAATATTACTCTGTGCATGCTAATTAAGAAGGTAGTAGAGTGCTAGATTGAGTGTTGGAATTAAAATAAGATGGCATGGATTTAAACCCTGACTATGATTGTTGTTCAGTTAATCAGTCATATCTGACTTGATAGGACCCCATATATTTTGTCATGGGATTTTCTTGACAAAGAAACTGGAGTTGTTTGCCACTTTCTTCTTCAGTGGGTCCTGATTTTTCAGATGGGGAGTTGAGGCAAGTTAAATGGCTTATCCAGGCTCAAATAGGTAGTAAATGTCTCATATTAAATTGGAACTCAGATCTTCTGACTCTAGGTGTGATGTTCTACCTATTGAATCATCTAGTTGTCTCCTGCCTCTGATATCTAGGTGCTATATCACTTAATCTATTAGCAGATTTTTAGGCAACTTTCTAGGAAGTAGAAAAAAAATTAGACTTAATATAATACCTGGGCTTGAATACTGGTTTTGTCATTTTCTGCTCATGGAATCTTGGGAAAAAAGTGTCAATTAGTAAATATATATATATATATATATATTTTTTTTTTTTGTTGTTGTTGGCTTGAGTAATTCCCTACAAAAACAATTGCTACCTAACTAGCTGGATCACTGAACTGGATAACAATCAGAAGATCACTGGATAATAAATCTATAGTGGGAAGGGACTTCAGAAATCACTTAATCCATCCACATCCAGAGAGAAAACTATGAAGACTGAATGTGAATCAAAAAATAGTGTTTTCACTTTTTCGTGTTGTTGATGTTTATTTGCTTGCTTCTTTTTCTTTTCTCATTTTTTTAACCTTTTGATCTGATTTTTTTTTACTCAGTATGACAAATATGGAAAAATATTTAGAAAAATTAAAACACTTAACCTATATCATATTGCCTGCTATCTTGAAGAAGAGGAGAGGGAGAAAAATCCAGAACACAGGGTTTTGCAAAGGTGAATGTTGAAAACTATCTTTGCATGTATTTGCATTATCATTAAAAAAAAAGAAGCAGAAATTAAAACTATGGAGAGTATAGAGATTGACAAGAGAGTAAATACAAAGGAGAAGAGAGCTAAAAACAAAGATATATGACACTTGTACTTTACAGAAAGACTTCTTTAATTTTTCCACTTGTTACCCTTTTTCATCTGAGAAAATTTTATGTGTCCCCAGGAATGTAAAATAGGTATAGAAATAAAATATTTAATGATAATAAATTATAATTTTACAACCTTCCCATCTTCAGATATGAGACTAGGTGGGGTTGTAACCCACAGTTTAAAAAGCTGGGCTTAAAGGATCTGGAGTAGAATGAAGAACTATCAGAAAGAACAAAGAGGAGTAGTCAGAGAGGGAGGACACATAGCTGCATGAAAGCTAAGGAAGAAGAGAGACTTGAGAAAAATCAGGCCATTAATAACATCACGTTCTATTGATGGATCAGAGAGGATGTGAACTGAAATAGAATTGGTGATTAAGAGATTACTAGTAACCTTTGAGAAAAGTTTTCCTAGAAGGGTAGAGAAGGAAAAATCATCAAGAAACTTTTTTTTCTTTTTCCTTTCCTCCCATTTTGATATACAATAAATAAAAATCAAGATTGAGTATTTTTTATTTGAAAATTATATTTTAGAATGAATATATATTTCATTTTGTTCATTCTCTTTGAATGTATATTTAATTAAATTATTGGAATCCATTTTATCTGGTAGGAAAGAAAGAGAGAAAAATTTATAAGCATAAGAATATTTTTAAATTATAAATTAAGAAGGTACAGCTAGGTGGTACAGTGAATCCCTGAAGTCAGGAGGATCTGAGTTCAAATCTGGTCTCACACACTTAACAATTCCTAGCTGTGTGACCCTGGGCAAGTCACTTAGTCCCAATTGCCTCAACAAAAATAAGAAGTTACGTAATAGTACGTAGTTTCTTTTCTTATAACACTTTGTTAGATTACTTTTTCATGGGCTATTTTACTAATTTGCCCAGGCAGGTTGAGTTTCCCTAAGACTTCTCCAGATTTAAATTGTGAATGTCCCAATCAAAGCTTGAAGGGTATGTAAAAGGTGCATTTGGACCAATCAGACTTTTCCTCCTTTTATAAACTGCAAGAGCAGATCACTCACAAAAATGAAAAGATTACCCTTATCTTTGATAGCCATTGTCACCTACTCCAGTCCGATGAACTGGGGGCAATCAATTAATCACTCTGTTCCCCATGAACCTCCTTATCAATTCCCTACTACATTTAATTTTAATCATGCCAATTCAACACTAATCATTGCTCCATTCTTGCTCTCTGGTGATCATATTTCTCCTTTAGGTCTTCTTTGTATTTAAAGTCCCCCTTGAATCCGGTCCCCCTTGAATCCATTAACATGTTTTATTTTACATTTAACTATATATTACATGTGTATTGTTCAGGGCAAAGAAAAGCCTTTGGTTGAAAAGATGATGGACTTTTAAAATAGTCCAGTCTATCCTCATGGTAAGCCAAGGAAATAATAGTTGGCTATGGTTCCAGTTGTAGGTACAGAGATGTTTATTATATTATCTATATTTTTATTTACAAAATTATTTTCATTCTCTTTTAAGTTTCTTCATTATTTTGTGCCTTTTTATATTCACCCTGGAATCTTCTGCGACATTGACTCCAGCCAAGCTCATTTATAGGGACAATATTAACCTGCATTGATCCAGAGTCATGTAACATTTAAAAGGCAATAATGTTCATTAATGGCATCCTCTCCTGAGGATCAGAATGACAGTTTCATAAGTAAATTCATGGGTCTGATTTGCCATGAATACTGATGTAATCTCTGGCTATTATACTTTCCTGACTGAAAAAACACAGCCAGAGGTGGAAGGACCTGGGAGATTTAACAGAAAAAATATTATAGTAAAATGTATAGTATTTTAGGACAGAGATTATTTGATTTTGTCTCTATACTATTTGTATATTGTAGGCACTTAATAAATGCTTCTTGAGATGAACAAAAAGAAAGGTTTCTTGTGTTATATTCACTGTTTCAGGGAATGTTCCTGAAGTTGATGAACATCCTCTAAAAATACATAAAAATGATATCCTTTAAGTTTTTATAGTTTAAGAAAATTCAATCAAGGCTTCCTTACTATTGATTTTAAAAAATCCCATTGGCTTCCTGTCTTCTCAGCTCTCTGAAACCTTACCTGCATGCTGCATGCTCTATTACCTTGTTCTCAGTAGGATGTTGATGCCTTAACACCTGTCACTTCTGCAAGAACCCAAAGTACTGCCAATGAGGGTCAGTGGTGAAAAGGTTTCTGATGAGACTCGGTGTCTGCAGTCTCATTTCTCATTGTTCACCAAGCAATTATCAAATATGATTTTTAGTCATCAGTGACTTGGATGAGATTCAGAATTTTCTGATGTATGATATCTTAAATGGCTCAGTCAGTAAGCATTTATTAAACACTTAGTATATTCCAGTCTCATTATTCAATATGTCTTCTTTAGTCTTCTTCAATTCAGCCAAACTGGTTTTCTCTCCTTCCTTATTCAGGAACCTGTCTGTTTTCTCCATACCTTTTTAATGATCATCTGCAATACAGGTTGCATTTCTTCCTTTCCTCCACTTTTGAGTTTCTATTTTCCTTCAAGATGTAACTCAGAATCCATTTTCTGCAGGAACTACTGGTTTCTTCCCTCTTGATGTGTGTTGGAGCCAATTCATACTGTCTTCTGATAGGTCAATTTTTAGTATGAACATTAACGTCTAGAAAATCTATAAATAAAATAATTATTATTATTATTTATTGTCTGGACTAATAGTTTAAAACAAATATAAACAGTAGTACATCAGGATCCTTGTAGACCGCACACTGACTTAGACAACCACATATTTACATTATCTTTGTTTTATTTTATTTCTATCTACTTTGATAAACATTTCCCAATTTCATTTTGATTTCTATCTGTTGCAGTGGGGTGTATTATGGGCCATATAAAGGATGCCTGCCTATGATTGAGCTATCAGTTTTAATCTTAAGAAAATGATAAACTGGTGATTAATCAGATTAAATACAAAAAGTATATTCTAGTTTTTCCAACTATGCTCCTACTTTCCATAATACCTTGTAACTACTTTGTCTATGTATAACATATATTGTGTTTTTCTTTTCTTTAAAATATAATAAGAATGGTTCTTTCTGGAAGCGAGAAGGTTTCTTGGGGAGGTTTTCTGGGGGCAGCTTTAGTTTTCAGTTAAAAGTAAATAATCACCCAAATGTAGTCAGGTGATAAAAGTTCAGATCTTTTATTATCTCCAATATAGCACGGTTAGCTTAGAGGCCTATCTCTCTGCTTGGTTCCAAGAGCTCCCTCTGAATGTCTCCAAATCCAAAGGTTTGTCCTTCAGCCCAGCCAGCACAAAGGTGAATCTGTCTTGCCTCTGAGAGAGGGCTTGTGGGCTTCCTCCCAGAGTGCTCCTCTCTGACCCCAGTCAATGTTCCAAAGTAACTCTCTTTCGAGAGAGGGCTTCTGGCTGACCTCACTTGACGCTCCCCTCTCAATCTAATTCAGCTGAACTCTCTCCAAGAGCCTCTGTCTGTTTCTTATATATGAGAGAGTGGGATTGTGGGATATCTCCCAGCGAGCTCTCTGGCCCCAAGAGCTTCAAGGGAGGTGTGAATTTAGATATCTCATACTAAACCCTGAAATCTCCCAAACATGTGAACTCCAATGAGTAAAGATGTGAACACAAGCAATTGTATCAAGAGTACCTTGTTTCAGGTTCTGGCCCAAAACATCTCCTTGTAAGATCAGAGCAATAATCTATCAACTCTAATGAGTTAACAGTTTGTAAAAATTCCAACAATATAGTTTTAATTTTATATTTCTGTTATATATATTTATTTAGTATATATTTGGGTATATTATACATGTGTAGATTTTATTTGAATATATGTAGTTATATATATATTAACATATTATATGTGTGTATATTATTTGCTTGTTGCAATGTACCTTCCCTCCATTTGAATATTAAACTCATTGATCATAAGAGAAGAGAGGATCCATGTGGGCAAAAATGTATGTAACAGCACTTTTTATAGTGGTAAGGAATTGTAAATTGAGTGGATGCCCATCAATTGTAGAATAGCTAGCATCAGTTTATACAAGTCTTTCCAGTTGTTATTCCAGAAATCTGCCTGCTAATTATTTTTTGTTCTATTTGTTGTATTCCATTAAATTCATATACCATAGTTTCTTCAGCTATTCCCTAACTGATAACTCCTCAATTTCCAATATTTTGCCACCACGAAAAGGGCTGCTATAAGTATTTTTGTACATGTAGATCCTTTCCCTTTTTATCATCTCTTTGAAACACAGACCTAATAGTGTTATTGCTTAATCAAAGGGCATGCACAGTTTGGTTGCCCTTTAGGTTTGGTTCCAAATTGTTGTCCAGGAATGGTTGGATCAGTAGCAGAATCAAGGTGATAGAGAGTAGACAGGCTTTTTTCTGAGCTCTTCCTGGCTTCCCTCAGAATCAATACCACATCAAGCCTCTGAATAGATTTTGGAGGAAGAGAACTCACAAATATTCGGAATATAACAAATTTCCAGCAGAAGATATTTTGGAAGAACTTGAGAAAAAGTCTGTCTCAATCAGGCAGAGTGGAAGGGGGGTGATGCCCAGGACAGGGGCAGGGCAGAGAGGTCTCCAGCCTGGGGAAATCTAGTGGGAGACTCTTAGCCAAAGTACAGCAGAATTGGCTACTCTGTCCTGCTTCAGGAGCCAGAGGATCAGCAGACTAGCTGTGAGACTTCCAATGAAACTACAAAAGGGTGTGAGCCCCTGAACCCAAAATAACAAACTGGACTTGGCCACACCTGCTCAGCATGAGAAGGAAACCTATAACACCAGTCCTGGGCAACATGAAGCCACTGTCACTTGTAGAGGGAGCTTAGGACAATCTCCCAAAAAGTTAAAAAAAAAAAAGGCTCTGATCATAGATAATAGATAGATAGCTATTGTGGAGACATGGAAAAATTGATCTCCAACCCTGAGGACACTACAGGCAAAATATCTCAAAATGAAGCCTCAAGGGGTGATAGGAATTGCTCTCCAAGGCAAAAGGTTTTCTTGGAAGAATTCAAAAAAGGATCTTTTTAAAATAATAGCTTCTAATTATTGTGTGTGTGTGTGTGTGTGTGTATACATATACAGTAATATCATATATATACACAGATACAGTAATATCATATATATATATCATATATATGCAAAAACAATTTTTAGCATTCCCCATTTACAAAACCTTGTGTTTCAAATTTTTCTCCCTCCCTTCCTCCTACCACCTCTCCTAGAGAGCAAGCAATCTCTTGCTCTCTGCATGTTAAATATGTTAAACATGTGTAATTCTTCTATGCATATTTCCACATTTATCATGCTGCATAAGAAAATTAGATCAAAAAGGAAAAAATTGAGAAAGAAAACAAAAAGCAAGCAAACAATAACAAAAAAGTGAAAATACTATGTTGTGATTCACATCAGTTTATGTAGTTCTCTCTCTAGATGTAGAAGGCTCCACCACAAGTCTGTTGGAATTGGTGTGAATCACCTCATTGTTGAAAAGAGTCACGTCCATCTGAATTGATCATTACATAATCTTGTTGTTGCTCTATAAAATGTTTTTCTTGATTCTACCCACTTCAGTTAACATCAGTTCATGTAAATATCTCCAGGTCTTTCTGAAATCATCCTTCTCATCATTTGTTAGAGAACAATAATATTCTATAACTTGCCATAACTTATTCAGCCATTCTCCAACTGATGGGCACCCACTCAGTTTCTAGTTTCTTGCTACTTCAAAAAGGGCTGCCCCATGTGGGTCCTTTTTCCTTTTTTATGATCTCTTTGAGATACAGGCCCAATAGAGACACTGCTAGATCAAAGGATATGAACAGTCAATGATCTTAAAAGAGAGTTACAAGAAAAATAGAGAAAGGAATTGAGAGCATTGAAAAAGATAACACAGAAATTGTCTGAAGAAATCATCCTTAAAATAGATTTGGTGAAATGGGAAAAAAAAACAACTTTTTGAAAAACAGAATGGGTGAAATGGAAATTGAGAACAACTCCTTAAAAAATACAATTGGTGAAATGAAAAAAAAAATCCAATATATAACTCATACTAAAGTTCAGTTGGCTAAATACAAAAAGAGGTATAAGAGAGAGAGAGAGAGAGAAAGAGAGAGAGAGAGAGAGAGAGAGAGAGAGAGAGAGAACTGAAGAAAACAATTCACTAAAAATTAGAATTGAACAAATGGAAGTGAATGACTCAGTGAGATATTAAGGATCAGTCAGCCAAAACAAAAAAAATTTAAAAAAATAAAAGAAAATGTAAAATACCTCATTAGAAAACAACTGAACTGAAAAATAGATCTAGGAGAGGCAATCTAAGAATTATTGAACTACCTGAAAGCCCTGATGAAAAACAGATCCTAAACAACATCTTTCCAGAAATAATCAAAGAAAATTGCCCTGATGTCCTAGAACCAGAAGGTAAAATAGCCATTAAAAGAATCCATTGATTACCTCCCAAACAAGACCACAAGATGAAAACTCCAAGGAATATTGTAGCTGAACTCCAGAATTATCAGATCAAGGAAAAAATACTGAAAGCATACAGAAAGAAACAATTCAAATATTGAGGAGCCACAATCAGGATTACCCAGGACTTAGCAGCTTCCACTTTAAAGAATTGAAGGTCCTGGAACTTGATTGGAGATCAAAGGAACTTGAACTACAGCCAAGAATCAACTACATCAAAATTAAGCATTGTATTTTAGGGGAAAAGATGGACATTCCATGAAATAGGGGAATTTTCATTTATTTTTGATGAAAATACAAGAAAATTTAATCTTCAAAATCTTCTCAAGAGAAACATAAAAAGATAAAAAGAGAAGGAAAAAACCTATGTCTTTTAAAAGGTTAAAATATTTACCTCCATACATAGGAAGATATGTTTAACTCTTGAGAATTATATCTTTCTTAGAGATTTATTTAGACAGTGTAAATACAATGTGACTTTATTTCAATGATATAAAAAAGAAATGGAGCAAAAGAGGGTTTGGAATTATCTGGAAGAAGAGGAAAGGGAAAGTAAGATGGGATAAATTATATAACATGAAGAGGCAAAAAAGATTTATTACAATGGAGGGAAAAAAGGGAGGGAAATGAGCATTGCGTGAACCTTAATTTCATTAGATTTGGCTCAAATAGAGAATATCATACATATTTAGTTTCATAGAGAAACTTGTCTCATCTTATAGGGAAATAGGAGAAGAAAGGGAAAAGGAATGAGGGAAGCTAATAGAAGGGAGAATATAAGTAGAAGGGGAAAGGACTATAAAAGGGGAGAGCAAATATTCCAATATTTATGATTTTCCTTTTTTGTTAATATTGATTAATCTGATATGTGAGAGTTATCATCTGAGTTGTTTTGCATTTCTCTCAAAATGATTTGGAGCACTTCTTCATATATCTATAAATAGTTATGATTTCTTCTTCTGAAATTACCTGTTCATATGCTGTGATCATTTTTTAATTGGGAAATGGCTTGTAGTCTTATAAATTTGACTCTGTTCTTTATATATTTGGGAAATGAGACCTATATCAGAAGTGCTTCCTGTAAAGATTGTGTCCCAGTTTTCTTTCTTCCTACTTTTGGCTGCATTGATTTGGTTTGTCCAAAAGCCTTTTAATTGAATGTAATAATAATTATCTATTTTGCATTTTATAATCCCCTCTGTATCTTACTTGGTTATGAATTTTCCACCTTCCTATAGATTTAACAGATAGGTATTTCTTACTCCTCTAATTTGGGTATGCCATCAATTTTTATGTCTAAATCATGTATCTATTTTGACTTTATCTTGGAATACAATATGAGATGCTGGTTTGTACCATATTTGTGACTTGTTGTTTTTCCGTTTTCCCCTTCATTTTTAATCAAATAATGAGTCTTTATCCCATAAGCCAGGATCATTGGGTTTTTCAAATATTAGGTTACTATGATCTTGTGTACCAAGACTATTCTACTGATCCACTATTCTATTCTTAACCAGGATCAGATAATTTTGATGATTACAACTTTATAATATTGTTTGATATCTGGTATTGCTAGGTTATCTTCTTTTGTGTTTTTATTTAAAATTGTTTTATAAGGTTTCAGGGGAGAAGAAATAACTGTTCTCTACTTGGTCCTTTTCATTATTGTTCTTGAGTCTCATATAATACCATAAACATGACAAATTATCAACTACTTGTTTTATTGAAAACAGTGGATATGGATGATGAATAAATTTCAAGATCCTTTTTTTTTCCTTCCAAATAAGATCCAAAAGGTCAAGTGGTCATAAAGATATTAAATGTCAGAGACAAAATTCATAGCCCAAGTCTTTTTTAACTGTAGTTCCATCCCCTGATACACTTTGCCTTGATAGTAAAACAAGTAGCTTTCCAAAAATTGACATTTTCTTTTTTGCCGAGGCAATTGGAGTTAAGTGACTTGCCTAGGGTCACACAGCTAAGAAGTGTTAAGTGTCTGAGATCAGATTTGAACTCAGATTCTCCTGACTTCAGGACTTATGCTCCATTCACTGTGCTATCTAGGTAACCCCAAAATTGACATTTTAAAAGCTATTTCCTGTTTCTAGAAGTTAAAAAAAATCATCTTTCCATCTCTAGTTTCCTTAGTCTGCCCTTGATACCTTTCATAAAGTATTTTAACTATAATACCTCATGAACTGATGCTGGGCTAAACAATCAGAATCAGGAATACATTTTATATAGTAATAGCAAGGATATGTGATGATCAACTCTGAGAGACTTGGTTCTTCTCAGTAGTTTAGTGATCCAAAGGGATCCCAATAGACTTTGGACAGAAAATGACAATTGCATCCAGAAAAAGAACTAAGAAGACTGAATGTAAATCAATACATGTTATATTCACTTCTCTTTTCTGTTTTTTTTTTTTTATCTCACTTATGGTTTTCCTTTTTGTTCTGATTTTTCTCTTCCAATATGACTCAAAAAGCAATATGTATTAAAAATAAGTGAATTTACTACAAAAAAAATCCATCATGAAATAGCCATGCATATGTCCATATAATGAAAAAATAGACTATCCATGACTTTATTTTTTTTCTCCATTGAGTCACAGTAGAGTTATCAGTATTTTCTATAATTTCAAGACATTAGTATGTGACCATAGTAATCCTGAGGAAATGGCAGAAAGAATCCAAGATTCTGGGCCTAATTCAGAAAATACACACACATACACACACACACACACGCACACCAAATTTCATTGGTAATGAAGTATATATTTCACCAAATGAAAGAAAAAGGTCATCTACAAAGTATAGTATTTTCACTTTTTTGTTGTTGATGTTTGTTTCCTTGTTTTTTTTTTTCTTTCAGGTTTTCATTTTTCCCCTTTTCATCCACTTTTATTTTATGCAGCATGACAAATATGAAAACATGTTTAGAAGAATTGCATATGTTTAACTTATATCAGATTGCATTCTGCCTTTGGGAGTATGGAGAGGGGGGGGAGGGAGAGGGAGTATATTAAAAAAAAAATCAAAAAGACACATCTACCCTTTTGAACCATGTCAGAAAGGACCTTGGAGAGTATAACATAAAGATATTTGGAAATAGCAATGCTTTGTTGCTACTCAGGTCTTTCATTAACCCTAACTTCAGTCTATCCCTTTATATTTTGTACACAACCTTTTAATTATAAAAAGTTAAGATTAGACTGATCTTATGGCACAAGTTTACAATTTTGGTAAATATATTCAATTTCTGTCTTTTTGTTCAAATATTCCCTAGGTTTACTATGTATGGAAGCTAATGATGATCAATGTTTTCCACTAAGAAAATGAGTTTGGATGTGATAATTTTTGCTTTTTTAGTTCATATTACTATGTTAGAATATTTATTTTGCCTTTCTTTTAAGATCCCTTTTATAGATTTTAGAAAATATTTTGAAGGCTTATTCTACTGTACTCATTTCTTATGAAAGGAATGGTTTTTACATTCAAATGATATGCAGCCTAATTTGTACTGCAAAATGTTTCTGAAAGACAATTTATATGGCCATGGTGGAATGGCATATGTAGATAAACAAAATGGCCATCAGGTATTCACCAGCTGCACTTAGCTCAAAGATTTTTATAAATGCCAATTAATGCAAATGTAAGCAATTCCTACTCTCTTTAACATATTTCAAAATAACTTTTTAAATGACTGAATCTTCAACAAACTGTCCACTATTACAAGTTCAAAATCTCTAAACATTAAGACTGATTATCTTTGATCTTTGTGTAGATTTCTCATTATTTACTTCGGTACCCAGCTGGCTGTGGGCGGAATCTCATTCCTGGAAATTCATGTCCTGAAAAGCAATGCTTTGGGGAATTATCATTTAGCTCTACAGCCACGGTGTTTCCAGCTCTGAAATGTCATTTGGAGAAGTAACTGAGTGCAGAGGCTAGAAATATTACCATAGCTTGGCAGGGCTGCATAAAGCCCAATTCTCAAATTGATTGGTTCTTGGAATTTCCAATGACTTTAGCATGAGTTTTGCAGGTGGAATCATGATGGTTTTGGCAAAATGCCATGTCTTTTCTAATAAAATTATTTTTATTGATATCATTGATATATATTCATTCTCTTCTAGAGCTCCTCACACAACAAATTACTGGCAAGGGTCCAGGCTGAAACACTACTTAGCTGTAATTTTAAAGAGAAAACATATTTGGATAATAGCAATTTTGCAGTAAAGTTAGGAAGGCAAAGAGCAGAAGAGAAAAGATTGTAGTTCAGAAGCAACAGAATATATTTTTCATATTTCTGAAGTTTGTATCTTTAGTATGTAGCAACAGTATTTTGTGCGTGGCACGTAGTGGCATTTAATAAATGCAAGGGAACTGACTAGTATTGATTAACTAAACCATATTTTTTCAGCAAGCATTTATTAAGATTTCCTTTGTTCCAGGCATTGCTCTAAATGCTAGGAAATACAAAGAAAGGCAAAAACAGTCTCTGTTGTCAAAGAGCTTACAGTTTAATGAGGGAAACAACATATAAATAAATGAGTACACATAAATATATGTCATGGAAGATAATTTTTATAGAAAAAGTCATAGTTGTTATTCTGCTTATTTAGATTTGGTGGGTGATGGAGAATGTCCAATAAGTATTGTTGAACTTAAATTGTATATTAGATTATTACTTCTCTGTCATGAGGTTGGCCACATTTGTCAGTATCAGTTCTCTGGAATCATGGTTGATTATTAAATCATAATTATTATCTCTTAAAATTATTCATTTTATAATTAAAATTTGAAATTATTCAGCTCTCTTCATTTTGCAGCAGTTCATATATCTTTCCATGTTTCTGAAACAGTTTCCCCATTTCTTATAACATGGTGTTATCTCATCACATTCATATCCCACAATTTGTTCATCTATTCCTCAGTTAAATGGCATCCCTTTAGTTTCCTTTTTCGGCTACAACAGAAAGTTCTACTATAAATATTTTGTACTTATAGAATCTTTTCATCTTTCTTTGATCTCATTTGGGTAGTAGCAAAGTTGGCTCACTAGTTAGGAGCATATTGTGCATAATTCTAAATTGCTTTCCAGAATGGTTGGACCCACTTACAGGTCCACTTACAAGTGCCAGTTTTCCTATAGCTTTCCAACATTTGTCATTTTTTGACAATCTGATGGGTATTTCACTAGACTCTTCTTAGATGATATAAGACTCTCTCCCACTCCTTATCTTCTTTCCTTCCTTTCTTCCTCTGTCTCTCTTTCCATAAAGATTTTGGAAGGACATAGGAAACAAAACAAAAAATGCTTAATAATTGAAAGAAAATCATTTTAGCTAATGATTGAGATAAAGTAATGGATGGGGAAATGAATCAATTTATTTTTAGAATTCTGAGTACAAGAGTATTTAAAGTACAAATCTAACAAGAAAAATGCTGTCTCTTTTGAAAAGTCCAGAATGTGTTTTGGAATTTAATTGTTTAAAGATCTGGTTTTAATTTCAATCTAACTGCTTTATTAAAATGAATAAGAATTGATTTTTTTTCCAGAAGGGCCAGACAAAGGTAATTTGTCTGTCTCAATAGCCATTTCAAGCAAAATGGGAATGTGGATTGTTTCAGATGATCATCCTCCTTCACTCTTGCTTAGTGCATTGCTATTAAACTAATAGGAGTATAGGAAACTAGATTTGAAACACATCAGACAGAAGTTATATTTGCCTACCCCTCCCCACCTTCATGGAGAAGCTCTGTAAGCTTATTTTAAAAATTCATTTTTCCCCTTAAAAGATAGCTATAGTTGTTTTCTATAAACAGTGGTTGTCTGTATTTTGCTCAAGGAATAAACCTGCAGATCAGCAGAGTTCTCCTTCTGAAAAGGTAATATATTTTATTTCCTTATTTCCCTAGTGTAATCAACCAACCCAAAATATGCATTGTCACTGTACTAAGTGGGTTCCTGGTAACAAATTGGTAGGGACAACACAAAAACAGCAGGTAACTAACTATTGCTAAGTAGAAAATGATTTGTCACTGGGAGAGATTATACAGTGACTAGATTGGTAGAGATGGGGGGGCGGGGAGGGAGGGGAAACACTACACAGGATTTTACTGATACAATCTACTTCCTAGTTCCAATCTATTCTAAAGCCATTGTCTGAAAAATATCACGTGAGCCAATAAGATCTTGGAATCTTCCCCAAATGATGAAGTGAAGGATAAACAGGTTAAGAGAGTTAACAGTGATAGTTTAGCCCCTTCAAAGCTCACTGATGAAAATGTGATACACTCTGGAAGTCCTGTTAACTGTCTCTTCTCTGGGCCTAAGTATGAGTTCAAGATCCACCATTATCACTGATAGTTGGCCCTATTCAGAGTTCCTGGACCTCAGTGCCTGATTTTGGTTTACGATTGTTCAATAGTTCCTGATTTGGACACTTGCTTGTGGGTTGAATTTGTGGTGTTATGCAGGGAATTTGATATCCTGTGTTTTTTATCTCTCTTCCCTGATCACTATTTGACTCACATCTTAGGTCATTGTTGGAATAATTACAGGAGGAGCTGAGTTTGCTCCTATATTAAGATCTTGGTTGATCTCCCAGTTAGTTTCTCATGACTTTGTACCTTCTTACATGTCATGATAGAATAAGGAATATTTTCCAAGGACTAAACATACTTCAGTCATCTGAGAATTAGCCTGAGTTAAATATTTTGAAAGATAGATTGGACTGTTCATCAAAAGCACACTTAATATCCAGAATAATAAAACTTTGATTTTATGAAGAATTTTTTAAAATATATGTCACACACTAATACATCTGAAATCTGAAGTTTTTATTTCTTTTTCTCACTTAAGGATATTTTATTTTTTCCATTTACACTTAAAGAGAGTTTTCAATATTCATTTTTGTGAGATTTTGAGTTCCAAATTTTCCAGGTTTTTCTGAAATCTGCCTGTTCATCATTTCTTAAAGAAAAATAGTATTCCATTACTTACATTTACTACAGCTTATTCAACCATTCCCCAATTGATGGATATCCTCTCAATTTCCAATTCCTTGCCATCATAAAAAGAGCTGCAACAAACATTTTTGCGTGTATGGATCCTTTCCCCTTGCATTTTGCATTTCTTTTGAATTACTTCAATTCTACTTTCTCCTAAGCACAGCAGCCTCTCTGATGAGGGCATGCCATGCTGGGTAGTCCTCTGCCATTGTCTCTGATTATCATGTATTCAATTCTAAAGTTCTTTTTTTATTATTATTAAAGCTTTTTCTTTTCAAAACGTATACACGGA
The DNA here is from genome assembly GCF_016432865.1 of Antechinus flavipes. Taxonomy (NCBI): domain Eukaryota; kingdom Metazoa; phylum Chordata; class Mammalia; order Dasyuromorphia; family Dasyuridae; genus Antechinus; species Antechinus flavipes. Next base: position 48,967,284 of record NC_067402.1, on the reverse strand, counting down.
TAATTTTTCAATATTGATCCTTGCATAGCCTTGTGTTCCAAATTTATCCCTCCTTCTCCACACCCCATTCCTAGATGGCAAGTAATCCAAAATATGTTATACATGTTAAAACATGTTAAATCCAATATGTGTAAACATATTTATACAATTCTCTTGGTGCACAGGAAAAGTCAGATCAAAAAGGAAAGAAAATGAATAACAAAATGCAAGTGAATAACAACTTAAAGAGTGAAAGTTGCTCTGTTGTGATCTACCCTGAGTTCCTATAGTCATCTCTCTAGGTGTAGATAACTCTCTTCATCACAAGATCATTGGAACTGACCTCAATCATCCCCTTGTTGGAAAGAGTCACATTCATCAGAATTGATCCATCCTATAGTCTTCTTGTTTTCATGTATAATGATCTCCTGGTTCTGCTCATTTCACTCAGCATCAGTTCATGTAAGTCTCTTCACGTGTCTCTGAAATCATCCTGCTGATCCTTTTCTTTGATCCTGCTGATCAAAGTTGTGTGCACAGTTTGATAATCCTTTGGGCTATCAATTGTTGATGGAATTGTGACTTGTTCCAACCATTCTGGAGAGCAATTTGGAACTATGCCCACAGAATTCTCAAACTGTGCATACCCTTTGATCCAGTAGTGTTTCTATTGGGCTTATATTCCAAAGAGATCTTAAATGAGGGAAAGAGACCCACATGTGCCAAAATGTTTGTGGCAGCCCTTTTTTTGGTGGCTAGAAACTGGAAACTGAGTGGATGCCCATCAGTTGTGGAATGGTTAAATAAGTTATGGTAAATGAATGTTTTGGAATATTATTGTTCTGTAAGAAACAATCATCAGGATGAACATAGAGAGGTCTGGAGAGACTTACATGAATTGATGCTGAGTGAAATGAGCAGAACTAGATCATTGTATATGGCAACAACAAGACTTAATTTAGATTACAAAATAATTAAGTTTTTCATTGGTTGCAACTTTTATAGAAGTCAGCATTTTGATGTGGTAGTTAAAAATTATTCAGTTATGAATGTGGGTTGGAAAAGGATCAGTTGAATCACTCAAATCTCTAAAGTGACAGAAGAAGATGGTTAATTGCTGGATTCTATCTCCCTCTCCTTAAACACTCTTGTACAATGTTAAACTAATTTCTTTTTTGCTAATAGTGTTCACTTTGCTGGAATTATATCCCATCAGATTAGCTTTTTAAACTTTACATACAGAACAAAGAAGAGAATTGTCCCACCATACTCATTTTACAGTATGTTTCGGTCAATCCTGGGCGTCATTTACTTTGGGAATGTTTACCATGATGGGGAATATCATGATAGCTATTTCAAGTGCTCCCATCTCAAAAAAAAAAAAAAAAAGATTCAGACTACATCTGAATGGCTTAAGAGTAAGAATCTGAGATTTGTGGGTGGAGTTATAGTTAGCACTATGGCTGATCAACATAAAACTTTCCAAATGAGTAGCATCTCTCCAAATGACATGTTGACTTGTGAGACTTCCAGTTTCTCACCAGGAATGATGTAGATAGATTTACTGTCGAGTAGGAGATTAGACTAGAGCCCGAGACCTGTGAATTTATTGTTTAAAGATATTTAATAACTATAATTCATTATATTTATGGCTATTTTATATTATCAATTTCAGTGGATGTAGTTATTTTCTTTATGTATGTAAAGTTTCAACATATTGCCTAAGTTCTGTCCTGATACAATGAAAAGGATTAGTTAGGAGGCTTTACTAAGGTATAAAGCATCCCCCGGACAGAGAGCCTCCTGTCCCATAAAGATACTCCCCAGGGAAAAGTGGACTTGTTTAGAGTGGCAGAAGGCAGAATTCACAGCTCCAAGGAGTTCTTTTGCTGAAACTCCTACTCTTCCTCTTTATAGGGATCTCATGAAATCCCCTAGATATGATGTAATTTTCTGCTAGGCTTCTAGAGTCCTGTAGCTTTCTTTCCTCAAGATACCTGGTTTATTAACCCTAACTCCTGATGCAAACATTGTCTTTGCCTCTACTGTCTTAGGGAATTCAGGAGAAATCCCAAATCTTCCACCTTTTGAAGTTCACCAAGTCATTCTCTAATTAAAGGTAGGGAAGGAAAGAGAAAGAAATGGAGGATTTCTCTCTCACAAACATTTCAATTTCAGTGGCTCCCTGGAAATACTTCTACCACTGAGCTGGTCTGCCCTCAAACATTATGTTCACACCTGGTTCATTATTTTATTCAAAAAATCCCATAAGATATGATTGAATTTCTTCAACCAATCTTAATATAAATTTTGTGTAGCATCAATTAATTTCACCGATTGGATTTAATTCCTTCCAAATTAATTAAACCTTTCACTTGTAGTTTGAGCCCTTGATTGATTGATTCAATAGAAGTATTTCTTTGATTCAGTGGAGGTGTTCCCATCTGATTAAGGTCAATTCTTTAAGTGGGGTTCATGATCTACTCAATTAATCCCCCCTTTCGCCTTTGTTCCCAAGTCCTGCCTTTGATACATTTTGGCAGAAAACCCTGGACAAGTGATTTAACCCTAAGACAACTCTGTGTAAAACTAAGTTGAAATGTCTGCATGGATAGAATAGTTATTTGCTCTTTACCTTTTGAAATTCACAATTTACAAATAATTTTCAAGGATATTATCTCCCTCGAATTTCTTAGCAAACCATCAAGATAGCCAGGGTAGTTATTATTTTCATTTTAGATATGAAAAAATGAGGCTCAGGTATTACAATGTCTCATTGCTTGTTCTAGACTGTAAGTTTCTTGAGGGCAAGGAGGTTTAGCTAAATGTTATCCTATAACATTACCTTCTCTAAATAAATACTAAACAAATATTTATTTAATTGAGATAGAAAGAGTTTTATTTCACTAGAAATGCCTATATTCAATCAAATGATGGCTGTGATTTCTAACCTAATTTACATAGCAGTTTAAATTTTTGTTTTTCCTTAAAACAATTTTACACTTTTTGATTTCATGTGAACTATAAACTTAGTGTAATGACAACAGGGATAGAACTGCTGATTTGGGTATTGTTATTTTCTTCTCCTCATCCTACAAGAATTTCTAGTGACAGACTGATCCTCATCTAATTTTGTTTTTCAGGCAGAGCAGTTTCATCAAGGCGATTTTCACAAGCATTACTTGCTTGACTCTTCCCAATTAGAAGACTGAGCCCATCAGTCATTATCTCCATCTCCCACTTCTATTTCTGCTTTCTGAAACCTTGAAGTACGATTTGCAAACTCATTTGTCTGAATCAAACTTAATCATCGACTGTTAGCTATCCTTTTTTAACAAAGTGATTTTTTTCCCTTTTATACTCAGGCTTGTATACGCTTGCCTTCAAAGATAAATCAACAAAAAGAAAGATGCTAGATCATGTGTCCTGGAGGATAAAAAAAAAAGCTTTTGAAAGAATTTCCTTTATCTTTTAAATTATTTAAGGATGTATAAATGATAGTAAACCTCATATAATTGACTATTTTCCTGAGACATATTTCCCAGTGATTGGTCTCCCTACTGAGATTCAACATAAACTAATTGTGTATCACTTCTGTGTAAGCTGTTATATTAGACACTGAGCAAGACAGAAAGAATAGGAAGACATATAATCTCTTATCCTCATGGAGTTTACATTCCAATGGGAAAATTAGTATCCATTATTCCCATAGTTCCATGCTTTGAGAATTCAATGAATTCTCTTTTACTGTTTAAAGGAACATTCAGAATCTTGTCCATTTCAGTTCTTAAACCTATATTAATCATAAAGTATAGCTTCATATTCAAAGACATGATTATATTTCTTAAGGTTTATTTTTTTTTGGTGAGGAATAGAAGGTAGAGGGAAAGTGTGACTTTTCCCATTACAATTCCTAATTGCATAGTTCATTTTTTCACCCTCACCATTCTGTATTTTAACAACACTCTGTTCTATTTTTCATCATCTCTGACAACTCTGTCTCCTTTTTCTTTATTGCATGATCCACATAGTAGATACCATCTTATCCATTTTAAAATTTCCTTCCATTAAATTTATACATAGGGAGAACATAGGACTATTTAAATGTTTCTCCATTTAAATAAACATTTATACTTTTTAGTGCCCAGGAAGATCTTCCCCAGCCTCAGAAGCCAGTTCAATCTATATGATCCATTGATACCCCAATAAGTGCAGGATATCCAGATTCTGGTATTAAGGAAATTTTGAACTTGACAGGCATTTTGCTTATTTATACATTTCATTTAAATGATTTCAGGAGCTTCTTATTCTTTTGACTCTCCAAATTTTGCACAGTCCTTGGCACTTAATAAACCCTTATTGAAAGCTTGTTGAATGATTGGTTGGTTTTATCCTCATTTATTGACCAACAAATTATTAAGTTGGTTGCAACAATTTCCTAAAGGGCATTTCACAATTTAGTGATGCTTATTTATTTATTTTTAGGCCATTTGTCTCCAATAAAGCTTTGAGTAACCCACCCGGGCAACCAGTATGCAGTCTTTATGCCATAACAATATCCTTCACCCTAAATGTGACTATATTATAAAATTGTGTCCTGACCTTCTTTTTCTCTACGTTTGTTCACTTGATAACCTTATCACCTCCCATAGGTTTTAATATGAATGTTACTTATTCCATATATTTTATTCCATATCCTACTATTAGCTTTCCAATTGGATATCCAGTAGGCACATTACACTTAACATGTCCAAAACAGAATACTCTATTCCTCAACTCTTGCTCACTCTTCTTAAAAATTTCAGTATTTCAAACAAAACCTCCCTCATCCTTCTAGTTACCCAGGTTTATAACATTGAAATTATACCTAATTCTTCATTCTTTCTTACAACTAGTAACCAACTAGTTGTCAAATTGTAATGTTTGTATCTTTTCAAGATTTCCTTCATTTGTCTTTTTCTCTACTCACACAGCTATTTCCCTAATTTATGGCCATATGATTACTTATTATTATAATAGTCCAGAATTATTGAATTGAAATTTGATCTTTTCTTTTCTTATTCATCTACATAGCTTCCAAAGTGATATTTCTCAAATATAGATGTGAATATACCATTATTTTCTTAAACTCTAGGGGTTCCTTCTTATCACTAGGATCAAACACAAACCACCCAACTTGAAATTTAATGTTCTTAAATATTTTACCCTCAGCTATCTGTCTAGGTAATATTACATATGACTGCTTCATTTAACCTAAAATGAGCCAAATTCTTCTTTTCTTCCTCAGGAACACAACAAGGATAAGGATCTCCTATCTCTGATTTTTATAAGGATTTACAAAAACATAAGCCAAAGAATGAATGAATAAAGGAAAGAAAATCATTTTATCATATATTCCAGGTTAAGTTCTGAGGTAACGCATGGTAAATGCTGAGATAACAATATTAATAGCAAGACAATTTCTGCTTTCATGAAATTAACAGTCTAATGATGGAAGACAACACATAAGAAGGATATGATGGCAAAGGACAGGAGTTTTGTTTTCATGATCACAGGGATGATGAATTGGTCTCATAATTGCAAGAGAATGGCACACAATTTCCCCAAATAATAGTATATTTAATTACTGTGAGAAAAAAAAAAAAAGACTGGAAAGGATGTCTGGAGTCAACTGATGGATGGGAGTTGAAGCATAGCCTAATCTGCAGCTAGTTAGATATAATGGAGAAAGGGAGATGCTACATACTTTCTAACAAATCAAGACACCTCTATCCTAATTGGTTTATTAACTGCCGAAGGGACTATGGATTTTGTTTCTGGCTATATAGTCTAGCAACTGCTGTTTCATTTAGATACATTAAGGGATCCTCTGTCTCTTAAAATTCCAAGATTGCTTCAAATCTCCAATCAAAAGCCATATCTTACATCATCAGTTTCTTACTGCCCCTCCACCCCACTTATTAGTATATCACCCTATTGATTTTCATTTATTTTATGGATAGTTTATATAAACTTTTATATGTATAGTAATCTTCCCTGAGAGTAGACTAATTTGCTTGATGATTGTTTGATGGCAAAGTACTACAAAAGCAAAACTAGCTCTCAATAATTTTTCTTGAGAATTTCTCTCTAATTTTTCCCTAAATACAGGTGCAAATAGGAAAGTAGATCAGAAGAATGTAGAAATGAGAAATTTGTAGTAAGCAAACTTCAGCTTATATTTTCCCTTGGAGATTCATTATAAGAGGGGGGAAAGAAGGTTTATGTTTGGAAGTTGCCTTTACAAAACATGAAGTTATTCAGCATTTTCCTAAAAGACTTTATATATTCTAACTGCATTGTGTTTGCTGTATTGCATCTCTGTTTGTTTTTTTTGACATGAATACATGATTACAGTTTTTTCAGTGTCTCATATATCTTATAATAGCCAATACTGATCATCTCATTCTCCTGTCACAGGTCAAGAATTATCCTTGGAAACAAATGTATTCAGTATTTCCTGTAATTCCCTAAATTAATGGCAATTTCCCCTTGAAACACTATGCTTTGTAAAAGACTAAAACTTTCTTAATGAGCATTTGCATGCATTACCTTGGTGGGTTTTTTTCAGTTAGTATTTTAATACCAGTCTTAAGTGTTTAAACTAAGTGGTCCATTTAAACTGGGAAGGTTATAAGTATATCTCTTGTGCTTTATTATTATTTTTTCTCTATATGGAAATAACAATTGAGATACTGTCTATTTACTATCTCTTCATCTTAAGGAGTCTGATAAGGAAATTGAGATTCAGTCCTGGTATTAAATGGGCCATCATAAATTTAGCTCCGTTTCCCTTTTAGTTCTTAAGAAATCTTAAAGAAAAAACTATCACATTAAATTTTCTATGGGAATCAGTCTCTTTGTATAAATGAACACATTATTTCTCCACACAATAAGGAGTCTAAAATGCCTTTGTCTACATAACTTGCCTTCTGCACTCAAATACACTTATACCCTGATACTATATTACCTTGTAAATATTGTCAGTACAAGAGAAATGAAGTTTTTCTTCATCTAAGATATAAGACTTGAAAAAGGTAAAATGTCCAAGTTTTGGAACAACTCAGTAGATGAAAATCCATTTTGCAGAGTTTTTTGAATTATTTATGAAAGAAAATTAAATCACTTTCATTTTTTAACTAAGGTTTATTATAAGAATGTGATTCCAAAGGAAACTAAAATTTCACCAAAAAAGGAAAAAAAAAAGAAATTCAGATAAAAATTTTGGCAGTATCAGGGGTGATACATTCAAACCCAAATCATGAAAGTACTGGATGTGAAGTATAAAGATCTGTGTTCAAATACTGATTCTGTATATAGTATAATTGTTAAAAATGTAGTTGAGTCACCTGGATTCTCTGTGTCTGTTCATTTGAGAATGAAAGAATTTAACTAAATGGTTGTTAAGGTCTCTTCTTGTTTTAAATCCTATGAAACTGTTAATTAATTTATATCTCTTATTCATGCTTTATCCTGAAAGGATCATAGATTAGCAGCTAAAGAGGAGACCTCATACTTCACAAAGTAAAGCTTAATCATTTCACCAGTAAGAACTGAGGCCCAAAGAGCTTACATGATTTGCTCATAGTTGTATAGGTAATAAATCATTCCATTTGTAGCTTGGACTTTTAATGACATAATGATCTTAGCATACAATAACCTAAGTAACACCATATTTTAAGAAAAAGTAGGCTATATATTTGGCCCTAATAAGTCAAATTTTCTTTAGTGTTGATTTGATTTTTGGTTTTAGAAAAAAAGAAAGTTATACAAATATTATTGAATAGCAGACCCACCTTTTTTTTATAGATAGATCACTTCTCATAGCAGTGACACTAATACAAGATCATTGATTTCTGGCATGTCTGAGTATTTCTACTAACCAACTCAGTGACTGAAACGTTGAATTCTGTGACAGAAAATAATAGAAAATAATAAAATATATGGAAGATAGTTGACTTGAGCACTTAGTTCATGGCAATAAGTGGTAAATTATTCTTTTAATTTTTAAAAAAATTCAATATATAACTATTTAATCATGTAATCATAAAATAAAAGTTTAAATAATGTGTAATTATTCATTACAGATAATCATCATTACTAAATCATTCATGATTCACTATTTGTCTACTGTATGTTTTTTTTTTTTAAATGCTAATGTTTTATCTGTTCAGTCTATTACTTTTGGATTTATCTTCATCACAATTGATTTGTTAAAAAAAAAAAGTAGATTTAGGGTAGACGAGACCTTAAAATTAACCTACTACAAGGTCATCCTATAGAAAAGGGCACTGATGTTGAATGCTCAAGTGACTTGACCAAGGTCTCTTCTATAGTAAATGGTATATTATTGGCTGTTGTTCAATGGGTCTACTCAATGGCTCCTTGAGGGAGAAATTGGCCAGATGTGTGAGTCACAAAGCCATCCAAAGGTGTTACTTTTGAGTTCATTAGGCTGTTTTATGTTGTTCTCTTGGATGTCACAGTGTTTACTTGGAGGTATTCAAATGGCAAGCCATGTTGTGACATGATGGAACACACCACTCAGTGAACACATTATCACCATCAACTCACATTTTTAAAGATAGATGCCATATGCTCTTAAATTTTCCTGTATGGAATGTAGTATTAGATCTGTCATGAAAAATGTCTGAAGTTAAAAGGATATTAGAGATTTAAACTCCTTATTTTTTCTTTGAGGACTAAAACCTAGAAATACCAGGGAGTTTGACATGGTAAGGTAGCCTATAAGTGGCAAATCTGACACTGAAATTCTGGTTTATATTGTATCACTTTTGGGGTAATATTTGCTACTTTGTGTGCTGGAGTATTTACTAGCATTCTTTACATGACATGCCTCAATTCTTATTATAAAATTGTGCAAAGTAGAAGCAAAAATAATTGTAGAATTGGAATCAGAAGTTTTGGATTTCACCTTGGGTTCTGCCCTATACTATAGTGTTTGATTTGGCAAGTAATTTCATCCCCCTCTGACTCCATTTCCTTAAATATAAAATGAGAAAATTGGGATCAATGACCTCTATGGCCCCGTCTGTCTCTTTTGTCTATGATCCATTATTATTCTTTGTCCCAGACAGAAAAAAGAACTGAATGTCAGTTTAAGCGACTTGCTCCAGTCATAGATCTATTTAGTGTGGATATTAGGAGTGGTTTCCCTGATTGAATGTCCAATGTATTTTGCATTAATTTGCCAAATGGTGGAGATGTGGCGATTCTTCCTTTTTAGATTGGGTGCTTGCGAGATGGGCACTAGCATTCAAATGAGATCATTGTAAATGGGATCTTAGTTTCTAGATAGAAATGCAGTGGCTAGTCTTGCTTTCCTTCATCTATGACTGGAGGGAAAAATAAAAAAAAGAGATTTCAATCTCTTTTCTAATGTGAATCATTCAAATGCAGGGCATTTTCAGCTTAGCCTACTATAATATGGTTTCCATCATTCTAGGCTTTCATCTAGTTCCTGACTTCTCATTTGCATATCTAGATCATTCTCCTTGAAATATTTTCCTTCAGACTGAGTATGATTCATAGATTTTTGTTGTGAACTCAAAGAAAATGTTTTACGTGTCACAGTGTTTTATGGAAAGTTTACCCTTTGAGGTGTGTTTGGAGAGAAAGACCATTCACATACATAATCTTAGGGATAGTCTTGATAGGAAAGTCCTACATGACCTGAGTTTTAATTACCCTGGAGAATGTCTGCCTTCCTTCCTTTTTACTTTTAATCATTGAGTAGTTTCCAAAAAGTCAAGTGTCAAGGAACTAGGAAAAAGAAAACATTTTAAATAAACTTTGATCACTGCAATTTGTAATCATACAGCATTATATTTTAAAGACCTTTATATTTCAAATGTTTTGGCATAGTTTTTGGCTAACCATGGTATAAAGCATTAGAACGGGGCTTGGAGTTAAGAACATCTTGTTTTCAATATTGCCTCTGAAACATGCCATCTGATTGACCTTGGAAAGTCGCTTAATTGTTCTTTACCTCAGTTTCCTCATCTATAAAATTCACTTAAAATGCATCAATATTCCTTTAATCTCCAAATCTATGATCTCAGGAGAAAAGGTGAGAATTTTAGAGGAAAAAGGAAGATAACCCAACAATATCTAAACTACACATTTTCTATGAACTGATACCATGTTAACTTAATGATGTGTCAATGCTATATAATTTATTCAAATAAGAAAAATCATTTTATATTGTGTCCATTGCATTAAAATTTTTATTATAAATTTAAAAACTGGCAACCAAATATGTTCTAACAATATTCAAAAAATAGAAAAGTTGATCACATATTAAATGACAGATTTCTATTATGAACAGTTTTTTTGAAAGGTATTAAATTTGAAAGGAAGGTAACAATATTTTGTATGTTTTTTCCCTGGATATTTTTTTCTGTCTGTGCATTGATGTCCCTAGCACACTGTCCCCATGTAGAAATCTTTCCTTGCACAAAAGAAGTAGAAACAAACAAATTAGGTGAACACAATATCCATGTATGAGCATGTTTCATTCTATACTTCTTGTCCCTCATCTCTGCCAAAAGAGAGGTTGCATGATTCACTATCAGGTTGATTGGTTACTAGGTTGATGACTCTAAAAGTCTTTCAGTGTTGCTAAGAATTCAGAATTGTACTCAGCTCAGTGACAAATTTATAGCACAGACAGAAGTCTGAACTGGAATGGCAACCATAGGATGAAAAAGAAAGGGATAGATTCTTGGGTACAAAATCTAACAGACATGGGAATTGGCTAAGTATATGGCATTAGGGAGGCTGAGGACCTAATGATGACTACAGAATGACTGAAGTGCCAAAGCACAAGAGGATGTGGCAATTGAAAGATCGTAATTCCCTAGGTAGAAATAAAGAAGTTTGGAAGAAAGAATAGGTTTTATGGGGGAAAATATTTAGTTCTGGTTTTGGACATGTTAAATTTGAGCTGTCTGTGGGACATCTCATCATCAGGTAATTGGTGACATAAAAGTGGAAATCAGAAAAGAGATGAAAGTTGGATATATATACTATAGATCTGGAAGTCATCTTCATGGAAATGACAATTAATCCCAAGGAAACTGCTGATGTTACTAAAAAAAAAAAAACATACATAGAGAGAAGAGGAGAACTCCCATGATGCAGCTTTGCATCTCAAAATTGGAAACCAGGATGTTATTTATAATTTTTTTTTATACTGCCACATTTCACAATAGTTCTTTTCAACTTATTTCTACTTTCCAAACAAATGGACTTTACAGTGCCATGTCCTTCTCCCTATTTCCCATCTCTGTGACTGGTTATACCTGCCACTTCAAAGTCATGTCTGTATTTCTCTTTTCTCACTTCCCAAGGCATTTGGTAAGGCTCAGCTCAAATATCAATTTCTGCAGGAAACTTTCCTTTCTCCAGTCAACTGAAAATGCTTTCCATCAGCATATATATCTTATATGTACCTATTTGAATTCATATTGCCTCCTTTATTAGAATTTAAGCTTTATAAGGCTAAGTGCTCTTTTTACTTTTTCTTTTTACCCTTAGATTGTACCATGGTTTCTCATATATTTGTTGTTGCTCATTTAGTAAAGGAGACAATATGAATTCAAATAGAGATTTTTCCCTTCTTGGAACTTTTTGTGCAATTATACATAAGTTTCTCTTTTATGTTTTTCCTAATGTATATAAAAGCTATTTGTGTGTAACTCTTGGGAAAGTTCTTGGATCAGGGGTTCATAATCTCATATGTCAAGGATCTTTTACTAGGTTTGCTGAAGACTATGGACTCTTCAGATCACATAGTTAAATGGGCAGTGACATGGTCATACACGGGCTTTAGGATTCAAGCTGCTTCTGGGAAAAAGGATTAGAGTCAAAGAAGGGAAGACCAACAATGGTCGAACAGGTGAAAGGTGGCAGTGCTCTGAACTATGCTGGTAGTTTTATGGATAGAATGAAGGGACCACATTTTGCAGATATTTTGGAAGTAAAACGAACAAGATTTGATATTCGACTGGACAAGGAGAGGAAGAGGGAAGCCATGTTCAGGTTTGTAGTCTCAGGTATCCACCAGGGATTTGGGCTCAGTGCTGTTTCTCACACCAGTTCAGTTACTATTTTAGGTTTTCTACAATATGTAGTATTGGGATGACAGTGACCTTTTTAAAGGTCTTTAAAATGAAAGAATTCTTGAACTGCAGTGTGCAAGGTGTAGGGTATAAATGAGATTCTTCAAGAATAGCTTGCTCAGTCAGTTTAGCCTGAATGTCCTCTCCCAAAAAACTTTCTCTCGTGGGCATAAGATTAAAAAAAAAAAGTTTATTCTAGTTGTGTATAATTAATGTCAGGGAACTGTGATCCTGCCTTGACACAGAGTATATCACCAAAAGCTAAAGGTAGGGGAAAAAGTGGTGATGACTCAGCAACTTCTGCCTGAATGAGAAGACGAAAGTCTTTTTAAATTAATGGCCCTCATGCCTTGATGCTGCCCTGCCACATCTCATAAATCTTTCGGGAACCAGATCTCCTGTGAATGGGGGACTTCACAGTCACTTAGGGAATACCAAGCAGTAAATTTTTCAAAAGGGGACTGTTTTTACATTTTCTTTCAGATTTTGCCCTCTAGTGCATAAACTCTTAAGGTGAAATTTGATTAAAATATACTCTGCTGACTAGGAAAGCTTGCGTTTGTACATGCTGCCCAGTTTTATTGTCCACTTATGGAAGGGCATATTCTTCCATGTGTTGATTTATACTTTTCTTCCTGGTAATGGAAAGTTTGGAAATAATTGAGAAGAAATAACATCTTTAAAAAAAAAAAAAAACAACCTGGTTTCATGCATTGGTGGATGTGTTTTTACAAAGGTGATTGAAGTGTTTGCTTTCATGTATAAGAAAATGTTTGAATATTATTAAAATAGGCTGGGAGTATCTGCAAATATTTGGGCAGATATTTCAGATAGAGTAGAACCCCATATTTTAAGAACTTGACATTTAAAAATTCGTAGAGAACTTATCATTACTAAACTCTAAGTGTTATCAGTATTCATGTATTAGCTTTATTTTAACTAATATTAATAGCTAATATTGATATAGCTCTTCGAAGATTGTGAAACATTATATATGTTATATGAGCATTCCATTTAAATGTTGAGCAGAAAGAACTAATAATAGCTAAATAGTGATATATGAGAGAGAAGCTTTACAGATGTTTCTGATGATATAGACACATTCTATCAAAGTCATTATTGATTCTGAGAATATATGAAGCTAGATGAAATTTAAAAAAAATCACAAGATTTAATTCTAGAGATAGAATTTTGAATGTAATGGCAAGCAGATGGGCATTCAGGAATGTTAATAGTACCTGACTGTAATTTTTGTGCCCGAGAAACGTGATGTAATGCTTAATGTCTTGAGATGCTATATATAATCAAATAGTTTCTCAGAACTGGTTCAATTCATAGTCTTTTTTTTAAACCTCATTTCCTTTAGAATAAGGAAATTGTCTAGTGTAGGCTTGATATCATACATCATGATTGTCTGTAAATGATCATCTATTTTCTCCCTTTTCATTTTGCCAAATAAAGTTTCAATTTTGATGAAACTTTGACAAGTTCGTCTTAGTATGGGTAGGACTTCTATGAGAGTTGGGGGATGGATTACACAGTTCAAAAGAGGCTAGCCATATCTATGGAAAGCACAGGAAGCTTAGAGGGGAAAATCCTCCCTCTTGTTGCTGTGCCTTATGACAATTGTGTTTTATAGTCCCAGTCACTTGATGGGAAGGTGTTAGAACAATCTGTTGAGTATAGTATTTTCTTCTTGAGAGCTAGTACTCAAGTGGAAATGCTTGGATGTTAACTGTTTGGAATTATAATATAATGGCATCCATTGATCAACATAGTATGTTGATCTTTTGGCAAGATAGGCTATCTCACTGAGTCTTGGGATACAATATAGTCAGGATGATGATGAAAATAATTGTGTATATAAATGTTTATACATTGTGCATATTTAATACAATATAATGATTACATATGAATGCTATACACATATATTAATCATCTTCAATATATTCTGAGACCCAACTAGACCAATATTATGATGATCAATGAATGCTATTGTATCTCAATTCCAAATAATAATGATGATAGTGTTTGTGCACATATATATATACTATAGTAGATATATGATGATATTATATGTGCATGTACATATATACTTGTATACACACAAATATATAATCATATTCTGAGACCTAATATGACAGCTCATTTTGACTTGTAAGCTTTTATAAGATGCTCAAATTATGTCTACAAAGTGCCAAGTAGTTGCTAAGCACTTTTTACTAATGTCATATCATTTCCACACAAACTATCCTACGAGGTACATGATATTGTTGTCTCTATTTTACAGTAAAGAAACTGAGAGGATAAGCAGAGGTTGTAACTTGCCCAGTGCTGCCCAGCTAGTAGGTGTCTGAATTCAGATTTGAATTCATGTACTCCATCTACCATACTACCTGCTACCTCTGTCTAGAGAAGAACAGGGGGAAAGCCTTGTGTTATACATGGAAATCATAATAGCTTAGTCACCTTAGTACTTTATGGCAGTAAACTCAAATATAAATGCCCACCGGTGGACCTCTTATTGACTAAGAAAACCATAAATTATCTTATCTACATTATACTTTAATTTGTTTTGTTAAGCATCTCCCAATATTTTATTCTGCCATATTTAGAATTATTGTGGGCATTTGCTACTTCTTCGATAAAACATGCCTGGTGAGGTTCTTCCATTTGCAGTAGAAAAGGCAGATACGTACATGATCCCATTTGTTCATAATAATAGTACATATTGGATCTTATTTGGTGATGTTTCTCTTACACAGAGAAAGGAAGAGGAAGAGAGAGAGAAGGAAGAGTAGGAGTTGGAGAGGGTGAGGAGGGAATGAGGGAGGAAGGGAAGGGGGAAGAAAAAGAAAGAAGAGTGGAAGGGAAGGAGAAAGAATGAGGAAGTAGGGGAAGGATGAAAAGGAAGAGGGGATGAGGAAGGAGAAAGAGCAAGAGCATGACCTTGTTGCTCCTATTATCATTATTTTGGGAAACAGCTGAAGGAAGAATCCAGTCTTGCTCAGAGAGCTTCAGATGGAAAATTCTGCCACTCCTCAATATGATAGCTTTGATATGAAGGCTTTGATGGATTAGGGAAGGCAAAATCTCACGTTTTACTCTGATAAATTTATCCTGCATGGAATCTTAGAAGCCTTCCAGAAGTCTTAGAAGACTTGTCCATGTAGAAATTTCATCTTTATAGTTCAGATCCCAGTCCAATTAGACAGAACTTAGTCCATGGAAAATCTATATTTGACCTTTGTTTTTTTTACTTAGCCAATAAGATTTCTCAACAAATTCTCAAGAAACACCAGTTTCATTAAGTTTCCAAAGCTGTTGAATGGGGGTATTGTTTCAAAAGATTTAGGAGGGGACCCAATGAACAGCACTATCAGTCTGGTGAAGGATCAGAAAGCCCACTTATGAGATCCCTTAAGATCAACTTAGGAAATCAAATGTATCAGTGGCAATGTACCAAGAATGTCAGCCAGTGCTTTTAGCATTCAAAATATGTCCAAACAACTAATTTTCTGTATTAAATATGTAAAGGGATCTATAGTCTCATCTGTGCAGATAGTTCCTTCAACAAAGCAGATTGCTACTTATCCTTGTGTACCAATCCTATGCAAATTATCTATATAGAGAATTGGACTCATTAATTCAATATAAGCATTATCAGGAGTAATTAATGAGTTAATTTTCTTACTCATGAACCGCATTCCACCGTGACAGTCCACAAATAGATATAGTCAGAGAATATGGGCTTGTATTTTGTAACCTTGGACAAATCATCTAATCCTTTGGAGCTTCAATTTTGTCATTTTTATAATAAATAAGATAGACTTGAGAAATTTCTAAGGTCCCATCTGGCTTTCAGGCCATTATTCCCATGAATTGTGATGTATCCTTACCTTTAAAAGAGGTGCTTATGATCATATGGTCCATATTTAATCTAAGTAATCATTTACTTCTGAGAAGCCAGAGTGAGATGAGATGACATTAAAGAGGGCCACTCCATAGAAACATGATCAATTAAATATGGAATAGTAGGTAGACATAGGTAATATTGCTGGGAATCTAATACTGCCCCAGTCACTATGCAAAGATTTATCCCTTTAGAAATAAACCAAATGATGCTTTGGAGGGATTTTGCCATGCTGTAGTAGAGTTTCAATTTAACAACCCTTAATTTATTAAGCTCATACTATGTACAAGGCAGTCGTGAGCTGCTGGGATACAGATTTTTAAAATGGCCAATAAGTTAAAGGAAGTAATATGCCTTCTACAAAAAACAATGTACTACATGGTGATGGGGGTGGTGGTGGTGGTAGTAATGGTAATGGTGGTAATAAGATGGAAGCAAAGGAGAGAAACCCAAACAGAAAATTTGAGGAGGAAGAGAGATGTTCATATGAGGGATACAAAAAAGACCTCCTAGAAACCATGGCATATAAATTGAGCTTCAATGGAAGAAAAGGATTTGGAGTGGTGAAGATAAGAAGGAAATACATTGTAGGTAGTTAGAACAGCCTAAAATCAATAAATACCCATTACTTCAGTTTTGCTTAAATTTAGTTTATAAAAGAGAATGATGTAAAATAATGGTGCAAAGGTTATTTATTGTTAATGTGTCAATAGAATTAAAAACATATTATGGGCAATATTATGTGACTTTTTCTGTACAAAAGAATATAATTTCAAACAATAGAATTAGAATTGTGAAATTTTCACAAATAGTAACTACAGAGATAAAAATCAAAATTATTTCCATAAATGTTGCTCGAGTTGACTTTTTATGGGCAAAAATGAAAGAATAGATCTAATCACTTTACCTTGTTCAAAAAATAATTTATAACAATTAAAAGTCCATATGATTGGATAAACTTTGTTTATAACTATGCATGTTTAAAGAAATGAATTTCAACATTTAAAATGTCCAAAGCAATTTGTCAATCATACCTTCTGTGTCTCCATTACCCTTACTTGCTTGTTAATTCCCATTCATTTTTTATAATCAAAGTTAGTGTGTTCTTAGCTCTGGTTTTGATTTTCTTATTTGGCATACTTCTGTAAAGTTATTTTCAGAAATTTCTCAAGTTTATCCCATTTATTATACAAACAATAAAATGATTTTATAAACTGAATACATTCTAATATTACTTAAATGAATATGAATAATAAAAAGCATGTATTAATTCCTTGTTTTGCCTGGTTTCAAGGACCTTTTCTTATGGGAAAAAGAGTACACATAGGAAGTAGTAGTCAAGAAGAATCTTTGGTACTAAAGATTACAAAGATGGCAAATGGGACAATAGGGAAATAATTGACATAGTGAAAATAAAAGAGAAAGTTGATTTTATTATAGTTTATGATTATAGAACTAAAGTGGGATAGAATATAAGCATCTTAAAATCAAGTTATGGAGAAAATGGACATCGTGTTAAGTAAATAAAGGATGCTTACTGTAACATTTTTGATATAACAGTCCAGAAGGGGAAGTTTCTGAAGCCTATGGAAGGAGGGTATGTAAGACAGAACATTTTTTTGGGCAACAAGGCTATTGAGGAAATATCTGGAAAACAGAGAGTGATGTACCATATTATTTAACTTGTAGGTTGCACAAATATTTTTTTAAATTACAGATACTGCTAATAAAAATATCTTTTCAATATACTACTTTCATTTTTTTGGGGGGAGGGGTAACTTTTTCAGGATATTCCCAATAAAGGAAATATTTAAGTACTTATAACATATTTGTAACTTTTCTGCAGACTTCCAGATTTTTTTGGAAAAAATTCTACAATTCTGCCAGTAGTGAACGAATGCATCAGTTTTGCTACAATGATATTTTTACTTTTAATTAATTTTTATAGGTAATGGGTGTAAGTTAATATGTAAAAGTTGTTGAATTTGTATTTTTTGCATTACCAGTGAGATTGAGCATGTTTTAAAAGCATATTTTTTAACAATTTCTATTTTGTTTTCATCCCACTGATCATTATTCATTAGGAAGTTGGGATTGCTTTTGAAAAATTTCTTTAGCTGTTTCTTATTTTAAATGTTAACATTTTTATGTCTTTTTGACCATAGTTTTCTCTGTTATGTCTCTTTTAATTTGATTTTTTTCTCATAAAAATTTCAAAATATCTAATGCAATCAAATAAACTTATTTATTCCCAGTTGTTTCTTCTGCTCATTTAATGAATTATCAATATGGCACGGTAGATAAAAGATTAGTTTTGGATATTAGAAAATTTTGTATTCATCTCTCACTTCCAACTCAAACTAATTATATAAGTATGTACAAGTTACCTGACATTTCAGTTTTCAAAGAACTCTCTAAGACCATTTGTTTTTGTTAAATAATTTTCAATCATGTCTCATTCTTTGGGACCCCATTGGGGTTTTCTTGGCAAAGATAAATGCAAAGATTTGCTATTTCCTCCTCCATCTTTTTGATAGATAAGGAAACTGAGGCAAAAGGAGTTAAATGAGTTACTCAGAGTGATACAGCTCATAATAGTCTGAGGCCAGATTTGGATACATCTAGGCAAATCCTCCTGACTCCAGGACCAGCACTCTATGCACTATGGTACCACCTAGCTGCCCTCTAAGACCAATTGATAATCTATATTGATTTGAGGAATTATATATAAAAATTATCTCCCCTCTCCCCAAGACAGCAATCAATATGATATAGGTTAAATATGATAATTAAATTAAATAAATAATTCATTTAAACACATTTCCATATTTGTCATATTATGCAAGAAGAATCATATGAAAAGGGAAAAAATCCGTGAGTAAGAAAAAAAAGTAAATAAACAAACAACAACAACAAAAGGTAAAAATATTCTGCTGTAATCCACATTCAGTTTCACAGTTCTCTCTCGATGTGTATGGCCTGTTCCATCTAAGGTTTAAATAATTAGCTTTATTGTCCATTTCTTCCAACAAAATGAATTAAAATATAAATATTTATATGCAATTTTATTTGGCAAATACAATATATATACTTTTATGAAAATATGGTTATTAATTCATTGTCTATGATGTCTTTATGCATCATATAGTTTTATATTTATCTCTTTCTCTTGTCTTATTTTTTTATTGTTGCCTATTCTGAGATTATGAATGCTATCTATAATTGATTTACCACTGCTTTTTTTGAGTTCACTTGAAGGATAATAGATTTTTCCTTGGCCCCTTATTTCAATTCTATGTGAATCTGTTTCAAATAATTTTTATAAATACATATTTTCCAATTCTGCTTTTTAACCTATTTTTCCACTGTCTTCTATTTTATAGGTAAATTTACCTGTTATGATTATTCATTCAGTTAAAATGATTAATTTCGTATTTACCTCCATCTTATTCTTTTACGTTTCCTTAACCCTTTCTTTTTAAAAAAGACCATTAAAAATCAGTAGTATGATCTGCTTCTGTTACTATATTTCTTTTTTCTTTCCCTTATGCCCCAATTACAGATTATTACCTTTTATTTTCATTTTTTTCTTTCATTTCCTCTTCATATTCTATTCTGCAATGTTAGTTTGCTTTAAATAATTTCTCCCTGAAATTACTTCAGTCTTCATTTCCTTTTCCCCTTCTTCTTGTCCTTGTCTAATTCCCTGCTGAGTTTAGTGCAATATGTCTGCATTTCTACACTAAATTCTCTCCCTTTCTTTCTCTCTCTACCTCTCCTCTATTTAATCCTCCTTAGTCAGGTTCCAATGAAAATGAAGTTGATGTACAATGTATTCATTCCAACCTAAGTTTCTCAATGCTTGGTTTGTTTTGTCACACATCTAATTATGGGAGTAATATTTCTCTCTTTCTTATCTCTTTCTTCCCTACTTGATTCTTTTTTTTCCTATTTAAAAAGATACTTTCTGTTAAGATTATAAAAATATACTAAATTACTCCTGCTCTTTTCTTTATTTATTCCAATTGTAACTTTTTAAACTCTACAGGTTCATTTATTTCTTCTTTCTTTTTTAGAATATAATCACTAAAAATTCATCAATGTATAGTGTCTTCTAATTGCATATATGTGTTTACCTTTCTGTGTCTCTTTTACTTCACTTTATCCATTTCAATGCATCTACTCTTGTCTTCTCTGGGAATACTTGAAAGTCCTTTATTTAATTAAAGCCCTGTTTCCCCCTTATAGATTTATAATTATCTTTGGAAGATAACTTATCCAAAGATAACTTATCCTTGGTTATAAATTTTTATATTTTGCTTTCTAGATTATTATATTCAAATTTTTTTTTCTCCTTAATGGTGATAGCTGTTAGATTTCCTGCAATCCTGATTGTGTTTCTTTAATATTTAAGCTTTTTTTTTCTTTTTTTTTTCCTGGCTATTCACAATAATTTTTTTTCCCTTCATTGATCTAAAAGTTTTAGGTTTTTGCATGACATTCCAGGAAGTTTTGATTTTGAGACTTCTTTCAATAGAAGAATGTCTGATGCATTCTTGCACATTCTTTCTATTTTAATCATTCTTTTTAGTCCTAATAGGTCTGAGCAGTTATTATTTAGGATTTCTTAAGATGTGATATCTAGGTTTTCAATGATATATATTTTTAGGTAGTTTGGTGATTATTACATTATGTTTCTTTAATCTATTTTGAAACTCAATTATTTTGATAAGTGATGTGATACTTTTTCTGTTTTTTTTTTAACTTTTTTTTCCCCCAGTATTTTTTGTCTCAAAAAGACATTTATATCTTTCTCATCTTATCCATTTCAAGGAGTTGTATTTCTTATATAGCATTGTTTCGCTTCTACACTCTCATTTCCTTTCCCATTCTTTTCTTTAGAGCTCTCATTTTTAAACTTTTTTAAATTCTTGTATCATTTTTTCTAATAATTCTAATATATACTATAGTGCTTCTGTAAATTGTTTACAGACTTTTTGTCTATAATATGTAGCTATTCTCTTCTGAGTTTGTTTCTTGAAAATTCTTTTCTCCCTAATATTCCCTTATCATTATGTGTATAGATTCTTCTGTATTCATTTGGTCTTAAAGAACAACATTCAGGAATTTAGGTCTAGTGATATTATATATCCCCTAAAAGTTCCCCATCAGAAGTTCTACTTAGGATCTGATATTTTGAGAATTTGATTTGGCTGCTGATAAAAGATTTTATATTTAGTCTACTGAGAGGTCACCTTGTGTTAGTGATGCTCATAAGCAGAAAGAATTCTCTGCTGTGGGATAAGTCAATATCCCTTCATGGAATTAGCATAAAATGTCTAGCAGAAAGAAAATTGAGAGTGTAACAAATCACATGTAGAGGATGTCATTTTCCTCTCTATTTGGCTATTGCTAGTACATCTGAGCTATAAAGAGATGCAAATCTTGAAAGCAGATGGCCCGTCTGTTTCTGACTATGTGAATTGTTGAGCATTTGAAGGCAATGTCAATCATGTAAATTGAAATTCAAGAACATTGTATCATCCCATAAGTTTTGTGGTTATGAGCCATTTGTGACTGGGTACCTTAGCTGTTTTTTACTCTATTATTTTTATGGACTAGATCCAAGCTTTGAAAGTATCTAATAATTATGAGGATTAATGGCTCCCTTCTATGTGACACTATTTGTCTTTAAGGAACTCAGATCTAGTGGTTGGATATAGCCAATACCCCAAGAATCATTTCATCTTTCCTAAATCCCCCTAAGATTTAACACTTTAGTTATGGCATACAGATGATAGTTATACATAGAATAAAGGGGAGGGCTGGGAGTCATTTCATGACTCTTCATGTTGTGCAAGGATACTTGTGAAGGTCTTCCTACATGCTTCCCAGGGGATAAAGTTATTATTATACTACATAGAGACTACTTGTCTTCAAATAAAGGAGATACACGATATTAAAATATGTGCCCTACTTTAAGGGTAACATCATATCCTAGCCAATGAATGTGCACCAATTGAGCATCCCCCGGCATGGAGAGAAGGAAATTCTTTAGAATAGGGAAAAGAAAATCTTATTGACAATTGCAAAAAAAAAGTAATCATCATTTGTGGTATTAGCACTCATATCAGAAATCAACTACTTAGTATATGACCAACAAGTTAACAATAGACTCGAAAATAAACATAAGCAGATTGTATATGTAAGGTATTTCAAGGCAAGGGGCACTAAACTAGGAATCCAGAGGCTTAAGTTTTTGGCATGGCACTTGCTACTAATTTTATGAGTTTGAAGAAATGTCTTGGGACCTGTTGGCCTCTAGATTATCTCATCTGCAGAACTCATATAATAATCTCGGCCATATTTGTCATGCAGGGTGGTAGCTCATATATATATATGATGTGGGGCTTTTAGCTTTTATAAAGCACTTTGCCCACAACATGGATGAGAAAACTAAGGTTTGGAGATTTTAAGTGACTTACCCAGTGATCAAATATTTAGTAATTGCATATTTGGATTTCGAATGCAGTTATTCTACCTCTGTAGTCTTTCCATAGGCTAGTAGATTTTTCACTATTGATTTTGTCATCATTTTAAAAGTTGTTGCTGCTACTATTACTATTCATCACTATGAAGAACTCATTCTGTGAGCTAGCACTCTTGACACTGACCCATTTCTTAGAAGTTGGTGATGCTTCTTGTATTCTTCATCACTTACCTGCCCTTGCAAATATCTTCTAGAACTGTCTTTAAAAGTCTAAAATAATTTACCTGAGAATTCTGAGTCAATTCCCTGAAAAGCAATCATTCTGTTCAGACAGAATCTTCCTTGCCAATATCATTTGTTTTGGCAATTAAACACTAGCAGAAAAGGTTTGGACAATGAATTCTACTTTAGAATTTCAGCACAGAAATCTAACCTAAATCTTTATTAAACATTTGAGTATTTGTCCCTAAAATTTATCTGACTATCTGTCCCTTATCTGGAATTTCTTCCCCCATTATTTATTATTATTATTATTTCCTTATTTCTGGTTATAGATTCAAGGACAAAAGTCTTTTTTTTCCCCTCTCCTTTCTTTTGCCACATTTGTGAGAATGAAATTATCCTTAAAGAAAGTCAATAATTAGTCAAAATCAAGATAGCAGAATAAAGGCATCTGGGCTCTTACCCAAATCCTTTCAAATACTTTTCAATAATAACTTTAAGCAAATTGTAAAGCAGCAAAAGCCACAAAAAGATGAAATGAAACAATTTTTCCATCCAAGACACTTTAGAAGGTCATTAGGAAAGGTGTGTTATGTCTGGGTGAGAGTAGAGTACAATCCAGTCAGAACAAGCCACGCCAGTGTAGACCAGCCCCACTAAATTAGAAGCAGACCTTGGGAGTCACTGAATAAACAGTACCAGTGGCTGCTTCTAGAGCTCTCAGTCCACATACTGAGTCAAAGGAGTCAGAAAAACTGATCAGAAGGAGGTTACAAGAGTTACTCTGCTCAGTCTGAGGTAGGACTCTGTTGCTTTGGCCATACTAAGATGCAACCCATAGTCTTAGGTGGCAGTCTCAGAGCATGGAGAAACTACTTTAATAAAGAGTTAAAAGCTGAATAATAAGTTAGGGAAAGTAGTAGAAAGCAAAAAAAAATTTCTGATTAAAAAAAGTTTCTATGATCATGAGGAAGATCAAAACATACACTTAGAAGATAACAAAGTCAAAGCTCCTATATGCAAAGCCTCCAAGGGAAAAAAAAATGAATTGGTCTGAGGCCATGAAAGAGCTCAAAAAGCGAGAGGGAGGGGAAGAATTAGGAAGAGAAATGCAAGAAAATCATGAAAAATGAGTCAACAGCTTGGTAAAGGAAACACAAAAAATTCCTAAAGTAAATAAGATCATAAAAAACTCATCTTCAGAGTAGTATTGAATTATTGTACTGCTAAGAATAGTTAAATCAAGCACAGTTCACCATCTTACAATATCGTGTTTACTTTATACATAGTGCATTTTACTTTACGTGAACTCATGGAACTCCCACCTTTTTCTAAAAGTCTCCTGCTCATAATTTCTTATTATAAATTAGCATCATAATTATATACCATGGTTTATTCATCCATTCCCCAATTCATGGGCATCCCTCAATTTCCAATTTTTTGCCACCAGAAAAGAGATGCTATAAATATCTTTGTACATATAAATCACCTATCAAAATCTATCACTAGTTCCAGTGAACTGATAGATAAAGCACTATCTCTTTGACCTGACTTTCTAGAAACTCTCTAACCAGACTACATTTTACCTTTTCCAGACTTTGCTATCTTAATATTCTCCAACCTAAACTTTTCACTAAATTGAAACTGGCCTATTCACAGTACCTGATTGTAGTTTGTAATTTCCCACCTCTGTTCTCCATACTTTTTCTTCTGCCATTCCCTTTGTTTAGACAAAATCCAAACCAGCTAAGGGCAAACAAACAAAATCTCTCTTTCATTTGAACTCCTATAACATTATTTCATGGTACCCATTTTGCTTCATATTGAGTAAAGTGCTGTAATTAGAGATAGGTTAACTACTGAGTTCAATTCCAGTGTCAGACGATTATTAGTTGTATAACTTTTAAAAAGTCACATATTCTAGTTTAGCCTCAGTTTCCTCATATAAAATGGAGATAAGAAGAATATCTATATCCCAGGGTTATTATGAAGATTAAATGAGATAATCTATGTAAAGTACCTTGCAAGCCTTAAAATAAAGTAATAATATGTACCCATAATACTTTAAGATCTGCAAAACACTTTACAAATTTTTTTTTATCCTCAAAACTGGGAAGTAGGTGCTATTACTATTTCAGTTTCAGAAATAAGAAAACCGAATAGGTAGAGTTCACTATTTGCCTAGGGTCACATAGCTAGCACATGAAATCAACCAGTGTTCTCCTTACCCTTTTCCCCTTATCACTTTTTCTCCTTTTTCCTTTCTCCCCTTTCTTCTTTTCTTTCCCCTCTTCTTTTACTTTTTATCTCTTTTCTATTCTATTTTTTTATTAAACTCTATTCATATTTATAGAGAGCCAGAACTCTGGAGAAGCATACTTGAAACAAGGTGTTAACTCAGAGGAATTGATAATACAATGGTTATCTAGTTTAGCATGATGATTAATAGTTTTCTAGTTCAGTACATGTACTTAGTACTTAATATAGTTCTACAAGATTGACACCTATGATGATGTAATTACAATAGAGTATATAAAAGCCAACAAGCACTGGGAGAAAGACATTCCTTCTGCCACCACTGTGGTGGCTGGCCTGTCCTCCTTCATTTCTCCATTGAGACCAAGGCCCAGCTGAAGGGACTCCAGAAAGCTAGCCCAGGTCCCAGGCAAGGAGACAAAACTGAAGGAGACCATAAAGACTTTTGGACTTTATCTCTGGCTATTTTCCTGGTGATTACTCAGCTGAAAAGAAGGCTTGTCCCAAGACCCAGAAAGCTAACCAGAATATTAGACATATTTTATAAGAAGCTTACATTCAGTAATAAAATCCTCACTGATTCATGGGTTTACCTTAACCTCTTAAGCTCATGTCTATAATTTTCAGTTATAAATGATGTCCACTTCTCATTATACCCATAATTACATAAAGTTGTCTGGGAGTCTGCTTTATTTTTTTCACTATGGATTTTAAGAATAAAATAACACTTGACATTGATATGGTATTTAAAGAAAAGTTCACAAAAAACTTGTACATATGTTTTCTTGCTATTTCCTTTCCCCTGAAACTCTTCTCATCTCTTTCCAGAACTCTTACTTGTGTAGTATTTTGGAAAGAGCACTTGCTTGGGTGATTAGGACAATGAAAGTATAAACCCAGCTCTACTTGTAAATACATGAATCCACTGAAACAAATAATGAATCCCAGTTTATTTTTTTTAATAACTTTTTATTGATAGAACCCATGCCAGGGTAATTTTTTACAGCATTATCCCTTGCATTCACTTCTGTTCCGATTTTTCTCCTCCCTCCCTTCACCCCCCTCCCCCAGATGGCAAGCAGTCCTTTACATGTTGAATGGGTTGCAGTATATCCTAGATACAATATATGTGTGCAGAACTGAACAGTTTTCTTGTTGCACAGGGAGAATTTAATTCAGAAGGTATAAATAACCTGGGAAGAAAAACAAAAATGCAAGCAGTTTATATTCATTTCCCAGTGTTCTTTCTTTGGGTCTAGCTGCTTCTGTCCATCTTTGATCAATTAAAGCTCTCTTTATCGAAGAGATCCACTTCCATCAGAATACATCCTCAAACAGTATCGTTGTTGAGGTATATAATGATCTCCTGGTTCTGCTCGTTTCACTTAGCATCAGTTCATGAAAGTCTCACCAGTCCTCTCTGTATTCATCCTGCAGGTCATTCCTTACAGAACAATAATATTCCGTAACCTTCATATACCACAATTTACCCAGTCATTCTCCAATTGATGGGCATCCTTTCATTTTCCAGCTTCTAGCCACTACAAACAGGGCTGCCACAGACATTTTGGCACATACAGGTCCCTTTTCTTTCTTTAGTATCTCTTTGGGATATAAGCTCAGTAGAAACACTGCTGGATCAACGGTATGCACAGTAAATCCCAGTTTCTAAAGTTCCTAAAGTGTGTTCATTTGAATCCATGATTCCTCAAACTAACATCAGTCTTGACATTTTCATAGTTCTATACAGAATCAATAATATTATAAGTGTAAAATATATTACAAATTTTAAGTGTTATTATTTTTAGAAATAATTTATTCCAACTATTAGTCAGACCTTGATATGTTTGTATTTCATCTAACTCAGCACACATAAATTTGAACTTTTTATTTCTTTACTTTTACCCTTCAAAGCAACACCTCCTCTTGATTTCCTTAGTTTTACTAAGGTTTAAATCATTTCCCAAATCATGTAGGTTTAAAAATTCTGTCATCTTTACCCCCTCTCCTTCTATTATCCTACTCACACAATCAGCTGTCAAGGTTTTTCTGTTCTTTCAAAGTCTTCCTCATACAGGTCCCTTTTTGACCACTTCTACTAATTTTTTTTTCATCTCAGGGTTATTCCTTTACCTTTTTAGCCCTATATTATGCTTAGTTCTTGGCAACAAATTTTAAAAAGGCACAGATACACTAAAGTATGCTGAGTAAAGATTAGCAGGGAAAAGGTAGATACCATGTCATATGCCCAATGAAAGGTTGCATGAACTTGAGACATTTAGATTGGAAGAAAGAGGAGGGCAGATATGATATGTGCCCTCAAAAATTCTAAAGGTTATCACGTTAGAGGAAATTTAGTTTTTTTTTTCCTTTTTGGCCCTCAATAGCTGGAGAAAGAAAAATGGTGGAAATTAAATCATTTTGGTTTGCTTTAGGATGAAAATTCCTTATAATTATCAGAAAATGAAATACACTGTCTATCCCTGGAATTTTTCAGTAGAACCTATACAACAAGCAATTATTAGTCAACTTCTACTTATTAAATGCCTACAATATGTCAGAAATTAGTCTCATACCCTTCAGTAAGTTAGGGAGGTGTCTTCCCCAAGCATGGGAAGACTCTCCCTAAGGAAATCAGCAAATTAGGATAATTTGTTTTAACAGCCTCAAAGGCAGCTGAAGCATGCACTGTGGAGTAGTTAGACCTTGATTAGACCTCAAAGATGCCAAGTTCATGTACATCCTAAACCATCATCAGTTGTCTTGACTTTGTCTTGCCTTTGGACTTTGATGATTCTGGAAGAGAGAACAGGGGCTGATATTTTTGCATAACTTTTACTTGCTTAAATCCAATTTATGCATGAATCAGAAGACATCAGTCCTACTATTTAATCCTAAACTCTTCCAGTGATGGAGAAAAGATGAAGCATCACATGGATACACTGGGAGCTATAATCACCACCTTGCATGATGGCTCATGCTGTGTAGAGTCATCATCTCAGAAGACTGAAGTAGCAATGGGGTTTCTTAGTCTTGTCTTGAGTGTCTGAGTAGCTTTTTTTTAAAGGACCACACTGCTCACCTTCTATTGTGAAGGAGTTAGAAAAAGATGCCTCCAAAATTGGCTGCTTCATCCAACCCTGGCTTGTTTATTATCATTGACAGGGATCCCACCATGGGGTGATAATACCAAAAATATACAAAAACTTTTACAAAGATGATTCTATTCACTCTTGGTACGTGGAATGTGAGCACACTTATGGACTAGACAAAATCCAGTAGACCTCAAAGATGAATAGCTTTTGTCTTGAGAGAACTCAGAAGGTATCACATTCAAATAATAGTCCTGAGTAAAACTGGGAAATGAAGGCCAAAGTTAGAGCTGCGTACACATTCCCCTCCCCACTCCCACCCCAGAGTTGCTTCAATTAAGGAAATCACTAATGGGTTATTCAATAAATCTGTATCTCTACCAAAAAGTGATCAGGCAGCTCATGATAGTGTGACTGTCTTGCAGGAAGGCATAACACCACCATCATTACCCTGATAGACCTTGATGAGATCAAAGAAAAAATTATGAATATGTGGAGACCCTCATCATTAATGTGCCAAAAAAGAAAAAGTTTATTATTCTGGATGACTTTAATGCAAGAGTGGGCACAGACTTCCAGATGTGGCAAGGTGTTCTTGGAAGGAATGGAGTCAGAAACAGCAAAGAAAACATTTACTTCTGAAGACTTCTGCATCTTATAATCTTCTCATCACCAAGATTGGTTTCCATTTACCCAAACACAATAAAACTTCATTGATGCATCTTTGCAGCAAATGTTCATATTCAACAATTATAAGAGACAGACAGGATGTGAAGGTGATATATGATACAGAGTGCTGGGCTGACCACAGACTTATAACCTTTTTAAGTCAAATATTTACATGCAAAAATAGGGTGGCTCCACTGCAAAATGACTAACAGAAGACTTAAAGTCAACAGATTAGAGCACCCATCTATGTGGGAACAGTTTATTGCAAATTTGGAGGGAAAGCTGAGTCAACACATGATTGGAAAAAATAGAGCATAAAAGGAGTGGGCAGCTTTTAGAGATTTGGTGTATTTTACTTTTACTAAGTATTAAGTAAATTTTACATTTACTAAGCTGGGTCACAACACTCACAAACATCAATATTAGTCTGAAGAAAATAATGGGGAAATTCAGAAGCTGCTAAATGAAAAATGAGAACACTACAGGATTTATCAATAGGATAGTTCATCCTTCTCAAGGAACAGCATTTAACTCCATCAAAAGTGAAATGCAAGTGAAGCTTAGAGAGATGCAAAATTCTTGGCTAATGAGTAAATGAAATTCAGTTTTACATTGATGATAATAGTCCAAAATGTTTTTATGATGCCCTGGAGGCTATTTATATATCAAAGACCTATGATATATCTCAACTATAGTGTTGATGGGGCCACATTAATTGGTTATAAAGACATAATAATGGAGAAATGGACTAAATACTTCCATAGTGTTCTCAACAAACCATCATCAATCAATGCAGAAGTCAATGACCATTTCAATTGAAATCGAAGTCAATTTCTCTCTAGCCAAATTTCCAGTAGAAGAAGAGATTCTAAGTGTCATTAGACTGCTCTCATGTGATAAAATTCTTGGGGTGGATTCTATTCCAGCTGAGATTTACAAGGCAGAGGGCTCACAGCTCATAAAACAGCTGACTGAAATTTGAGCTACATGACAAGCAGAGGTTTTCTCCCATAACTTCAAGTGTTCCTTCATTGACCTTTTCTATAAAAGCAAAGGAAATAAATTGTCCTGTGACAATCATAGGTTGAGTGTGTATGTGTGTGCAAGTTTCCCTCTTTTAATTATTGGTGGCAAGATTCTTTTTAGAATCCTCCTTAATAGGCTGGAAGGTGGCCAGCTACCTTAGAGCCAATGTGGTTTCAGAAAGAGCCAAGGAATAGTTGATATGGTGTTTGCCGCTCAACAATTCCAGAAGAAATGCCAGGAGCAAAACAAAAGTCTGTACACATTGTTCATCAACATGACTAATGCCTTTGATACTGTCAGTCATGAGAGCTTGTAGGAAATTATGGCAAAATTTGGTTGTCCACAGTTCATAGATATTGTACATCAGTTTCATAACTATATTTACATGGCTTCTGTGCTTGCTCCCATGCTTTTTAGAGTGGTGTTTTCAACAATATTATCATACACATTCAAAGAGGACAAAAATGGTATCAAGGTCAGCTACTGCACTGACAGTAAATTATTTAATTTGTTAAACCTACAGCCAAAACTAAAGTGGAAGGAGAGTTAATGCATGATTTTTGTGTTCTTGGATAATTGTTTATATCACCTCTAAGGGTGAGATGAAACAAAATATAGGTCAATTCTCTGTTGTTTATGGTAATTTTGGTCTAAGGATGAACACCAAAAAAGCACAGGTTCTGCACCAACTAGTACCACATCCTCCATACATGGGAACCATCAGTTACAGAAAATGCAACGATGCTGAATATGGTAAATAAGTTCATTTACTTTGACAGTGAACTTTTCAGGCAGGGATGTCCACATAGTTGATGAGGTTAATGAATGCGCTGATAAACCTAATTTAATTTTTGGAAAATTCTGAAGGCAAATGTGGGAGAACAGGAGTATTAGACTGCCTACCAAATTGAAGGTCTACAGAGCCACTGTGCTGACCTCATTGTTATATGTCTGTGAAACTTGAACAATATTCTAGCCTCGTGCCACAAAATTGAATTGCTTTTATTTGAATTGTCTTAGAAAGATTACCTGGTAAGAGAAGGTACTGGACACAGAGACCCTTTTTTGAGTTAATTTTCCAATTATCAGTCTTAACCAGAGAGAGTATGACTCAGAAACACATTGTTTGAATGTCAAATGTAAATTTTTCTGAAAAACTTTACATGGAACTTACACAAGGAACACTCACAGTGGTCAGAAAAAGTGATACAAGGACATTCTTAAATTCTTTCTGAAGAATTTTATCAGTTGTACAACGTGGGAGAAACTGGCACAGGTCCTCCCAGCATGGCATACCTGCATTAAAGCAAGTGCTGTATTCTATGAGCAAAACAGAATTCTAGTGGTTCAAAAGAATGTGAGATATGTAGAGATATCGCCAGTCCAAATGTTATATGGGCTCTCTTTGTCAGCTGTATGGTAGAACCTTCTTAGTTCTTATTGGTCTGATAAGCCACAGTTGGACACTTTTGTCCCTTGACCCTAACATAGTGATGTCATTTTAGTTTCAATTTGATAACGAAGGATAACTACACAACAGCTTTATCAGATATTTCCGAGGGTGCAGGGGTCCTCAAACTTTTTAAATAGGGGGCCAGTTCACTGTCCCTCAGATTGTTGGAGGGGCGGACTATAGTAAAAACAAAAACTTTGTTTTGTGGGCCTTTAAATAAAGAAACTTCACTCCCTGGATGAGGGGGATAATCGTCCTCAGCTGCCGCATCTGGCCCATGGACCATAGTTTGAGGACCCCTGGTAGTGCATCTGGTTTTGCTTGGACTAACTGACCTCTGAGTTACCATCATGTTTTAGATTTGACCAAATTCTCTTTGACTCCTATCTCTCCTTCCTCTAATCAAGTTTACATTCTACTGCCAAATTAATCTCTCCAAAATGCAATTTGGACAACAACTGTGTTTTGCTCAGATGTCTTCAGTGACTCCCTCATGAACAAAGTCCAAATGCTAGACTTGGCATTTATAACTTCCACAGGCTCATTGCTATGTCCCTTTCCCACAACGGCTCCTACTACATCCTTGCAGTGAGGTAATCCTAGTCGTCTGTTTGCAATCTTATAAACAAAGTCAGTAATTTTCCACTTCATTTCTATATTTTCCCTTCTTCCATCTTTTGAAAATCATATACTTTAATCCTTAAAGCAAATGATATCTCTTTTAGTGAATCTCCCCTGATGAGATTTGCTAAAAGTTACCTCCCTTTCCTTTGATCTCCTTTATCATTTATGAATTGTACTACTTATATGGAATTTTACGTATTCTGTCTTTCAGCATGCTTATTTCTATACATGCCTTAGTTTTAGAGATTGCAAAGTCTTGCATTATAGGCAGTATTTTCTATAAATTTTGGTATTCTCCCACAATGTATTATATGTCAAGGCACTAAATAAATTTAGTTGAATAAGCAAATTAGTTTTAAAGTGTTCGGGGCCTATAAAATATCAAACAAATAAAATAATTTTAAAAATGCAAGCCAGAAACTTTCATTCAAAACTGCTTAATATTTGCATGTTTAAAATTACATTGGTCTGTGGAACCAAAGGATAGCATGTGGAAGATTAAATCTGGAGGAGCTGTCCAATAAATGAGTATGGCCAGTAACAGCATATTATGAGTATGTCCAGTAACAGCATATTAGTGGACTAAACCATGGAATACTTGACAAATGCACTTTGAATTGATTAACTACTTCAGAAAGCAGAATTGTTCTGATACATGAAATATGTTTTCCAGAAAGAAATCTTTTAGACTTTTTTTTTTTAAATTTGAGTCTCTAATTTTATGGGCATTTGTGTATGGACTCAATATTACATCAAAAATTACCAGACCACATCATTTACTTTGCAATTGCCAATTTAAAATTGAGTTTTTGTTCAGACAGCTGATCTTCCCCTCTAAATTGCCTGTAGTTAGGTGAAAAAGTGTCTGTCTCTTGGCTTTCTGGATCAAAGAGCCTGTAACATAGAAAAATAAAGCCTGCTTGCTACTAATTACATTTGGTGTACAGTGACACAAAATTTATTTTCCATGAGGACTCTATTACCAAAGCTTCATTTAGTTACGAGTAATGGAGATTCCAGCAGGCTTAGTCACCCTCTTGTTATTATAATAATGTCTTGCTTTTAAAAGAGAATGACTTTATGTTCAATTTAATTTTTTAAAACATCAAGGTGCATTTACTTTGCCCTGTATGAAGAACTGATGAGTATGCAAGATGAGGTTAATGCAATGAGCAAAATAAATCAATTTCATGTTTCCCATAATGGCCTTAATAGTTTGGCAAACCATATACAAGTTTTTTGTTCGATGGGCATTTCGGCTAATTTGACAGCATGCTTGCCATTAGGCAACAATTACTACCATTAATATGGCATTTCTTCCCCCTTCACTTTTAAATCAGATATAGGGGAAATGAGAGGAA
The DNA here is from genome assembly GCF_016432865.1 of Antechinus flavipes. Classification (NCBI taxonomy): domain Eukaryota; kingdom Metazoa; phylum Chordata; class Mammalia; order Dasyuromorphia; family Dasyuridae; genus Antechinus; species Antechinus flavipes. The sequence goes on along the minus strand of NC_067402.1, from coordinate 48,934,017 downwards.
GATAGCAAAGGAGGATAGGCAATTATGCTGAATGTTCCACTGTGGAGCATAAGTCAAACTCATTTTACTTGTATAGTTTAGGAAACCAATAAATTGAAAGAGATGATACCTTGCCTCAGAACACTTTGCATTTCATTCGTTAAAATTACATGTCATCCTCATGAATGTTTGCCAAGAGGGGAGACAATTTTTGAAGAACTGTGTTTCATTACATAATTGTTTCATTACAATTTATTGACCATTCATTATTTTCTACCAATTTTAAAACAAGAGAAAAACTTCCATTTTAAATCACACAGACATTAGAATTGCCAAAATTGGGTTAGCATTGGGTCCTTATGTAATTTAGAAAATGGGTGAATCTTCAAAGTTTTATCTTCATGTTTGATGTTGCATATAGAAAAGAAAAAGATGTGTTGTATTTTTTAGATCTCCACTCTATTATTACTTTCTACATTACTACATTTTGCCTCTGCTGTATAATATTGTTCAGTTGTTTCTGTCATGTCCAATTCTTCATGACTCCTCTTGAAGGTTTCTTGGCAAAAATATTGGCGTGGTTTGCATTTCTTTCTCCGGCTCATTTTATAGATGAGAAAACTGGAGCAAACAAGGTTAAGTGATTTGCCCAGAGTCACACAGCTTGCCAAGTGTATGAGGCCAGTTTTGAACTCAGGAAGATGACTCTTCCTGATTCCAGACCCAGTATTCTATTTGTTATGCAACCTAGCTGCAATAATTAAAAGTCAATAATCTATATAATGGAAGAATTTGGATCTTATTATAAAATAAAATCTAAACTATTGACAATGAAAGACCTTCTATAATTTGGATCCTGCCACCATTTCACTATTTTCATTATTTCCTTTTATTTACTCTTTGTTACAGTCAACCCTTTAAAATTGATCTTTTAATAAAAAAACATTCCTTCTTTATTTTTATTCCTTTGCTTAGATCATATGCTGCACCTGGCTCTTCCTCCCTTTTTTTGTCCTAGTCCTATTCTTGTTGGCCAGTTCTTAAGTATCCTTCAATGTACCTCTTCAATTTGGTATTTTCTATGAAGCCTAACCAGGGATTGTAGAATTTCATAGTCCCAGGAAGGGACATCAGAGGTAGTCTAAGCCAGCAGCCTCATTCTTTGTAGATAAACTGAAGCCCAGAGTGGTCGATTGACTGGCCATGATCACCCAGGAAGTAGAAAAGAGAACTGAGATTTGAACTCACTCCTGATTCCAAATTCACTGCCTTCCACTGATATTTGCTGTACCTGTCTATTTCGAGTTTTGTGAGACTTAATGTCTTGTAAATCTATAAACTTTCACCCATGAAGCTTTTGATGTTATTTTGGACTACCAAATACCATTGAGGAAAACCAATCAGGAGAGCGGTGCTGGGCCAAATGTAAGAAACTGCTCTTGGTAGCCAAAAACAGGATTTTCAGGAGGATGAAGTATGTGGCAATCAGGATTTAATGCAGGATATCCTAAAGCTCACATAGAGAATGCTTTGGAAGCTAAACAAGGAAATGATTTTCTTCTTATAAACCAAAGAGGAAAGTCAGGGAAAGAGCTTACAAAAACACGTAACTAGCACTAACAATGTTGAAGGGAACTATTGTCAGTTCCTTGTAGACTTAAATCCCAGGAAAAGCTTAATTTAAGGATCCAAGGTCAGGTATCTGCCAAAAGCCCAGGGCTTCTACATCTATAGGACCACAGGACCATAAATTTACATGTAGAAGGGAACTTGGAGCTATTATAGTTTAACATTCACAGATGAGGAAAAAGAGACACAGAATTAATTGACTAGCCTAGAGTCACACAGTTAAGGATGTGTTTGAGGTAGGATTTGGATTTAGGTGTTGATTTCAAGCCTAGTTCTCTACCAAATTACAAAAAAAAATCCTAGAGGGATTGTTCTCATAGCATTCTTCCAAATCAAATTTATTTACTATAAATCTGAAACTTGATATAACATCCAATCCAGACAACTCTGACCGTCCAAGTTCTAAGGCAAGACTTATAAGAACAGGTGGTTAAATAAATGATAGTGAGCCAAGTAAGACCAGGAACTATGTTTTATATGTAGCATCAACATTATCTGTTAAAGTTATGTGAACTTGTCAACATTCTCCTTTATTATTTTAAACCCCTGCAGTATTTAAGAGTGAAATCTTTCAAAAACTTGAAAGGGTCATTTGTTCTTTTCAGAGGGCATAACCAAAGAGACAGGAAGCATAGAATGCTGAAATTGGAAAGGACCTTAGATGTTACTGAGTCCAACCTTTACCCACATCATGAAATCCTGCCTTGGAATTCCTGACAAGTGCTTATCCAACCCATGCCCAGAGATCTGCAGTAACTTGGAACTCATTACTACTGAGGCAGTCATTTTTTTTGGACAGATCTAATTGTCAGGATATTTTGAACTGAAATCCGTCTCCCTTTATCTCTAATTCATCATCCTTCATACTTGAGTTCTTGATGGGGCTAGGCAAAAGCAGAACAAAGAAAATTCCTGCTGTCCCAAAACCCCTAAAATATTGGAAGAAATTTCCTTTAATCAATGTGAGAAAGTCTAGAAACCCTTTCTTAGTATATAAATGCCTAAGATAGGATACACAAGATTACTAGAGAAAACAGTTACATTGAACATTGTTTAAATAGTTATGTGAACATAATAAATATTATAATATGCTGCATTAATTATATGAGATAGTTATATAATTATTAAAATAAAATTTGATTTAAAAAAAAGAAAGTAGAAGCAGTTTGTTGCCAGATCACTACATGAAAACCTTTCCAGAGTAGCAGAACCTCCCAGAAATTAGATTCTGTAAGCAGGAACTTCAAGAAATCAAGATGACTTCCTGCAAATGAACCAGAGTAGAACATTATGACAAATGATTTGATTAAAAGAAAACTCATATTTTTGCTTTCCCCATACAATGCAAACAATAAAAAATGCTACCTACTTCATCAAAATAATAAAATAAAATAAAATAAAATAAAATTTGATAATTTAAAAAGTTAATTTATAGTTTTAAAAATCCTGCCATCACTCATATCTTGTCTCGGTTAAAGTCTTCCAGAATTTATAATGGATACCTGGTAAAAGTTGCACCTTTTTTCTTTAGGCAAACTTGGAAAGCAAACATGAAGAGAAGAAACAGTGACAGTGAGAAACCTCAGAAAAAAACAGCCCTGGAGCTTACTATTAAGTAAACAAAAAATGGGAATGGGAAAGCTATGGGATTGGTGGTTAATTTAAGACTGCAAAATTTCAGTAGCTTCTTGAATCTCATTTCTTTAGAATCACTTAATCTATTTATGAAACACCAATTCAATGCCTGAAGCTATTCTAACAAAATTTTACCTTTCAAAATATGACCCTAAAGAGGAAAAGAAATTCTAAATGTTCAAGGATCTTGTATGGCTCCTGTTGACTCTCAAGTAGAATTCATATACCTCATTTTGGTATTTAAAACTGCTCACAAGGCAAGCTTCAGCCTATTTTTCCAGATTTATTTCATATTACTTTCTTTTATATACTTCTCTATCCCCTCCACAAACATGATACTTGATATAGTAAGCAATTAATAAGTGTTTGTTGATTGATTGATTGAGTCATTGGATCAAAGCTACCCTAATTGTTAGATAGTAACTGACTGACTTTGCACAGTCTTCTCCCACCCCTATTGGAATAGATTTTGTGGGATCTTTCACATCCTTTATGTCATAGCAATGGGAAGCCTTATCTGACCACCTTCCTCTTAGAATACTTACCTTTTTTCATGACTCATCAATGGGAAGCTTTTCTTTATCCCTGGATCATTAGATCTCTTTGCTTCCTTATTTGATTAATTCACTTGTGAACATTTAGATTTCTCCGTACTTACTGCTACAGCTCTAGTAGAAAATTTGTCTCTGTATCCACAGGATCTTGCACCAGTCTTTGAAAATAATAAATGTTAGTTGAATTGGACTGCATTTAACAATGTCTTTCTGTCCCTTGGATATCTTTTTTCCTTTTCCCAGTCATCATCTTAGAAACACATATTCTGCATAGAAGTCTTGCTAGGAGCTTTTATTCTGAACAGTCCTTTTCAGGAACATGGGGAGTTGCTAAAGAACAACATTTTAGAAAAACTAAATTATAATAAAATTTACCATGAATAAATTTCTCTGATTCACAATGAAAATGAATGAAGGTTGTCACTCTTGACAACGAACCTAGACCCAGATAACATATTTCTGTCCTTATTCATTAATTGGTTATTATCCTTTGTTTTCAGAGACGACAAAAATGACATCCAAAATGACATAGCTATGTTAAAATTAAATTAAAGGGTGTCCCACTGTGGGTGATCAGATCACTGGGAGCTAGGATTGCTCAGCCATAAGTCAGGCACAGATGATCCATATGTATATTTGAGGGAGAGAAGTCCCTAAATTTGCAGATCTCACATTTCTTTTGAACCTACTGCAATGCTGTTTTGCTCATAGAGTACAGTGCCTTTTTTGATACAGGTACACTATGTTGGACACTCCTTTGTTAACATCTCCTATCTGCAATCAGTTTTAAAGTTCTTCAGAGAGACTTTGAGAGTGTTCTTGTATCACTTCTTCTGACCACTGTTCTTGCATGAGTTCTCCAAAATATGCCTTTTGACATTTGAACAATGTGGTTTGGAGTTGGAGTTTTGCTCTCTGCAGTAGAATTTGGATGCTTGGCAGTTACATTCAACAAAGAGCATCATTACTGTACCTTATCCTACCAGATGTTCTTCAGAGTCTTCCAAAGAAAATTCAAATAGAAGCAACCTCCCTCTTAGAGGAAAAATATCAAAGAGAACAGAGAGATGAATATATTTGAAGGAGCCTGTGATTATTGTTGTTAATTATACTTTGGGAGTACTTCTAAATTATGATTCTAAAGAACTCAAAGATTTCATTTAGTTATAAACCGAGATCATGGAAAGGACCTATAATTGAAAACCATGTATGCAGGGGACATTGAGATGATGGGCAAGAAGATAGCTGAGATGTAAAGAAGCATGACAGGGAAATTCATCACTCATCAGGGAAGTTCAAGCTCTCTTCTTCTTCACCTACACCAAACTCTGACTTGCAAATATAACCATCACCATTGATTGCAGCCATCTTCCTGCCTACTAACCTTTGCTCATCACACATATATCCCCATATATTTTTCATTTGAATGTAGCAATATAATTATTGCTACTGCTTTTGCTACTGAATAGATATATGGCAATTCACTCACTCTCTCAATGATCTTTCAAACAATTATTTTTATTGGCTACTCTTTCCCTATATGTGTTTTACTAGAACATGAGTTTCTTGAGGACGGAGACTGTCATTTTTTTTTTTTTTGTATTGTTAAGCCCAGAACTTAGCACAGTGCCTAGAATATAGTAATCATTTAACAAATGCTTTCCATTCATGTTTTTTATTCATTCACTTATCTTCAGTAGTTCCTATTGTGTCACTTTTAAATGTTCATTGAATTAGAGTGGATTTGAATTAGAGTGGATCTCTTCAGATTCACTTGTCCTTGAAATATAAACAGCTCCTCAGCTAGGCACTGTGAATCCTCAAATTTGAAATATGTCTTAAATATAAAGGGACACAGAAGCAATAATTGTTCGCAAGGAAAACTGGCCAGCCTTGATCCTCCTGCATTGCTTATATATTTTAACAGGATTTTCTAAAATATCGAGGATGTATTTTGATGAAAGGAAAAACAATATCAATATGGCCTGTATGCCAAATGTTGCTAATCATGTACTTAATTTTGAAGTAAATACAACTCCCTTAATGGAGGACTTCGATGTACTAAGGTCATACAGATAATTATTTACTTACAGACATAAATTCAGTTATATTGGTAAAAGAGAATTAGAAATGAATAACTTGCTTTAACATGAGAACTATGATAAATTGTTTTTACTGTTTTGTTACCTCCTTCTTTAAAAAAAAAGCAGTATAACTTTGATTATTATATTACTTGATTGGTGAGTTTATTCCAGAAACCTTATTTTGAATTAGTGACCAGAGCAGTGCTGTTCACTTTCCTCCCTCTCCATTTCTGATTCTCAGGGGCACACATAAGAAGTGTTTAATAAATGATTGCTGACTTGACTTGACCAAGATACTTGAGTTCAAATTCAACTTTTGACATATTGCCCATGTGACCTTATTCAAACAATTCCTTCAGGCTTTTTTTTTTTTTTTTTTTGCCTTCATTCTCACCATTACAAAGTATACTACATCTGTCCCTCTCAGGATATTTGCATCTTAATGAATGAAAGCATCATGTATATATTTCTGAACATGACACACAAAAGCATGGTCTAAAACAGCATACTTGGAATAAAAATGGCAATCACATGGGGATAGATTAAAGCTTACCTTATTCAGGAAATGTGAATACTCCTGCCTGTTCTGACTCTGGTCTTAATGTTTGTGAACGAGGGAGATGTTTACTGTTTCATTTGCATATAATGGCATTAGCTATCATCTGTGTGTGTAATTTATAGCCCATTCTCAAAGAGGGGGAGGACATAATGGTGGAGCTGTGTACACAGCATAAACACTTTAATTACAATAACAGAACCACCAAAACAACCCAGGAAAGTGATGAGGATCAGGCAAAGGCAGACAGTGTGCTTTGTATTTATTAAGAGGTAATTATACATAATACAAAATATTATTTCATGATGCCTTTTGATGCCTTCACAAAGCAATCTTGTTGGGCTTTGGGCCTCCATTTGTATATTTTATTTTCTATGCAAAAGCATGATTTTTTGCAATTATGGAAATAGAGGACATTAAAAAAAATGAGCATGGCTACCTCTATAGGAAACTATGAAAATTTTGTGTAAAAACGAGATTTAGAAGCTAGGAAGAAAGCTTTTTCAAAGGAGATAATACAGCAAGGATGTAATTTGCTTTCATTGTGGATACACATCATTTCCAATAGGCCTCCTTAGTTGGATTGTCTCAAAGCCAGCTTTATTCAGTCTTCCTGCAGATGATGGTTTCTCCAAGGACCAGCAGAAAGAACTGTGGCTCAGTCACGTCCTCTGAACTTAGAAATGTGAGCAATCCCATTTCTCCTTGATGGGAAAGGGAGAAATGGTAGGTCATTTTTAATAGTGCTGATGGGGAAGTCAGCAAGTATGTTTAGATTCTTTTTCTGAAATCTCTCTCCAAAGCCCTTTGTAATGATGGAAAGTTGTGCATTTGCTTAAGTTGTAGAGTGTGGGAGAGGGAGAACCATGTACCTCCTCCCCTCCTGCTTTTACGGTCTTACCACAATCAGACTCCCGTGATTCCAATGAGCTTTAAGGTAACTTGCTTTTTTTTTCTACTTAGGGGAGAGCTTAACCAAAAACTAGCTTGAGCAGAATTTTCAGAATGTAGTGAGTCCTAGTGAGGAAATAATAGTCTTTCTTATGGTTATAACTGGAAAGATACTATTGGTCTTCTCCAATTCTTTCAAATGAATGCTTCAGGATGGAAGACAAGTTTGGAGAATCCTGGTCACATGAGTTTTTGATACTCAGATTGAATTCAAATGCACTGGCTACATTTTCATTGGAGTTCTATGAGAATTATGAGATTAATCTAGGCAATCTCTGAGAAACACTTAACTGTATATTGCAGAGAGCTGGGTTTTGTTATTGAAGATGGCACGTGGAATAGAGGGTAGATTTCTGCATCTGGGAGAAAAAAAAGAGTTGGATTCTTATCTTGCCTCAGAGCTAAGGCCTCTTTGAACCTCAGATCTTCATCTGTAATAGGGGCAAATTTTAGTATTTGCCTTATGTGATTATTGGGAAGATCAAATAAAATAGGAGATAGAAAAGCCCTGTGCAAAACAAAGTACTCTCTAAATGGTGTTCTTTTCATGATCTACACCTGTCCATGAAAGGCTACGTAGTAGAACAAAAAGATAACTAGCCTTGAATCAGGAAGGCATAACTTCATGATTGTTTTTCTCATATATTGGCTAAGTGACTGTGCATAATTCCTTTAACATGTCCAAGTCAACTCTCTAAGATGATAACTGTTAACTGTTGTTTACATAGAAAAGTTTTATCTTACAGGAATGCTTTATGATTCTCAAGTTTTCCTGTTAAAAATCAGAATTTCTTTTTTCTTTAAGAAAATGATTTAATCGATTAAAAAGAGACTAAAAACGAAGAAATGCTTGGATCTTTTAGAGGAAATAGTGGCTTATAAATATTTAATTTGAGCTATTCTTTACATATGTTCTGTTTTTGCAGTAGAGAAATCTGATGTCAATTTTCAAATTTCTGCAACTAGAACTCTTATTTACAAATACTTTCATTAACATTGAGAAATTGTTATGATGGAAAAAAGCTATTTTATTTTGCACTGAATTTTTTTGGTTATTTTGTTGATGAATCTGGCCCATCTTGTTTCCTTAGTTAGCAAAGAATTGAGAAATGGCCTGAATAATTTCCTGCCCCTGGTGCTCTTGAATTTATTAAAATTGTTAAGGGAGACACTATTTGTGCAAGGTAATAATGACTATGCTGATGACAAAAAAATAATAGTAGTAATAATTAGTATTTATATAGCATGTATTTTATATTTAATAAATAACTTGATCTTTACAACACTCCAGAAAGGCTAGTGCTATTATTATCCCCCATTTGATGAAATTGAGGAAGAGAGCAAGTGATTTATCCAGGATTACACAGTTTACAATTGTCTGAAGTCTTAGATTTGACCTCAGGTCTAGCATTCTATCCACTTAGATATTAACTGTCTCTATTTTTATAAAATAATATGACATATAAAGTGCTTTACAATCCTTAAAGTACAATAAAATGCTATTGTTGTTATGATCATTAATCATTATTAACATATCAGTAACCACCACCACCTTCATCATCATCATCATCATCATCATCATCATTATCATCATCATGACATAAAGTAACTTTTGTGAACAAACATTAGGAGAAGAAAAGAACTATTCTTTAAACTTTGAATCAGGGCAAACTTTTGCTATTTTTCTTCATACATCACCAACAAAAAGTACCACCTACCATTGCCACCAGACAGCCAAGGTCACAGAGTCAATATGCTTTAGACATTCCACTTAATCCCAGGACTTATAACTCTGAGATCACCTCTCTAAATACTCTGCCTCTCAATCCACCATCACCAGCATCATTACTCACATTTTTGAAACCCTTTCTGGAAAGCAATAGCCATTGTCTTATTTGAGTCTCATAACAAGCCTATGAAGTAAGCGCTTCCTTAGAGAAAAAGGAAATTCTGAAAGAATGAAGAGATTTGATCATGTTCAAATGATTCATAATTTTAGGAGACCTGATTCTAAATCAAGTCCCTCGTTAGTTGAATTTCCATCTTCTCTTCTTATATCTGTAGCATTTCAGAGTTTACAAGCAACTTTCGATTCCATTATCCAGATGAGAAACAAGGACATGTTCTGAGCTAAACTTCATCCTTAAATGGAGGTTTTGTAGTTCATGGCTTCACCCTCCAATCAGGACATAGAAAGTGATAAAGTAGAGTATCAAGGCTGAAAGGATCTTTCAGGTTGTTGAGATTTTCCAATAATGAGCTTCCAGGGACATGATAGAAAAGTCATTTGTTCCACAGTAGGGTAGCCAGGTGAGAAATTAGGAGGAATGAGTAACATGAGAAAACTGGAGAGATAGGAAGTACCCAGATCATCAAGGTCTTTATTCATGAAATGGAAGACTTTATATTTGATTTCAGAGGATATTATTCAGCCAAAGTGTAAATGAACCTATTTGTCCCTAGGTGACATGATGGAAAGAATGACAGACTTCAAATAAGGAAAATCTGAGTTGCAATAATCACATAATTATTAGCTATATGATTTAGCCCCCTTTTTTGTTAGTAAAATCAGGATTAACAACAAACGACAGCAACAACGGCAGCCACCACCACTACCATTACTGCCACCTGTTTATTATCAACTAATGAGAATGAAAAATGCTTTGCAAACTTGAGTATATGTATTAACCATTAGCTCTTATTTTCTGAGGCCTATCAACTAACAGCACCTTCTCCAATCAATAAGAAAATACACTGTATTTACTTTGGATATATTTGCCATTATTCCCTCCCTTTCCAAAAGAAGGAGCACTTTTTTTGCAAGTAGAGATTTTCATTTTTGCTCTGGAATTTCTAGCATCTGGTATTTAGTACATGGCATATATGTTTTATCTTGAAGAGGTGCTTTTTGACTATTTTTTTCTTTCTGTCTTTAATTTCACCTTAAGACATGTTTGCCTCATCTTGGGTTCTCTCTGCTTGAGTGAATAATTTTATTTCTGAGAGATTTAATTCTTTCACCATATGAAACATCTATATTCCTAATTCATTTAATTTTAGCCACCTCCTAGTTAATGTAGTTAATTATGGAAATTATTTCCAGCCCAGTTTGGAACCCATGTTTGTATAAAGATTTAATGTCAATGTTATAATGAAAATATAGCATTTTGATTTATTTATTTCTATAGAAGCTCCTTTATAAAATTCCCATTAGATAAGTGAAGCTCTTAGTTGTATGTACAGTTTCTCAATGCACTTTGGCTAACCATAAATCTGAAAGTACAAATTATTCATAAAATCAAATCATAAGTACAATCCATCTAATAAAATTCTCTTGATAAAGATTCCTACTTATTCTGGTTTTCCTGACTCTGGGCTTTTCCCCATCAGAATACATACAAATGCGTGTACACATATGCATTCACACACAAACACACAGTTTATTTGATCATTCACTAAAATTCTGATGTAGAAGATTTAGAACAATCAAGAAAAGAAAGCCATAAATGACTAAATAGATGAATAGGAGAATGAACATGTTTTCAGAAATACTTGTTTTATATATGCACTTGGTGGACTTTAAACAACTATGAAAAGCAAATATTGTAAATACAAGCAAGATAAATGCATGAGAGTCAAAATATTTTTTGAAATATTTGATTTTAATATTTAAAATATTATATATACATATATATATACTTATACATATATCTATATAGCTATCTAAAGAGATAGTAATACAAATAATGATATTTATTTATTATACATCTAATTGTACATAAATTCTCAATTTACAAAGCCTCCAAGCGGAGAGAATTTAGTAGAGTGCCTGGCATGCAATAACTACTTAATAAATGCTTGTTGACTTGTTAGTGTAGTATATGAGCTAAAAATTTCTACCTTGGGAGTTTTGTTCACTGAAGGAACAATGTATTTAGAACCATTCTTCTAAAAAAAAAAAAACCCAATATATTTTGACCTAAGCTACTAGATCCTAGCTTGGTGAATTGGATGCTCTAATTTCAAGTTTTAAGAATTTCCTCTCCTTCCTCTGATTCAAATTAGCCTCAGAAACAGTAATTCTATGATTGAACATAATTCACTTAATAGATTCTCATCTATAAAACATGGATAATAATAATACCTACCTTTTAGGGTTGTTCTGAGGATCCAATGAGTTAATAATAATAAAGTCATTTGCAAATGTTAGTTGCTTAGTATTGTTATTCTTTCCATAAATTGCTAGTCTGGCTCCTGAAGGCAGCAGATAGGGAGAAAAGAAAAGTTTCCTAAATAGTATTAACAAAATTCTTAACATCGTAAGCATTTAATTAGCCTGAAACCATTGTCACTAAGGCAGAGTAGTAAGCCTGCCATCAACATTTCCCATATTTAACTGTCTTTATGGTCTACTTTAAGCATCTTTCATCTAAATAAATATTAGGAAATTGGAGGTAAATATCTGTTGTATTTTTTCCAAGGTTCCATTTCCCTTAGGGATTCCTTGGAGATCTCCACCTTCCTAGGGACAGCACATATTCAAAAAAAAAAAGACAAAAAAACAAAACAAAATAGAGCCCTTCACATATGACACTTCTATAAGAGTATCTATACAGATGAATACAATCAGTGCCCAAACCACGATGGGGACCTTGAGAAAGCCTAATGACAGTCCAGTGGTTTCTCCATAGAGGAAGATTATATAATCTCTATCTAATAAAGCACTGTGACCAACCTATCAGCCAGGGTGTCTCCAAGAAAGCTTCGGTGAAGGGATGCCTGGAACATCATAACATTCTTTTCCAGAGCTCTTTTAAGATCTAAACTGGATGTTTCCCATAACCTGTTCTTTTTTTTACCTGTTCTAATTCTGATTAAAACCTTGTTCCTCTCTATAGACCTTACTTAATCTCCTAATGTGTATTCAGAGTCATCCAAGTCACTGTTTATTAGCTGATGGGGTAACAAAATACTATGTCCCTGGTAGCAACCCAGTATCTGAGTATCTGTGTGGAACAAGCTAACCATGTGGAGTTATCTTGGACAGAACTATCCTGTACTGACACCCGCAGTTACCTTATACAGTTTGAAAATTAAACTATATATGACAGCTCCTGAGGCTATCTTGGATAAACGAATGGCCAAGCCCACCAGTTGATTTGCTGATGTATACAATTAACTTAGTTTATACACATTTCTCTAGGCCCTTTCCTATAAAAGATCCCACCTTTCTCCTTATTAGTTGTGAGTTTATCAGGGACTTTGTCCTATTATTTCTCATGGAGTTATTATAAAGCTTTGCTCCTTGACCTAGAGATGGTTTGAATTTTGAAATCATTCTGCACAACTCTCCACCTTCGTGACTTGTTGGACCTCATTACTAGCTGCTTCTTTGTTGTTAAATACACCAGTCTGATATCATTGTTGAAATAGTCTCAAGAAACAGAAATCTTTTTTTTTTTTCCATGATCTTTACTAGGGGTATTTGACCATAGTTACATATCACCAAGCCATGCATAGAAAAGAGTAAAAAAAAATGGCATAAATAATGTCCAACATTTAAAAATTTAAAATATTTAAAAGGCTGAATTTTCATTTGGATATTTGAAATTGTTTATTAATGCAGCCTATGATTACTAAGAATCCATGCATTTACTTAGCCCTCTGCCTTTAAAAATGACTAGTAATTTAAGTCTAGATTATATCTGACCTAATCCTGTAATTTAGGCACTTAATCCCTTTGTAGCAGCATTCTCATCTTAATATTTAATCTTCATAGTTCAGTAATTTTTCTAACACTTATTTTTAATCAATTTGTCATTCACTTATTTGGAGTTAGAGATCCTTGGAAATGTTGCACATTTGTTATTATTTCATCTTAGTCACATTAATTAACATAATTGGGACAGAAACAAATCTCTCATAATATATATTTATCCTGTTCACTAATTTCTGAAGATTAGTTCCACATATCATAGAATCATGAAATCTCAGAATATGCTGTCTAGCATACCCCATACCTGGACAAAATCCCCACTGGCTTCCCACCAGAGAAATTGGCAGCTGATTTCTACTTAGGAAAAAAAAAATCCCATGAAGGAACGCCTATTGCTCCCAAGGAAACCTCTTTTAGATTTGAGTAAGCACTAATTATTAGGAAGGGTGTTTTTTTTTTTCCTTCCAAAAAACCCTACATTTGACTCTTGGTAATTCCTACTTCCAGATCTTCCCTTTGGTACTCAGCAGAATAACATACTTTTTATAGCTAGCATTGGTATTTCAAATACTCAAAGACAACTGTCACACTTTTCTTAATTTTTTTTTCTTAAATGTCTACAGTCCCTTCCACTGCTCCTCTTTATAGCATAATATTAAGACCCTTCACTCTCCTGATTACTTTCCTCTGGACACTCTCTCAATCACCTTCCCAAAATCAGTTCCCCAAACTCCATATCCTCTTCCAGACTCTTTCCAAATAGTGCAGAATTCAGTGAAATTATCATCTTCCTTGTGGTAGATCCTGTCTATACTTTCCTTAATGTATCCTAACATGGCTTTAGCTTTCCTGGGTGTCATAATCTTGTTTCATATTGACTTTTCAGTGCATTAGAACCCCTAGATACTTTTTTATCTATGCAATTGGATTGTTAAGGGATAGATCACTTAATGTACAATCAGGAACACTTGCAATCTATGATACCCTGGGTAGACAATATAACCTCTCTCAGCTTCAGTTTCCTTATCTGTAAAATGGAGATAATAATACCTGTTTCTGAAGATTGATGTGAGAATTAAATGAGATGCAAAATGCTTTGCTCACATTGAAGGACTATATAAATGATAACTATTATTAAAATTGTCACTCAAAATGTTATCTTCCTACACCTTTCCTATATTATAGTATTGAGACTCATTTTTTTGGAACCTAAGTGTGAGACTACATTTATCCCTATTAAGTTTTATCTTAAGATTTGCCTACTACTCTAGTTTGTCAATATTTTCTCGAATTCTGATTCTGACATCCCATGTGGATAGCTGAAACTAGATTGGGAAAATCAATTGAGATCACATCACCTCCTAGGAATTGGATCAATCCAAGTGATCCAGCTGGGTATTTGCTGATTTGTTTTATGTAACAGGGACAAGGTTGCCCCTTCTGAGATTTCTTCAAATAGGCATTAGAGGTCATGTGAGTCAGTATATAGAGTTTTGGATTTGCAATCAGGAAGATCTGGTTTTGAATTTTAATTGTAATATGTAGCATGCATTAATCAAAGTAACTTTAAAAAGTTCTAAAAGCTTTGGTAAACCTAGCATAAAAGCTGCTATCTTGATTGACCCGCTCCTGCTCTAAGTTTCAACTTATTTAAATATAAAATTGAGATAAAATTGAGATTTTGTATATGCCTGGTCCACAGGGTTGTTTTGAGATTTAGAGAAAGCAATGTTATGCAAAGAACATTACAGACTTTAAAATGCTACATAATAGTAGTTAATATTATTGGGCCTTTCAAGATAATTTAATCGATTCATTTTCTATTCCAACAAAATAGCATTGAAGTTGATTATAGGTTTAGTGAATTGGAAGAAAAGTAAATGAATGAGATTGAGTAAGCTTACATGAAGTTAAAGTCAATGGAAGACTTTGAATAGTTCAGAAGTTTTGTGAGAAGTAAAATTATAGAAAGTAAATAGGAAATAGTATATGGAGATAATAGAGAATAATTTTATTATTAAAATAATTATATTCCATACCCAGGGAAGGAATTGATTATATGTAATTATAGATTGAAGCATTTTCTATCTCTCTTTTTAATTTAAATTTTCTTCAGGGTTTTTATTTTCATTAGGGTAGGAGATTGATGTTTTCTTTCATAACTTGACATTTCTAAAATGTTTTGCATAACTTATCATGTGGTTTCTTAATTGTGAGTGGGGATAAGGGAAAGAGCACAGAACTCAAAAATTTTAAAAACAAATGTAAAAACAAGTGTTTTGAATATAACTGTAGAAAAATATTAAATAAATAAAATTTTAAAATAATTGTATTTATTGAGTAGACACCTATTTTTAAATCACAAGAGAGATTTGTCATTGATATCATGGCTTTAGATTTATTAGATGAAAAGTAGATTGTGAATTTGTGAAATGAACAGTCATGTGGGCCTATATACAATGAGACATAGAAAAAAACCCATAAAGTCATTTTGTTTGGAACCAAGAAGACTAACTTATTTGTCCATGTATATTATTTAATAATTAACATGATGAAGTCCCTCCAAAAGGATTTACAATGACATTCTCTTAGTTATCAATTTTGCATATTTTTGTAATATTTCTATGCCTCTCTGTCTGTTTGTCTGTCTATCCATCTGTCTATCTAACTATTCTGTCTATCTGTTACTATATACCAATCTATCCACCAGTCTATTTCCTCTTCTTACTCAACTCTCCCCATATCTACTCTCCTTTACTTTTCATTTCTTTCTTGTTGCCTCTAGATAGCAAACCAAGCTGCTTTGTCCTAATAGCAATGAGTGGCCATTTTTATTGACCAACTCTTCTGAACCAATGTCTCTTCTCAAAAACCTGCTTTTTTTTATTATTATTCTCAGGTAGATTATATACATATAATTTTCCCTTCTTTTTCAATCACATCTCAAGTGTTCTCTCTTTTCATAAGTCAATCAGTTTCATGTCATTCAACCTCTCTTATATCTGGACTCATATTCCCAACACAGCTGGGAAAGATTGCTGGATTTACAGTTAGAAAGGCCAAGATCTGAATTCTTTCTCAAATTCACATGTCATGTGACTCTGAGAAAGCCACTTAGAATCTTCAAGCTTTATTTTCCTCATATATTAAACAGGGATAATAATTGCACTTACCACGTAGGATTGTTGAGAGCATTACATGGGCTCATGTGTGTAAAATGCTTCAGAAGTCCTAAAGCCCTATATAAATAAGAATTATTGTTATCATTCTTAATGACTCATTTCAGACTTTTCTCTTTTCCAACCCTTTGTTCAATTACCTCAATAAAAACAACCTCATTAAAATGTCTATTTCTCCCTCCTATTTTCTTCTGTCCTTTTCTTTGTTACTTCTTTGAATCTAGAAACACTTGAATCATGACAGACTTGTATGTGTTGTGCTAATAGCATACTTATATCAAAGAGCAGAATATCCATGTTTTTTTAATTAAATGATTCATAATAAAGGAAGAATGCTAGTCACCCTTGAAGCTCTTGAATGTACTCAGGAGATTCCTTTAGAATCTCCACAAACTTTTCATCTATTTCCTTTTCTTTCTTCATATTTATTTTCTCCTCAGCATCAGAATACAAAATATAAATATTTTTCAATTATATTTTTAATTGCTAATATTATAACAGCTTTTTCCAACCATCTTTCATTATAAATGTTGAATAGTTCAATAACATTAGAGTTGACAGACATTTATTTCCAGCTGGCATATGACATAATCTTTATTACTTCTATAGTGAAATGTTTCACATTCCAAACAACTGTCTAGGAAATAAACTTTTGAAGTCCAATCTTTCTGTACACTGGAAGCTGTTTACAAGTGTAGGAAAGAACAAAACTTATTGAAGATCTATTGTAGAAAGAAGGAAACCATTGATAGAACTCAGTGATATCAGCCTGTGGGGAATTGTGTATATGTGTCTATGTATGTTTGTATGTTAAGAATATGGTAGAAAATATATGTGAAATATATTATAATTAACTATTTTTTCATAATTCTAGTGCATACAAATATACACACATAAATTGCAGAAGTGCATTTAGAATTTGTTCTAAAAAAGTAAAACTTCTAAATAACAGAGTAGGCAAAGAATGGAACGCAAAGTCAAGAAGATCTGAATTCAAATCCAGCCTCATGATCTTGCTAGCTGTGTGAGTGATTCAAGGAAAGATACTTAACCTTTATGTGCCTCAATTTCCTCATCTTTAAAAGAGTTGTGAGGTAGCTAGGTATCACAGTGAATAGAATGTTGTGGCAGAAGTCAAGACATCTTGTATTCAAATCTAACCTCAGCTACTTACACGTCATGGGAACCTGGGCAGGTCACTTAATCCTGATTTTCTTAGTTTCTTCATATGTAAAATGAAAGGAAGTGGTCAGCGGTTCCAGGATCTTTGCCAAGAAAACCCCAAAAGGAGTTACAAAGAGTTGGATCCGATTGAAATGACAACAGCAGAGCTGTTGAATTAACATGTAAAATAGTATTTATATAGATCTTTAAGGATGGTAACCTATCTATTTGATTGTCTTTTAATTTATCAAGTACTAATTAAGAGAAGCAGTGTGAGACAATAGAAAGTCAGACATTTCTGTCAAGTCAGGAAGATTTGGTTCTGTCTCTAATCTGTGACACTCTCAATGCCCAGGCTAACTGTAAAGTTTCATAGCCTTTCAATATTTTCATTGGTAGACAGAGTTCTTTTACCAGTGTGTTTTTATGCCAGTGAAATCACAAGTTAAATTTAAAAAAAGAAGAAGAAGCAAAGAACCTAATGAAATAGTTGAAGTTATAAATTCAACTTTGATTTAAAAAAGAAATGTGTGCATAAATGGAAAGGACCATTTTAGGATGTAAATTAATGCAATGGAAGCCCCCTTAGGAAGTCTTGAAGGAAAGTCTGGGTCTTATATTGTGAAGCAGTTTGTCATTGGGTATAGTTTGGATCAGGTGGTCTCTCTACCTCTTGAAATTTGTGATTTTTTGACTTTTAATTCTAACATAATGGCTCCATGATCTTGATCAAATCACTGAATCATGAAGACTTCTCTGATTTCTTTAGCTATATATGATCTCATCCTTTCTTGCATTCCTCATGCCATTTTGTTTGGAAAATTATTTCAGTACAGCATAGTATAGTGAAATATCCTGTTGGTAGAAATGATAGAGAGGTAGCCTAGTTTTTGTATCTGTATAATAGTACTTAAATTGTCTACTTCATGAAGTTTTTGCAAAAATTGTGTGTTTTTCAACTTGAAGTAATATAAATATTAACTATTATTGTTAATACTAATATAATAAATTATACAATTAATATTTTGTCATATTATGTAATTACATGTTGCAAGTATATAATTATATAACATAAATTAATATTAATAAAATAATACAGTTTCTTCCAAGATGAGGAGTATTGTGGAATATATATATATTCCCTAATTGTGAAGGGTTTGGCAAAGATAAAGTGACAAGTGTACAGTAAGATATAATCCTGTCTGCCAGGACAGGACCAAGACTTTGATCAGTTTCATAAAAGGAGACCAAGAATTCTAGTCAAAATTTCAGTCTTTACTATGAGCACTACTTATTTAATTTACCTGTCAAAATTTTCCGGTTTTGTGTTAAGTCTGGACTTTAGTTTTTGTTTTTGTGAGGCGCTTCCCACAAAACAGAAACTCCTTTCATCATTGATCTCAGGAAAGCATCTCCAACCTCTAATCTTAGAGAGCTGTCTGAGATGCAAAAATTCAAACAGAACCAAATCAAATGATTATCAGGAGGAAAGGAAGAGTACATTTCCTACTGTAAGCTTTTCTGTTTGTTTTATCAACATTAAGTAAATTTGCAGTTCTTCCCTTAGCTTTTAGAATAGAATAGAATATCCCAAAGTGGCTGTCAAAACATGAGCTAAGAGTCTTGTGGTTCAGTTATACATCATCTCTGATTGAGTTCTTGCAATGTGATTATGAAAAATGGGGTGGCAGAAAGAAGAATAGGTGGAAAGGGGAACATTAGTTTTTGCGAGAGAGTGCCTATCAGCTGCTCCGTGATTATTGCCACTTGGAGTATTGTTTCTCCGCTAGAGAATTCTGTATCTCATTTAATTCTCTAAATAAAAAAAGAAGATGGTTGTAATCAAAGGGTTTTTATTGCCTTATGCTAGCTCAAGTTGAAAATCTTGCAGAAAGGAAAAACGAAGGAGTGTTTGAAATTTAAATGACATTTTTGTGAATTGATATTAAAAGATAGTTTTTTCCTTTAAAAAAAAGCCCGTTTAAAATATTTTTGAAAAGTATGTGACAAGAATTAACAGAGACATTTGGCTACATGTATGGATACATCTCAGTCTATAAATATATGAATGTATACATATAGACTAACTAAATAAAAAAATTATTTCTATAACTTTTGCTGCATAATTTAACATTCTCTTTAATCTGTGAGAAATATGTCTTTTCTTTTCTTTCCTCTGCTACTGGTTTTTTTTTTTTTTTTTTTTTTTTTTTTGCAAGGCAATTAGGGTAACGTGACTTGTCCAGAGTCACACAATTAGTAGATGTTGTGTCTGAGGCTGAATTTGAACTCAACTCTTCTTGACTCCAGAGCCTGTACTCTATCCACTTCACCATCTAGCTGCCTCCAAAGATAAAGATATTTTAGTATATGTGTTTTTCATTGCTAATAAGATATTTATTAAATACTTATAATGCATTAAGTACTGAGAATATAAATACAAAAAGTGAAATAATTTCTAACTTCAAATCTAACAATCTAACAAAGGAGACAACAAAGTATAGAATAGAAAATATGAATATATTTATGTAATTAAATAAAATATAAATATAATATAAAATATAAGTGTATGCACAATTTTGTTGTTGACTCATTTTAGTCATGTCCTATGCTTTATGACCCACTTGGGTTTACTTGGCAGAGATGCTGGAATGGTTTGTCTTTCCTTCTCTAGCTATTTTTCCATATGGAGAAACTGAGGCAGATAGGGTTAAGTGACTTGTCCAAGGTCACACAGCTAGTTAAGTGTTTGAAGCCAAATTGAACTCAGGAAGATGTCTTCCTGATTCCAGCCCTAGCCATTCAATACATGGTGCTAGCTAGAGACTTATGCGTACAAGGTAGTTTGAGAGGGAGAGTGCTAGCAATTGTTAGGAATTAGGAAATTCGTGAAGATGATCTGTTTTGGAGGGAAAAGGAGGGGTTGAAAAGGGACAATATTGCTAATTGTACAATATTTCGGAGTCCGATACTTTTTGTACAGCAAAATAATGGTTTGGACATGTATACTTATTTTGTATTTAATTTATACTCTAATATATTTAACATGTATTGCCATCTAGGGGAGGGGGTCGGGGGAAGAAGGGGAAAAATTGGAACAAAAGGTTTGGCAATTGTCAATGCTGTAAAATCACCCATGCATATAACTTATAAATAAAAAGCTATTAAAAAAAGAAGAAGAAGAAGAAAAGGGACAATATTCAAGGCATGAGGCAAGGGGTGAGAGTCAGTAGTGGACAGCTCAAATGTGAAGATACAGAATTAGCACATGGAGTCCAATATATGAGGAGTCAGGAGATGCAATATCTTGGATGAAGAAGGGAGAGATGGCCAGTTTATCTAGATTGCAGAGTTCAGGGGGAATATAATATTCAATGATACTCAAAAGATAGGTTGGGACAAAATTGTGAAGAGCTAGTGATGGATCAGCAGAAAAAAAATGTTCTTTCAACAAGATAGCCATGCCAGATTTCTATATAAGTTTAACTATATTTGACTCATTTCTGTTAGCAAAAATAAGAAATGTTAAATGAAAGGTAAGGTACCACTGCCTAAGCAATAATTGGCATGGTGCTTGTGGTTTAGAACGACTAAATGTCTCTTTGGGAGCCAGAAAAGGATTATAGATATATTTGCAGAAATGATTTCCAAGCTTAGCTTTTCCTTTTCATGCTTTATTTCACTTAATTGACTGCCATGAAAACTTCAGGAGAGTTCAGTTCAGGTGAATAGTTTAGCCACATTGGTTCCTGTGGTTTATTGATACTCTTGTAGAGGATAGGGACAGATGCTGTCAGGGATGGAGTCAAATGTTGCCTCCCTTACTCATCAGCTCATGAGGCAGTATACTTGGTAATAGGATAGATAGAGACAGTGGGATATATTCTCTAGCATAAGGCTTAAAGGTATATGGGGGCTTGGGATGACATAGAGTTTTTATGCAAAACTCATTGGAAGCTGTCAGGAACATCAGAAAACATGAACCCATAGAAAATGAGATGGACATTTCTAAAACTTAATCATGAAAGCCTATACCAGAGATTCTATAAAGAAAAAAATATTAATACCAATACTATATTCTGTAATTTGGGCACCTGCCATAAACATTTAATCATTATTATGTATCACAGCCACTTCTAGCTTAGTAAGATTTGGCCAAACTGTTATAATCTCTTACCCTCCAACGTGTTTCTCTCATCCCAAGATTACTGGTAACATTTATAGGAATCTTGAAAAAGGAAAAGGTACTTTAAAATTTGGTCTGAGTTAATATTCCATCCCATTTCTCTTGGATAACTTCCTTCATGGAATCAATAAGACTCCTTCCAGTGATCTACACTGAAAATCAAAACTGAATACAAGGTGGAGAGGGTGCTTCCCTTTCAATAGAAAAAGGATGTTCTTATGAGTGGGTCATTGACTGGATTAGAAAAGACAATCTTTTTTAGACAAGAGTTAGGCTTTTGTATACCTTTACTAATCCATTTTTCTAAAAGAAGAACATTTTTTCCTTGTAATCACCATTTCAAAGGGCTTATCTCCATCACTTCTCAGTGTAAATAACTTACCAAAATTCTTCCTTCTAGAAATTGAAATTAAATTATCCCAACTACTTCTAATTTCAGTTTAGAATAGTCATAGCAAGTCAAAATATACCATCAGTTTCCTACATCCCAAATGATAAGATCCTTTTAATGGAAACTTGACTGGGAATTTTCTTGATTCCATTAAAGAGAAAGGCTTGGATCAGGAGGTTTATACTAAGCCTTATCTATTAGTTTTGCTGTGCTGATGATAGCAAAAATTTATCAGCAATTGAGGACTTACTACTAAACATGTGGCTAAGCACATATTTAAACAACATTTTCTCACTTTTTACTTATTAAGTCTATCCTGGCAGTTTGAAACACATTCCATCTAATGAAAGCCACATCATGGTCCCTGAGGAGAGTGTTGATAAGTTGAAGACAAACCTACATCATTATTCAAGACCTTGGCACTTAGGGGGAAAAGATCCTGACTGTTGAAAAGGGTAGGTTGTTTACTACATAGAGTGCCAAACTAGTGGTCAATAGATCTTTAGATTTGTCTCTGACACCCACTTGATGTGTGCTTATAATTAAGTTATTTATTTTCTTGAATCTTAGTTTCTTCATCTGTAAAAGTAGGAGACTGGACTAGATGGTCTCAAGGGTCCCTGTCTCATCTGAAATTATGGCACATTATTGAAATTATGCAACTATGCTATACAAGGTGAGTCCCCCTTATTAGGTGTTTTTTCCTTTGAGAAATCACAGTTCATTCAAGAGAATTTTAGTGTGTGATTGTGAAACAGTAAGGTAGACCCTCTCACCCCAGGATCAGATGAATGGAAGCTTCAGACCACTTTCCCTCTTTTGGGTCCAAAGAAAGGGCTGGAGTTATTTACCCAAACACATGGCAATGCTGTGGAGCATGGACGACAACTTGCTACTTACTTATTCAGCTTCAGAAAATGTCAAAGATTCATCTGACAATGTATTTAAATTCAAAGCATTTACAAATGAAATGTTACAAGAAAGGCTCTGAGGGTGTTATGTTGAGTATACCCTAAGGTTTAAGCTCAGTGCTGAATTTAGCTAAACCAAAATGTTAACATAGAGGTTTTTTTAAGTTTTAATGGAATGTTCTTTTATAAGTCTTTTATTAAATATAACATCCAGAATGTAACATTTCCAAGCTTTCATTTTCTCACCCAACCTCACCCCTAAACATTGTTTATTTCCTCTAAATTAACCTGTAAGAACTCAAAATAACTATCATTTTCTCATCTTGCTTTTAAAGAAACTTTGATGTTGCTTATTTTTAATGAATAAAATATGGCCATGAAGGCAGGGGACAAAGAGGGAAGCCTCTCAAATTAATTACTTGGCACCCGTATTGATAAATGGATGGTGATTTGATTCACTTATGTATTGAATTGGGTAGGGGGATGCATTTTCATCAGTTTCCTTCCAACTACTCCCACTCACAGAGGTCTGAATCTTTCTCTTGCACCTTGCTCAGGTAACAATGCCTCCTTTGCCTCTGTGTCATTGGCTATATCTCTTCTTCTTCTTGACACTTAGTCAAATCATTTCTTCCTCGCACAAGCTACTCCACTGCCCAACTCCAAGTGTTTTTTACTGGTTGTCCTCTATTCCTGGAATTCTCTTTTTCCTATGTCCCTTATTTGTATTTTTTTTTGCCTATTTTCTTAGAAAATTTTAATGATAGCAAGTTATAAAACTTTTACATGAATAAAAACCATTGAAACTTAGATAAAAGCTATTAATTTGGGGAGAACTTTCATCAAACATCTCTGATAAATTTCTGATATATGGTATATGTTTGTGTGTGTTTATAAGAAATATATAAAACTCATAGATGAGCAATCAAAAGAAAAATTATAAATTATTAGTGACCATACTATATATATATATATATATAAATATACACACACATATATAAATATGTATGTATGCATGTGTACATATATATAATGTATATGTGTGTATATATGCATGTGTATATATGTAAATATATATATAGAGAGAGAGTGTGTGTGTGTATACACACACACACACACACACATACACACACACAGATAGATAGATTTTTTTTTTCAAAATCACTTATACTAAGAAGAATGAAAATTAAAACTACTTTTAAGTTTACTCCATACACAGAAAATTGAAAAAGATCAAAAAGGGTAAAAAGTCAATGTAAGAAGGAAAATCAGAGGGCAGGTCCTTTGATAGAATGTTGGTGGAAAAATGAATTATATTTAAAAGAAAGATGAAAATATACTTAAGTTTGGCTTGTGCCTGGAATGCTTTCCAGGCTAAGCATAAACCTTAGGTGAAAAACAGAAACAAATACACGTTTCACGTATCCCAAAATATACATAGTGACTTTTTTGGCAGATGCAATAAATCAGAAACAAAATGTGTTCCTTTTCCCATTGTGGCATTTCTAAAAGAAAAAAAGAGAGAATGTTACATGAATATAATATAATATTATTGCATAGTAGGAAATGATGAATTGGACAAATTCAGAGAAACATGTAAAGACTTTTATGAATTGATGCAGAATAAATGTCTATTTAAAATATATCTTGACAAAAATATTTATAGAGTTAAGAAAAGTATGTAAGCAGGTCTTTAGGCTCACTCAAACACCTGTGTATAGACTTATATGTGTGTGTACATATGTATATATAGACATAGACACATATATGGATGAAGAAAGTAGAACTTTTAAAATTACATATATGTATAAACATATATTTAAATATTATATTTATGTAGCAATTTTAAGTTTACAAAAGAGATCTTAAATTTATTATCTCACTTGATCCCTGCAACCATCCTGGGAGGTAGATGCTAATGTATCTTTCCCCTCTTGCTCCTCTTCCAGACTATTAATGATTAACTTAACAAAAATGTATAATTAGACTTGATTTACAACTCAGAAGCTTAAGAGGTCAGCCCTCTCTGTAGCTGTGCATACAGACATGAAAGGTTCAGCATGGCTGAGAGATCCCTCATTTTATAGAAAAGAAAATTGAAACCCAGAGAAATTAGTTAAATGACTCACCCACAACCACATAATTTAAATGGCAGAGAAAAGACTTTGACCCAGGTCCTCCTGCATAAAATCCAGTGATGGCTGCATTGTATTAATGTTGAGGGAAAACATTATTAGATGCATTTTAGTTCTGTGCATATAAAAGCTAATACATTTTCATTATTGAGAAAAGTTTCCTTCAATAGGAAAGTATGGGATGAATGTCATTGACTAGTGTCTTTTATTATAAGGAAATTTAATACAATTCCCCAGTCCTCAAAATGGCTTTGACAGAACACCTTGGGGACTTTGCCACCCCACACCATTCCCAGCAGACTAAGATCTTCCAATGTGGAATGATAGTAACAGAAACAGTAACAATAATCACAGCATATAAGTACTTTCTATCTCTAAATACCAGTTTTAAGGCTTGTCACCTAACATGTAATAAGTTATTTGATTTGATCTTCATTTAGCACATAATGTGACAGATAATGAAAGCATTATCATCCCCACTTTATCCCCCAGGAAACAGACTCAGAGAAATTACCTATTTTATATATCTATATATTTGGGGTCATGTAAAAATGTCTCTGGTGAAAAGGAGTCAGGAATGGGAGAAGTTTAAGAAGCCCTTCTCTAGTCCTCAGGGGCTCCCACTTCTTAGCGGCAAAATTAGGTATTTTGATCGGCTCTATCTCTCCTATTCTTTTCCCTCAAAGAATTGATATCAGACTTATAAGGAAAAGAGCCCACTAAAGTCTATATAAGGATACTTATGGAGCCAATGATTGATTTAGAAAACTACATATTAACATTATCTATTTCTATTGTGTTTGATCCATTTGGGAACATGGGGGGCAGATGACAGCCTATTTGAATGCTCTGTTTTTAAAACACATTGTCCAAAATTCATTTTTAGTGCTGATATTCTTGAACACTTTGTCAATTTGTTGGTATATATTGCTTAACTTTTGGAGGATCAGAATGGACCATTGTAATATAAGAGCTGAGATTAGTTGATAAACAGAAAATATTATGAAGTATTTCACAGACTGTATTCCTTGAAGAAAAGTATCTTTTACCTATGTAAGGAACCCTTTTAATTAATCAGAATATATCAGATCTAGAAGGCACTGTAATGATCTCCCAGATTAATCTGTTCTTTTTGCAAAGGAGAAAACTCAGATCTGTCCAGGTTATCTTACTGTCCCAAGGTCAGACTCGATTAATGTTGAAAGCAACAGTGCAATCTCGGTCTTCCAACTATTAGTCCAGTAGTTCTTCACCTAAGTGTGCCATCATACTGTTCCTCTCATTTTTGACTTTACCTATTTCATACATTTATAACATAAATTTAAAAATGAAATGCATCTCAAAGGTGATCTAGCTCAGAGGTGCAGTCTGCAAGTCCGTATTTAGTCTACAATCAAATAAATCAATATGTAATTAGCAAAATGGAACTATAAAAAATCACAGAGCAACTAGGTAGTGCATTGACTAGAGAGGTCTGGAGATAGGAAGATCTGAGTTCAAATCAAGCTTCAGACACTTATTAGCTATGTGGCCCTAAGCTTAACCCTGTGTGTGCTTCAGTTTCCTCATCTGTAAAATGAGCTGGAGAAGAAAACGGAAAACTACTTTAATATCTTTAGCAAAAAAGCCCTAAATGGGGTCACAAAGAGTTGAAAATGATTGAACAGAAACAAATATAAATCATAGATAATATTACATTTTAAAATGAAGTCACATAGAGATCCCTAGGAGCTACTTAGTGACTTCCTTTTAAAATGTAATATCATCTATGAGTTATCTCTATGTAAGATTTAGTAAGTCTGTTTCTATTTTAGTTTAATACCACTGATCTAGTCTACCCCTGCATTTTACTGATAAAGAAACTGAGCCTTAGAGCAGGACTTCTTAAACTTTTCTATTCATGTCCCCTATTCATCAGAGAAATTTTTAAATCACTCCAGATATAAGGGTATGTAAAATAGGTATATATATTAAACACTTAATGATAATAAATCATAATTTTATGATTCTCAGGTTCAGGTACATGACCTGATATGGACCTGATATAGTGACAGTCTACCATTTATGAAACTTTGACCTAGAAGAGTTGGGTGATGGCCCAATGTCACATGAGCAGTAAGTGATGGAGCCAGGATTTGAACCCAGGTTTTCTTTATACATACCAAACGCTCATTTCATTGTACCCTCATTCATAAGCTTTATTAACACCTTGGTTTAGTGTGACTAGTGGTAATTATAGATACTTTAGAAAGGATCTCAAAAGTTATCTTGCCCAGTCCTATTAAAAACACAAATCAAGTCAACAAAAATCCCAAAGTAGACACTAAACCACTATTGGAATACTTCCTGGGACTGGATACTCATTATCTTATAAGAGGTTGATGACAAGAGGGCTTGTTTTGCTTTCACATGGCTATGGTCATCAGGTCTTTTTTTGTATAGGAGGAAGACCTGTCATTTTATAGAGAAAAGTAGTTAAGGAATTACTTATTATATCATTAGTAAATATCAAGCAGCAGACACCATAGTTGGCCAACGCGTTCCTCCTCAGCTTTCTCTGAAAGTTCCAGACCCCTTGACTTTCCATGTAACCATTTCACAAAAGGTGTTTTTAATATATTTTTAAATCTATATTTTATTTAGAAATGAAATGCTAGAAGCTCTATGGTCAGAGCAAAATAGCAGCACTTTGAGTATTTTCTGGATGTAGATTTTGAGAGGTAATTGTAAAAAAAAAATGAATCAATGCAAACTATAAAACCCATAAATGAAGATTTAATCATCTTTAATGCAAGCAACTCCATTTATTTGTAGATTTCCTTCTAAATTTGGTCATTCTTTTCTTCCTTTATCCTTTCATTCGCTTTATTTAATATTTTATGACCCTTGGACCTCTATGAATAATTTAGTCACTTTATTACATAAAATGTGATCTTAAAATTAGGGAGCCCTTGCAGAACCCTTGGATTACTCATATAAGGAATGTGAGTTTATATTATGGAATTGGGAACCTTGTTGTTTTAAATAGCTTCTGGGATTTTTCTTATTTTTTCATGTGTGCAAGATTGTTGTGTATTATGTTAGTCTATAATTGTGTTATTCATTGGAAAGAATTGTATAATCATAGTGTGATGATGGCATTCAGGTTACCATGACAACTACTATTGTTTTATCCATTTTGCTTTTTTATGCAGCTGTGAATATTTTTAGTGTTCCTATTATTTGATTGTTTTTTTTTTAAATAAAGAATCTAAACTGTAAGTCTTTTTCAAGGAGTAACTTTGCATAATTTTGTAGCATTGCTTCCATTTTTAAATGTGTGAGTCTGGAATACTAAAAAGGAAACTTGAATTTTTTGTTCCAGGGAAAAATATTGCCTGTGATTGACCTAATCTTCCTCCTATTTTTCCAGGACTTTGGAATTCTTCAACTTCTTTTTTCTTCATGTTCTCTGATTAATCAAGTTTTGTCAAATGTTTTCCTCTTAAGTGTTTCTTATTTCTTGCCCTTTAGTTCTCTTTCCCCAAAAATGTCCAGGATCATCGACACGGTAGCTATTGCCAATTTATCTTGCTATTGCCAGGTGTAGAGCTGAAAGGGATAAAAAGGCCATCTATTCCATTTATTCATTTTTCCAAATAAGAAAATTAGAACTTGTGGAGATCAAAGTAACCAGCCTGAAGTCAGAGTGTTAGGAACCAATAAAGATGTTATTTGAACCCGTGTCCTCTGTCTTCAGAGGTAATGCTCTGTTCAGTCTACTAAGGAGTCAGAGTGGTATAGTGGGAAGAGGTACGGTCTTTAGAATCAGAGAACCTATATAGGTTCTCTATAGGATTCAGTTTCTTCATCTGAAAAATAAGGAAAATGGTATAGATGGTCTCTGATTTTTTTTTTTTCATTCTGTAAATCTAACCTGTTATACCATAGTAGCCTTTTTCACCAATTCATTATGCTTTTTTACGTCTAAAACTTTCTTCAGTGATCCATTTATAGTATTCCCCTCTAGGTCAAATACTTCTGTTGTAACTAATGTAAATTTGCTGTCTTAACTGGACACCCCCATCTTATCTATCTCATCCCCATCACTCTCTGCTATTGATTTTCAATTCCACCAAAATCAGACAATCAACAAAGACTTTTAAAGTATTAAAGAGCCAAGAACTGGAGATGAAAATACAAATAAATAGAAACACAGTCCTAGTCTTCAAGGAATTTACTTTCGAATGGGGAAGATGACAATGTTTTAAAAATATCTGGAATGTCATGGAGGTAGGAAGGGAGTTTCTTGAATATGAACATGGTATCCAGACACTCAGAAGCATAGCCTAGAGAAGAATGATGACAGCCATGGGACCCTTCTTCAAAATGGAGTTCATGGCTCACCAGTGGAAAAATAGAACTTTAGGGTGATAAGCCAAAGATGATAATGAAAGTTCAAGGCCAGAGGACAGCTGAGATATGATGGTCAAGTTCAGAAAGTTAAAAGAAGAACCAGGAGAGGAATTTTCCATTCTGTGTAATAGTTTCTGGTTCCCCATCGTTAACTTTGGTATTTCTCTCGTGGCCAAAAATACCCTCTATTCCATATCTGAATCCATGCCCCTCCATTCTTTGAAGATCCAATGTGGAATGTGTTTCCATTTAGATGCCATCTCTGACTCATTTAATATGATTTCCTTTAATCCTTTTTTGTTGCCTCTTAATTCATGTACTCTCTTGTTGATATACTAATTTGCTCTCTTCATAAACAAGGTCATTTTTGTTAACTTATACATTTTCAATATTCCTACATAAAACATAAGATTTTTATGATATTTCTATCTAAAAGTGTTCTATGTATAGTGAGCACTTAGAAAAACATTAGTTGACTGCTTCTTCTTAACCAATAACAAATCATAACAAAGCATAATTACTTTACCAGATTTGAATGAAAAATGGTTCTGCTCCCACACCTTTTGATCCAGAAATACCACTGCTAGGTCCATATTCCAAAAACACGTTCACCCTACCACCACCAAAAAAAAAAAA
This sequence comes from Antechinus flavipes, assembly GCF_016432865.1. NCBI lineage: Eukaryota > Metazoa > Chordata > Mammalia > Dasyuromorphia > Dasyuridae > Antechinus > Antechinus flavipes. The sequence goes on along the minus strand of NC_067402.1, from coordinate 48,903,916 downwards.
AAAAAAAAAAAAAAAAAGAAGAAGAAGAAAAATGATCTATTTGTACAAAAATATTTATAGTAGCTCCTTTTGATAGTGGCTAAGAATTGGAAATCAAAGGGATGCCAGTCAATTTGGGAATGGCTAAATAATCTGTGGTATATAATTGTAATGTAATATTATTGTGCTACAAGAAATAACAAGTAGGATGATTTCAGAAGAACCCAGAAAGATTTACATGAACTGAAGCATAGTTCATATAACTTGGGGAGGAGCAAAGAAGAGAGAGAGAGGAGGAAAAAATTTGAAATTCAATGTTATAAATAAAAAATATTTTAAAAAATAAATGACTCAGTTTGATATTGGGGAAGTGTTATTCAAATCTTTAAAAAATGTCCATTCTTATTATTTGATATAAAATACATACATATATTTAAGACTGAAAGAGATGAAAAAGGTCATGAAATTTATGTTCTCTTAAAATATATATTGAAAGTTAAAAGAATTGATAAATCTTAGAATTATAGAGTTAAAAATTTTCAAACTCTAAGGGTAACTAGAGTTACCCCTTTCATTTAAGAGAGGTTGAAATAAAGGCCTTCAGAGAGAAATAGATTTCTTCAAAGTTCATGACTAGAATTCATTTGTAAGATTTCTATTAATTAAAAAACAAAGAACAGAAATAAAATAAAATAAAATCTTATTATGTGTCAGATTTCTGAGCTCTGAATACAGATATTCACAGAAAGAAACAAACATAATCTTGCCCCTCCAGGAATTTATGACATGGATAAAAGTGCTATTGAAAAAAATCAAAAACCAAAAACAAAGTACAAAAGAGATCTTGGGAATTCATATTGTGTGACTTTATCTTGGGGTATAATTGCTTGTCACCTTTTTTCCTCACCTCTCATTGACTCTAGTCATCACACATTAGTTCCAGGTGAAGCAAGATTCAGAGAGAATAAAGGGAGGAAAATCAGTATTAATGGTAACACACTTATAGGGGTTTTTCTACAGGCTGCTGCTAGTCTTTAGTACTCTCCATGTTTTCTATCTACTAAAATATCCTTATCTTTACTGGCTTGCTTTGTACTGTACAAAGCAGACCACCTGACATCAGCTCCTTGGATACCTCCATCTTTACTTTAACATATCATTCCTTATATTTCCCCCCTTTTTATTCTGATCTAAGAGAAAGAAATTTTTCTTCTCTAAATGCAATATTTCTACTTATAGTCTGGATTTTTCCTTTTTCCACCTTCTCCAGAACTTTGTTTCATTGTTTCAATGATCAACCATTTCCTAACACTATTTATCTTTTCCTTTCCATTGACCCCTTACCTTTAGATTGCAAACATGTTCAGGACTTTTTTTTATCATGGGAGAAAAGAATACTATCAAAATCTCTTTCTTGGTCCTGCTAAAACTTGTTAACATTTAATCTCTTTTCATCTAGTCAATAACAAGTTCTTCTAAGGATCATCAGATTATATAACTAGAAGAAAGCTTATGGACCATGTAGTTCAACATCTTCAATATACATATTAATGAACTGGGATTTATTCAAGATAACAAAGGTAAAAAATTGCAAAGCCCAGATTTGAACCTTAGCCTTCTGATGCCAAATCTGACAATTTCTCTAGCACTATGTTGCCATTTAAAATATGATGCATTCTATCACCACTTCCTGTCCACAAATCCCCTTCTTAACCCTTAAAATCTGATATTTTTATTCCAAGCACTTTAAAAATATTTCTCTTCTCTTTGAGGGTAGAGTGTGTAAGTTTTCACTTAATTTTTAGCCCTAGTACTTATCACAGTACCTACCACACAGTAATGGTTCAGTATTTTTCAGTCATGTCCATCTTTTTGTGATCTTTTCTGGGTTTTTCTTGGCAAAGATATTAGAGTGGTTTGCCATTTCCTTCCCCAGCTCATTTTATAGTTAAAGAAACTTAAGGCAAACAAGGTTAAATGATTTACCCAGGGTCACACAGCTGATAAGTGTCTGAGGCCAGATTTGAACTCAGAAAGAAGTCTGGAGATAGAAGACTCAAATTTGAATCATAGCTCTTCCTTTTATTTGTGATTGAGAAAAAAGGTCATTTAATTACCTCAGCCTTTGTTGTTTCATTTATAGAATTAGGAGATTATATTAAATGATCTTTGAAGTCCTTTTTAGCTCTCTGTATTTGTTTCTTCAAATGTAAAACTTAAAGTGGATGGACTGGGTCTGAGGCTCATAACCCCAGAGTCCATGAAGTCGTTTTTTAAAAAATCAATCTCTATTTCAATCTAATTGGTTTCCTTGATAATCCAATGTATTTTTTCATCCCTTTAAAAGCATTATTCTGTTGCACATGTTTAACATATTGGATTACTTGCTGTCTAGGGAAAGGGGTGGTGGGGGAAAGAATGAATAAATAAATAAATAAACAAACAAACAAACGAATAAATGAATGAATGAATAAATGAATAAATAAATAAATAAATAAATAAATAAAGGCATTATTCTGTTAAAGGGTTCCCAGGTTTTATACACTGCCAAAGGATTTCATGACACAAAAATGACACAGAGCCTCCAGATCATGTGCTCTTTATGGTCAGTCTATCTCTTGCAGTTCTCTGTCTTTTATAACACCGGTCCACATAGTTTGGCACCCTCTAAGCTCTTGTTAATGCTGTGAATGGGTTATTTCAGAGACAAATTTAAAGTGAACATATTCATCTAGAATGTCCGACTGTTAAGACTATAACTAAGTATTTATTCCCTTTTGCAAGATCAGGAGTCTGGCTATCTTTTCTTCTTCCTCCCCCAAATCCTCTGTCCATTTCCTCCCTATCTCTTTCCTTCACTCACTTTCCTTCCTTCTTCCTTTCCCCCTTTACCCCTTCTTTCCTCCTTTTATCCTTCCTTCTCTCCTTCCCTCTCTCTTCTTTTTTCCTTCTTCCCCCTCTCCCTCCTTCTATTGCTTCCTCTCTCCTTGTCTTCTTTCCTCCCTCCCTCCCTCCCTTTTTTCCTCCCTTCTTCCCTTCCTTCCTTTCTCTCTCCCTCTTTCCCTCCTTCCCTTCCTTCCTTCTTTTCTTCCCTCTCTTCCTTCTTTCCTTCCTCCTTCTCTCCTTCCTCCTTCTCTCCCTCCCTCCCTTCCTTTTTCTTCCGTTCCTCCTTTCCTTCCTTCCTTCTTTCCTTCCTTCCTCCCTCCCTCCCTTCTTCCCTTCTTCTTTTCTTTCTACTTTCATTGGCTTTGAGGCAGGCTTATCTTGAAAAATAAAATGTCAAACTATTCCAATAGCTTTCCCAAGAAAATTCCAGTTGAGATCACACAAAGTTGGGCACAAATGAAAGGATCCAACAACAATTGGCTGATTTAGAATTGAAATTAAGAAGGCCTATGACATTTGTAAATTCTGAGCTTAATACCTAATATCCACAAATCTCAGTTTCCACATCTGCAAAACCAGTTTGATGAGGTACATATTAAGTAGTTCTGCTATTGGTTGTAATTCTCAAATGAGATAGAATGATGTATATCAAGTGTATGATCTACCTAGAATGCTATGTAAATGTCAACTACCATTAAAGATTATGGATATCATGAGAATTGCTGAATAAACACAAGGATGTTTAGATTAAACAAGGAAAGCACATTTGAAAACCAAGGGTGGACCTTCACTGCACTTGACAGGTTGTCTAAGTATCAATCCTTTTCACTTTAAGGTTCCATTTCTGGAAAATCTCTTGCTTTTGTTTCTGTCCATTGTACCTTCAGGAAAACAATTATGTTTCCAAAGTAATGATTACTTATCCAGCAAGAATAGATGAGATATATTATAGAACTACTGGTTTTTAATGGATTGTATACTTACTACTCTTAGGGATTTATAGTTGTTACCTGCTTTAGACAACAGCAATGGAATGTGCTTTTGAGGTCAGAGTTGATATTCACCTTAACCCAGTTTGGGGAAATGGGGTAGTGGTATTTCTAAACATGTTTGATTTCAGTGGCTGTACCAATTTCCCCCAGAAGAGCCATACAACGAAAATATCTTAATGTTTTTTGTTTATCATTTCTTTTATATTTTGTTGTTAATAGCATCTTAAATCAATACTTTTAGCAATGCAATGTGAAAAAAAGTTTTGATTCATTGTATTTCATAATAGATCAGAAGTCTTCCATAATAGTATTTTATAATAGACCACTATTCTTACATTTAAAAGAAAACTATAGTCCCTATACCACATAGAAGGATCTCTGAGGATTACCTCAATTATATTTTAATATACTCAGGAATGTTGTTACTATGTGAAGTTACTTGTTGGAGTATTTAATCCTTCTGTACTAGAGTATAATTCACATGAGGACCCAGGATTATATTTATTTTTCTATGTCCTTTTGTGTCTCACATAGTATTCTGCATGCATTAATGAATGTTCACTGGATTATTGTGTTGAAAGGAAAATAATTCAACCAAGAAATTTCATCGGGACATGGTGTCAAGAAATATATGTTTTCTTTTTTTAAATTTTATTTTATAATAACTTTGCCAGGATAATTTTTTTTACAACATTATCCCTTACACTCACTTCTGTTCCGATTTTTCCCCTTCCTGGCCTCCCCTAGATGGCAAGCAGTCCTATATATGTTAAATATGTTGCAGTATATTCTAGATACCATATATGTATGCAGAACAGAACAGTTCTTTTGTTGCACAGGGAGAATTGGATTCAGAAGGTAAAAATGACCCAGGAAGAAAAACAAAAATGCGAATAGTTTACATTCATTTCCCAGTGTTCTTTCTTTGGGTGTAGCTTCTTCTATCCATCATTGATCAACTGAAACTGAGTTAGGTCTCTTTGTCAAAGAAATCCACTTCCATCAGAATACATCCTCAAACAGTATCGTTGTTGAAATATATAATGATCTGGTTCTGTTCATTTCACTTAGCATCAGTTCATGTAAGTCTCTCTCTCTCTCTGTATTCATCCTGCTGGTCATTTCTTACAGAACAATAATATTCCATAACATTCATATACCACAATTTACCCAATCATCCTCCAATTAATGGGCATCCATTCAAAGAAATATAAGCTTTCAATATAACAGATACAAAAATATGTTTAATACAATTGCACATATTTAACCTATATCAGATTGATTACTGTTTTTGGAGGGAAAGAGGTAAGAGAAGAAGAGAGAAAAATCTGGAACAGTGTCTGACAAAAATGAATGTTGAAAACGATCTTTACATGTATTTTGAAAATAAAATACTATTGAAAATTTTCAGAAAAGAAATTGTGTTTTTATCAGAAAAAACAGTTTTAACTTAGCCATGTTCATGAATGAGTTCAACTGAATACTCAAAAGTCTGGGGAATTAAAAGGTTACTGCTCCCTGGAAAAAGATTAGTTACCAATGAACAGCTTTGCTCTATAGGTAAGTTTCAAACTGAAACATCAATTTTGTCAGAAGCACCAATATTTTCCTTATGTCATGGTTCAATTATGTAGTCACATATATTTGAAGAACCAGCTTTACATAAAAAATGGTTTCTCTTCTGATCTTGAGTGACAATGTGGATAGTTTACTTTCCTCTTTCTCTTTCAAGGTTGAATGTTCATAATTTTCCCTTGAGGTTTCATATTATTTATTGACTATTTTTCATATTTCCTACTCTTAAACATATTTGAAATTGGATGAGGCACCTTAGCTATAAAGGGACAGCTGGGTGGTACAGTGGAGTGTGTATAAGGTTTGGAGTCAAGAAAGTTCATCTTTGTGAGTTCAAATTTGGCCCCAGATATTTACTAGCTCTGTAACTCTGTGCAAGTCACTTAATTCTGCCTCAGTTTCTTTATCTGTAAAAAAGAGTTGGAGAAGGAAATGAATGACAAACAACTACAACATCTCTGCCAAGAAAATCCCAAATGGGATCATGGAGAGTTGAACACAACTAAAGTCACCAAACAATAGAAAAATGGCTCTTTTAATCAGATCACCACCATCTTTGTGTTCCAAGTTATACTGACTTATTTCATGTCATCTCTAGCTTCTTAGTGGAAACCTCAATACTAATCCTGTTGCATAAAAGATGACAAAAAAATCATACTATGTTGGCAAATTGAGTATCACCCCGTTCCAAATTTGTTAATGCTCCTTCCAGTTATTTCATATCAAGTCAGAAAATAATTTATCTTTCTTGTAGAGCCCTGGGACTCATTTAGAGAGGCAGTTTTATAAAGGATAGAGTACTATGTTAATGTTAGCAAAATTTGGATTTAAATTCTACCTAGGAAATGAGCTAGCTAGTTGTGAGCACCTAGGAAAGTTACTTAACTATTAATGTCAGGTTTCTCATCTATAAAACAGGAAATGATAATAACACTTGTTTTACAGAATTGTCATGAGTGTCAAATGTATTCTGTATAAGCTGAATTTTTCCCCAAAACTTTTTTTTTATTTTTCCAAAATTATTTCCTTATCTATAAAATGGAGATAATAATAGTATCTTTTTTTATTGAAGTTGAAATACTGTGTCAAGTACTTACAAATCCTTAAATCTGTGTAAATGTCAACCATTGTTTACTTCTTTGAGCCCCAGTTTCTTCATCTGTAATATGGGTATTAGGTACTTAAAATTCATACATCACCAAGAAGAGTTGTGTTCTTTGAACACTAAAGAGATATGTTGTAGGAATTGTTAATTAATTTATTTTATTTTATTTATGAATATCTTCTATTCAATTATCACCATGCTAAGCTCTACTGGTCCTTAATTCCCTAGATAAAATACATATAAATATGTCCACTGCAAAAATATTGAGAGCTTCTCTATGGATTCATACTTGGTTTCACATGATAATCCTGTAAAAAGGCATATAACACACTAAAGTTTCTTTAGGTCCTTTCATAAGCCTCATGTTCAATATCAATTCCACTAATCCTTCCTGGCATATGGTCCAGAGTTTATATAGAACATTCCTACTACACTTGATCTTTCTCACTTTCTCCCTTGAATATGAAAGTTTTGTCTGAGAATAAATTGTAAAGAAATCATCACTCACATTGACGTCAGATGCCCAGCCCTGCCAAACAATGGCCAGTCACCCAGCCAAATCGACAGTGTCTGGAGCTAGACTTCAGCCCTCCCTATATGGTCTTCTTACCACTCTCTATTGCCTGAATCTTTACACATTTCAAATGATCCATTCATAACAGTGAGTTCTTCGATAGCCAGTGGCTGTAGGTTTTGTGAGGTTCTCCCCTAATAATAGCCTGTTGACTGGATAGGTTACTGCCTAAATCTCATGAAACCCAGCCATGAGTAACTTTTCATCTGTCCAAAGAGCAACATCCACATCATTTTTTCTCTTGGAAAAAAAATCAACCTCATACTTTCCTTTCCAATCTCAGATAACTGTTTATTTTTCCAGCCAATACATAGGGGGCAGAGAGCAGAATATTTCATTTCTTTGCTATTGCCAGTGGATGATTGTAGAGATTTCTTTCTTTTTTTCCTGCTTCTGTAATAATCTTAGCCTTTTCTTCTCACTGATAGTCATCTGCTTCTTTCCCGGGATATGCTGAGAAAACCAGCAAATGGAGTCAAGATATACACATTCTTTATAAGTTGTTAACCAGAGCTCTAACATGGTCAAGAGCTTCATTTTTCTTTCTCAGATAATACCTGGACAGAATGCTTTTTCCTCACAGCCAGCCTAAAGAATCCACAGATAACCCTTGCCACTTAAACTTTTATATAACCAGCTCTACCATCAAAATCATCCTTATGCTTGCAATTAATCCAGTTTTAGAAGCTTGTTACCCATCCTGGCCCATAAGAGTGAGTCTCCTTAGGATTTCTTGCCATGAAACATTCACTATCCTAATCTCATGATTCATCACCAAGTAGATGACTCTCACTTCTCCAAGTGCTATTACCTTCTTTGCATTTCTCTTGGCCAAGTCCTCTCCATTCTTATACACACCCATCTGAATTCAGGCTCTTATTAAATTTCAGCTAGACCCTGAAAATGGCCCCTAATTAGTTTTTTCTGCCTCAAGCTTAGGGGTTCTTAATCCTTTGAGTTGTGGACTCCTTTGAGAAGTCTGGGGAAGTAAGTCTACCTTTTCTAAAATAAATTTTAAAGCAAAATAAAACATTCAGGATTATATGAGAAACTCTAAATACCAAGGCATAGCTATTATCTTCATAAAATTTCATGGACCTAAATGTGATGACCACATGTTTAAAATCAGCCAGAGTCAGGAATTCAGGTTAAGGGAAAAATCTTCAATCTTTATTCTCAGTAGAGGTGAAGAAGGATTGCGATAGCAATATGGGCAGCTGAGACAGGAAGTCAGCTATCAGAGGTGAAGGGGAATTGCAGGTGAAAGGGGGATTGGAGGTGAAGAGCGGTCGCGATAGCAATGCAAACAGCTATGTCAAGAAACCAGCCAGCAGTCTCTCCTTCTGCTTCCCTTTCCTCTCCCCTGCCTCCACCTACCAAAAACATCATTTTCTATACAACACATCAGGACTTGCATAAAGAGGGGCGGGGGCCATTCTTTCTCCAAGCATATAGATTAATAGAACATGGTCCAATTACTATTTAGCCTCATGTGCTTGGGACCTCAGTGCATCAACTCAAGCCTCAGCCCATTACATCTCCCTCTTCCTTTTGTTTTAGAACACAGGTGGTCAAGCCATCCCTAACTCCTCAGGGAGGTCAGAGCCCCCAAGGGGAGGTGATCATACCCTCCCTGACTTCTCAGGAAAGGAAGTGAAAGCACTGAAAAGGAGGTGATCATGATCCCCCTGACTTCTCAGCAAGGGAGGTGAAAGCACTAAAAAGGAGATAATCACGCCCTCAGTGCATCAACTCAAGTCTTAGCCCATTATACCTAAAGTTAAGAGTCTGTGTCTCAAATGTGTCTCTTCTCCAATCCTTTGAGTTGTCACGCTTTAAAACATAAGATATCCTCATATAGGTATAAACATAAGACAACCATAATAGTTATTTCTAAATAGTTGAAAGTCTGTTATAGAGAAGAGGGAGTAGTTTAATTTGTTATTCTAGGAGACAGGTAGAACTAGTAAGTGAACATCATAGGGAAGCAAAGTCCACTTTGTAAGTAAGAAATAACAATAATAAAAATTAAACATAACTTGATAACTTCAATAAGTAAACAATTAATAAATACAATTTAAATAACTTGCTAGTTAAAGTCAAAGGAATGAGTGACTTTATGAAGTAGTGATTTCTAGATCTGGAAACATTCAGTACCAAAGGATAGACACTGAATTAACTCTCTCAAGGTTCTTCAGGATCCCACAACCCATCCTGGCATCACTCATGGAATGAGGCAAGATTAGAAATCTATATCAACCTTATCATTCACAATTACAATTTATCTTTCCTATGTCTCATTGTCATAGTACCCCAATCTATACTTAATAAAATATATATAAAACTAGAATATGTGATGTATCTGTATATACATATTTAAAATAAAATATTTTATTTAATGACAATAAGATAAATTAATCATTTAAAATATTACTCCTCATGGCAACTAGGTGGCACAATGGATAAAGTACCAGGCTCTGAGTTAGGAAGACTCATATTCATTAATTCAAATACAGGATCACACTTTTACTAGTTGTGTGATGCCAGACAAGTCACTCAGTGCTGTTTGCCTCAGTTTCCTCAATCTGTAAAAGGAGCTAGAGAAGGAAATGGAAAATCCTAAATGAGATCATGAAGAGTTGGACATGGACATGACTTCAAAATAATTGAATAACATTACTCCTTACTGGTAAAATGCATTTTAATAGGGAGGAGTTTTTAGAGCTAATATTAGCATTCAATGAAGAGAATCTATGAATCTAAGAATAAGAATGACAGTGTGGGAAATATTTCTAAATTGATGGAGTTTTATCATATACAAAAGTAAGAAAGAAAGAAGGAAGGAAGGGATGAAGGGATTAAGGAAAGGAAAGAGGGGGATAGGAAGAGAAAGAAGGGGGGAAGAAGAAGGGGGAAATAGGGAGTAGAGGAAGAAGAGACAAGGATAGAGGGAGAAAGAGAAATAAAGGAAAAAGGAATGAAGGAAGCAAGCAAGGAAGGATGCATTCCATCAGCAACCATTTGTTAAGTACCTAATATATGTCAGAGCAGGAGATACAAAGATAAATTTTTATATGCAGAGCTCTCCTTTGATAAATTTTATATTTTATGGGGAAAATATCTATATACCTAGATATAAAAAGGCATATGTAGTAGTAATTTTGTGAGAGGAAGGAGAAAGGGAAAGCACTTGATGGGTTGGTTGGTAGTCTTCTACCTATTCTATTTACTTGTAGGTTTTTCTCAGACAATTGCTAGATTGTTTATCATCCTTAAAAACTTTTTATTGACTCTTTACATTCTTGTGAGTGTATATTTCTTTTACTAATCTATTGACTTTTTCATTATTTTCTTGTACCCCCTCTCATTTCTTTTCCCAATTTTTCCTCTGCTTTTCTTGATTTTCAAAATACTATCTAAGCCTTTCCATGGCATGAAGTCAGGTCTTACTTGGCTTGGAGACTTTGGATGTAGGACCTTTGATTTTGTAATCTTCTGAATGTGTTTCGATATTTCTTGTCACCATAGTAACTTTTTATTTTCAGAATCGTTTTCTATTGTTTGCTTTTTTCCCAACCTATTACTTGATGTTTAAATCTTTGTTAAAGTAGGGCTCTGTTTCCAAGATGAAAGGTGCAATGTTCTAAGCTTCAGGATTTTTTTTTTTGCAACTTTTTTTTTATAATTATAGCTTTTATTTAAAAAAAAATACATGCAAAGAGAGTTTTCAACTTCACCCTTGCAAAACCTTGTGTTTCAAAATTTTCTCCCTCCCTTCATTCCTTCCCCCTCCCCTAGACAGCATGTAATCCAATATTGGTTAAATATGTGCAATTCCTCTAAACATATTTTTTCACATGTGTCATGCTGCACAAGAAAAACCAAATCAAAAGGAGAAAAAAATAAGAGAAAAAACCAAGTACACAAACAACAACAAAAGTGAAAATTTAAACTCTATAGGCAGAGATGCATAAAGGGTAGGGAGATGTCCAAATGGACATCCTGTTGAGATAAATCAGCTTTTTTTTCTATTAGGCAAAAAGTCATGGTGATGGGGGAGTAAAGAGTTGGATAAAAAAATATAAAACTATTATGTATTTAAATTGTTTTTTTTAAGCGTCTACAAAAGGAGGATTTTGTTTTCAAAAACAGCCTATTGCATCAAGGATGCTGGGATTGTTACAAAGTTATTAAATAAGATAGTTTCTGCTGTCATGAAATGTTACTAAAATCATTGGAATATAGGTTACCTCATACCTCAGGAGAAGAGGTAGCCTGATATTATGAAGGATACGTGACTGACTTCCCTAAAGACATTGTATTTGTTGGGTATCACTAGCTTTACCCTCATTTTGACTTCTGTTTAATATATTTCTATACTAGCTTTCTCTCATGCAACCTGTTCAGTGGCTCCAAGGCAGACACGGCAATTTCTTTTTTCCTTGCTAACTTTTCTTTGTGAAGCATGAATAATATATTAGCTAACTTTCTAGTCCTGATCACCTAAAATATATCTTTTGTTGAAATAAGCCCTAAGCTGCATGATATGGTAGGACTAAGCTTATCTTTTGCAACATTTCCAGGAAACTCATTTTTTTCCCTTCAATTTAAAGGAAAATACTTTTCATTTCATAGTGATATGAATATTTCAAAGAAGGACAAAAATGTTGTCAAAATGTTGTGGCTTCCTATGTGGAAATGATGCCCTGAAACTTCTTTGTATACAATACATTTCAAGGAACTGATTTTTTTTTTTTGAAAATGATGAGTCTCAGACTAGATGGATTTTAACAAAGTTGTTTTTTTTTCCCCCAAAAGAGAATTCCGTCTAAAAATATTAAATGGAGTTAGGATATCATTATATCATTCACATATATAAGGATGATACTTGTACATAATTTCAACAATAATAAAAGCAATACCTTGCATTTATATAGTACTCTAAGATTTGCAAATCATTTTACATGTATTATTCCATTTGGTTTTTCAAAAATCCTCTATGACAATTAAAAAATTTTTCTTCATTTTACAAATGGAAAAACTAACAATGAGGGAGGTTAAGTGAAGTGCAAAAGGTCACAGAGCTAGTAGATATGTAAAGCAATATTTGAACTTGGATCTTTCTGCCTTCAGATCCAATGTTCTATATACTGTGCCCTTGGCTGCATAAGTGATTTACAAAAAAAAAAAAATCTCTTTTCCATGTCTCTGTCTTTCTGTCTGTATATCTTTCTCTCTTGGTCTCTGTCTTTCTATGTGTGTGTCTGTCTCTCTCACCTTCTCTCCTTCCTTCCCTTCCTCCATTTACACACAAACATACCCAGACACACACATAAATAAAAATAACATGTTTTCATCTTCTTTTCTATAATTCTTTAGTCAAAAAGAATGAAAATGTAGTCACTTCCAGATGAATCTCTTCAGAATATGATAGTTATAAGGCAAAGTTATGTGTATAAAGAAAAGTGAATTTATACCTCTCTAAAGAGAAAGCCTTAATTGTCTCACAGGCTTAACATGAGTGAAAGTCAGTTTCCAAACTGAATGAAATGCCATGTAAGCAGGACTTTCTAAAAAAGGCTGGGATGTAGAAATCAGGACACATCTGGAAATATGAGATATATTTCTCAACACTTTAGGAAATGATGTAATATATTTAATTTCTGATTTAAAATAAAAATTTTAATAGACTTGTGAAAAATGAGTTTGAAAGATTTTTCTTTTGCCCAATGGAGGGAAAAACAACCTTTTTATTTCTCTGTAGGAATAAAATCATTTAAAGAATGAAGGAAAAACTCACTGTTCCAGGGATCAACGAAGTTTTAGGAGGGATAAGGAATTTGACTATTTCTATGAGGAGCTTGAGGGCTCATAGATTTAGAGCAGAAGAAAACTTCAAAGGACAGCTAGTCCAAACATCTCATTTTACAAATGAGAAAACTGAGACCCAGAGAGTTTAGCTAACTTTCCCAAGCTTACAGAAGAGCTGTGAGGAAGACAAGATTGGGTTTTATATTCCATAATTCTGCATTCAGTAGGAAAGTGTCTCACTGTTGAGTCACTACCTTGCTCTCCTTTGTTTTGCTATAGTTTTTTTTAATCATATAATTACAAATATTTATCAGGTTATATCAGAATATATCAGATAATATCAATTAATGTCAGAAATATTTTTATATCCATTTAAATTCTTTGTTGAGACATTTTCACATTAGCCTTTAACTGGAAAAAATTCTTATCCTTTTATTTAAACATGTAAAAGGAGATTTGGTGCAGAAAATGACTTTAATTCTGGGTAAAATCTTTTTTTTTTCTTTTCATCCATTCATTTCTTTTTCATGAATAGTATTCTTTGGGTACAGTAGTGCTGAAGAAAGTCATCATCAGTGCCTTAACTAGGATGGGAAAGCTTTGTATTTGCCTCAAGGTGGTAAATTTAGAAAATGCTAACAGAAGTTGTTAGCACCTGGGAATGCTTCCTTTTTTGTCTTTCTCATTATTAACCTGGTCTGGTAACCTTTTACTTTCTATGTCCAGTCCTGTCTTCAGCAATGGCACATCTGGGAGTCGGTCACAGCTCTCATCTACTTTTGTTATTTTTTTCCTCTACCCAATCTCACCTGTTATAGCTCAATATATTTCCCTTCTCCCTCAAACTCCTGAGTTTGTGCTCCCGAGAGCAAACTTTCTTTCTAGCCCAACTCTTAGCCCTGGTAGTATAGCATGTTTGTTATCTTACTGATAATACTTGAGCAATGTAGAAACTTCAGGGTTTCCAGGTACAAACTTTTCCCCTTCCAATTTATATACTCCATCCAATATGAGTTATACCATCCTGTTGTCCACCTGAAAATTTTTCTGGTTATGGAACATGAGCATGATTTTAGTCCCCTTATATGGAAAAAAAGGATAGCTATCACAAAATTTTCCTTTAATTCGTGTTACATAATATCTTATAATATTGATGATAAAGATGTGATAATAAAAAGAATAATGATTAGTATTTACAAATTACTTCAAGATTTGTGAAATGCTACACACACATTGCCTCATTTGATTCTCACAATAGTCATGAAATGTAGGTGTTATTTGCCTTTTTACAGATGAGGAAACCAAGGCAGACATCAATTCAGTGACTTGTCCAAGTTTAAGCAGCTAGTAGGTGTCTGAATTTGACCTTCAGGTCTGCATGATTCCAGAGCCAGTATTCTAGCCACTGTGCCACCTAGATACCTATCTTTATTTAGTATTTTTTGATTTTCAAAATGCTCTTATATAACTGACCTTATCTGCTATTACATGTGTGGCTTGACCAAGTTGCTTCTCTCAATTTCCTTGCCTTTAAGATAAAAGGACTGGATAAGAAATCTGGAAAAGTTCCAACCAGCTTGAAATCTATGAGTCTCACAACTATCATGTGAAGTGGATCCTTCAAGTATTCTAATTCTCCTTTTATGGATTAGAAAGCTTGCCTCTCTCGACACTTAAGTGATTGTCCCATAGCTAAATAGCTACCAAGCAGCAGAAGTGCCATTTTCAAACTCAGGTCTTCTTAGCTTCAATCCCATGGTTTTCCCTAAAACATACACACACACACACACACACACACACACACACACACACATTTTAAAGGGGAAAGATAAGCTCTGGACCAGTGATTTATTAGTAGAAAGAATACCTTCTTTCCATTCAGACCAGCAGCATCTCTGAAATGAACAAGCTTAGAGAGTTCCCTAGAACACAAGTGTCAAATGTGCCTGCCAGTCTGCAACACTTAGTGTGGCCCAACTAGTTTAAAATGTAATTTGTAAATACTTAACAGAATAAATAAAAATGGAACAATAGGACACAAGTGGCTTTATAAATTAATATGCAGCCCACAGAGACCCTTATGTAATGGTTAGTGACTTCTATTTCTACTTTTATTTTGATGCCCCTGATCTAAAGTATTGAGAGGGTAAATGGCTTGCACAGGTTCTCACAACCTTTCAGTCTGATTATGGGACTTCTACCCAAGTCTCCCACTTGCTGCTTTTCATATACTACATTAAAGAAAAAGTTAAGGAACCCTTATAATTTGGGACTGATTTTAGCCACCTCCTTTGCCTTGATCTGATATGAAAACTAAAGGAAGCTACATATCTAATACCACCTCAAACTTACATTTTCTCTAGATGGGTTAGTAAAAGATATAGTTTTGTAACTGTAGTATTTTTCTTTTATGGGAATTAAGGTATATTTTCTTTTTGAAGACATTCATCAGAAAAACTGCTTTTTATATTGGTAGCTTGGTAGGGTTGAGCTTAAATTTTTAGTAATTTTCTTAAGTAAAAATAACATTTTAAAATCAATCTATTTAGAAAATTCTTACCTGCTCAAAAGGAGCAAACCCTAATTACTGCTTTAATTATCTATGCAGATAGGATGTTCTAAGTCAGGATGCAAAGGTAATTATGTTAGAAACACTTTGGATAGATTCTGTCAATAACAATGAAAAGAGTTTAATTTCATTTCATTATGTTCAGAAGCCTCCCCAGGGTGCATTTTCTGATTTCTTGCCACAGGAGTCCATTGTACTATTAGCAGAACAAAAGTATGTATTGTTTTTGTTTTATTTTATTAGCTGCTCTGGCTTTTTATTATGATTATAGCTCAGGAGTTATATATAGTCATCTCATATGCCATGAAAAGAATAAACTGAGTAAGATATAAATCTTTGGAATCAAAATTTGAGAACAAAAAAAATATGTAACAGAACTAGGTTAGAGTGACACACTTCATTTTTTTCACTTTGAGTACTTTTTTGATCTCTAACCAGCATTAGGGTTCTGGACATTTTATAGTCTTTCTTCACTTGTTTATAAAAGTCTAAATAACATGTGAAGAAGCATTGGGAAGATAAACTAAAATCTTTGATAATAAAATTTCAGATACAAAAGGTTCTTCATATTTTGAACTGGGAAACTGTTCAACTCCAAAGTTAGGAAGATGATAAGAATTATTAGTATTAGGATTTATTGGAAAGACTGCTGGATTTAGGATCAGTGGTTCCTTCCTACAACAAAGTGATTTTATAATCTTTCATCCAAAATTTCATAATGATGGTGATGATGATGATAAATATTGAGTAGCATTTATAAAATCTTTTTAAGAGTTTCAAAGCACTTAGCAAAATGATCTCATTATTGTCTCTATAACCTTGTAATGTAGGGGCTATTAGTATCTTTATTTTGCTGGTTAGAAAACTGAGGCAAACAGAGGTTAAGTGTTTTCTTTGGTCCATGGGCACAAAGAAAGTATTTGACATTAGTTTTGTATTCATTCTTTTCTGATTTTAGGCCCAATATTCCATGCAATGTGCCATTAAGCTGTCTTGATTTTGTTCCCTACAACAATACTATGAAATGAGTTCTACACTTATTATTATCCCCATTTTATAGATGAAAAAAAATGAGTTTCAGAGGGATTAAGTCACTTATTTATAGACATGTAGCTAGGTGAATGTGGGAAACAATGTGGATCTCTCTTAATCAAAACTTATCATCACATGTATTATAGCATGCTGGTTAGAATATTAGTAAAAATTATCTGGCACTAGTATGAAGGTCATACTCAAGGGCAATGATGGTGGTATGGAAATAATCAAGGGAAATATTCTCATGAGGCTATTTTATTGTTCTAAGTCTCTTGTACTATACTTGATTGGTAGCATTGGAATTAAAAGGACAGAACCTATTCAAAAGATATTACAAAGACAGAATTGAGAAAACTGGGTCACCCATTGGGTATGAGATACTAGTACAAAGAAAGAATCCTAGATGATCTAAAATTTTAATTTACAAGAAGAGGTAAGTGATGATGTTTAACATGGACACCTAACATTCAGCGTGAAGTCAGCCTTAATTTCTATCATTCCCTCTTACCCTGTCCAATAATTTTGTCTTTTTCAGACTCACTTGAATCTTTACTTTACATAGAAAAAGTTTTCTCTGTCTTCACAGTGCCTGGGACTTATACCAAATATATCTGGAATGTAATTAGCCTTTTATATATTGTCTTCCCCATTGGAATGAAAGTTTTTTGCCTTTTTTGTGAATCACCAGATATTCACACATTACCTCTATGAGTATAATAAGAGCTTAATAAATGTCTGTTGACTGATGGCCAGCAAGAACTAGTATTCTTATGGTACTTTAAAGTGCAAACCAATTTAAATGTATTATCATATTTGATTCTCATAATAATCCTGTAAGGCTAGTGCTATAGGTATTATGGTCCTAATAAGACTTTAAGAGAAGAAAAGCAGACTTTCAGCCGTTTGATATTAGGGAAGATTTGAAGTCAGATCTTTTTAGCTCTAAACTTACCATTCTAGCTATTGCATAATGTCAGTCAGAATGCTTAGGGTGGTTTAGAATGAGGAAAGGAGTATGTTTTTGAATATAAGAGAGAAGATAATATGAAATGAAGAGGGAAGATTAAAAGTGTGAAATCCTGCAAAAAGGGTCATTAGGTTTGAGAAATGGGGGGGGAGGAGGGGAGAGGGACGGAAATCTGAATTAGATTTGGAGGTAAGTGTGGTGTTTAAAAAGTTCAAGACATAATTTCTAGGTGATTAGTCATTTTGTTAATAATGCTAGCTTTTTAATAAAAGGTCAGTAGCAGTCTTGAATGCCAAAGACAATGATGGCAGTGGGCTCACAGCTCACATACCCTTGTGTCCAACCGTGTTCCTGTAGGTGGCAATTAATTCTGATTGGCTAGTAATTAATAGGAGAAAGAATATTAAATTCGAGTGAACTTTTACTAAATCTAGGCTGATGACTTTGCACAGCTCTCCCTCACTTAAATCCAGTATACTTTCGTGATATGGGATCATCTCCCTGATGTCATGGTCTTCTTCAAGAACAGAACAGCAACATTAATGAATTTTGATCACCTCATTTACTTCTAAGTTACCCCTAGCCTTGAACAATCTATTCAAGGAATTTGTCTCCACCCAAACCTGAGTAGAAGAACTTGGGTAGAGTCTGATCAAGATTGTAGAAAGTTAATTTAATCTCATTATTGGTAATGTCCTTCAAGAGACTGAACTTTGAAATCAGGACTAAAGAAAAGGGAGGTGCTGAATCTTCTCAAATCTTTGGTTATTAACAATAATTTCTCTCATAAGGAAATCATTGGTGTTTGGGGGGAAAGGATTCAGTAGCAGATGGGAGTAGATAGGGGAAAATGGATGATGAAGAAATGGAGGAATAGGTTATAGACAAATTTTAAGTGGCTTGAGTAGAAAGAATTTACATTTTTAAAATGATATATGAACATTTATACGGTGGTCATCAAGAGCCAGTGGATAAGGAGAGATTAATAGTGCCTAAGAAAGGTTTTTGGAATAAGACACTGGATGGAGGCCCAATACTTAGTATATATAGTGTCTGGTACATAATAGATGTTTAATAAACGTTTCTTGATTGAAATGCAAATGTTTTGGGATCAAGGATACAAAACTCAGGGATGCAGCTAAGGAATTTTGATGAGTACAGAAAGAGATTGAGGAATCTGTTCAGATAGTTTGAATCTTTTCTGTGAAATAGTATTAAGCTTCAAGAATGAGGGGCATGGGGTGATTGAAGGGTTTGAGAGAAGAAAGGATCTGGACCTGCTGCTATGGTTAATTAGATAGGGAGTCAATAAGGGAGTAGTGGGAGGATTGCTGAGCAGCAAGGAAGGTCCTGCTGATGTTACACTACATAAAATTTTAGTGAGTGAAAGCTCAATATTTTCTTTCTCCAGGGATGCCCAAGAACAGAATTGGCAGGAGTGATTTTATCATGGTGATCCAGCAATGAAAATTAGAAACAAGAGTGGACAAAGGGATTCCAATATAAGGATTAGTGAATCATTAAAATTATAGGAAAAAATTAAAAATATGGTGACAAAAAAGGCAGAATGGGGAAGATATCTGAGAGAATAGGAAGGACTTAAGTGCTTGGAAAATGAGATCAAGATACAAACTTTAGTATGATTGAGAAAGTAAGAGAGCTAGAAGGCTCTCTTCTATAGGCTATAATATCAGAGGTGAACCCATTCTGTGAGATGCTAAGAAGTGATTTATCTGGTATGGTTGAACTGGGGTAGAGGAGGAAGTCCTTGAAGTTACTTAGGCTGAAACAAGGCCAGACTTTTAGAGGTATGGATTACATAAGTCTTGAGTCTCTGAGGATCATAGGTCAAGAATTGGAACAACCATGGCAGCCATCTAGTCCAATCATTTCATTTTATATATGAAAGAAATTGAGACCGAGAGAGGTTAAGCAACTTGCTCAAGGTAACAAGTATCAGTAGCTGAATTAGAATCTAGGATCTCTGGCTCTAGAGTCAATGTTCTTTCCCCTGTACCGTATTGCTTTATGATGAAGAGAGAGAATAGGGTAGAGAGCCACATCTCTATCATGTGCTAAAGTCATTGGAAAAGTTGTAAGAGTGAGACAGAATAATGTTAACAAATGAAAAAAATCATGGTAAATGGTCATTGGATTTGCACTTACCTGATGTTTCTACTGCTTAAGATCAAGATTCTCTGAGGGGCTATGAAAGCAGTGTAAACAAGTAACAACTACAGTTCTTGAAGGAAAATGAGGACCACTTTAATGATACACAGACAGCAGTTTTTCCTTTTAATCACAAATATATACAACCTGTCCTGCAAATTGCTTCATTGTGGTTTTTATATCATTAGGCAGAGCACTTTTCATATTATCACACATCATCAACCTTCATTGATTCAAATATGGCTAAATAAAACTAACTTCCAGATTTAATTACAAACAACTAATTATTTTTATGTTTAATTAAATTGAATTATATTTCCAGTTGTGGGTTGTTGACTAAAATTAGTTAAGAAAGAGCCTGAAACTATTTGTGGTATAGCGCCCACTATAAAGAGTAACAGTTTAAAGTAAATGCATTGGAAACCATACAAAGGACCCCATTACCAGCTCTTGGGAAATGAATACTTTGTCTTCATAGATCTTTATGGGGACACACACTAACAATTACGCTGTGCTTTTATTTATAAAAGCAATTACAATTCGATGCATCTGCTGATCTGGCTAATGGGAAGATCTCCAGTGAACTATAGCAACTAGAATATTCAAGAGGGTTAAATAATTGCTGATTTTCACATTCAGAGGGCTTGGTGACCCTCTGTCTTATTCAAAGACCTTCTACATTACAACCTGGGTCACTGTAATGGAAATAGAATGAGGGAGGGTGTGTGTGTATATATATGTAGTTGTTTGAAGAGAATAGCAAGAATTTGAGTAGGTCATAGTGACCAGGAGGACAGAAGTAGATCAAAACAGATATATGGAGAAAGGGAGGGAGACCCCCCCCCCTTCAGTGATGGAGATTTCAATTATTCTATGCATTTCTTTCCTTCTGGAAAGATGACTTTTGTCTGTAACTTTCCTGCTTCCTTCTTTCTCTCCCTGTGTCTCTCCTTTTCTCCTTTTTCTCTCTTCCTTTATTTTTCTCCCACTCTTTTTTTTTTTTTTTTTTGGCTTTTATAATCTCTAAACATTTGATTGATGGCTACCTTTTTCTGCCTTTAATTGAGTATATTAATCTTATCATTCTTTTATATACCTCAGGAAAGAGCTAATGGTTTCCAGAAGGAATAACTGAGGAAAATGACCTACAGAGATGTAGTGATTTTCCCATCATATCATAGGTAGTAAGTAGTGGGCTTATGACTTGAAGCGGGTCTTTTGATTCCAACTAGAGCAATGTCAAAAAGGAAGCTCTAAGTAATATGCTGGCTTCAGAAAGAATTGCTAGGGAAACCGATCATATTTAATGCATATTATCTTATCTTCTGAGGTTAATATATTGGAACACAAGTACCATTTTATTTGATGAATCTCTTCAGTTTGTTCTCATAACCAAATAGAATCCTTGACATAGTGTGCACTGTTCCTTAGGTGTTCATACAAGATGATAATCAGAAGACATTCAATTGAATAACATGGATGGTCCCTTTGTTATTAAGCCACAGTAACTGTGGGAAATTTCTCAGATAATCTCAGTTTTTAATAGTCTCAAGGTAGGAATAGACCTTAGAGATTAACTATCCAGTGCAAACTGTAATCAATTGAGAACTCTTTTAATAATGAGTAACCCAGCTTTCACTTGAATAACCGATAGCTTGGAATTCACTACCTCCAAAGATACCCCATTCCTTTTTTGGTGGGCTTTGAAAACATTAATTCTTGATACTGTATTTTAGCTTTGATTTTACTCTGCAAGAATTTTTATTTTGTAACCACATTCTCTATTCTAAGAAACAAACTTAAAATCTCTATATCTCAGTGAGGAAGCTTATGTGTACAAAAGCTCAGTTTCCTTAGATACTAAAGGGTTAAGCTGTCCCACAGTGAGTAATAGGTCAAGAAAATAGGTCTGTTCTCAAAACCCTAATAAAGCATTATCTAAACTTTTCTTGCAAGATTAATCTGAAAAGCTGGACTAATTGGCAATTAAAAGGTGGTCTTATCTAATCCCCTAGTCATCCAATATACCCATGTTCCTATCAGTGACCCCAGGATTCAACTGGAAACCATAATCTTAGAAGAGCATTTCCTAGAGATAGAAAGAAGTGGTCTGATTCCATATAGGAGCTATTCTACTTTATTTCTTAACATAATCAATAATAGTTTCTTAACTCTATTTAACATGGACTCTTCTTTCTTCTGTACTTATAAAAAAGAGTAGAAGACAAGCCATTAGCTCTTTTTATTAATAGATGTGGTATCCTTTTAATAAAGTGTTATCTTGTTTGGAGAATTGCCTCAGTTTACTTTTTTGTTATATTTCATACAAAATAGCTTTAATGCTTAGGAATTTTTTTTTCTTACAACAAATGAGATTATATCTGTAAAACATTTTGAAAACTTATTTTAAGGTTGCTTAGAGTATTAGTATCATTATATTACATCTACATCTTATACTTGACCTTGGGGTCAAACTGAACAAATCTATTTCTTTTTCATGTGAGGAATTTTCAAATATTTGAAGATTACCATATTCTGCTAGGTCTTTTCTTTTCCAGCCTACATATCCCCATGGCCCTCTAGAAACTACACCATATTGCTCATCTTGTTTTGAATACTTATTTATTGGTGTCTTTCAAACAATGGGTTGCCTGTAACTTAATACTGTATTACTATTGTATTAATAAGAAAGAATCAAGCAAAACCACTATTTCCCTTCTATTTCCCTTCTCATCAGTATGTCTCTCTGTTCAATCTGAGATCACGTTAGCTTTTTTTTTATTACTTTCTCTCACTGTCAACTTATATTGAACTTACAGTTCACTAAAACCTCCCATTTTCTTACACAAACAATTATTATCTAGATATATTTCTTCCATATTGTATTTGTGCAGTTATTTTTAATAACCCATACATAAAGTTTTGCCCCAGTGTTTCAATCTGTCAGAAGTTTTTGGTAACCTGACTCTGTCATCCACCTCATACACTTTTCCTCCTAGCTTTGGGTCATCTGTAAATTGGACAAGGATGACATCCCTGACAAAGTAGAAGGACATTATCTTGTAACAATTCATCCATCACCATAAAACATTCCAAGGTTTTGTTGCTAAAGGTCATTAATGCATATGCCTGTATTTTTTATAAAGTAAGCATAGAAATAAAACATATTTTTTAAAAAATGTACCAAAAAGAGAAAACTGAACAAAAACTGGGAAGAAAAAAAGACAACTTCTAAATGACTGGATAAAGTCATTCTTAATACTTTGAACATTAATTACATTTGGAGAAAAAAATCAGTTGTTTTATAGATTTAGAAAAAATAACAGCAAAATCCATCTGAATAAACAAAAGGTCAAAAGGATATGAACACTCAGTTTTCAGGTGAAGATATTAAAAGTATCTCTAGTCACATAAAATGCATAGTGATTTACTATTGATAAGAGAGTGACAAATTATAAGCAACTTTGAGATATCACCTCAACATATTAGATTGGCTAATATCATAGAAAAGGAAAATAAGTGTTGGAAAAGATGCAAGAAAAGTAGAATACTAATGTATTATTGGGGCAGTTGTAAACTGATGCAACTATTCTGAAGAGCAATTTGGAACTTTACGCAGAAGGTAATCAAACTATGCATATCTTTTGATATAGCAATACTACTACTAGGACTGTATCCCAAAAAGATCTTCAAAAAAAGGGAAAAATTAAAATAAAATGTTAAAATAAAAAAATAAAATAAAATAAAATAAAATATCAGATAATATGGACATCATCCATTCATCAATCCAATCACATCCATACATACATAGTTGATTTATATAGTGGTATATATGTACAAAGAAATTAATTGAAGGTTGATGAAGGGTAGGAAGTGTTTATTAATCAGATATTTTAAATAATCTGTTGTTTCTACTTTTTAGGATAATAGGATTATAGATATTGAGATAAAAGGGCCTTTCTTGACTATCTAATCTAGTTCCCTTAGTTTATATAGTATAAACTGACAACTTGTAACTTTAATTGATTTGCCAGTAATATATGACAACATTAAGATTTGAATCTAGATCCCAGACCTAGAAAATGTTTCATTCTATAGAGTTTCATTTTATTATTCCAAACTTATAACTTAAAGAAACAGTTTACCCAGGGATGCCAATATATTGCAGTTTATTATATATTGCTTTTGATCAATTTAAATCAGTTTTTAATCATTTTTTTTTCTGAGAAAGTAAGATTGGTGCTTTGAAAAGCATAAATAATTTAAATAAATTATTTTGCTTTAGCTCTTTAAAAAATCCACTATTGTAAGTAACACTATTGTGCTTCTCAGCTGCTCTAAACAATAAAGATTAAAATTAAATGCTACTCCATTTCTTTGGATTTTTAAGTTGCTATATTAAGACAATAGGGCCTTCAAAAATTTTAATGAAATTATCTTCCCTTAATTAAAGATGCATTTCTATTTGCTTTTTGAAGACTGTTTAATTTACCTGAGCTGATTATAAGTATCTCTATTGCTTTTTCTACAGGAATATGAATATTCAAAGTTTGTTAGAAACCATTCAATTGAGAAAACCATATAGTTTATCAGTATCCATATAATAACATTCTAATAAAAAGTTATAGGTTCAAGAACTCTGTGTGTGTGTGTGTTGTGTGTGTGTGTGTGTGTGTAGATATAGATATAGATATAGACAGCTCAAGTTCTCCAATCCTTGTGATGTATTAAGAGAAAGGGAGGGAGCCTCTAGCAGATTATTAAATTTACAAGATGACAAGAATCAGAATCACATAGGATGGTCAAGGGTAGATATGTTGCAATCTTATTGGCCAGACCATTGAATCATTATAATCATACTGTTTTTGTTCCAAATTCTTGTTACCATTTCTTACTTGTGACAAATATTTAATTTTTAAATAAGTTGATATTTCCAATTGATGACTTTTTTGAGAACTTTGTTAAGTAATTGTATTTTCCTATTTGTTGGAAAATGAAGGTAGAGAAAAAAAAAGAGTAACTATTCATGGAAAATTGAAATAAAAAATGTCTTCTGTTGAAATGATAATTCTAGTGACTTTCCTTAGGATTGTTGAAAGCATCTATTTTGATGGGTTTGTACATATTCCAAGTTAATTGTAATACATCATAGATTCTGTTCACAAACACTGGTATATGTAACATTAATTTTTTCAATTTGTAAAGTTTTTAAAAATCTCTAAATTTTAATTCAGATAAAGTAATTAACAATCATTTGTTAACCAGAACAAAAAGACAAAAATTTTACTCCATATAGAAGTCATCAAATCACATCAAAAACAGTCTCTGTTAAAGACTTCATATGAATTAGTACAAAATTTTCTAACATTCTTTTCATTTCAAGATGACCAAGATATGTGGTATTTAAATTAGTGTCTTTTTAAGATTCCATTTTGTTTCAAGATCCTTTTCAGCTGGAAAAAAAAAACTACTATATCTACCTTGTTGATTGAAAAGAAACAAAAGAGATTAGATTTCTATTTATAGGAGTAATTAATAGATCTACTAAAAATCTTTAACTTTTGTTTAATATTGATTATAAAAAAAGGAACATACTGCCACTTATCAGCATTCATAGAAATTTCAATAAGAGCAATATACTTCACCATATGAATTTACCCCCACAAAGTAATGGCAGGTAGTAACTGAATTCAAGGATCTCCATGAAAGTATAAAGTGGATTATACTCATATATCCCTCATAATATCTCATAAAATATATGAAACAGCCAACAAACCTGAGTAAGTGCCTTATCAATAAAGGTCAATCTCTGTAATGCAGCAAACTCAGTTTTTTATGTACAAATGCTTTAAGAAAGCATTTTCAGTGGGAAATGCAACCACTAGTATGTGGAAAGTAAGGGAAACATCTTCCAGCACAGAATGATTTAACACTGATATACAATGATCTAAATTATTTGAAGCCATTCTTCTTTGATATGATAAAATTCCAATATTACCTCCTGGATTTTATTTATGATAACCAATAAGCTATTCCCCAATCATTACCTCTTTTCTGAGTGGACAATCACTTTCTTATTTCCCCTCAGCATGACATTAAATTTGCCTACATCTTAAGATTTTAAATAAAGAAAGAAAGAAATTGTGAGATTGTTGATTTAGAGACAGAGAAGACCTTAGCAATCTGATTATTCAATACTTTCATTTTAGAAGTGAGGAAACAGTCTAGAGAAATTAAATGTTTTCTCAAAGGTCCCATGGAAAATGCCGGAGTAAGGATTTAAAGCCAAGCTCTCTGATTCCAGACTCACTTTCTCATTTGCCTGCTTAGCCTTATGAGATCATAACAGAAAGTCATTCAATTAGGGATTCTTTACCCTTATAAAATGATAGTTGTTCAGCTAGTCAATAAGTGTTTTTTTTTTCCATTTTCTTTCTTTCTCTCTTTCTTTCCTTCTTTCTTTCTTTTTTTTTTTTAAAAGGAATGCTATGGGCCAGCCATTGTGTTAAGCACTAGGGATACAAGGAAAGGCAGAACTTTAGTTCCTGTCCTAAAGGAATTCACAAATTAATGGAGGAGACAAGGATAATAGTCAATAATAGTAAAAACAAAATAAAACATTTATTAAATGGCTATTATGTGTCAGGCACTATGCAAAGTGTTGAGATACAGAAAAGAACAGATTATTCCTGACTTTAAGAAACTCACCCGATCTAATGGGAGAGAGGACAGATTAAAAAGAAGTTAAAAAGGGTTTGGAGTTAAGGGGATTCCCTGGTGGGGGAAGACATGATGAAGTCAAAGGAGTTTAGCCTCCTGGGTAATATTGAAAGACCTGCACCAGTCATTCTCCTTAAATGAAGAATCTGGCTGGAAGAAATTGCCCGTTGACAACTTTTTGTTCTTTCCAATCAGAGGGAGATGGGGAGAGAGAAAGAAACACCACAGATACAGGAAGAGAAAATTTCAGAGTTGACATGATTTTGCAGGAAGATGCAATTCAAACCAAGAGTTCAGTCAGGGGAGAAATCATGAATTAGTGTGTATATATGTATCTGTAAGATATGAACAGATTAAAAGGAAGGCAATCTCAAAGGTGGAAGATACTGGCAGTTGGGGAGACCAGGAAAGACTTTTCTAAGAAAAGTGGGCCCCAAAAACAATACTGAGAGGTACAAGGAAAGTGAAGAGACAGGGTTAGAGGGGAGACAGAGCAAAAGTCTAGAAATAGGAGATAAATTGTTATATGAAAGGAACTATAAAAAGACCAGTGTCAATTCATCAAAGTTCATGAAAGAATGTAAATTGGAAGAAGACTGGAACATGAAAAGAGTTCAAGTTGTGAAGAGTTTAAATACTCTTTACAGAAGACTTTATATTTACTTATGTAACTGGGAACCCTGATGTTTACTGATTAGGGAATGGTGTTGTCAGATCTGCATCTTAGACAGATCCCTTTGGCATCTGAGTGGAGGATGAATGGGAGGGAGATGATAACTGGAGGCAGGAAGGCTGAGTAGGAGGCAATAGCAATAGTCTAAGGGAGAGGTGATGAGTATGAATTAGGATAGTGTCTGAGTGAGTGGTGAGATAGTAACAGTTATACAAGATATTTCAAGATTTAGGATTGGAAGAGAAGTTAGAGGTTACTTAAATTCTACTTTATTTTCAGAAAATGACTCTAAAGATTCATTAAGTCACCCACAGCCACATACATAGAAAACAGCATATCTGAGATTGGAACCCAAGCCTTCTGATGACAAATCCACTGCTTTACTCACTGTACTGGGTACAGTTCATTCTTCAATATGAACACTACAGAGACATTGACGTGCCTTCTGTTATGCTTTCGGTGGCAAACTATTATACAAAATCATTGCAGGTAACACAGAATTGAATGTGTTTTTTTAAATCAGAAAATAGGCAATTATGTATTGTAAGATTGCAGAAGCTCAAATCATGCTGTACCCTACAGAGATACAGCATGATTTGAGTTACAACAATCTGTCTTCCCCACAGGTTTGCAGAATACCATTGTCACCTGGTTTTCCTCCTACCTATCTGACTTCTCTTCCCTCAGTTTCTTTTGCTGAATCCTCATCCAGATCATGTTCTTTAAGTGTCTCAGTTCAGTCCTATGCCATCTTCTCTTCTCTGGCTATACTATTTCACCTGGTAAGATCTTGTCAATTCTCATGGATTTAATTCATATCTCCATGCTGATGATTACCAGATTTAACTAACTTGCCACAATCTTGTCCCCCCTCCCCACTCTCCTACTTTCTCTATTACTGTAAAAAGTATCATCATCCTCCCAGTTCCTAAGACTTGCAACTTAGTTGTTATCCAAGATTCCTGACTCTCTTTCATCACTATCCCATATCCAAGATGTTTCCAAGTTCTGTTGATTTTACCTTTACAACATCTCTCAAACATATTCCCTTCTCTCCTCTGACACTGTCCCCATTTTGTAAGCCCTCATCACCTCACTTTCAGAGGGTTTCAATGGGTGCTGGTGAATTTCACAGATTTGAGTCTCTTCCCATTGGTTTTCATCTTCCATTCAGTCACTTTAGTGATATTCCTAGGTCTGGCCATGTCACATTCCCTTCCTCCCATTCCCAAAATTCCAATGCCTCCCTATCACTCAGAATTGAATGCAAATTCCCTTGCTTGATGTTCAGATTCCTTCCTAGCCTAATTCCTTCCTACCTTTCCAGTCTTCTTGTACCTTACTCCTCAAAACTCTTCAATCTTCAATCCAGTGGAACTGGCTCTTGAGAATTCCATGATCAAGACACCCCATTTTTTAATACTGTGCATTTTCTCTATTTGTCCTCTATGCCTAAAACCCCTTTTCTCCTCATCTCTCCCCACTAGCTCCCGTTAAGTCCCAACTATAAGACAATTTTCTATAGGAAGCTTTGCCAATCTGTCTATTATCAATCTTACCCCTCTTTTAAATATTTCCTCTTTATCTCACATATAACTTGTTTGTATGTTTTTGCTTGCTTGTTCTCCCCATTAGACTGTAAGTTCTTTGAAGGCAGGTACTGTCTTTCCCCCCTTTTTGTATCCCCAGTGCATAGTATATAATAGGTGCTTACCTATTATAGTTATTAAAGTTGTAAAGTGATTTAACAGTACCCAGGATTATTCAAAACAAATCAATAACATACACCAAGGCTAGCCCAATTCAGGATTCTACTAACTGGGAAAACCATACACAGTGATTTTTTTTTTAATAACTCAAACTGGATTATCAGTGAATAACTCTGGTATTCTTATCATTAATAGTGGTTGGACAAAAGAATGCTAAATCTCAATTGTAGCTCATGTGAAAATACATGAAAGAAAGATTAAGCCTTGAGGAAGCTAGATGGTACAGTGAATTGAATTTTAAATTTGGAATCAAGAAGGCCTGAATTCAAATCTTTCATCAGACACTTACTATCTGTGTGATTCTGGGCAAGTCACTTAACTGCCTTCAGCCCCAGTGTTCTCATCTGTAAAATGGGGTAATAAAAGCATTTATCTCACAAGATTGTTGTACCAAACAACATAGTATATGTTACTTCTTTGCAAACCTTAAAGTGCTATAG
The DNA here is from genome assembly GCF_016432865.1 of Antechinus flavipes. NCBI lineage: Eukaryota > Metazoa > Chordata > Mammalia > Dasyuromorphia > Dasyuridae > Antechinus > Antechinus flavipes. Next base: position 48,874,652 of record NC_067402.1, on the reverse strand, counting down.
AAATGCTGGGATCTGGGACAAAGTCCTGGTTTCCTCACCTTGCTAAAAGCCTTAACATCTACTTTCACGTTATTGATTATCACAAACTCTTGGTTTATGATCTTCAAATAATTAAAAGTAGGAATACTAGAATATTTGATAAAAAATATGATATCATTATGAAAAATTGATCTCTTTTTATCAACCTGTCCCCAACAAAAAAGTTGAGAACAATTGGTAAAAAAAATTGCATTTTCATAGAGATAATTTAAACCAATTATAGTTCTTCCCAGTCTTAGATCCATTATCTTTTTCAAATAGAACCAAATATGACTTACAAATTAAGAGAGTTGAATCAAAACATCTTATTAATCATTTCATGCATATGGATAACATCAAGTATCTCTACTGAGAAACAAATTAAAGAATTCCATCACCTCATAGAATTTTCCTCAATGAGCTATTAACACTACAGTTGGATTCTATAAGTGTTAACATTTTTAACATAGACAAGGAAAAATAGATACGGAAGCTTTGGGCCTGAACTTAGAGGTCAAATTTAACCAGTAGATGAAGGCAACCTTTACAAATACCTTGGTCCCCTTTAGGCAAGTCATTGTAAAATGTTATTAGTTTAAAAAAAAGTCTTTGCAAAATGAAAACACAGCAGATTTTGAAAGTATTCTAATCAAAACTCAGACAATATCAGGGCCCATCACCTAAGGGAATTATAGAAAGATTAAAACTTTGTCACCAAAAATTAGAAAAGAGAATCAATAGATACTCTGTAAACATATACTAAATAAATAAAACAAATATTTTTTGAAGCAAGCAGATCTCACTTCACCAAAAATAGTTTCTTGTGTATAATTCTAACTACCAGGTTATGTAGGCATTTGGTACACAGTCAATTTTTGCAGCCTGTGGTTATGTGTTACATAGTTTATATCATTTCTTTGCAGATTCTGTGTTCACCACAAAGTCCTATTTCCTCTGAAACAATTGTTTGTGATTTTAGCAAGTAATGACCTGGTCCTGAATTGCTATCATAAACAGCTCCATTTTAACAAACAAATCTGTATGACAGCCATTTCTTTGCAATTACTTCTTTGTTGACATATTCGCTAAGTTTCTACAAGTACACTCTTTAAATATCCTTGAGAAGTCAACCACTGAATTGTACTGAAATGGAAACATTCTTATAGAATGAACAATTTCCAGAATTGCACAGAATTAGCATTACTATGGAGCAGGTAGATGGTGTCCTATTGCACAGAGTGCTGAACATGAAGGCAGGACAAATCTGGTCTCAGATGCTATCTGTGAGACCCTAGGTATGTCAGTTTACCTTCATTGCCTCAGTTTCCCCATTTGTAAAATAAGCTGAAGGAGGAAATGGTAAACCACTTGGGTATCTTTGCTAAGAAAATCCAAAATAAGATCATGAAAAATTACACAAAACTGAAAACAGTGGAACATTAACAACTCTTTTACTTGGTTGCTCTGTCTACTCCATAGTGTTGCCCAGAAACTATATTTCTGCCTATCTAGAGTTATATTTGGAAGAAGTTAGACTTTTAGAAACTAGAACCATAGTTTTAATGCAGAGAAAAAGACTTTAGTGTTATTAGCAAGGGACTTAGATAGCAAAGTTTTATCCATTAATGCAGCATCATGAACTTCCCATAAGACTTCCTTTCCAGTCCTAGATAAAAAAAAAAAAGGGGGAGGGGATTATGGTTTATTGCCACATAAGAAAGCATAGAATCAAAATCTTCAAACTAATCAATATTCATGTGGTCTGAAATAATTGCTGCCTGTAAAACAAAGCCACACCATTTTCCGTCTGTAATAAAATTCAAATCAGAGGCTGGCAAGGTTCCAATGCTTGCTTTGGAGTTAGCAGTTTTTCAACTAATTCTTTGCTCCACACAAACCTGATCCCCAGATTCATTTCACTGATGATCAGAGAGTCACTTTATTAGTTCACTTTTCCATTAAGACCTATATTTATAAGACCTCATTCTCCTTTAAGGTATTTTAAAGTTGCTAATGGTAACTCTGGAGTAGAATACTGATTTGTAAAAGTACATTAATACTCTATCCACCAAGACACTGATTAGTAAGATACTTCTTAAAGAAAAAAAAGAAAAAATAAGTATTCTGTTTACCAAGGATTCCATTTATAACCTGAGGGTGTTATTCTATATGGGGAATGAAAGAGGAGACAGAGTTGAGTACAATTTGAGAGGCTTCTTCTATTTTTCCAATTATATGAATTATTTAGCACAGTAAATAATGACCCATAAATAGGAACATTAAAGCCAACTTAGATTACCTAAATAAAATAGGTAAACTTGAAAAATCAAGCAAAAGCCCTCATAGTTACTTTTCCTTACAGATTCTTTTAACTCTCAATGGGCTTTATTCTAGCTTATCCATCTCATGCTACAACCTCTATCAAGAGATGAAAATTAGGATATGTAGGCTTTATTTCTGTTGCTATGGGTTCGTGGTGATGGTTGAGAAGGAAAGAGAATTGCTTCCATACCTCGGAATGGAGTAACTCTTAAAGTGTCTTGCTCTAATATGTAGCCACCTAAATCAGCATAATTAATACCATGGCCAAGAGTATAGCATGGTAATTCACAAACTTTCCATAGTAAATTAATTGAAGATAAAGCAGATTCAACTTGTAATGCTCACTTTATAGTTAGGGGTCCTGAAAGAAAATACTAGTTACTAGTTCTTTATTTAAATAACATGTGATGAGCTAGGGGTCCTAGTGAATAAAGAGATCTAAACTTGGAGTCCAGAAAATTTAAGTCACAGTCACTAGCTTTGAGACTCTTTGTGTCTCAGATTCTTCTTGTATAAAGTTGGGATGATAACTGTAGCATCTACCCCACCAAATTATTGTAAGCCCAAATGAGGTAACAAGCATAGTCCTTTGAAAACATTATTAAGTACTATGAATTTTTATTCTTATGGAACATAGATATTATAACAATACTATTTTTCATTAAATCTACCTCTATCTCTTCCAAAATGGTTCAAATATTTGCTGTTGCTATTTTCCATTAATTTTAGTTACAAAGCTGTTGGCTTTCCCTTATATATTATTTTAAATTAAATGGATTCTGATTCTTATGCAAGAATTTTGCCCAAGATGTTTGGGTTTGAATTTTTAATAGCAATGAACAACATGTCAGGAGCTCCCTCTGATAAGAAAATGAAGAAATTCTAGTATATACATCCAAAACATGCCCCCATACTATATTAACCTCTCATCTTTTTTGTAGCTATTCTGCATAATTTTTGATTTGATAGACATTTGATATCTTGTGGCTGAACTTGGAGGTGTTCTCTGGTCGTTTTATTTCTTATGTCAAAACTTTTTTGCTCTATAGTTAATCTAGTAACATAGAAAGCATGCATAAAATAGTTTATCCTATATTAGAAAGTTGGTGAGAGGAAATTCAGACATAAAATATTCATATTCAACCTCTACAGCAGTTAAGATTAAGAGTAATATAATCAGCTGCAGACCCATTTGTTCCAAGGACCAAAGGAACTCAATATAAATCTTATTACTTTAGGCAATTCCTTGTCAATTCCCCCTCCCCCTTCATTCCTACTCATTTATTTGTTTTATTTACTATTATTTCCTACGGTTGTAAAGGTGTGAAATATCTGTTCTTATTTAGACAAAACCCCAGAGCCTGTAATTTAACTTTTCATGCTAAGAAAGGCATGAAAGAAGCAATAGAGCTAACAGTCATGAAGATATTTATTACTTGAATGAATGGTTTGGGTTTTTTTTTTTTAACTATGAAGAAGATAGAAGCTTAGTGTCCTGGGATTGACAGAGGGAAATGTTCAAGTTTAAAAATACTTTATCCCCAGTTGATAAAAGATAAAAAAAATATGAATGAGCAGTTTTCAGATGAAGTAACTGAAACTATAGTAATGTAAAAATTAAATCACCATTGATTAGAGAAATCCAGATTAAAACAATTGTGACATACTATGTTACTTTTATCACATTGGCTAAAATGACAGAAAAGAAAAATGACAAATATTGCAGGGAATATGAGAAAATTGGGAGACTAATGCATTATTGGTAGAGTTATAATCTAATTCAACTATTCTGGAGAATAATTTGGAACAATATAAAACTGCACATATCCTTTGACTTAGAATAGGCCCATATTCCAAAGAGATTTTAGAAAATGGAAAAGAACTTATATATACAAAAATATATCAGCTATTTTTGTGATAGTGAAAAATTGGAAATCATGGGTATGCTCATCAACTGGGAAGTGACTGAACTAGTTGTGCTACATGATTGTGATAAAATACTATTATGCTGTGAGAAATGAGAAGAATGGTTTCAGAAAAACTGGTAAAGGTTTATATGAACTGATGTAGAGTGAAGGCAGCAGAACATTGTGCACAATAATAGCAATATTGTACAATGATTAACTGTGAATGACTTGGCTATTCGCAGCAATATAATGTTCTAAGACAAGAACTGATGAAGTAAAAATATAGAATGAAGCACTCTTTAAAATAAAATTTAAAAAACCCTTTATTTTTCGGGATTTTTTTGTTTGTGTTTTTTTTCATAATCCTATTACTGTGGAAATATGTTTTTCATGACTGAACATGTATAACCCATATCAAATTGCTTGCCAATTTTAAGGAGAGGGAGAAGGAAGAGTTGAAAGAAAATTGTAACAATTTTTTTATAATAAATGTTAAAAATTATTTTATATGATTGGAAAAATATGAAGAAATAACATGTGGAAGGACAAAGCTAAGTTAATTGATATAGGGCATTTATTTTTTTCTCAAATAAGGCAAAGAAAATAGGAATAGCCCACTCTTTCTGTTGTTTGTTTGCATTTTGTTTTCCGTTTTTTTCCCCTTCTTGATCTGATTTTTCTTGTGCAGCAAGATAACTGTATAAATATGTGTGTGTATGTATGTGTGTGTGTATATATATATATATATATACACACATATAGGATTTAATATATATTTTAACATATTTAACATGTATGGGACTATGTGCCATCTAGGAGAGGAGGTGGGGGGAAGAAGGGCATAATTTGGACGAAGGTTTTGCAAGGGTCAATATTGAAAAATTACCCATGCATTTGTTTTGTAAATAAAAAGCTTTAATGGAAAAAAATAGGAATAGTGGGATAAAAATTTATTTCATAGTAAAATTATGTTTTCATTTAATTATTGGTATTTTTGAGAGAGAGATATAATTTATGATAATATATAAGATAATGTAATTCATGATAAATTATAATGCATGCATATATATGTGCATACAAAACACACATATATTACAACTGGGTCTAAAAAAGTGTGACTGTAGCTAATCCTAAAATAAAAATAGAAATTGTCCAAAAATAAGAGGTAAATAGGAAGGACATTGCAATTGATGGGTGGGTGGCAAATGCAATATCATAGGGAGAAAAGCAGAGTCCAGTTTCGTTAAACGTTGTGTGTGAGAAGAATAAATGGAAAATAAATCTAGAAAGATTGATTGAAGCCAGATTGTAAAAATCTTTAAATGCAAAACAGGAAGTTTATAATTATTTTAAGGCAATATGGAACCACTGAAGCTTCCTAAACAAGGTAGGGGAAGGATCAGACCAATCAATACCTTAGGAATATCCATTTGACTTCTGTGAGGAGGAGGGAGAAAGAAGAGAGAGGCAAAAATTAAAATTAAAAAAGAAACTCAACTATCCTGGTGCAGGCCTTCAACATGCATCACCTGGCCACATAATGGACTTCTAATTGACTCCCTGCATCACATTTAATCTCCATCCAATTCATCCTTTATTAAGCTGCCAAAGTGATTTTCCTAAAACATAGGTCTAACTGTGTCCCTCCACTGATCTAATGGTTCCCTATGCCTTCCAAGATAGAATGACAATGATAATAAAAAATGTTATTATTATTATTATCATTAGCTTTTATGTAGGACTTTAAGATTTTCAAAATGATTTATATGAGAGTGTCATTTGACTCTAAATGCTTTTATTATGTCCATATTATAGTTGAAGAATATGAATCAGAGAGAGATTTATTGTCCAGGGTCATACAGTGAGGGAGGTTCTAAGGTAGAATTTGAACTCGTCTTCCTGGCTTCAAATCTTATTAATATCACTCAGCATGAAGTCTTCTGTTCTTCAGGTGCCAGTATACCAAAATATCTAAATCTAAATTAGAAAGTCAGGCACTTTTTTTCCTAATGCAGAATTGTTATAGAATTAGGGAAAAATTGGTGTCAAATTAATATTTCTTTATTGGTGCAGTTATATAATATAGTTTAATATGTGTATATGTGTGTGTACATATACATGTATGTGTATCCATATATGTGTGTACACATCTATCTACACACACATGCTTATGTAGGTGTGCATGTATACAGAGAGAAGAGGTTGCAAGTACAAAATTTTTATTCAATTTTATTCAATAATGTTGAAAAATGTGCATTTTCTACAATTAGTGCATTAAAACTAGGATCTTATGTTTAAAGGTAACATTTGCAAAAGTTTCATCCAAAATAAGCCAAGAAGGAGGACATGCAGTAAGTGTTTGAGGGAAAATAAGCAGTAGAATTAACAATTTTAAATGAAGGCTATGGTATTGCTGTCTCGTGTAACACAGCAGAGACTACTTAGATGAATATAAAGAATAAAAGGGGGATACTTGGATGTTGCCATAAATCTTTTCAATGGAATGAAAAAAGTTGGGCTGGGAAATAAGGAAGGCTGTAAAAATGTCAGAGAGGCAGTTATATGGGATGTTAACCGTCTAGATATTTACTAGTAAAAGGATACTTATTCTTTGAGAAAGGAGAGAATTATTTCATTATGTTATAAGTCATATGGTCTAGAAGGGCATAGATTATTCTCGATCTAATAACTGGAAATGAGCCATGTATGATGAATAATGCTAAGACCAGAAAGTACCTAAGATCTAGTGAGTGTCATTTGTCAGGTTTGAAAATGCCAATATAGGTCAGAAGACAGGCTAGTAACTAGAAAGAATTGCATGATACAAAAAAGAACATAGGAGAAATGTGGAAGTTTTAAAAATTGAGTGGACTTTTAAAACAAGACTTGAGAAATATATGGGTTGGGAGAAAGGGAACAGAAAAGCATTTAAAACAAGATTTAGTGACATTAAATTTATTTAAATAAATTACATTAAATATTTTTATAAAGATAAAATTATATGAGGTAGAAAAGAGATAAATACCTTTGTTACATTGTATTCTTTTAGTAAACATCACAAACCTAGGGGGAAAAACAATCAAAAGTATAATTTTAAATTTATTAAGACTGAATAATATAATCTAACAGCTATATAGTACCAACTTGTTGTTGTTTGCTTTTCATATTCAAAGGGGACCAATGATATCACAATGTTGCCATCAGGGTACAATGTGTTGCACTATGGCTGATCTGTTCATTATGAGCTTGGAAGGCTCTACCACGGCTGAGCACAAATAGTGCATTTGAGCATTTGGGATGGAGCTGTCTCTATATCTGTGCATCTCACATTTCCTTTGTGCTACTATAACTCTGCTTTTCTCATAGAGCTCAGTGACTTGCCATGCTGGTGGTCCTGTGCCAGCATCAACCGTGTCTCACACTCAATATTAAAGTTCTTCAGAGAGACATTGAGAGTGTCCTTCTACAACTTCTGAGAGTTTGCCCTGATTTCCCTGTTAAATAGTTCTTTAGGTACACATGCATTATTATTTGGCCTAATGACATATATATATTTGCATATATATATATACATATATATATACACACATATATATATACATATATACATATATATATATATATAAAATATACTTTTTGAAATGGAATATGGCCTGACTTTTTATATCTGTTGAATTCTTAGCTATATTTAATTATATAGTTTTATGTAATTATATATTATAAGTTATATAATTATGAACTTGAGATAATTAAGTTTTTGATCATTACAAAAAATGTCATGATGTAGGTACTATTATTATTCCTATTTCATAGATGGAAAAAAAACTGAGGCAGAGATAAAAGAAAATCTCAAATTATAGGAAAGAAAAGCAGACATATAAAAAGCAGATTTATAAGAGAGGAAGATTATAATCTCCTTAAATAGAGCAAAGCTTCTTAAATTGTAGGTTGTGAACCCCATATAGAGGTCATGTAACTGAATGTGGGGGTCATGAAATTATGATTTATTAGCAGTAAATGTTTGATTTGTATATCTATTTTATATACTTATATACTCAGGGTCACATAAACATTTCTTGGGCAAAAAGAGTTCAGGGGTGGAAAAAGTTTAAGAAGAACTGAAAAAAAGGACTGATTTTTCCTTCTTCTAGGAAGTGACATAGGAAGCATACTAGGTATGCCATCATGCATTTAAAATGGCTTAATGAAAACATATGATGCTTTCAGTCAGAGTTAACATTGGTTCCAGTTCAGAAATGTTTGCTGCATCACTATTATGTAGAATGCATAGTCCAAGTGCTGAGGAGAAGCAAAGATGAATGTATTAGGGGGCAAGTAAACCTGAGTGATTTTCCAAGTGTGATAGCATCTCTCCCCCTGGTATAATACCCTTAGAGAAAATACTAGTATTAAGAGCAGTTGGAAAAAAAAACTTTCTGAAGAACATGGGATTTTAATTGGAACTTAAAGGAAATCATGGAAACAGTTGAGGAGGGAGATAGAGGACAGCTAGAAAGTTAGCTGGGAACTCAGAGATAGAACAACTAGTTTATTCATGAACAGCAAGAATTTAGTGTCTCTGGATTTAAAAATAAATGCATGTTTCATAAAGCACTGAGAGTTCAAAGAGAAACAAAAAAACAATTCTTGTCTTTAAGTAATTTACATTCTACAGGAGAATGAATGGTTAAAAAAATTAAGTGGGAAGAAAGTAATTTCAAGAGGAAAAGGCTACTGATAACTGGGAAAAGGTATAGACCTTCATTTGGCCCATTCTTTCACTTTACAGATAAAGATACTGAGATCCAGAAATATTTGTGTGACTAACCCAGTGTCACGTAGTTAGCAAGTGGCAGATCCAGGGTGTAAACCCAAATCTGATACTAAAGACAGAATCCTTTCCCTTAACCATGTTATTTTTGTTGATCTGAACAAAAAAAAAAAATCCATTTGACTTGGAAGAAAAAAATGCACATTACAGGCTCTCCTCCAACAATGTACATTCTCTGCATATATTAAAGTCTTATGAGAGCTTATGACAGATGTAACCAGAGAGATAACTTTGTTCAGCAATCCACCGAGTATCAAAATCAAGTGAGGTATGAAAGGGAAAGACATATGTTCATCTAATATATTCACCACTGTCAGGTAAAAGATCGTGTGAAGAGTTCAGATGGAAGGAGGATTCCCTATAGGAGTTGTAATTGTTCAGAAGCTGCTGTTGACAGCTGTTATCGCCTCCAGAACCCTAGAAGGCCTTTCTTCAGTGAGATCCAGAGTCACTGGAAACATATTGGGCTAACTTTCCACACTAAGAAAACAGCGCAGTCGCCCCAACTGCAGCCACTACCAACAAAGCAGTTGTAAAATGCACCTAGCCTAAACTACAAATATGTGCCTCAGTTTGGTTTCATAGTCGGTGTCTTTTAATGGATACCAGACTGGGCAACAGAAATGAGAGGTCAGGTCAAATTCTAGTAGATAATAAAGTAAAAGTAAATAATACATTTTTATTTGTTTTGTTTTTAACACATTTCTATTGATGTCTTTTGGGTTTTTTTGTCTTTACATCTCAATAAGTTTTCTCAATACCTATTTCACTTCCATTCCCAGAGACCCAGGCCCTATTAAAAATAGCATATTTTATTGACAAAGAAAGGGAGAAAAGGATGGGGTGGGAATTAACATAAGTAATTAAGACAAAAGTCTGAAAGACAAAATAAAACAGCATACATTTGTGAACCTTCTGCCTCTGTAAATGGGTAGGATTGTGTTCTCATATCTGTTCTTTGAATCATGCTTTTTATTTACAGGTTAAGAATGTAGTGCTTTTAATTATTTTTGGTTGTTTTTTTTCTTCTGTCTCCAAAGCCTATATTTAATACCATTATCTTCCTGGCAACCCTATAATTTTATGCATATATGTATCTGTACATATTTATAATTTATTTATGTAAGTATGTTACACTCACATATACAGAGGTATAAATGCATGTATGTGTGCATGCTTAGCCCAACCATCTCATTTTATAGATGAGGTGATTGAGGGCCAGAGAAGTCACAAGTAGTTGGAAGTACTTAGAACCCAGTCATCATTACATCATGACAGTAATTCTTAGTCTGGGATCTATGAAAGAAAATATTAAAATAAAATATTGTATAACTTACATTTCAATGTAATTGATTTATTTCATATTTTTAAATATTTAATGTGCTTAAAAACTATAACTGTGAGAATTTTGTAGGTTTCACCAGAATGCCAAAGGAGTCCATAAGCACAAAAACAGTTAAGAATTTTTGAAGGATACCATGCTTCATAATTAGTAGTAGTTAAATGGAGAACAGGAATTTTTCTAATTAGATGAAGAGGGGGGATCATGGAACAGGAGATACTGATGACATTACAGTATTGTCTTTGCCTTCCTAATTTTCAGTTTGAACTCTAAAGGGTTTGTTCTTCAAATGTCTTCTCAAACTAGCACCCCATATTGCAACAAAGTTGATTTTTGTTTAATTGCATAGATCAGAATACTTAGGCCTGGCTTGGTGGCAAATGCCTAGAGACTCTGCTACCTGGGAAGCTGAGGCTGACGGAGTTCTGAGCTGCGGTGGGCTAAGCTCATCATATGTGTGCATTAATATGTCTCTAATATCATGAGCCCCTCCTGGAATCAAGGCCCACCAGGCTACCTGAGGATGAGTGAACTGCTCTAGGCTAGAAAGAAAAGAATATAAGGTTTCTATGTTGGTGAATAGTGGATTGATTCCATGAGAAACCTTCCGTCCTAGGAGAGACAAAAAGAGGCACTTTTAATAGTCTATAATTGTAATAATAATAATATATCAGTACAGCTCTATGCACTTCTTTTATTTTTAAGATCTTTTTATGATAATAGCTTTTTATTTTTCAAAATACGTGCAAAGATAGTTTTCAACATTACTATGTACTTCTAATCTAGAATAATTTTATAAAATGTAAAATCTTATAAAAAGAAAACTTTAGAGGCAATGTTTTCCCTGTCAGCAAATGGAAGCTCTAGAAAGGGAAAACATTTTCATTTAGGAAAGGATAAGGCAGGAGTAAAGTTTCTAATAATAGAGCCCTAGAAAGTGACAGAGAGGCAACATCAACACAGAACTGCTGTTGAGTATATGTATGGCTGATCTCTTACTTCCCCATGCTGGAGATAAAGGCAAACAGAGCAGTATTTAGAATGACCATGTTAAATTTGAAAGATAGATATTAAAATAGATTGATAAACTTATTTGCAGATATAAGTATATACATATCAAGTAGGCATGTATATACTCACATATATACACATACAAACATACTGTGTGCATGAAATTATACATTTATCATGTATGGATATGTATACATGCTATATGTATTATATATATGCATACATACACATGTATGTATCACCTAAAATATTAACTAACCATGTGCTCTTGGGCAAGTTACTTGGCCATTGTTTGCCCCAGTTTCCTCATCTGTAAAATGGGGATAATAATAATACTCACCTCCCAGAGTTGTTGTAAAGATCAAATGAGGGCTAGAATTCTGTCCATGGTACCATCAATGGCAAAGTATCACATTTACTAAGTGTTTTTACTATGTGCTAGAAACTGGGCTGAAATAAACATGCCTTCATGAGCTTAGTTTGCAGTTGTTAGCAAAGTGTTTTCCTCATCACAACCCCTTGAAGCAAAATAAGTATTTTATCCCCATTTTTTTGCAGATGAAGAAACTAAGGTTTTCAGCAATGAAATGATTTAATCATAAAAAATATCTAGGATTGAATCAAAATTCAGGACTTCTGACTAGAATCAGTACTCTACTCTCTAGGCAAAATGTCCTACCACAATATCTACATAAAGAGGCATTTCTAAGTCCATTTTACTAATGGCAACAGAATGCAAAGAAAAATAGACATTTGTTTTGTTTTTAAACAGTTTTTAAACATTTAAGCAACATTTAAATATTTTTAAAACAGCTAGTGTGAATATGAATATGTTAAATTGGTCATATTATTCTGAATTTGATTGCATATATCCATTGGGCTGAAACCAATTAAAATATCTTACTAATAATTTATTTTCAAATGGTTCAATTCAAATAAGGTGACCACTTTATGGAATTCATTATTTGTACTAATTAGTTCCTAAATGTTTGTTTCCAGCCTATACTCTTTCTAATCAGAATTAATTTCTTACATGCCTAAAAGTTGGGTCTGGATAAATTGTTCTTGGGTTAATAGTCAAGACTATCATAATGTGGAAGACAAGTATTTAAGTAGTGGGGCAGGAAGAGAGCAGTATTTACATGTAAATTTGATGAAAGCATCCATCTCTTTCCCATAATGAGATTGTCAGATTGGAACCAATTGGAGGATGAATTCTTATTTTGGAAGAACTAAGTTATTGTTCTAAATGGGATAAAAGGTTGTTGGAAAGCTGGCTCTAATTTTATTAAATGCACTTACCCTGTCTAGCCTCTTAAAGTACCTCCACTTCCACTATGATATTGGTTCCAACTCTGATCTTTGCTTTTTGGGCTAGTGAGAATGTCCTCCAGTATTCTATAGCTTAATTAGATGTGTATTTGGAGTTATAGAACCTGAAGTCAAATCTTGACCTCATTGTCAATTTTGTGACCATTTCATTTTTCTAAATCTCAGTTTTCTTATCTCTAAAATGGAGGATTTTCAATCCTTTCAACTTTCAATCCTTGAGCCTGTGATCCCCTGCAGTGTATGCCAATAATTTATCCCTTCTCCTATTAATACCCTCTGCCTAAGAGCAAGATAAAAGCATAGGTGAAAGTTAAGTGGGCACCACTGTGAAAAATAAAGGACTATCAGAGCAAAGATTCAAGGAGATCATTATTTGAAATAATTAATTGAGATTATGAGTCTGTGCACATAGAGTATAGGGGGAAATTTAGGCATTTATCTTGACATTTATCATGAAGGACATCAGGAGATATTATAGTGCTCTCAGGGGGCTCCATTTGTCAACGTGGCTGATAATAAAAAGCCAAAGCAATAGTACAGTAGCCTTATGTTTTGATTTCTGTCTTTACACTCCTTGCTGACTGGGGTTTGATTGGCAGTGAGAAGGAATTCTTGTTTTCATTAGAAAAGGCTCTGATAAAGGAATAAGCCTGCACATAATACATTCTGTTGCCCCAGGCATGAGAAAGTACAGTGAACTTTCAAAATGGTTTAGGTAGAGTAAAGGTTAACGGTTCCAGTGACGTCTTCATAATTACTGTCATCCAGTTTCTACCTTTATGTTTTTTTAATTGTTAAAAGATCATAAAACAGAAAATTTAGTACAAGCTTGAAAAGGAGCTTTTATGATATAACATAATTTTATATTGATACTATCACCATAAAAATGATATGCAGAAACATTTTAATGGATTTCCTTTTTTTTTTTTTTTAACCTGCACACATATTTGATCATTATCCTTTATTGTTGTTATATCTGGGAATTGGGTCAATCTTTTGATACTCCTGCTGGGCAAACTTAACCCTGATTTCCAAAGAGATATTGAGGATTCTTAAAATTCCCACTACCTCGGCTTTTATGATACTATCTCTATAAGGGAGGAGGGAAGGCTGGTCATAGGGTACGGTTTAACAAAGAATGGCTACACTCCATTGGTATAAGACAACATGATGTACTTTAACAACCTCCCAGAATTGTTCTCTCATGACCAAATTGCTCTCTGGTGACCAGATGCTCATTCCCCTTGAGTTATGTTGAAAAGGAACCAATATTCATGAAGCTACTTTAGCAGCCACTCTATAGGTTTGCAAGGTGAAGGGGGCAAGTAGAAAGATGCAAATTAGATGTTTTTAAACACTAGGTAGCCATGAGGAACTCAGGGGGAGCTCTGTAGTGATAATTAAAATCCGATAAAATAACCCATTGCCTACTGTCACCATATTTCTGGATGAAAGTACAATTATCATGTAAATCTCCTCTAGCTCTAAATCTAGAATTCTGTGAACTCTGCAACATACATTAGATATGTGGGTAGGTGGAGGGGAGGCAAGGGGAATGCAAAATAACACATCAAATTTTGTAGTGAATTTTAGAAAACGTGTTTTGCCTTCTTATATGGTAAGTATACATGTACATACACACATACATATCTATACCTACACACACATATATAATGTATATATATATATATAATATGCATGTATATATACATACAGTTACATGTATAAGCATGAGAAACATGCCCATGTACATATATATGTGTATGTCAATGCAGATATGTACATTGTGATACACATATGACAATGTTTATATGTGCCTGTTTATATATTATATATAATTGAATAGAAAGCTGATCTTAGATTTAGGATGACCCTAAATCATCCTATTTTCTAAATCAGGGAGTATTTTCTCTGATACATACTCGTTTTGTGACTTTAGAGAAATAAGTTAACCCTTCAATGTTCTAGATAACTTTCTAAAACTAAATTGAAGAAAAGGTCATGCTTTACTTGAGTGGAGAGATTTTTCTTCCTGGGAATGGCCTATGGCCATACAGAACCAAGGAACCTGTATCCTATACATGAGACAAAGCACTAGAATTGTAGCCTTGGGTTCAAATTCTATCCATTCCTTCAATTTACTAAGTGGTGATGAGCAAGAAACTCAAGTTTCTGAGTCTTAGTTTTTTCATCCCTGAAATGCAAATATTGTTATCTATATGACTTATCTCACAGCCTTAATTTGAGCTGAGAGTAGCACTTGTCATAGAAAGTAGAGACCATTCAAAAATGGAACCCAGCTTTTAATTGCAAGGTTAGGTGTTTATCCATTTGGCCATACTACCTTTCAAAAACACTGACAATGGAGCTGGAGGACTTGAGTGTGTGACCTTGGAGAATTCATCCAATGTTTCTAACCCCCAGTTTCCTCACTTGTAAAATGAAGTGTTGGAAAGACTTCTAGGTCTAGAGCTAGAATGTTGTGTTCCTGTAAATGTCATTGGGGATGAAATAAGGAAGTCAGAGAGATAACTGGCCAGCTTCTGTTGGGAAGGGATCTCGCTTCTTCCTGAGGTCACCCATTCCACTGCTGCCTATCTTAGAACTTGGGCTTCTTCCAATTTCTAGCCACTGCTCCAACTTGTGCTCAGGAACAACCTGATCCTCTTCCATATGAGAGCCTAGCAGCTACTTGAAGGCAGTTAGCATATTCCATTCATACCAAGATTTCCCTTATCAGAGAATTCTTTTTGCCTTCTCCCTTTCTCTTTTCAACTTTACCTATAGAACATATCAACAGTTCAATTTCATAAAATCCTCTCTTCATTCACTAATACTGACAATAATCACAGCAACTCAAATGTATTAAGTTGTAGAAAGCACTGTTCTCATGGGAATACTAGATTAAAACTAGATTCAGAAGGTTATTTTCTGGTTTTACAAATGAGGACAATGAGATGCTCTTCATTCTCATAAACTTTTATTGATCTCCTTCCCTTTATTGTCTAATTTACACTTCTCTGCCTTTCAAGACCTTTCATAATAGAGTTTTTCCTCATTATTTAAATTTGTTTTTCATCATCTCTAAACACAGATCTTTCCTCAGGGAAGACCCCTTATTCTTTGCTCATGCTATTCCTTCTCCTTGGATTATGTTGTTCTCCAGCCCATTTATTTCCTATCCATTGTAAATTAGCTCAAATTCAAGAATCATTCCAGTTTCCTAGGAAAATTGTAGTACATACTGATTTTTTACTAGTCTGATTAAATGTCTACTTTTTTTGGGGAGAGAGGCAGTGGGAGTTAAGTAAGTTGCCCAATGTCACACAACTAGTATGCATCTGAGACTGGATTTGAACTCAGGTCCTGCTGATTCCAGGGTCAATGTTCTATGTATTGGCCATTTAACTGCCCCTATTTGTGTACTTTTTTAAAATTAAATTTTACTGATATGCTTTGATTTTATATCATTTACATTTCCCAATATAGCTTCCCTCCATCCCCTTTTTTTCCCAAAGAACCACCTTTTATAACAGATAATTGAAGAAAAGAAAGTTTAGTAAATTAACCAATAAATCAAAAACCTTTTATATTATGCCCAGTGTTGCTTACCTTTAGTCTCTCTCCTACAAAAATCAGAGAACGTTGCCCTCTCATATCTTTTCTTTGGATCCAAATATTATCATAATGCTTTTGTAGCTTTCAATTTTGTTCTTTTTATATTTATTGCCTATACCATATAATTAATTCCTTTAATACTTTGTATTCTTTCATGCTGCCTAGCATATAATGTATCCATTTCTATCAGTCTATAATGTGGATGTCTGTGTGTATATATACACACACACCTTTATACACACACATCCATATATATATATATATATATATACACACATACATATACACACATAAATACTGTCTTATCTACTAATTGTTTTGTGTATGTATATATTTATATCTGTGTATATATACATATAGAAATAATAAAATACATATACACATATATATCTTACTCTGCCTTCTCTACTTCCATCAAATAGGTTGTAGATTCCTGGTGGTCCTAGAATATTTGTACTTATTTTATACATCCTCTGCTTAAAACCTTTCAATGGCTTCCTATTGCTTTTACAGAAAAAAAAAAGTCTTTAACCTGCCATTCTGGACTCAATTTACTTTCTTCAGTCTTATTTCATATTACTTCTTGTTTATGTCTTACATTTTAGTATAAAGTAAATTCCCTGAAATTAATATTCGTTCTACTATATCTGTGTGTTTACAAAGACTGTCTATCCCTCATGCCTAAAAAAGACTTCTTCAGCAGTTTTTTTGCCTTTTAGACTCTCTTTTCATCCAGATTTAGCTGAAGTAGATTGCTGTTTTTCCCAAATGCTAGTGTTATTCTAATTTGGTATGGTATGATTAAAATATGTATAATGTAAAAATAATGTATAATGTAAAAATAATGTATAATGTAATAATAATAATTATATATACATATATATATATATATATATACACATATATATATCATGCTATGATAAAACACAATGTAGTCTTGAATTATATATGCTCCCCCAGGAATGCTTTTCATGGGAAGGACTATCGAGTTTTGTGTCTGTAGCCCCAGAACTTGGCCCAGTGACTTATCCCTAATACATGAGAAGGATAAAGAATTCCCTATGATTTCACTGGCATGTAGAACTCCCTGTGGAAGAAATTTCCTTGACCACTGCCATGTGACATTTTTACTGTAATTTTACATTCTTAGAGAATGGCCTAGGACAGTGAGAAATGAGATTTGGCTCAGAGTGACAGGGCCAGTGAGATGTATAAGTGACAGAACTGTAACCTGCATCTTCCTGGCTTTAAGGCAGACTCTCTCTCTCCAAAGCCATATTCCCTCTTACATTTGACAAGTAGGTGCTCAGAAACCATTTGCTGAATTAAAATAAGTTATAATATCCCATAGCTTCTTACAGAAGCTTTGTTCAGTTCTCAAACTAGTTCCTAAGGAAAAGATTGATGGTCAGACTTCATTTTCTTCGATTTGGTAACAAAAATTAGTTGCATTTAATGAACTTTAAAATACTTGAGGTTAAATTAAAGTGACAGTATCCATTCACTGACAACAGAGCCCACTCTGAAAGACCTTTGATTGATTATCCATCTTATCAGTTTTCTTCATCAACTTTTCTTCCCCAGTCTGTCTTTTGCAGCTCATCTGGCATGTGTCCTCAAGGAATTATTTATTTAGAAAATTGATTAGAGAAAAATGAAAAGGTGAGGAGAAAAGAATATTTCTCTATGCTTTGCAGGAATGTATTATTTGGGATTTTAAAAATTGTAGATCTCCTCCTCTTTTTTTTTTTTTTTTTTGAGTAGCAAAGTAGTGTTAAAGATGTGAAGATATAAATCCTTTCATGGCTTGTTTTGGTATAAATGAGACTAAAGAACAATAAATGAATGATAAAAGCCTCATTGGTGTTGAAGGCTGTGCTATAGCAGAAAGAGTGCTGAATAGGGCATAAGAAGAGACCCAGCACTGATTCTATCACTATAATTCTGAGGTTGTCTTTTAAGTTTTCTGTGCCTTAGGTTCCCCATTCATAAAATGGGCATAATAATTTTGCCATAGATACTTTCCAAGGTTGCTGTGAGGACAGATCTTTGCAAACCTGAAAGTATTCTAAGATTTTAAGTTATTTTACTCTCAGTGTCTATTCTTCATTCTTTCTAATTCGCCAAAGTCTGAACAACTGTTTTAATATGTAATGGGAATCTGCAGAAATCCCACACTGACAGATGTATTTTATAATATGATAATCAGTTTTTCCTACATTCCAGTTTTATATAATTCTCTTCAGTTCAGCACCCAAATATTAAGAGCTTATTTATACAGCTTATTAATTGGATAGCTAGGTGGTTCAGTGGATAGAACATTGTGTCTGGCATCAGGAGGACCTGAGTTCAAATTTGGTCTCAGATACTTACTAGTTGTCTGATTCTGGACAAGTCATTTAATAGTTGCTTGCCTCAATTTCCTCATCTATAACATAAAGGTAATAATAATAATAATACCTACTTCTCAGGGTTGTTATGAACACCAAAGGAGATAACTCTGAAGCAAATAGCAAAGTGCCTGGCAAAATAATAACTACTCAACTGTTGTTATTG
Source organism: Antechinus flavipes (assembly GCF_016432865.1). Classification (NCBI taxonomy): domain Eukaryota; kingdom Metazoa; phylum Chordata; class Mammalia; order Dasyuromorphia; family Dasyuridae; genus Antechinus; species Antechinus flavipes. The sequence continues at coordinate 48,855,715 of NC_067402.1, read as the reverse complement.
ATAGTGGTGGTGGTGGTAGTAGTAGTAGTAGTAGTAGTAGTAATAGGAGGAGGAGAAAGAGCAGGAGAAGGAGGAAGAGACAGGGGTTATTTTCTGGAAAGACAAATACAAAAAGAACGCAATTTTCTTCTCAAAAGTTCGCATCTTCCTGAAGAAGAAATGATAGCCACTGCTTTCCACATATTTCTATACAACCTATAATTTCATTAAAATCAGTGCTTATTTTTCTTTACAAATTCTAATTATAATACCATCATGTCTAAGTCATAAACAAATCAAAAATATTTTGTGTTACCAGGATCAACAGGACTTCTAGGTCTTCCTTTTGTAGGTGAATAAATTGAATCAGAGAATTGTTAGATGTTGCATATGGCCACTAAGCTTGTAATTATCAGAGAGAGTATTTGAACCCAGATCATTCTGACTTTGTTGGAGAATTTTTGAGATTGGATTTCTAGAAAATCCAGGGAGAATCTCATCCAGAAGTGAGGCTGTAAGACAGAAATTCAAATAAAGTTAATGTCAAACTGAAGGAATATTAGTTAATGTGCAAATTTTTTTTGCACTATACTTTTTTCCCAACCCTGCTCAAAGTTCACAGCCAATAAGCAGCACTCATAATTTGAATGGACTAATAGGATGCAATCCATCCCTATAAAATAGTTGATTTGGGATGTTCCTAGTTGTGTATTGGGCAGAACATTTGTGGGGTTGTGTTTCACCAAACAGTATTATATGAAGCGCAGCTTTCTGTTTTCAGTTGAGCAAAATGGCAGTTTTGTGTATTCAGCTTATAGTAGAATGGGAGACACATTTCACATAGCCTATTCTGATAACAAGATTGATTTTCTTTCAGAATTCCAATAGCAAAATTCTATCTACTACCTTTCCACAAAGGAACAATAACAGATATTCATGATGAAACTCTTAAAAATCAAGGTCTGTGTCATGTGTGTGCATCTGTGTGTGTGTCTCACATACTATACATTGCCAAATCTCAAACACAAGGCAGCCATAGCATTGTCTGTGAGATTTCCTAATAATTCTTGACTTTATCACTTCTAA